>NW_027397072.1:22485261-22606375 GCF_003265705.2 Callorhinus ursinus | reverse complement strand
AGAAAGAAAGAAAGAAAGAAAGAAAGAAAGAAAGAAAGAAAGAAAGATAAAGTAAATCTTAAAAAAAAGAAATGCCAATGACCTAGAATAGCTAAGACAATTTTGAAAAAAGATCGAAGTTGTAAGACACAACCAAACTTCAAAACTTAGTACAAAGCCACATTAATAAAGACAGTGAAGTATCAGTACAAGGATAAACAAACAGACCAATGTAACAAAATGAAGAGTCCTGAAATTGACCCACACATGTGTATGTTTATCTGATTTATGACAGGGTCACCAATGCAATTCAAGGAGAAAAATTGATGGTCTTTTCAATAAATGGTGCTGGGAGAAAGGACTGGAATTTAGAGTGTGATGGTGAGGTAGTCATGTAATTGTAGGGTCAGATTTAAAATTTTGGTATTTTGTCATCATAAATATTCCCCCTTAATTTTGATTTTATATAATATTACATTAAATATTACCTTGATTACTAAGTTTTTTGGTGCCCCTTAAATTCAGTGCCCAAAGTGAATGCCTTGCTCATGTCACCCCAGTCCCTGCCCTACTGAAGGCATTGGATAAATTCTATGGGGGGGCAAAAAAAAGAACTTTGATCCCTACCTTATACCATACACAGAAAGTAATTTGAGATGGATCATAAGCCTTAATGTAAAAGAAAAGAAAAAAAAAGGCTTCTAGAAGAAACACAGAAGACTATCATCATAGCCTGGGGGCAGGCAAAGATTTCTTACATTGGAAACAACAACAAAAAAGCCCTGACCATAAAAGCAAAAACTGATACATTGGATTTCATTAAGAATTTCTGTTCATGAGCACACCATTGTGAGTGAAAAGATAAGCCACAGAGAGGGAAGATTTATTTTTAATACCTATATCTGACAAACAACTCATATCTATAATATTTAAAGAATTCCTACAAATTAGTAAGTAAAAGACTGACAACCCACTCATTAAAAATGTGCCAAAAAATTGAGCAGGAAGGTCACAAAAGAGGATTTTCAAATGGCCAATAAACATAAGAAGTTTCTCAATATCATTAGTAATCATGGAAATGCACATTAAAATCACAATGCAATGCCAACACACTACCTAGAGTGGCTATTAGAAAGATGGTCAATGTCAAGTGTTAACATGAATGTGGAGAAACTAGAACTCTCATACTCTACTAATGGAAGTATAAATTGGTATAATTCCTTTAGAGAACTGTTTGGTATCATCTACTAAAATTAAACATACACAGCATACAGACAGGCATATTTCCAATCTCCTATTGGAAATAGGGTTCCACATCAACAATGTATTATTTACAATTAACATCTTGAAACTTTATCTTGTCATACAGGTACATACATTTTTAATTATAAAAAATAACAGACTTTTTGAAATGCAATATGCAAGAATGAAATTATTATTATTCATTATTTTTATTTTTTAAATGTTAACTCCTGTGTAGTTAACATACAGTGTTATATTTAGTTTCAGGTATACAATATAGTGAGTCAACAGTTCCATATATTACTCAGTGCTCATCAAGATACTCTTAGGGTGCCTGGCTGGCTCAGTTGGTAGACTATGTGACTCTTGATCTTGGGGTTGTAGGTTTGAGCCCCGTGCTGAGTGTAGAGATTACTTTAAAAAAAATAAAATAAAATCTGGGACACCTGGGTGGCTCAGTCAGTTAAGCAACTGCCTTCGGCTCTGGTCGTGATCCCAGGGTCCTGGGATCGAGTCCCACATCAGGCTCCTTGCCCAGCAGAGAGTCTTCTTCTCCCTCTGCCTGCCGCTCCCCCTGCTTGTACCCGCCCCCCACCTCTGGCAAATAAATAAAATCTTTTTAAAAAATAATTGAATTAAATTAAATTAAATCTTAAAAAAAATAGTATACTCCTAATCTCCTTCACTTATTTCATTTATCCCCCCACCCACCTCCCCTCTGGTAACCATCTGTTTGTTCTCTATAGTTAAGAGTCTGTCTTTTGGTTTGTTTTTCTCATTTGTTTTCTTTTGTTCATTTGTTTTGTTTCTTAAATTGCACATGAGTGAAATCATATGGAATTTGTCTTTCTCTGACTGGCTTATTTCAACTAGCATTATACTCTCCAGATCCATCTGTGCTGTTGCAAATGGCAAGATTTCATTCATTTTTATGGCTGAATAATAATCCATTATACCACATTGTCTTTATCCATTCATCTACCAATGGATATATAATTCTATTTTTATAAGGTTCAAGAAGAGGCAAAATTAATCCATGACTGTAGACATCAGAATAGAGATTGCCTCTGAATGGAAGGAGAACAGACTGGAATAGATCATGAAGGACCTCCCTAGGATTATAAGCAATATTATAGAATATTAAGCAACATTATAAGCTTGATTGGGGTGCTAGTTAATGGGTGTATAAATTTATCAAAACTCATCAAACTGTACACTTAAGATCTGTGCATTTTGCTGTTTATAATTATGCCTGGATAAAAAGTATATTTGACAAAAAAGCTTTTTCTCACATATATATGTACTAAGAAATTTTATTAATTATGTAGAAAGGTGACATTGAGGAATTTACACTATACATCGTTCTGGGAAAGAAACTAATGTTTCCCCTCCTCAAAGGGAATAGCCAGGCCTTTGTTCTTAAGGTCTTAGTTTTCCTAATCCATGGCAAGGAGTTAAGTTTCACCTGCTGAGGGTGCCTGGGTGGCTCAGTTGGTTAAGCGACTGCCTTCGGCTCAGGTCATGATCCTGGAGTCCTGGGATCGAGTCCCACATCGGGCTCCCTGCTCAGCGGGGAGTCTGCTTCTACCTCTGACCCTTCCCCCTCTCATGCTCTCTATCTCATTCTCTCTCTCAAATGAATAAATAAAATATTTTTTAAAAAAAGTTTCACCTGCTGAAAAAGTTGGCAGGAGCCTAAGAGACACCCCTCATATAAGACTAGACCTGTGGAGGATTTTAAGCTGAATTGTGCCAGAAGCTTACTGTTTGGTACTTCCAGGGTTGAGAAGAACAGGAAGCGGGCTTCCTGATATGGAAACAATGCTGAAGCTGCAGATATACTGGAATAGTGAGGCCCTGATCCTGGTTGATTTAGGTCCTCCTGACGCTAGGAGCTCAGAGATAGTAGACCGGGAGCCTTCACAAAGGTCTCTGTGACCAAGCTTGGCACATAGGAGCTGAGCCACAGTTTTTGCCTTCAGATGGCAAAGATGAAAAGCAACAGTTACTCCCATGGTTTAAGGACCTGACCCTCAGGGCGCCTGGGTGGCTCAGTTGGTTGAGAGTCTGACTCTTGATTTGGGCTCGTGTCCTGATCTCAGGGTCATGGGATTGAGCCCCGTGTTGGGCTCCATCCTCAGTGGGGAGCCTGCTTGAGGTTTCTCTCTCTCTCTCTCCCTCGTCCTCTGCCCTTCCCCCCTGCTTGTTCATGCACGCTCTCTAAATAAATTAAAATAAAATATTTTTTTTAAAAATGTACCTGACCTTCTGCCATTTGGGATAAACTGCAAAAACTTCAGAATTTTCATATAATACAAAGGTTGGGGAGGAAAAACGGATCCTGGACTTTTTTGCCAACCTAGGCGATAGGAGGCTTAAACTAGATTGTACTTGATGTAGACAAGGAAATATATTTGCCCTTTCTTATACCTAAGTATTGTGGAACAATTCATACCTGTTAAAGTCAATTAAATATTGTGCATCACTTGTTACTTGGGGAAAAGTGGACATTTGTCTTTTCTGTTTCTCTTAAAGATGTTAAAGTGAACTTTGCGATTTTAAAAAACATGCTGGTTTAAAATGAAAATATTATATACCTAAAGTCACTTATCATATATTATGAAAAAGAGATAAAATGATGTTTAAATTTCCAAGGGGCTGACCAATTTTGACAATGAAAGAAGTTTGAGGATCAAAACAGGCTGGGAAAAGCTGCTGCAGGCAGTGGGATGCTGAGAGATTTTGTTTGTTTAGTCACTTTTGGCAAAGTGACACAATCAGCTATGGGAAGTTCTGTGTATGTTGTTTCTGTTCTGTATAGCCAGGGTCTATGCTCCATGCTCTAGGCTGGAAAACGTTTGTAGGAGACCAGCTACCATACTGTAAATAGATGAAGTCTTAGTTAAGGCAGTAATACTCAATCAGGATTGCTGTGTTTAAGAAATGTTTCTGAGGAAAAAAAAATTGAAAGGACTTTGTGGCCAAATATATTGATAACTAGATCTATCTCTAAGATCTAGAGTGTATGCTAATGCTGTCCAATAGAATTTTCTATGATGATGGAAATATTCTAGATCTGCTCTGTCCAATAGGACAGCCTCTAGCCACATGTGATACTTGAAATGTCCATAGTGCAATTAAAGAATTGAATTTTAAATTCAATGTAATTTTGGTTCATTTAAATTTGAATGGCCACATGTGGCCAGTGGATACCAGACTGGATAGCACAGATCTAGACCATTAATTGGAGCTGCTAGGTGAATATCTCCACATAAATTTTATAAGCACTTCAAATGCAATAGTTCATTTTCTGCCTCCTACCACACAACTTCTGTCTAATGTTTCCTGTGTTGTTCAAAATGCCATCATCTTGTCAGTCCTTCAGGGTTAAAATTGAAAAGTCATTTATTCATTTCACAAACATCCAGGGAGCACTTACTAAATGCTGGACAGTATACTAGGCACAGGGAATACAAAGATGAATATAGTCCTTGTAGGAAAACAATGATAATATTTATAATTAACTCTTGTATTTGAGGTCAAATCAGGAAAAAAAAAATCAGTCCCAGGAGCACCTGGGTGGCTCAGTCGTTAAGCATCTGCCTTCGGCTCAGGTCATGGTCCCAGGGTCCTGGGATGGAGCCCCGCCTCAGGCTCTCTGCTCAGTGGGGAGCCTGCTTCTCCCTCTCCCACTCCCCCTGCTTGTGCTCCCTCTCTCGCTGTCTGACAAGTAAATAAAATCTTTAAAAAATAAAAATAAAAATAAATTCAGTCCCTTCCCTCTCTTTCTGCTTTACTTTTCACATCCAAACTTTTATCACAATAGCCCCCTGAGGGCAAAGATTTTTGTCCCTCCACTTACCGCTCTATTCATAGAGCCTAGAGGAGTGCCTTGTACATAACCGTGGTGGTGGTGGATGATAAACATTTGAGGAATGAACCCATGTCCTCTCTCCTACCATCCTGCTCTAATTTTTTAATTTCCTTTTCCCTCCTTCCCACTGTATTGTTAACAGAGCCTCCAATTGGCTTAGCTACCCAGACAACTGCCATAGACGCTTACTGAAGTTATTTTAAAGCTTCACTTTCAAAGTGTGGTCCTGGGTCACAAAATCAATATACAGGAATTCATTGCATTTCTATACACTAATAATAAAGCAGCAGAAAGAGAAATTAAGAAAACAATCCCCTTTACAACTGCACCAAAAATAATAAAATACCTAGGAATAAACTTAACCAAGGAGGTAAAAGACCTGTACTCAGAAAACTACAAAAGAATGATGAAAAAAACTGAAGATGGCACAAATGGAAAGACTTCCATGCTTCTGGCTTGGAAAAACAAATATTGTTAAAATGCCCATACTACCCAAAGCAATCTACAGATTTAATGTGATCCCTTTCAAAATATCATGAGCGTTTTTCATAGAACTAGAACAATCATAAAATTTGTATGGAACCACAAAAGACCCCAAACAGCCAAAGCAATCTTGGGGAAAAAAAAACAACAACCCAACACATCTGGAGGTATCACAAATCCAGATTTCAAGGTATACTACAAAGCTGGGATGACTGAGTGGCTCAGTAGGTTAAGCTGCTGCCTTTGGCTCAGGTCATGATCTCAGGGTCCTGGGATCGAGCCCCGCACCGGGCTCCCTGTTCAGCAGGGAGCCTACTTCTCCCTCTCCCTCTCAAATAAATAAAAAAAATCTTTAAAAAAATAATGCTGCTATAAACAGAGTGGTGCATATATCCTTTTGAATTAGTGTTTTCATAGTTTTTGGGTAAATACCCAATAATGCAATTACTGGATAATATAATTCTATTTTTAATTTTTAAAAAGATTTTATTTATTTTAGAGAGAGAGCATGAGTGGGGGGAGGTGCAGATGAGAGGGAGAGAATCTCAAGCAGACTCGGACCTGAGTGTGGAGCCCAACGTGGGGCTCGATCTCGTAACCCTGAGATCATGACCTGAGCTGAAATCAAGAGTTGGACACTTGGGGCGCCTGGGTGGCTCAGTCGTTAAGCTCCTGCCTTCAGCTCAGGTCAAGATCCCAGAGTCCTGGGATCAAGCCCCGCATCGGGCTCCCTGCTCTGCAGGAAGCCTGCTTCTCCCTCTCCCACTCCCCCTGCTTGCATTCCCTCTCTCGCTGTGTCTCTCTCTGTCAAATAAATAAAATCTCTAAAAAAAAGGGGGGGGGTTGGACACTTAACTGACTGAGCCACCCAGGAGCCCCTCTATTTTTAATTTTTTGAGAAACCTCCATACTGTTTTCCAGAGTAGCTGCACCAGTTTGCATTCCTACCACCAGTGCATGAGGGTTCCTTTTTCTCCACATCCTTGCCAACATTTGTTGTTTCTTGTGTTTTTGATTTTAGCCATTCTGACAAGTATGAGGTGATAGCTCATTGTGGTTTTGATTTTCATTTCCCTGGTAATGAGTGACGTTGAGCATCTTTTCATGTGTCTGTTGGGTGTTTGTATATCTTCTTTGCAGAAATGTCTGTTCATGTCTGTTGCCCATTTTTTTTAAGTGGGAGCCCTACACAAGGCTTGAACTCGAGATCCTGAATCAAGACCTGAGCTGAGATCAAGAGTTGGACACTTAACTGACTGAGCCACCCAGGTGTCCCTATAGCAGCATTATTTACAATGACCAAATTATGGAAGCAGTCCAAGTGTCCATCAATAGATGAATAAATAAAGAAGATGTGGTATATATATATATATATAGTGGAATATTATTCAGCCATAAAAATGAGTGAAATCTTGTCATTTGCAACAACATGGATGGATCTAGAGAGTGTAATGCTAGGCGAAACAAGCTAGTCAGAGAAAGACAAATTCCATATGATTTCACTCATATGTGGAATTTAAGAAACAAAACAAATGAACAAGGACAAATAAAGAGACAAACCAAAAAACTCTTAACTACAGAGAACAAACAGACGGTTACCAGAGGGGAGGTGGGTGGGGGGATGGGTGAAATAGGTGACGGGGACTAAGAGCACACCTATCTTGACAAGCACTGAGTAATGTATAGAATTGTTGAATTACTATATTATACACCTGAAACTAATATAACACCGTATGTTAACTATACTGGAATTAAAATTTTTAAATAATAAAATAACATAAAAATTTCCTTTCTTAAAAAAAAAAATGTAACAGAGGTGCCTATTTGGTGGCTCTGTCGGTTAAGCGGCTGCCTTCAGCTCAGGTCATGACCCCAGGGTCCTGGGATCGGGCCCCACATCAGGCTCCCTGCTCAGCAAGGAGCCTACTTCTCCCTCTCCCTCTGCTGCTCCCCCTGCTTGTGCTCTCTCTCTGTCAAATGAATAAATACAATCTTAAAAAAAAAAAAAAAAAGCCAAGTGTGGCCTTTGGTCCAACAGCAGTAGCATCACCTGGGAGCTTGTTAGAAAGGAGGAATCTCAATCCCTACCCCACACCTACCGAATCAGAATATACTTTTTAACAAGACCTCCATCTGACTGATTCATATGGGTGTAACAGTTTGAGAAGCATTGCTCTAAAGCACAGATCTAAGCACATTTTAACCTGGCTTTAAGACCTTTGACATCTTTTCTTTTCTTTTTTTTCAAGATTTATTTATTTATTTTAGAGAGAGAGCACGTGCATGGGAGCAGGGGGAGGTAGAGAGGGAGAAGGAGAAGTAGAGGGAGAGAAGCAGACTCCCTGCTGAGCATGGGGCCTGACACAGGGCTGGATCTCAAAATTCCGAGATGATGACCTGAGCCAAAATCAAGAGTCACAGGGTTAACTGACTGAGCCACCCAGGTACCCCTTGACATCTTTCAACTACATATAGAATTAATATTTATACAAACTATTCAGCCTGGCATTGAAAGCCCTCTACAATGTCACCTCTGTCAATTTTCCAAATTTTTCTCTCACTGAGCTCCCTATACTTCTACACTCCATCCACATGGATGTCCTCTCTTCAAACACATCCAACACTCTTCAGTTTCCCATGATTTTCCCCAATCCATTCCTTCTATCTGGAAAGTCTTCACTTACTCTCTTCCATCCACACTATCCACCTTCAAAGCCCTACCCTTCCTCTGAAGCACAATTCAAACCTGAGCTCCCCAGAGGCATTTTACTTTTTTTTTAAAGATTTTATTTATTTATTTGAGAGAGAGAATGAGAGCTAGAGAGCACGAGAGGGAAGAGGGTCAGAGGGAGAAGCAGACTCCCTGCTGAGCAGGGAGCCCGATGTGGGACTCGATCCCGGGACTCCAGGATCATGACCTGAGCCGAAGGCAGTCGTTTAACCAACTGAGCCACCCAGGCGCCCCCCAGAGGCATTTTATAGATCCCCCTGCTTCAAAAGACTCTTTACCTCCAAACTCTTCATCAGTATTTATACTTCTTTTAACTCTTATCATTTTCTCTTTCCTTGTGTTGTGTGTATATCCATCTGACTGTCTCCCCAATTTCACCTTGAGCTCCTAGAAGGTGGGGATGGTGTTTTATTTTTCCTCAAGGTCTAGTACACCACCATACATAATAGGTGCTCAAGGTTTGTTGAAATAAACTGAAAGGAACAGGATTGAGCATGACTTATACTTATAGGACAACATCCATAGGCACTATCTCAACTCCCCTCTTCCCTCACCCAGCTCCTCCCCTGGCCTAAGAGGTAGTTTCCATGGCCTCAGAGGCAGGGACAGGGACCAGTGAACTTCAAGGGAGGGTTGCATCACATACCTCTGAGTCTGTCTTGGCTACCACCTGCTCCCTGCTCTGTCTCCCAAAAAAGAGCAGCCAAAGCCCCCAAACAAGGAAACCAAATAATAGTAGGAGGCTGACATATGATGGAGGCGGGATGGCCAGCCCCCAAATCGGTGCCATTACTCAACCCCATGCCCCTCTCAGCCAAACAGTGTTCTCCCTCAAGGTTGTGACTCCATATGACATCACAATGGACATTCCAAGGTAAACCTGACAGGGCCCAGCCAATGTGCGAGCTGCTTGAGTCTCCTCTCTGAGACATGCCCATCTGCTGTCCCTTCATGCAGCTGCTCACGGGCTCTGCCCTGACAGCCAATGCTCAGGGAAGACCTCCTTTACAACTCTACTAGGACTGGGCTGGACAACTTGGCATAAAGTAGAGTGTATGGAGGCAAGATTTCAAAGAAGCAAGTCTTCCAAGTGGCCTGCCTTGCCCTATGAGCATCTTCTCTGGAACCAGTCATTCCCTAGAGGTCCAGGTATGGTGTCGTATGTTCCCAATCACAAATTAGAATACAGAGTCAAGTACATTTAAGAAAGCTAGCATATCTTAAGTAGATACTCTCAGAAAATGTGATATATATGGTTTCCTAACTCCGAAGTTTGACATATAGCATCGAAACAGAGAAGAGATGTCACATAGGAAAATTAAATGATCTTAAAGGATCACTCAACTCCAAAATCCATGGTCTCATTTTTTAGAACATTTATTATGTCATTATACCCAGGGTTAACTGGATTCTCTATGGTTAATTCACTGTAAACAAAATTTACAAGGAATCAACTTATGCTATAATAAAGATAAATAAAACTGGCCAGAGTATTTTTTTTCTTGTAGGAACATTAATTTGGAAAATCAATTCAATTAAATAACTATTGTATAGCAGGCACTGTTTTTGAAAAAGAAAGTTATGGTTTCTTACCTTATAGAATTTTCAGTCTATTGGGGCAGCCAAACTAATATTCTCAGAAAGCCCATCATCAAGAAAGTGGTTAAATAACATATGGTATGTCCTTATTATGAAATACTTTGCAGTCACTATAAAGATTATAATTATAAAGAATGACATTTGTCAGGTTGAGCACACATTACGTGGCAGGTGCTAGCATATGCCAGCCTAGACTTCTAAGGTTAGGGCTGGATGTACAGTTTTGGTCCTTAGAACACGTTTGTACAGTTTGACAAGCACTTTTTTTTTTAAAGGATTTTATTTATTTATTTGAGAGAGGGAGAGAGAGCGAGCACGAACTGGGGGAGGGGCAGAAGGAAAGGAAGGAAACAGGCTCCCCACTGAGCAGGGAGCCAAGGCTATGTAACTCAATCCCAGGACCCCAGGATCATGACCTGAGCCAACGGCAGATGCTTAAGCAACTGAGCCACCCAGGCACCCCCACTCTTTTCTATATGTATATAAAAATATATTCTTTGTGGGCACCTGGGTGGCTCAGTCGTTAAGTGTCTGCCTTCGGCTCAGGTCATGATCCCAGGGTCCTGGGATCGAGGCCCGCATCAGGCTCCCTGCTCTGCAGGAAGCCTGCTTCTCCCTCTCCCACTCCCCCTGCTTGTGTTCCCTCTCTCGCTGTGTCTCTCTGTGTCAAATAAATAAATAAAATCTTAAATATATATATTCTTTGTGTCTTGAATATTTACTCACCATTATGTTTGAGTCATCCACACTCTTTTGTACAGCTGGGATTCAGTTTTATTTCATTGCATTGTATAACCATTGCATAACTTTTTTTTAATTTAAATTCAATTAGCCAACATATAGTACATCATTAGTTTCAGATGTAGTGTTCAATGATTCATCAGTTGCATTATAACACCCAGGGCTCATCACATCACATGCCCTCCTTAATGCCCATCACCTAGTTACCCCATCCTCCCACCCACCTTTTTTTCCTTTTTTAAATTTAAATTCAATTAGCCAACATATTTTACATCATTAGTTTCAGATGTAGTGTTCAATGATTCATCAGTCATTGCATGACTCATTTATCCATTATGATATTAATGGACATTTGGCCTGTTTTCCATGTTTGGGTATTATAAACAATGCCGTTAAAAACATCCTTGTCCATGTATCTTGGTGGATATATATTCCTATTTCTCTATGGCCGTGGCTCTTAAGCTTTAACATACATCAGAATCACCCGGAGGGTTTGTAAAAACAGACTGCTGGGCCCTACCCCTAGAGTTGCTGATTGATTAAGTTTGGAGAAGAGCTCAGGAATTTGGCATTTCTAAGATGTTTCCAGGGGTTGCTGATACTGTTGGACTGAGGACCACACTTTAAGGATCCCTGCTCTATGGTATCTACCGAGGAGTGGAATTGCTAGGTTATAGAGTTTATGTGTAACTTAAGCTTTAGTAGACAGTGCCAAACTGTTTTTTCTTGAGTGGTTGTCATTTTTTCCACCAGTGGTGAATGGGAGTTCTTCCTGCTCTGTTTTCACGCCAATGTGTGGTATCGTCAGGCTGTTTCATTTTAGCTAACCTGGTATATGTGGTAATGGTATTCCATTGCTTAACTGAAATTCTTCTGGTTACTAATAATTACTAACTTGTGAACACATTTTCATAAGCCAATTGGGCATTTTGTTTTTAAACATAATGCTGCATTCCGCTGCTAATATTTTGTTTAGGATTTTTGTTCCCCATTTTCATGAGTGAGGCCATCCTGTAATCTCTCTTGTTCTGTCTTTGTCAGGCTTTTGGTATCAAGGTCATGCTAGACTCCTGGGTTGGGGAATGTTTCCTCCTTTTTTTTTTTTAAATGCCTGAAAAAGTTTGCATAAGATTTAAACTATTTGATCCTTCAACATTTGGTATGACTTGTCAGCAAAGCCATACAAGCCTGAAGTTTTCTTTGAATGAAGATTTCTGACTAATGATTTCATTTATTTGAAGGATATAATGCTATCGAGAATTTGTAAAATTTTTTGAGTCATCTTTGGTGACATTGTCTAGTGATTTTTCTATTTAATCTACATTTTCAAATGTATTGACATAAAGTTATTCAAATGCAGTACTGTCTCCTTGTTTTTATATTGGTTATTTGTGTCTTCTCTCTCTCCTTTTTTTCCTATCCTTGATCTATCTTGCTAGAGATTTGTCAGTTTTATTTTATTTTTTTAAGATTTTATTTATTTATTAGAGAGAGAGAGAATGAGAGAGAGCACGAGAGGGAAGAGGGTCAGAGGGAGAAGCAGATCCCCCACTGAGCGGGGAGCCCCATGCGGGACTCGATCCCGGGACTCCAGGATCATGACCTGAGCTGAAGGCAGTCGCTTAACCAACTGAGCCACCCAGGTGCCCTTATTTTATTTTTTTTAAAAGATTGTATTTATTTATTTGAGAGAGAGAAGCAGACTCCCTGCCCAGCAGGGAGCCACTGTGGGGCTTGATCCCAGGACCCTGGGATCATGACGTGAGCCTAAGGCAGCTGCTTAACCAACTGAACCACCCAGGCACCCTGACATTTGTCAATTTTAATTAATTATTTCAAAGAGCCAACTTTTTGTATGTTTGCTTTCTATTTCAATAATTTCTCCCTTTGTCTTTATTTCCTCACTTCTACTTTCTTTTTTGCCCCAGTTTTATTGAGATATAATTGACAATTCTACTTTCTTTGGATTTATTTTGCTGTTTTTTCCTAACTTCTTGAGATAAATGCCTAGATCATTCACTTTTAACCCTTTTCCCCTAATATATGCATTTGAGAGTACAAATTTTCCTCAAAGCACTACTTTAGTTTCATTCCACAAGTTATGATATGTAGAATTTTTATCATTCTGTTCCAACTATTTTAATTTCCATGACAATTTCTTCTTTGGTCCATGGGTCATTTGGTAGTTCATTTTAAGTTTCTAGACATATAGGGATTTTCTAGTTATCTAACAAAGTTGCACTGTGGCCAGAATATATACTTTAATTTCACTCCTTTGAAATGCTCTAAGACTTTATTCCCAGTTTATGGTCAGTTAAAAAAATTCTTTGTGTGCTTAAAAATAAGATGTATTTTGCAGGTGTTAAAAATCGTCTCTTCAGGGGGACCCTGGGTGGCTCAGTCAGTTAAGCACTGGACTTTTGATTCTGGCTCAAGTCAGGATCTCAGGGTCCTGGGATGGAGCCCCGCATTGCGCTCCGCTCTTAGCCAGAAGTCCACTTGGGATTCTCTCTCTCCCTCTGTCTCTGCCTCTCCCCCTGCATGCACTCGCACTCTCTCTCTCTCTCTCTCAAATAAATAAATAAATCTTTAAAAAAAAAAAAGTCTCTTCAGTTTCCCCTTCTGCCGGCAGGGCGGGGGTAAGGGGGATGTCTCTATGACCATTAGGTCAATTCTGCTCATCTCAATGTTCAAATCTTTATTATTCCTAAACTTTCGTCTGCTTTTTTTCCACCAATTACTAAGACAAGTATGTAAAATTTCTCATGATTGTGGATTTGTTTATTTCTTCTTTGAATACTGAAGATTTTTGCTTTATGTATTTGTAAGTGTTATTTAAAATCATTATTTATTCCTGGTGATTAAATCTTGTATCACTATCAAGACCCTCTTTATCTCTAAGAATACTACTGGACTTTAGTTCTTTTTTTTTTTTTAAGATTTTTTTTATTTATTTATTTGAGAAAGAGAGAATGAGAGCCAGAGAGCACAAGAGGGAAGAGGGTCAGAGGGAGAAGCAGACTCCCTGCTCAGCAGGGAGCCTGATGCGGGACTCGATCCTGGGACTTGATCCTGGGACTCGATCCCGGAACTCCAGGATCATGACCCAAGCCGAAGGCAGTCGCTTAACCAACTGAGCCACCCAGGCGCCCCTGGACTTTAGTTCTTTTGTCTGATACTAATGATTGCTACAGCAATTTTCTTTTGGTTGGTACTTGCATAGAGTATCTTTTCCCATTCTTTCAACCTTTCTATATCTTTTTAATATTGGATAAACAAAATCTAAATATATGCTATTGGTAAGAGACACATCTAAAGCAAATAGATTTTAATTGGAGCACTGATAAGAGTAGGCAGTTGGACAGAAGCTGGAGGCAAGGACAGTGATAAATAGGTTACACACTAGAAGCCTGGGGGCACAACATCTTGACTGTGGCTTCCAAGTCCCCTGGGCTAACAGACCAAGAGCCACAGGTGCAGAACAGGCCACTGTCCTCTTCCACCTCTGCCCCAGGGTAACCCCTAGACTCATTATAATGCATTTGCGTTGTGGCTTTAGCCTCCCCCCACCCTTCATGGGGGAAGGCTGCCCTGACTGTTCAGAGACAAACCTAGTAGGGTCAAAAACTAACCTCTCCCAGGGCACCTGGGTGACTCAGTCGTTAAGCATCTGCCTTTGGCTCAGGTCATGATCCCAGGGTCCTGGGATCGAGCCCTGCATCGGGCTCCCTGCTCAGCGGGAAGCCTGCTTCTCTCTCTCCCATTCCTCCCCTGCTTGTGTTCCCTCTCTCACTGTCTCTCTCTCTGCCAAATAAATAAATAAAATCTTAAAAAAAAAAAAAAAACACTAACCTCTCCCTGTGGGAGTCCCTTAAAGGATTGGAAGCAGCCTCCATTAGAGACCACCCCATCCACGACCCAAGACACCCTCCCACCCCCTCACACACAAAGATTCTTGTAACCTCAGGGCAGTTGCCACCTCTGGGCCTTCCTGCTCTCCCACCTTGAGAGTGTACTGTCCTCAATAAACTGCTTTGGGCTTGCTACTTTCTTCTCTTTTTTTTTTTCAATTTAAACTCAAGTTAGTTAACATATAGTGTATTATTAGTTTCAGGGTAGAGTTTAGTGATTCATCAATTACATATAACACCCAGTGCTCGTTATATCATGTGCCCTCCTTAATGCCCATCCCCCAGCTAGTCCATCCCCCCTGCAACCCCAGCTGTCTTTATTAGAGTATGGATCCTCATGGAAATCTTTCGTGGGGAATCCAAGAACTGAGACCTCCATTCACACAACACAGATTCTCCCACCCCAATCAGCATGTGCTCCATTTCCAGTTCCATTACACGTTCCATTATATTTAATGTAGTTATTAAAGCATTAAGATCAAAATTACCTTTTTACTTGGCACTTTCTATTTCATCCTGTTTTATATTTCTTTTTCTCTCATTTCTTGCCTTTTAAATAGCTATTTTTAATTAATCACTCCATCTTGTCCTTTAATAATTGGAAGTTAAATTCTGTTTTTGTTCTTTTAGTGCAAGGTTGACAAATTATGGCCTGTGGGTCAAACTAGCCTGATGCCTGTTTTTGTAAATAAAGATTTATTGGAACACAGCTACACTCATTTTACATATTGTCTCTGCTTTCATGCTACAACAGTAGGTAGTTACAGCAAAAACCATAGGGGGTTTACAATGGCTAACATATTTACTATCTAGCCAACCCCATTTTTAGTGGATGCCCTTTAAAATGCAAAATACACATTTAACCTATCAAATTCTTAAATAAAACCTCTATCCTCTTACTGATGATAAATCAAGGCCCTCAGAATATTTTAATTATATATGCCCCTTCCCACATATAGGTTACTATAGTCAGGAATTTTCTTTTCTTTTTTTTTTTTAAGATTTTATTTATTCATTTGTCAGAGAGAAAGAGGGAGGCAGAGAGGAAGAGAGAGAGCACCAGCAGGGGGAATGGCAGGCAGAGAGAGAGAAGCAGACTCCCCCCAGAGCAAGGACCCTGGGACCACGACCAGAGCCGAAGGCAGACACTCAACTGACTAAGCCACCCAGGTGTCCCAGGAATTTATTTTCTTTTTTCTTTTTTTTTTAAGATTTTATTTATTTATTTGAGAGAGAGAGAATGAGAGATAGAGAGCACGAGAGGGAAGAGGGTCAGAGGGAGAAGCAGACTCCCTGCTGAGCAGGGAGCCCGATGTGGGACTCGATCCCGGGACTCCAGGATCATGACCTGAGCCGAAGGCAGTCACTTAACCAACTGAGCCACCCAGGCGCCCAGGAATTTATTTTCTTAATAAATTCTATTTGGGAATAATTTTAGACTTACAGAAAAGTTGCAAAGATAGCACAGTGAGTTCCCATATGCCCTTCATCCAGTTTCACCCAATGTTAACATCTTATATAACTTTGATTCATGTGTCAAATCTATGTGATTAACATTGGTACATTTACTTTGTTTGTTTGTTTGTTTTTGTTTTTTAAAGATTTTATTTATTTATTTGACAGAGAGAGATACAGCGAGAGAGGGAGCACAAGCAGGGGGAGTGGGAGAGGAAGAAGCAGGCTTCCCGCTGAGCAGGGAGCCGGATGCGGGGCTCGATCCCAGGACCCCGGGATCATGACTTGAGCCGAAGGCAGACGCTTAATGACTGAGCCACCCAGGTGCCCTGGTACATTTACTTTGAACTGAATGCCAAACTTCATAGATTTCACTAGTTTTTCCACTAACGTCCTTTTTCTGTCCAGGATCCAACCTAGGGCCCATGTTGGATTTGGTTGTCATGCCTCCTTAGTCTCCTCTGGTCTGTGAGAGTTTCTCTGACCCTGACAGTTTTTAGGAGTACTGGCAGGTTCTTAAATTTGGGTTTCTCTGTTTTCCGTATGCTTAGACTGAGGTTATGTGTTTTGGGGAAAATACCACAGAGGCGCTCTGCGCTTCTCATTACTGATCTCACGCAGTACATGATAGCAGCCTGTGTTGCCAATCTTCATTACTTGGCTAAGGTAGCCAGGTTTCTCCACGGTGAAGCCATTATTTTTCTCTTTCCATACTCTGTTCTTTGGAAGCAAGCCCCTAAGTGTAGCCTATGTTGGGGTTGGAAGAAGTGAGGGGTTGTTAAGCTCCATCTCTTGGAGTGGGCTATATCTACATATATTATTTGGAATTCTTGTGTAGCTCCTATTTATTTATTCCATTACTTTGTTATATCAGCATGAACTCATGCGTACTTATCTAGTACTCTGTGTTATAGTCCAATACAACATTATTTTGTTGCTCACGTTTTTCCAACTTTGGCCATTGGGAGCTCTCTCGGGTTGACTCTTGTCCCTTTGCTATGACCCGATCCTTTCGTTTTTATGGGCGCTTCTTTACTTCCTGGCATTACAAGATGTTCCTGGCTCCCCTTCCTGTCTCTTCCTCCCATGTCAGAGCACCCCGGCCACTAGCTTATAGGTAAGCCCAAATCTTCTCTTTTCCAGGATGGAAGCATTTCACACCACCTAAATTCAGTGCCTAGGATTTGACCCACCTGTCCAAACCATAGCTGAATCTGGATTGGATCTTAGACATTTTGCTCTGCTTTAAGGCCCATCCCTGGAGCCAGATTGGGGCCCTTTAATCTCCTACCTGGTCCCAACATCTTCCTTCAGTCTTACTGTCCCAGGTGCCTGGCCCCAGCTTGTCTAATATTTAAGACCACCTAAGTTATAAAAAGAACAGCTGATTTGGAGGAGAGATCCTGGGTTCCGGTTTTTAATACATTAAGTTTGAAGTATATGCAATATCTGAATATCTTCCACCCTTCACCTCTTATTTTTGATTGAGCAAATGAGTGTAGCAGGAAATTGCTTCCTTCACCTTCCATAATCCAATCCAGTCTTCTGGGATAGATCCTTTCATCATTTCAGCAGAATTACTGCCTTGTGTTGATAATAGATTACAGCTTTCTTACCCTCAGAAGTTTGCTTTCTCCAAAATAACGTTAAATGTTGTCACCCTACCATTTGTGTCTGGATAATTCTAAAAAGTCTTTGAACCTTTTTAGCTCAACCTAGAGGTCAGGTTCCATTGACAATGACTTAACTCTCTGTTGTTGGAACCACACATAAATATAAGTATCCAAACATTCCCAGGTTTTCTTTGGATGTTCCCTCACCCCACCCCAACCTCCTTTCTTCCAAAATTTTCCTTGATTCTTGGCCTACCCTGTAATCTCCCCCCAAATAATTCCCGCAGCTCCCTGTACCTAGCCTGCTGTTCTAATCCATTTCAATTCTCTCTGTCTTGTATTGGAATTGTTTGTATGTGCTTGTGAATTCCTAGAGGGTGGGGATCAGACCTTAGCCATCTTTATCTCCTCCATAATGCCAGAATGTATCCAGCTGCTTCTCCACCTAGTTCATTACACGTGAACATCATACACAACTGAACAAGAGTTGAATTGACTTGATATCATTGCACCAGCCAAGTACTTGGCAACAAAACAAAACAAAACACCCTCTGGACTTCTAGAGTCCTCCTTTATCCAGCCTTGGGGAAATCTGACCGTGCACCATATCCATTCCACATGTGGGAGTGCACAGGCTGGTATCACCAACAGGATCAAGGGGGTACTTTGCCCTCTCCAGTGCTAGAGAGCTGGGTATCTTCTCTGACTTGACCCTGCTCTTGATGCCAAGAAGAGAGAAGAATTTACCCAATGAAAACAAGTGGGAAAGTTCTGGTAAAGAGAAGCAGGGAGCTTTTGCAGGAATCTTTCCTCACTTTACCCATCTTGAGCTGTTGAGTTAGGAAGAGGTGTTTGTGGAGGATGAAAACCAAAGGGATGACACTGAAAAGTCGGGGGAGTGGTGACTGAAGAAAGTGGGCCTGGTTAAGGATCTCGGGTCTAATGTACTCGGAGTTCAAAGAGCACTCTGATAGAGGCTGGAGACCCACAGACATTTCGAGGGCGCTTACAGCTGCCTTTACAAGGTTGGTGACTCTATCCTCATGAAACCAAAATCTGGCTCCTTAGTGTTCACCCTACTGCCTGAAGGTTCCAGTGAGCTTTTGAGGTTTTTACCTGTGTACTTCTCCGGCACAAGGGGGAGCCAGCTCTCTATTATCAGAATCCTACGTCCTAGGCATTGAAGAGCTGGGATGGGTCTGGGATGGGCAAGGTTTGCCTTTGATACATCAAAACAGTCGAAGCTGAGGTCTAAAATGGACAAACTGGGATTTCTAGTGTTTATCACATCCCCCCCAGCAAAGGCTGTTCAGCACCCCCAGAGTTCCTTCTGTTTCCCTTACAAACTTGGGCAGGGGAAGCAACCCCCACTTCAGAGTCTACTCTGTGGATGTAGCTTTCAATCTAGTGATAAGGAACCTGCTGTCCTGCCTACTTGGCATCCTTTTTCTGGGTGTCCTGTGTTGGGGACACGACTTTTCCCCTCTTCCTCTGGAATCATCTAGGTTCCCACCTCCCCTTGCTTTGTGATTCCGAGCAGGAGGGGAGTGTATGTGCAGGTGCGTGCACTCACGAACCCACATGTTGGAGATGAGGGATACAGAGATGCTAGAATAAGGTCTGGATCAGTGCCCAATGAAATGCGTTTGAGGGGTATGGGAGGGAAGTGAAGAAACAAACCTGTTGTTGGGACCAACCCATGCCACCCATCTGGTCCCACCTCTAATTTATTGACTCTGATCTACTGAGTTTGGAAGGTTAACTTTCCAAAACAAGGCATTTTGTTTTATTTCTGAAATCAGAATATGCCGGTGAAAGTGAAGACCACTGGGTCAAGAGCAAGAATTCCCCCAAGTAGAGAGACTCTTTTTCCTCACCCTGGGCTGCGGGTGGCCCTGGGGACTACGCCTCTCCTCCCACACATGTGCCGCTAGCCCAACACGCCTCCGTGGGCTTCGCGCCCAGAAACACCAGTGCAGGGCAGGGCAGGCTCTAGGGTTTCCAGGGGGTCCGCACCGCGCTTCCGACCTGGCCCAGTGAGGGCGCTCCTGACAGCCTCACAGACAGACAGAGCAGCCGCCAGTTGCGCCTGCGCCTCAGGGATGGAGCACGGGAATAGGAGGCTCAGCAAGCCTATGGGGATCACCTGTGGGGAAGAGGCAGGGAGAACTGAAGCCTGAGAGAGTGAGGCCATCTGGGCAAGAGCCCTGGAAGAGCCAGAGCATTCAGTGTGGGAGTCAGAAGCCACTAGGTTGGATGCAAGAGTAGAAGAGAGTTATCAAGACCAGAAATTGTAGTGAGGTGGGTTAAGAACAGAAAGAAGCTTTCACCCAGACCCAGAAAACTCCTATTCATTCTCTAAGACCCAGTTCAAAGGCCCCACTCCCTCTCTTTCCTGGCTCCCCTCCTAAACAGACCCCATTTCTGCACCCCGCAACAGCTTTTCCACACCTCTGTGCCTCCTTGTCACAATCACAATTCCCCAAGAAACAGGGAGCTCCTTGGCAGAACGTCACTAACTTTGTAAACCCAGTACCAAGCAAAATTCCTGATATGCTGAAAGGACTCAGTAAATGTTAGCTGCCGGCAGGATACCTGCTCCTTCTTGTGTGCAACCTGGATGTGGAAGGAGATGGGAGCAGTCCGAATGTCATCCGACAGTGGCTTGGGGGAAGTGGATCACCTGGAGGAGGGTCTCGATGCATCGAGCCTTGGGCTGTCCAGAGAACCGCTGTAGAAGAAGCGGGAAGGTCAGTGTCGGGCTAGAAGGCCAGGGGAGCAGAAAATGAAGTCGAGGAGGAAAAAGGAGTGGGAGAGTGGGAGGCAGGCACCTGGGATCCTAAAGACTGGCCAGAGAGGCTGTGGAGAAGTGGTCCCTATAGGCGATCCCAAACTCACAATCCCCAGGTGTGAAGAAAAAGGGTTAGCGGTGGGCTTTGATGGGCCAGGTTAAACTGGAGGATTAATGACAACTTGGTCACACTTCCAGCCGTGTACCACCAACCCAATAGGTTGGTAACCTGAAACTGAACTCACTCCTTCCAGTTTCCTCCTTAACCCTGTCCCTCCTTTACATCCTGCCAAGACTGCTCATCTGCAAAAGCTGCTCCTTTTTGTCACCTGCCCCCCCCACTAGCTCAGCACTGCCCAAGATAAATATAATGTGAACCACATATGTAATTTAAGATCTTCTAGTACTGCATTAAAAAAGAAACACATGGAATGCAAAAGAAACAAATAAGAAAATAGATTTTAATCATGTTTTATCTAATCCGATATATATATCTAAAATATTATTTCAATATCTAAGCAATATTACAAATGATTAGGAGGATATTCTACAATATTTTTGTATCATGTCTTTGAAATCTAGGGTCTAGTTTATAATCCCAGCACATCTCAGTTCAGGTACTGAATTTCGATGTAAATGTAAAATGTAGTTCTACCAAAACAATAAAGTTGCATTTAATGAAAAAAATTACACTGCTTCAGTTTTTAAACAAAACTTAAAGTTCAGCTCCTCAGACACACTGGCCTCATTTCAAGTGCTCAGTAGCCACATGTGGGTGGTGACTGCCCTTTTGGATGGACTGGGTCTAGCTACATTTGGCAAGCCCCAATTCTGGTCTGGCTTTCAATCTTCCATGGAATCCTTAGATGGGCCACTCTACGATGGCAAGTCCTGGATCAGACATATCTCCAATTCCCCCTACCCAACCCAACCCCAGGATCTAAAAGAGCATGAAGCACTTTTCTTTTCCTGGTTGGTTGGTTCTATTCATTTAAGAAGGTTTTAGGGACTTGGTGGGTGCTCACTAAATGCTCATTGATTGATTCCCTTTACACAGGGTTGTCAGATTTTGCAAATAAAAATACAGGATACCCAGGAATAGGAATTTCAAATGAATAATGAAAAAAAATAGTATAAGGATGCTTCAAATATTGCATGGGACATACTTACACTAAAAAAAAATCCTTTATTTATCTGAAATTCCAATTTGTCCTGTATTTTTATTTGCTAAACCTAGCAACCCTCCTTTCCTGACCAGCTATTGTGCTATCTGTTCGGCAGCCATTCCTCCCCCTTCTAGTACCAGCACCTTGATCTTCCTCCAGGGAACTATGGTGCCTCCATTCTCAGGCCAGGCCGTTTGACTGAGGCTCACTTCCCACCCTTTCCTCCAGTGCCATCCCATAGGGAGAGCACATGAGCCAGGCCTGGGCAGAGGGCTGCTTTCCCCTGGAGAACAGTGACTGGCTCAGGGATGGCATGTGACCCAAGACAAGCCAGCGAGAGCCCTTCCTCCCAGGCATTCGTAGGAATCACAGGCACAGATAAACTCTTCTTCCACTCAGGTTGCTAAATTGGTAGGATGCTAGGCTGGCACTGCCGGGGGCCAGTTTGCCACCTACTGGAGAAAAGCTGCCTGAGAAGGAGAGCAACACAGAGGAAAGTTAAGGTATGACAATCTGGAGCACATTGTTTTGAGTATCTGGATCGAGCTACCCTGGAACTCCAGTTGCGTGAACAAGTCATTTGGCTTGTTTAGCTTAAACCAGTATGAATTAGAGGTCTGTCACATACTTGTAACTGAAAGAATCTTGTCTGATAGTTATCATCTCACAGTCATGCACCCAAGCATGCACATACATTCCCCAGAGTGGAGGATGAGCCTGATGGGAGGAGGAGGAGGCAGCGCAGGAGAAAAGTCAGCCCTTGGCCCCACACGTGTCCATATCTCTGTGGCAGCCTAGGCAGGGGGCCAGGCCCCACCCAGCCACATCCCATCACGACCTACCTACAGCATGGCCAGCGCCCGCCAGAAGAGCTTGGAGTTGCGAATGCAGAAGTCCAACATGTGGTTTTGGAGGATCTTCCCAAGAAGCACATGGGCCCCTGTACTCACGGTATTCAGCACCCACTTGGTGCTTAGCTCATGCTGGAACTTCTAAACAGGGCACACACACGAGGGTATGGGAAATTAGAGGATGGTAGAGCAACAGGGTGAATAGGGCCCTATTGTCAGACAGGAATCCAGGGATCAAAAACCAGGGACCAAAATACAGACGTAATTTGTTTGACCAGCCCAGAGTTTAGATGTCAGGACAGTAGTTGTAAACCAGGACTGTCCCAGGCAAACTTGGTGGTGTCACACATTTGTGGTTTTGACCACCCAGTACACAGATACCTTCTCTGAGTTCTTGCGCAGAACGGTTTTGCGCTCGTCAGAACTTTGCTTTTGCTCCCCAGGTACCTGACAGGGGAGGAGTGAAGATCCTGGGATTCATTCCACTAAACCAAAGGCTCCTTGAGAGCAGAGATGGTGTCTTATTCTGCTCCAGAGCGCCAATCTTTTTGATAATGGCTGATACATGGTTACTGATCAATACACATTTGTTGAAAATTAATTCAATTTAACACCTATACCAACCCAACGAAATAGGATTTTTTATCTCCATTTCTACATATGTGGAAACTAGAGGTCAAAAGTAAGGTAACGTGAGGGGCACCTGGGTGGCTCAGTCAGTTAAGCGTCCGACTCTTGATTTCAGCTCAGGTCATGATCTCAGGGTCATGAGATCGAGCGCTGCATTGGGAGTTTGCTGGAGATTCTTTCTCTCCTTCTCCCTCTGCCCCTCCCACCACTTGTAGTCTCTCTTTCGCTCTCAAATAAATAAATAAATCTTAAAAAATAAAAAGAAGTAACTTGAATAAGCTTATATAATAGTGACATGTAGAATCAGGACCTAAATCCAGGTCTTCTGATTTGTGATGAAGGCATTTCCTACTTGGCCACAATCATCTCCTAGGTGAGTAAGATAATGTATGGGAAAGCACACTGAAAACTAAAACACTACAAACACATAATACTGTGAGTATAAACACCACCTGTCCTTGGCCCTCATCTCTTGCACTTATAACGTCCATTACTGCACTTTGCATCTATTACTATAACCGGAGTCCAGAAAAGGAATTGAGAGGATTAATTACCGGGTCCTAGCCTGGCTAGGAAATAAGCTACCACTACTTCTACCCCCCTATTCTGGCATCCTAGAAATAGCAGGTCACACACACCCTTTGCAGAGGGTATACTGGAAATACTTAACAAGTGATTGACAAGGACATGAGTACTGTATAAGAATATTTGCAGTGATGTGGATGGAGCTAGAGATTATTAATGCTAAGTGAAAGTCAGTCAGGGAAAGACAAATACCATATGATTTCACTCATATGTGGAATTTAAGAAACAAAACAAAGGGGGGAAAAGAGAGAGAGGCAAGCCAAGAAACAGACTCTTAACTATAGAGAACAATGGTTACCAGAGGGAAGGTAGGTGGGTGGGGGATGGGTGAAGCAGGTGATGGGGATTAAGGAGTGCACCTGTTGTGATGAGCACCGGGTGTTGTATGGAAGTGTTGAATCACTATATCGTACACCTGAAAATAACATTACACTGTGTGTTAACTAACGGGAATTTAAATAAGAACGGGGGGGGGGAAGATACTGTGGCTTTTGTAAAAAAAAAAAAAAAAAAGAGCGCACACGCAGAAATCTGACCAATCAGAATGGAGCTAGCTCGTGTGCAGTACACAGACTGCCCTGTGGGAAAGAGATCAATCAACTCTGGGTTATATCACTTATGTCCCTGACCATTATATTACCATGTATACCATGAGCTATCATTAACACAAAAATATATTAAAGTGTACATAATTTGAATCCAGACACATTCATTTTAAAGTACATATAGAAAAAAGGCAGCAAATGTACCTAGAAAAATCCTTAAAAAGAAGAGCGAGAGGGGCACCTGGGTGGCTCAGTCGTTAAGCGTCTGCCTTCGGCTCAGGTCATGGTCCCAGGGTCCTGGGATCGAGCCCCGCACTGGGCTCCGTGCTCGGCGGGAAGCCTGCTTCTTCCTCTCCCACTCCCCCTGCTTGTGTTCCTGCTCTCACTATCTGTCTGTCAAATAAATAAATAAAATCTTTAAAAAAAAAAAGAGTGAGAGAAACACTAACCTTTCAGATATTAAGAACACAATAAGCCTCTATATTTAAACTGTATGGCATCATCATATCAATAGACAGACTGGTAGAACAGAACAGAAAGTCCATAAATAAACCAGTGCACATGGGAACTAAATATCTGATAGAAGTAGCATCTCAAATCACTCAGGAAAAGATGAATTTAAAATATATATTGAGATGGAGCATCTGGGTGGCTCAGTCGGTTAATGTTTGCCTTTGGCTCTGGTCATGATCTCAGGGTCCAGGGATGGAGCCCCATGTGGGGCTCCCTGCTCAATGGGGAGCCTGCTTCTGCCCCCCCCCCCGCTCCTTCTCTATCTCTCGCTCACTCTCTCTCAAATAAATAAATTATATATATATTATATATTTGGAGAGAGATAGTGGCTTAGAAAAACATAAAATTGGGTTCATACCTTAACCCAAACACAAGAATCAATTAATGAATTGCAGGTCTAAGTGTTTTTTAAAAAAGAAAGAAAAAAGAAACCATTTTTACTAGAAGAAAACACAGGTGGAGTTCCTTTACAACCTGGGAGTAGCAGAGAGCTTTCTGTGCCTCAAGGTCCAGATTCAACAAAAAATGGATTAATAAGTTCTACCCCAGAGGGTGCCTGGGTGGCTCAGTTGGTTAAGCGACTGCCTTCGGCTCAGGTCATGATCCTGGAGTCCCGGGATAGAGTCCCACATCGGGCTCCCTGCTCAGCAGGGAGTCTGCTTCTCCCTCTGACCCTCTTTCCTCTCGTGCTATCTCTCATTCTCTCTCTCTCAAATAAATAAATAAAATCTTTAAAAAATAAATAAAAATAAATAAAATAAAATAAATAAGTTCTACCCCAGAAAAATTAAAACAAAGACATTTGCATGGTTAAAACCCAAATGAAATATTTACAATATATATCAGAAAGAAAGGACTAATGCCTCTGATTTTAAAGTGCTAAAAATCAGGGGCACCTGGGTGGCTCAGTCAGTTAAGTGCCTGCCTTTGGCTCAGGTCATGATCCCAGAGTCCTGGGATCGAGCCCGCATCGGGCTCTCTGTTCAGCAGGGAGCCTGCTTCTCCCTCTCCCTCTGCATGTCGCTCCCCCTGCTTGTGTTCTCTCTCTCTCAAATAAATAATATCTTTAAATAAAAATAAAGTACTAAAAATCAAGGGATCATACAGACCCCAATACAATTAGAAAATGAGCATATTTCATGTATTTACATGAACACACAATTCACAAAGAAAAAGATTTACTAAAGACCCTTAAGCATGTGAAAAGATGCTCAACTAAACACATAATAAGTAAAATACAAATGAAAACCACACAGAAGTAGAATTTCTCATCTATCAGACTGGCAAAAATTCAAAAGCTTGAGAATGCTCTTAAAGAGGCTATAGGGAAGGCGCGCCTAGGTGGCTCAGTCATCAAGCATCTGCCTTCGACTCAGGTCGTGATCCCAGGGTCCTGGGATCGAGCCCCGCATGGGGCTCCCTGCTCCACAGGAAGCCTGCTTTTCCCTCTCCCACTCCCACTGCTTGTGTTCCCTCTCTCACTGTGTCTCTCTCTGTCAAATAAGTAAATAAATAATCTTTAAAAAAAAAAAAAGAAGCAAAATGGGACAATCCCTATGAAGGGAAATGTTGCAGTATCTAACAAAATTACATATGTATTTATCCTTTGACCCAGCTCTCATTCTTCGAGGAATTTACCCCAAAGATACACTTCTACATTACAAAAATACATGCATATTCATTGCATCATTATTGGTAATAGCAAAATATTGGAAACAACCAAATGTCCTACATCAGAGACTGCCCAAATAATTCTTGCACATGTACAATTTGCACACAAATGTAAAAAATAATGAGGAAGGGTTTTATAAACCCAAGTGGAGTTATTTTCAGGATATCTCATTAAAGTACAAAAGAATATACATAGCACAGGGCCTCTTGTATAAGAAAAAAATTGCAAAGTACATACAAATATACTTTTTTTGCAAAAAGAACCACAGAAAGGCATGTTAGTAACTAATGAAATTGTCTACCTGCAGGGATGAGTGGAGACAGGAGGAAGGAAGAGTGAAGGGGATGGGACATCTCCTTTTTATACAGTTTGACTTTATTTACTTTTATTTTTTATTTTTTTAAAGATTTTATTTATTTATTTGATAGAGAGAGACACAGTGAGAGAGGGAACACAAGCAGGGGGAGTGGAAGAGGGAGAAGCAGGCTTCCTGCCGAGCAGGGAGCCCGATGCGGGGCTCGATCCCAGGACCCTGGGATCACGACCTGAGCTGAAGGCAGACGCTTAATGACTGAGCCACCCAGGCACCCCTACAGTTTGACTTTAAACCACATTATGTTTTACATATTCAAAAGATAAAGTGAGATCAAAAACAAAAAACTCAGGGACACCTGGGTGGCTTAGTCAAGTGTCTGCCTTTGGCTCAGGTCATGATCCCAGGGTCCTGAGATCGAGTCCCACATCGGGCTCCCTGCTCAGTGAGGACCCTGCTTCTCCCTCTCCCTCTGTCTGCTGCCCCTCCTGCTTGTGCTCTCCCTCTCTCTGACAAATAAATAAATAAAATCTTTAAAAAAACCTCTAAAATGGAAAACAAATAAAAATAAAGGAAATGAAACTAACTATATATCATGCTGATAACATAACTACAAAGAGAGAAGAAAAAACTTAATCCAAGTGACTTTTGACACTTTATGTATCTTTCGTGGGATATGGTCAGAAGACAAAAAGAACTGCAAAGAAATCTTGACCATTCTTGGTAAGTTTGTTGATGATAGTGTTTTAGGGTAGCAATTTCAAAAACCAGTATTTATTGCAGGACTAAGCAAATGGATAAATATATTGATGATGTTGGAAATCAACATTCTCACTAAGGGAAAACAGGAAGGAGAACATATATACATTGATAAATGTGTATATATGTACTTATGTGAAAAAAAAATACACGGTTGACCCTTGAACAACAAGGGTCAACAACAGGTTTGAACTACACGGGTCCACTTATAGGCAGATTTTTTTTCAATAAATACAGTGCGGTACTATAAAGGAATTTTCTGTATGATTTTCTTAACATTTTCTTTTTTCTAGCTTATTTTATTGTAAGGATACAGCATATAATACATAAAACTTTAAAAATATGTGTTGACTGTTATCGGGAAGGCTTCTGGTCAACAGTAAGCTATTAGTTAAGTTTGGGGAAGTCAAAAGTTATAGGGGGATTTTTTGGGGGCGCCTGAGTGGCTCAGTCATTAGGCGTCTGTCTTCAGCTCGGGTCATGATCCCAGGGTCCTGGGATCAAGCCCCGGATCGGGCTCCCTGCTCGGCGGGAAGCCTGCTTCTCCCTCTCCCACTCCCCCTGCTTGTGTTCCCTCTCTCGCTGTCCCTCTGTCAAATAAATAAATAAATAAAATCTTAAAAAAAAAAGTTATAGGGGGATTTTCAACTGTGTGGGGTGCCAGTGCTTCTAACCCCCGTGTTTTTCAAGGTCAACTGTATTTCCTCATTCTTTTCTTTTCTTTTTGAGACAGAGACAGTGCACACGCAAACAGGGAGAGGAGCAGAGGGAGAGAGAATCTCAGACTCCACCCTGAGCACAGAGCTGGATGTGGGGTTCAATCTCATGACCCTGAGGTCATGACCTGAACGGAAATCAAGAGTCCGACATTTAGCCGATTGAGCCACCCAGGTGCCCCTGTATTTCCTTGTTTTTTCTACCAAAGAACTTTGCTTAGAGGCAAAGCCACCAGTAGCAGTGAGCGTACCTAGCACCTGGTTTTTAAATACAGCAGTCCCCACTTACCCACGGGGATGAGTTCCAGACCTCCAGTGGATGCCTGGCATTGCAGATAGAACGGAGCCATATACATACTGTTTTTTTCCTATACATACATACCTATAATAAAGATTATTTTATGCATTAGGCACAGTAAGAGATGAACAGCAACAACAATAAAATAGAACAATTATAACAACACACTATAATAAAAGTTATGTGACTGTGGTCTCTCAAAGTATCTTATTATATATACTGTATTCACCATTCCCCTTCTGGTGACGATGTGAGATGACAAAATGGCTGCTGGATGAGATGGAGGGACAGGAATGACATAGGCAGTGTGACATAGCGTTAGGCTACTACCGACCCTTTGGCGATCTGTCAGGGGGATCATCTGCTTCTGGACTACAGTTGATTGGGGTAAATGAAGTGGAAAGCAAACGTGGAGAAGGCGGGACTGCTGTACCAATCCCCACTGACAACCACCGGGGCTCCTTGAAAATTACTGATTCCAGCCAGGACTGGAACCAGGGAAAGTACAAGGTGAACCTGGGACAACATTTCTGTACTCCTACATAGATGGCTGGGGACACTACTGTACAGACACACATCTATATACACACACAGGTAAATAATTACGAGATTTAGAAACTGAAGTGGAGTGATTTTCAAGATATCTTGTTAACAAACGCAAGGCACAAAAGACTATAATATGCTACCCTTTTGCATAAGAGAAAAGGTGATTTTTTTTTTCCCAAAAAGACACACAGCAAAGAATGTTTAAACACTAATGTGGATATGTCACAAGGACAAAGGGGCCAGCTTGAATAAGAGCTCGTTTTGAGTATTAAAAATCAATAATGACAGGAATGGATTAAAACACATTTAACAACAAAAAATTCATGAGTCCATACTGAGTCTAAACATATGTAAATGGGGTGGGGAGAGATTTTCTTTACAGAAGAATACCAACTAATAAATGTAGACAGAAAGATAGAAAATCACCATTAAAAAACCACCACAGTAATAAATTGATTCAACCAAGAATCATCTGTGGATGCTAAAACCATCGGGTGAAAGATCACTAAGGAATAGGATGTAAAGACATCTGACTCTACCAGGGCGCCTGGGTGGCTCAGTCAGTCAAGCTTCTGCCTTCAGCTCTGGTCATGCAGCTCTGGTCATGATCTCCAGCTCCTGGGATGGAGCCCCCCTGCTGGCTCCCTGCTCAGTGGGGAGTCTGTTTCTCCCTCTCCGTCTGCCCCTCCCCCATCACTCACGTTCTCTCTCTCTTCTCTCAAATAAATAAATAAATAAAATCTTAAAAAAAAAGGAAATCTGACACTACCTTGAGTAAGTGATCAAATATCACCAGTAAAGGAATGAACTGCCATCAGGCACCTCCTAATGTGATACACTGACAAAGGCACAGTCTCATCTACGTAGTACTCCTGCCAAAAAACTTCACCTGAATAGAATGAAGAAACCATCAGGCAAACCCAAGGTGAAGCACATTCTGGAAAACAACTGGTCCAGACTCCTTTACTATCAGTGTCATAAAAGACACAAAAAACAGCTAAAGAATTCATCTAGATTAAAGAAACTAAAGAGACCTGATAACTAAGTGCAATGCATTATCTCTGATTGGATCCTGGACCTGGAAATAAAAATAATACATGGATAATTGGGGAAATTTTAATATGGTCTGCAGATTTGATAATTGTATTCACTGTCATTTTTCCTGAGTGTGATAATTATATTGCAGTTATGTAGGCAAATGTCCTTGTTCTTAGGGGACACAGTAATTTGTGTCAAGTGTCATCATATCTCCAAGTATCTTTCAAATAATTCAGAGGAAAAGAGGGATGAAGCAGATGTGGCCAAATGTTAAAGATTGGTGAATCTAGCTCTCTCTCTCTCAAATAAATAAATAAAATCTTTTTAAAAATTGGTGTATGGGTGTTTACTGTTCTTGCAATTTCTCTGTAGGGTAGAAAATTTTTCAAAATAAAAGTGTGGGAGGAGTTTACTTCAAAAATATTTCTGCAACTGAAGATTTACTAATGGAAGCCTCTTTATTTCAAACAATTGCCATACATTTAGAAAGATACAAACCAGAATCAAGCAAAAGACAGAAGCCATACACACCAAAAAAAGACTGATAGATGTGACTACGTAAAAATGTAAGTAAAACATCTCTACATCAAAAATGTAGAAATAAAAAATAGTAATAAACTGGAGGAAAATACAGAACAAGAAAAAAAAAGCTACTGTCCTTGCTTTATACACTCCCTCTTATAAATTAGTAAGAAAAAAATAAATATGCTCAAAAGAATGGGTGAATATGCCCAAAAGGTATGAAAAAGTAACACAATAAAGAAAAAAGGTGCAATATCCAATATATATCTTTAGGTGGTCAATCTCCACAGTCATCAAAGGAATTTGAGTTAGGGGCACCTGGGTGGCTCAGTTAGGTGTCTGACTTCAGTTCAGGTCATGATCTCAACTCCTGGGATCAAGCACCTGCCTTGGGCTCTGCGTTCAGCAGGGAGTCTGCTTCTCCCTCTCCCTCGACTCCTCCCTTTCCCCCTACTCCTGCTCTCTCTCTCTCAAAACCATAAATAAAAATCTTTAAAAAAATGATGATGTCAGGCGCCTGGGTGGCTCAGTTGGTTAAGCATCTGCCTTCCACTCAGGTCACAATCCTGGAGTCCCAGGATCAAGTCCCGCGTCGGGGCTCCCTGCTCAGCAGGGAGTCCGCTTCTCCCTCTGACCCTCATCTCTCTCATGATCTCTCTCTCAAATAAATAAATAAATAATCTAAAGAAAAAACGATGTGGATATATTTGTACAGAAATGTGTTCATAATTTTCAATGAAGAGAAGCAAGTTAAAAACAGCATGTCAAATATAGTCCTGTTTTTGTATAAATATATTTACGTATGCATAAAAAACCCTAGAGGGACATTTTCCAAAATTTGTCTAAGTGGTTTTTTGGAAAAAGGTTGTTATGGATACTTTTCTCCTTCTTTTGATTTCTGTATTTTCTTAAGTGTTTACAATAAAAATGTTGCTATTATAATTACAATTTTCCTTAAAAACAGATCTTTTTCAAAAGATCACAGGTTAGGGTGCCTGGGTGGGTCAGTCGGTTAAGTAGCTGCCTTTGGCTCAGGTCACGATCCCAGGGTCCTGGAATCGAGTCCAGTGTCTGCAGGGAGTCTGCTTCTCCCTCTGCTCCTCCCCCCACTCGTTCTCTCAATCTCTCTCAAGCTCTCTCTCTCAAATAAATAAAATCTTTAAAAAAAAATCACAGCTTAACATTCCCTACCATATCCCCTATCCCTGGAATAGTACCTGGCATGTGATAGGTGCATAAAAAATATTTGTTGAACGAATGAGTAAAAGAATCCGACTCAATTCATGGATATGGTTGAAATTTATATTGTGAAATGAAATAAACCATGGGCTTAGAGTCACAAGGCCAGGGTTTGAGTCCTGACTCCTGCTTTAGCCATGTGGCTATGATTACAATCCCTTAATCTCTTAGTTTCAGCTTCCTTATCTGAGATGGGGGACAAAACCTACATCCCTTAGGAGCTCATTATGAGAAATGATATTATAAATGAAATAGTTTGTAAAGTGCATAGGCCTACATGTGTATTAGGTATGATGACTGTACAGTGGAACCTGGAAGTGTGGAGAGGTATCCCACATCAAGGAGGGGTCTAAATATTGTGGGTTTCATTGGAAAAGACTTCTTAGAAGATGTGAGATGTCAAAGGAGACAATGAATGTGGAAAGTATGCCAAAAAGTAGAGATGTGACCAATGAACACCATTTGGAAGGGAAGACAAAGATACACACTGGAAGGAGCAAGGATCCCCTGGCTCGGGGCAGGGGTGGGGGGCTTCCATTGAGTTCTTAGTGCAGGTAAGAAAGCATGGCAGCTGTTGTCTGGTCAAGTCAGGAAGCTTCCTGGAGGAGGTGATCTGAATAATGGATGAGACCACATCTCTCCAGGGCAACCCTTCGGGGCCCTGGTTGCGCCCTGTGGATGGTGGACCGGTGTCAGTGAGAAAACGGAGGACCACAGATGTAAAACCGCTTTCTTTCTTGGGCCACAAAGCACAGATGAACTGACACTCAGATGTCCCAATGCCCACTCTAAACTCTAAACTGAGAAGTGTACCCAAACTGATTATTATTTCTATGATTATTATCAGTGCTTGTACTGATAATGCTTTGCCCAAACATTATCAGTGCTTCCCTAGTGAAATTATAATTGGTGAAAATTATAATTATAATAAATATTATAATAATTGTAATTAGTGAAAATTATAACTATAATACATATTATAATAAATTATAACTAGTGGAATTATGATTTCATTGTATTACAGACGATATCAGTGTAATATTTTCTGCAGTGAATTCAGCATAGTTAACTTGCAAGCATATGCCTTAAAGACTTTTGTATAGTGAGGATGACTATAATATCAACAATGAACCCGTAACAAAGGACAAATGAGTATCTGTCAGATGATTGGCGGCCTGGCCTGTCTTTTGCTCATATTCCTGGATAGAACTGAGCCATTGCTTTGGAAATTTCTGGGAAGACCCAGAAAAATGACAGTTCCCCTGAGTCACTCCACTGCCTCCACCCGCTCACCCCACCGCTCCCGTCTTCCCTCTCACCATCCAGGGTAAAAATGAAGGCCACAGTGTCAATTTCTGTGAGGGATGGCAAGATGGAAGTCAGGAAGCCCTCCTGGGAGAAGAAGAATTGGGGACCCTGGGCACAAGAAGATGGGAGCCACCCCCCCACGAAAAACTCCAGCACATAGACCTGGAGACTGCAGAGGGCCTCACAGGACCTCTCATACAGCATGTTTGTATACAGATGAAAGAACTGAGGTTCAAGGAGGTAAAGTGTTTTGCCCAAGATGATGCAGCAAGTTGAGGGAAGAGCACTGGACCAGAGCCAGCTTTAGAGGGCAAATCCAGAGCCTTCCACCCTCCCTGTGCTGCCCCAAAGCCTCCCGACCTCTAACCCATATTCCCTTCTCTGAACTGTCTGCCCTGTTATACTCCCCCACCTGTCTCTACCTCCCCTTACCTCCCATTCTGCACACCAATCACCGTCACAACCTCCCCCATGTCCTGTCATCCTCCCACCTGGTGGATGAGCTCAGCCTTCTGGTTAAACGTATCACTGTGATCACCAATGAGAAAGCCATGGACATCTCGGAAGTCTGGAAAGTTTAAGGACAGGGAGAAAGGAGTGATGGGCTTTATAGGAAAGAAAGGTTCTAGGCTTGGGGCGATGTTAATGGGACTTGGAGGAAAGTGGCAAGTGGAATGTAGGGTGAGGTGTCACACTCATGGGAGGCCACAGCTACGCAGGGCTGGGAGTTGAGGGACCAAGGCCTGAATCGGGGTTCAAAGGAAGGAGCATTTGACTGAAATGCCTGTTCCGATAGGACAGGATGGACACTGAATGAGGAACCCCCATGGGTTGGGGGCGAGGAAATCGGTTTGCATCAGGAGGAACCAGGAAGAAAGTCTGGACTGGGGTCCCACCAGCACCAAAGGTGTGGATGCACTCCACTCCATCCATGATGGCAATGATGCCGAGGGTCTGCCAGCCAACCAGGTACACTCGGCCTTTTTTCTCCAGGCTGAGAGTGGGCCAGAGGTCAGGACACGAGAAGAGAGATCACAGTGAAGAAAGACGAGGGATCAAAGAAAGATGCACATGGCAGAGCACAGGTGTAAACCAACAGGAAGCCTGCCATGCCCCTCCACCACGCAGACCGCACCCCTCACCCTGTTAATGAGTCTTGTAGGGTCTCCGCTGCTCTCAACACATTCCCCATCCACGCCACCTCCCCCCTCCAAACACATTTCCACACACCTGGTGCTGGCTTGCTTCATCAGGGCAGCGATCTTAGGGCTCTGACTATAGGTCACCTGATGAGCCCGCTCAAATGTCCGCAGGATTTCCAGAAGGCACCTGAGAGAAAGGCCACCGGCTCCCGGGGTGGGCCCAGTGCCCCCCCCCCAGAAAGCATGGGTACCCGCCCCTGCCCAGCGGAAGGCACAATTCCCTTAAAACTAATAAGTTCTGCTGGTCCCTAGTGGAGGTGCAGTGAGTATCATCAGAATGCATTACAGAGAATAGAAAGGGCTTCAGTGAGCAGAACACAAAGAGCAGCCAGAAGGATAAGGACATTAAAAGAGTTGTGGGAGGGGGATGGGATCAGAGTAGATGAGGAGGTAAGTGGGGATTCTGGGAGCCAGGCCAGAGACCCCAGTAAGGGAAGAAGGCCCCCAGCAGAAGGAGCTCTTCCTGCATGACCTGGACCATCCCCAAGTCAAAGACTCTCCGAAACTAGGTTAGCTTTGGATGTCCCAAGTGGGCACAGAGATTAGCGGGACCTGAGGAATCCAGGATCCACTGGAAACAATCGAGACTCTGTGTGGTAAGAACCCTAGGCCAGCTCTTTTCCCATGGGAGGCATGGTGGAGCCTCCGTCTTGCTGCCATTAACCCGTCTCTGCATCTGGACTTGCCATCCCCCAACCTGTACCAACCCCTTCCCTGCCTGACTCTGATCTCTCTCTCGTCCAGATCCTCCCTACCTCTGAGATGCTGCGATGCCACGGTCCACAGTCTTATGGGCTGCCAGTAGCAGGGTTTCCAGCAGGATCTTGGTTGCGCTTCCACCTTTCATCCGGGATGAGCCACTGAGGCCCTTGGGCTGAGAAGGTGATGACACCCAAGAGGAATTGGGAGAGGAAGGAGGATCCTGGAGTTCACTAATTAGTGGCTGCTGGGCATGCACTCTGGTTGGTGGCCCCTGGCATGGAGTCTGGTTAGAGGCCACTGGGGCTGCATTCAGCAGGACTGGGGGTGCCCAGTGCACTATGAGGAGTGCTGGGTTGAGGGCTTCACTGAGAGAAGAAGAGAGAGGGTAAGGGCCGGCTCTGCTCATTTCTATGGTACATTCAGGACTCTGAGGAGGAAGCCACAGTGACTGGGTGTCCTGTTAGCAGGAGATAAGTGTTTTTTGGAGAGGATGTTTTTTTTTTTTTCAAGAAGTTTCTCCCCGCCCAACCCCCCATTTTTTTAATAGCAGTTTGTCAATCCGAACACCACATTTCATGTCCTTTGGACAGACCAATGAAGCAGCCATTGTAATGGACAGGGATGTAACACGACACACCATGCATAAAGAGATGGCTGCAAAAAGAATGATCAAAGTGGTGTCTGAGAAAAGGAGATTAAAAGTAAACAACTGCAAACAGGAAGAGAGATGAGCGCCCAAGAGCTGAAAGATACGGACCTCACACAGGGTAGCTGCCTTCCTACCACACAGAGGGAAGAGCAAGGAGAATGTCTCAGATGCGCCGATCACTGGCAGAGAGGGCCAGCAGCAGGGATTCGGCTCAGGCCCTTGTCAAGTCAAAGTGAGGGTAGACCACGCTCATGCCCTAGTGCCATGCATCCCCACCCTGGAGAAAAAGGCGCAGGAGCACCGGAGGCTTGAAAGGCCCACCCAGTTTTGGAGAGGATTAGAAAAGCAGAAAGATGAAACTGAATCCCATTGTTTTAAAGCCTGCATTTGAAACTAAAACGTAAGAGAAACAGAAAGCAATTCACCATTCCATTCAATACTCTCTATTCACAGATGCACAGATTTCTGGGGGAAATCCACCCCAGATGGGTTAGGTGTTTAATGATTACGGATTTAGGAAACAGGGTCAAGATGGAAATATAACATCTTAAGGTGAACGAGGAAATGGGAAAACAGAATTTGCTTTACTACATTTTAGTTGACACGCAATGCCAGGAATTCAGAGAAGATGTAAAAAAATCAGAGGCATCTGGGAGGTGGCAAGCATTCCCTAGGTGGGAGTGGGGAGGATCCTACCCCAATTGCAGAATTGAGCACAAAAGCTTCTTGTTTCTCTTGCAGTTTCTGCATCCGCTCTGCTATTTGTCAGAATGTGGAACTCCAGTCTTCGATGGGGTCATTTCTAGGGGAGATTGTAAGGATCTAAAGGAAGGAAGGGCCTCAGATGGGAGTCAGGATCAAAGACCGTATTGGGATTGGGGTCTAACGTCAACAATCTCCTAGAGATATGCTTTGGAGCTCATGGGGGCACTGTGTCTCTGAACCCCAAGGATAAGGGCTAGTAATGCATTCAGCAATTTAATCTCAGAGCAAAGCCAACACTCAAGTTTAAAGCTCCAGCCTGAGACCAGAACTTTCTCGTATCCTGGTCCTTGCCCATGTCCCACTGCCACGGCCATACTACCCACAATTCTCTGTAGGTCCCTGGAGGAGTACCTATCATCAGAATGTCAAAACTGCCACTTTATTTTCAGTCTTAAGGTCCATCAGAAGCCCTTTCCATTCCTGGGAATATATTCTGGCCATCTCCCCAAAGAGCAAACCCCTTACTACCTGAGGGAGGGACAACAATTCCTACTGAAGGAACACAACTGCAAGGTATGAAGCATAGCACCTAACAGTTGGCGAACATTTCTTGAATAAATTAATCATGAACAAAACAATGTGCTAAGGGGACAAGATTCAACAGACTTGTTACCTGCTTAGGTGCAACCATGGAATCTCAAAGAATGGGGATCTCTGTACTGTACTCTGTACTCTGTACTCTGCTAGGGGATACTTAGCAAATCACCCACTGCGGCAGGAGCTCAGAGAGTTACCTCTCTATAAGGCCTCCCTAACCTCCTCTTATCATCCCATCCCCGCAAAATGTCTACCCCTTCTTGAACTACTTTTATATTTTTTCATCTGTATTTCCTCGAGGGCAAACAAGTTTCACATATTACATGCCCATCGTGTAAAGTGTTTCTTGTCATTTGTCCTCAAACTACTTCTGAAAGTCCCTAGAGACCTAAGCAGAGCGAGGAGACACTGTTCATTGTGCAGTGGAAAACCGAGACTCCCAAACTTGGCTAGTCATCAAAATCACCTTGGGAGTTTGAGTTGTTGTTGTTTTTTTTTTAAACTACCCATTTCTGGGTACCACGCCCACCCTGAGAATCAACTTCAGGAGTTCTGGAGTGGAGCTCCAAAATCTGTATTTTTAAAATGCTTCCCAGACGACTCTGAAGATTGGCCAAGTTTGGGAGCCACCGATTTAAGGAACAACTGGAAGATCTCCACGCCTACGTTGTTTGAAATCCTTTATTTCTCTTAGTCACAGTGCCTGAAATTAGCATCCACTGCAGCAGATACATTTTTGGTGAAGGAGAGTCCTCCATGAAAAGGAGCAGGGTTAAAAGTATCTCAGACTCATTTATATCTTCACATGAATTACACTACAAGCCTGGAATCTGGGGGTTGAGAAAAAGACCTCAGAAAGCACCCAGCTGCCCCATCCCCCAAGACCACCCCTGAATGTGCCAAGCTGCTCTTGAGAAATCAACAAGCCTTCACTGGAATACTCCAGCGACAGGAAGCCTTTAGCTTCATCAGGAGGCCCACTCCAATGGTTAAGTTAGCAGAGTTCCCCAAACCTGGCTGTGCACCAGCATCTCCAGGGATGTCTTCAAAAAATAGATATTTCAGGGCCTTACCCCAAAGCGACATCAGAGCTCTCGCACAAGGGGCTAAGAATCTACTTTCTTATTGCTTTAACACTTCCTGGGACGCCTGGGTGGCTCAGTCAGTTAAGCATCTGCCTTCGGCTCAGGTCATGATCCCAGGGTCCTGGGATCGAGCCCCGCATCGGGCTCCCTGCTCCGCAGGAAGCCTGCTTCTCCCTCTCCCACTCCCCCCGCTTGTGTTCCCTCTCTCGCTGTCTCTCTCTGTCAAATAAACAAATAAAATCTTTAAAAAAAAAAATCTAAAAAACAAAAACAAAAACCACTCCCAAGGCTGCACATCCACACCTGAGCACTATGGATTTCATACGCTGACCTTCTCTGAGGTCAAAGTGGCCATCTACATAGAGAATAAGGCAGAGGTGATTGGGTGGCACAGTTTTCAGGAAAGGGGAACAGAGGGGACCAAAGGGCTGCCTAGAATGACAAAGGAGAATGGGTGCTAAAATAAGGGAGCTGGGCAAAGGGGAGTCGGGCCACTCAGCACCCACTGCTCCTTTGAAAAGATGCTCATCTTTGTGGTATGCATTTTTCTGACCCTATTCTACCTTCTGGCCCTTGTTTTCCATGTCTCTTCCCTTCCTGTTTTGAATGTATGCTTTTGGTATTTTATGTGGCTTTTGTAAGCTGCCTTCAATCCTTTCGGAAACAAAAGAATAAATCAACCAACCGACCAAAAAAACAAAACAAAAACAACCCACCGAAAACAAAATCCTCATAAGCTTAAGGACAGTCAATATTTACTTTAATATTCTGAGATGTGGTGAATAAGACCATATGCACCGTGTCATCCCCGTTGTGGCTGTACTGTAGATTTTGACAGGTTTCCTCTTGGCCTCCCCCAGGGGTGTGGTCGGTCACTGCCTTTCATTACAGCAGGCTCACCTGGCCATGTTCACGGGGTTGAAACCAACCAGGACTGGCAAAAAGATGGCTGGATTGTCCATGCAGTAATCTATCTGGCCTGCCACAAAGGGAGCCTGATGGTAGGGGGAGAAAAAGGGCATGATGAGAAGGGTTACTCTATTGGTGCCCGAGGCCCAGAGGCATCAGAATCGCCCAAAATGCTTGTTAGAAATGCATATTCCCAGACCCAGGTAAGATCTACTGGATCCACATTTGAAGGGGAAAGCCCCAGGCCTGTATTTTTAACAAGTTTCCCCAAGGAAATCCTCTGCATGGTAAAGTTTAAAAACTACTGAACTAAATTTTATGCTCCTAAGGTCAGTGTCCTGGCCTCCTTGTGTGCCTCCTTCTATGTCTAGCACTGCTGGACTTGTTTCTGCTTAGTGAATTGTTAGAATCAGTATGCTGCAATGGTGAGAGAAAATTGGGGTCACCAAGTCCAGTGCTTGGAATCTTGTTAAAATGCAGATTCAGACTCCGTAGGTTTTGGGGGGGAGCCTGAGATTCTGCATTTCTAGCAAATCCTAAGAGATACTGATGTTACTACGAAAGGACCATGCTTAAGTAGCAAAGGACTGGCCCAGAGATCAGCTTTTTCTGTAAAGAGCAAGAGAGTAAATATTTTAGGTTTTGGGGGCCCTATGAACTCTGTGCAATACGAAACCCTACCATTGTAGCATGAAGCGGCCATGTTATGTAAACACAAACGGCTGTGTCTCAATAAAACTTTATTTACAAAAACAGGCAGTGGCAGGATTGACTTGCCATTGTCGTTTGCTGACGCTGGGACTAGTCCCTCTACCTTGGTTGTTGAATGGATTGATACACAGGTATTCTGAAATAGGATCCTTTCCCTCTCATCCCACAGTCATACAACTGGATCTCAATTAGTGAGAGTAAAATCAAAATTCCTTGTGCAAATCCTTTCTGTTTTCTAGCACCCACTTCATCAATCTATTTTCCATGCTATTCTGTTCCGACCCCCTTCCTCCCTATAAAATGGATCCACCCAGCCTGTCTTCACCCACACTCACAGAGAGTCCCACTGAAATGCCAATGACAGCCCGTATTTTTGCAGGAGGCCGCAGGCGGACCCGCGCCGGAACCATGTTTCGCAACCAGTATGACAACGATGTCACCGTTTGGAGCCCTCAGGGCAGGATTCATCAAATTGAGTATGCAATGGAAGCTGTCAGGCAAGGTTCAGCCACAGTTGGTCTGAAATCAAAAACCCATGCAGTGTTGGTTGCATTGAAGAGAGCACAGTCAGAGCTTGCAGCTCATCAGAAAAAAATTCTCCATGTTGACAACCATATTGGTATCTCAATTGCGGGACTTACTGCTGATGCTAGACTGTTGTGTAATTTTATGCGCCAAGAGTGTTTGGATTCCAGATTTGTATTTGACAGACCTCTTCCTGTGTCTCGTCTTGTATCTCTAATTGGAAGCAAGACCCAGATACCAACACAACGATATGGCCGGAGACCATATGGTGTTGGGCTGCTTATTGCTGGTTATGATGATATGGGCCCTCACATTTTCCAAACCTGTCCATCTGCCAACTATTTTGACTGCAGAGCCATGTCCATTGGAGCCCATTCTCAATCAGCTCGTACTTACTTGGAGAGACATATGTCTGGGTTTATGGAGTGCAATTTGAATGAACTGGTTAAACATGGTCTGCGTGCCTTACGAGAGACACTTCCTGCAGAACAGAACCTAACTACAAAGAATGTTTCCATTGGAATTGTTGGTAAAGACATGGAGTTTACGATTTATGATGATGATGATGTATCTCCATTCCTGGAAGGTCTTGAAGAAAGACCACAGAGAAAGGCACAGCCTGCTCAACCTGCTGATGAACCTGCAGAAAAGACTGATGAACCAATGGAACATTAAGTTACGAGCCAGTCTGTATCTTTATTATCAAATCTGTAAGTATGCAGGAACATGTACTGATGACAATAATCTATGTGTAGGAATCAGTCCAGATGTGTTTTTCCCTAGCAACTTGTCTGAAACCATATAATGGTGTGCATTTTTCTTTAAGAAAGGGTCTATATAATCATTTTCTGGAAAGTATAGGTATCTGTACTGATGTTTTTATATAAAGAACATAGTGTCTTTGTGGGTTTAAAGACAACTGTGAAATAAAATTGTTTCACCTGCCTAAAAAAAAAAAAAAAATGCCAATGACAATCACCCTCTTCTTCCCAGCGGCCACCTAGGAGAAGAGGGTGGGTGAGACAGTGCCACTGGGAGGATTCTAGGATACAAATCTATCGCGTGGGCATGTCAGGGTCAGGACTAGGGGAGGGAATGGGCTTTGGCTGGACGCGGGCTTTTGTGTCCTCATGGGAAGGAACAGACAGAGGTGTCCGGCTATCAGTGGGAAACACAGACCTTCTTCAGTTCCTCAATCCCGTGCAGGGCACCATCTTCTGTCCCCTCCCTAGATGCCACCACAGACCTAAGAAGACAGACTCAAGGTCAGTGGCACTGGTTTGGAAGCAGAAGCCTACGGTATACTAGGGCAGAGAAGAGAATGCTTTGAGAGAAGGGAACGAAGGGAAAGCTATCATTGACTGAACATCTACTATTTGCTAGACACCATGACAGATGCTCTATAGGGCTGACAAACTCCAGTACCTATAAGGCCAATCGGGTAACATGAGTCTGTGAAGTGGGCCAAGTGCAAGGCAATAAGAAATCATGGGGATCAAAGTAAACTGGATAAATCTTCACCTGAAAGCCTTAAAATTACATTTCCAAAAAAACACTGTCCAGACCAAACAAAATATTCATAGGCCAACTTGGCTTACCTGTCACCCCCTGCAATGAGGTAGGTGTAAAGAGGTTTCTGTCCCAGACCTTTCATCAGCTGGTTGAAGGAGACCTGCCGGGGGGAAGGACATGAAGTAGTGACGATAGTGAAGGGAGTGATTACCTTGGATTTTGGACACCTAGAGTGTAGAGGCTTATAAGGATTCCCTCAGGCCAGCGCTTAAGCCAGTACTGCTTGGAATTTGGCACTTCAAATGCTACTTGCAGATGATGGACTGGGGGACTGTAGAGACATGGCAGTAGACGGGTGGGGCTCAGGTGGGGTCTGAAGATATGAGGGCTCCATGGTGAGATCTAGCTTTGGGAAGAGAGGGAGCCAGGCCTCAAGGGGGAACCACCTAGGAACATAGCTATGATGAGCTTTATGGTCCTGAGGGTCACCCTGAGAAGGCAGAGGGAGGAAAATCAGGGATCAGGGTACTCACCGACATGAGAAATGCCATCCTGCCAGAGGTGCCCCCTCCGCTCAGCACCACCAGCCCCCTGTCAGGCTCCTGAGAAAGAAAAACTGCCTATGTCGCCAGGGCTAGCTCAGGTTAGGGGAAGCATATTCTTTCTCTATCAGCAACAGAAGAACAATTGGGGAGACTTCTCAACCCTCCTCTTAGGACAAAAGGGAACAGAACACAGGTGGCATGGTGTCGCAGAAAGAATGAAACTTCAGTCTGACTCCCAGCTCTGGCTTAGCTACTTATTCAAACCCTTACTTATTCCAGAAAGGACTGAGAGCAGCTTTGTCATCAACTAATCAATCAATAAAAAACAGTGCTACCCAGCAATTATTAGCTGGATATATTTGGGCAAGCTACCGTGATTATCCTTTGTTTTCCTATCTGAAAAAAAAATGGAGATGATCACACCAATTTCACAGGTTTTTGCAAAGGTAATGAGTGTGAAAGCACAATGTCAATTATAGAGTATGATGCAGATAATAGTTATTACAATTACTGTTGATTAATAAGATGACAATAAAGATCCCAGAGGGAGGACTAGGAGAAAGGGGACTGGAGATGGAGAAAAATGAGAAGTGGAGGCCAAGAAAAGAGAAAGGTGGAGGGAAGAGAAGTTCAGGAGGGGAGCAAATGGCAAGCCTGTACCTTCAGCACTTCCTGAACTTTGCCAGCCACTTGTACCATGGTGGTCAGAATCAATTCACTATACAGTCGCTGTAGGGAACAGGCAGGAATCAGAAGCCAAGAAAAGGACAGTGGATTTGGGGCAGAGGGGGGGGGTGTTAATGGTGGGGTGGAGGGGCTCTCAGGTCTCAAACATTAAGGACCATGGTCTGAGAGAGCAGAGGTTGAGGTACGGTTGGAGCTGGCATCTTTATTTTCAGTGTCCAGGGAATGGGTCTGGATCACCTGGTATGTGGGCATGACTTGCCCCTCCTCCTGGAAGATCTCAGCATCACATTGTCCCAGCAGTCTAACAATTTGCTCGGCATCTGCTTTGTCCAGGTCCTGGGTCAGTGGGTTTGACTTCTCTGTGATTGGCAGGGCTGCCTCATTCCCAGACAACTAGAGGGAAGGGGGCACAAGGATACAGGCAGGAAGCCAAAGCCTCATTCACGACTGCTGATCTGGAGGTGAGAGTGGCAGCAGGCACAAGGTTTGGATACACACGGACACCACCCAAGGATTTAGCCTGCACTTGGTACTCTGGGCCTAATAGGGGAAGAAGATCAGGAAGGAAGATGGGAAGGAGGGGAGGGAGAGTAGAAACCCAGGGTGGAGGGAAGTCCAGATGAGAAATGATTCTAGGAATCAGTGCAGAAGACCAACATGGAGAAGGGGGGGGGGTCTCACCTCCCACTTGCCAGGCTCTGGGGTCTCAATCACATGTTGAAACCGTTTTGTGCCCGGCATGGTCACACGCTGTGGACATCCTGTCGTGTCTGCCACTTCAGCCAAACAAACCCTTCTGTCACGCTAACTCTGCTTCCAGCTAGCAGGGCCTTATCTGAGCCACAGTGATGATTAACCCAAGTACCCTGGCCTCTCTGTGCACCACCCCCTCTGAGTACCTCTTCATGCACCCTTTCCTGGTCAGTCGGTCCCCAGCCCTCTGGTCACCCAGGGAAGCTCCTGGGGTCCCTCTTTGCATGCATGCAGACTGCCCAGCCTCTGCTTTGCCCCTGAAGGGAAAAACCTGAGGTTCACTACTCTTAACTTTGGACACGATGACCTCTTCTCTGGAGGGCCTGGAGCCTGGAAGTGCAGGACAATACCCAGTCCCAGGACAGTGAGAATCCCTGAGCAAGTGCTCTGGGACCAGGATGCATCAGGAGGCCAGAGATCAGGGTCCTCAGGGACAGCAGAGGTCAGAGGACCTGGGCCATGGCTTGATCATATGCCCAGAACACACAGTCCTCCCTGCCCCTCTTGCTCTATTTCTCTCTTTCATCTCAGAAGGAAGGCAACAGAAGCTTTGGAGCCCCAGGGGGGCACATGCTGAACTGAATATTACAGGAAAAAGTGCCACAGAAATAGAAATGCTGCAATGAGAATTAGAAACCAAAGTATCTGCCCTAAATACAACATTAGCCAACATTTATTTACACCAAACAATGCACTTTTCACATACGGTATCTCATTGGGTACATTAACACTCAGGAGATCATACTGACACCCTCATTTTTCAGATGGTGAAACTGAGGCTCAGAGAAGTTAGGTCACTGCTGAAGATCACACAGTTGACAGAATGGGGACTCAGACCCAGGTTGTTACTCCAGATCTTATGAAATAACTTAAGGATTTATGTTTGTTCAATGAGTGAAGCAACTAACAGATTGGTACAAATTAATGATAATCCCTCACTCACAGAGTGTCATAAGATTTATAAAGACATTCCCCAACATTGTCTCATTGGATCCTGCCAAAAGCCCTATGAGGTTCTGGACGCTCTGATTTTAGGAAACCTGACACTTAGATGACCAATTTCTCCACACCAGGCAGTAAGTGGCAGAGCTAAGACAAGAACCATAGGTCCCTGCTCTTTAGATTTCCCCCTATAAACCCAGCCGTCTTAATCGCTGTATCTCCAGCTCTTCACATGCCCAGACACATAGGTGACGCTCAATAAATATTTGTTTAATAAATTAAAGAATGAATGAAAGCGAAGAGAATCAATATCAGATTATGAATGGGGAAGAGATTTAAAAGCTGACGCAATGTACAAGTAGGAGATTGTTAAAACAATTATCGCCGCCGCTCTGTCCCCTCCCGCAGGGGGGGTTGGAATTCCTCCTCCCAACTTGGCGAATTCCACCCGGGGAGTGGGGGGGGGCGCTCCCAGGTGCCCGAGACCCTCGCACCTGCGCCTCTCCCCACGCCCCCGCAGGCTCTTTGGACCCAGCCGGGATCAGAGGCAAGGAGACCCGGGAGGCCGCCAATGGGAGGGTCGTGGGAGGAGCCCCGGGAGAACCGGGTCGGGTCGGGGCGGGGGGGGGGCGGTGAGGGGGATGACGGCGGCGAGAACCCCAGCGGGGCGGGGCAGGCCGGCACGTCCCGGTCGGGCTGCGGCTGAGCGAGCCGGGCCAGCTCTGCAGAAGGCGGCGGCTGGCTGGCCGGGACGGTCACATCCCGCTGCAGGGACCGGCGGAGCAGCCGCACTGCCTTCCGCACCGGGACTCAGGCCAGCGGCCAGGCCGCGCCGGCACCGCCCCCTGCTCAGGGACAGACTGCGCGGCCCGTCCGAGCTCTGGGGGCCCCCCGCAGCCCCGCGGCCCGCTCCCGCTACGCCTCCGCCTGCCCTCTGCCCGCAGCTCGGTCCCGCGCTGCCCGCCGCGCCGGGCCTGCGCCGGGATGGGGTAGGGGCAGCGCCACGGAGTCGGGCGATGGGCCGCCCTCTGGGCACCGTGCAGCCCCCCGAGGCCTGACCGACCGCGAGGACCGGCGGAGGTGGGTGTGGGCCGGGCAGAGCCGCGCACTGGGGACGCCCGGGTGATGCGGGGGCGGGGAAGGCGTGGGGAGAAGGGGGGCTCCGGGGCTGCTGTGGCTGGTGGGGAGCCCGGGAGAGCTGCTGCCACCCGTGCGTTCTGGGCAGTACTTGACCCCCACCCCCACCCCCACCCCCCACAACTCCTGCTACCTCCAGGAGCCCCGCCTGGATGTTAAGCGGAAGCCCCAGTGCCTCCCAGCGGACTCGGTGGGGACCATGGCTTCGCTGATGCCCCTATCCCCATATTTAAGCCCCACGGTCCTCCTGCTGGTCAGTTGTGACCTGGGCTTTGTGCGAGCAGGTGAGTAAAGGGGTAGTGGGGTTAACCAGAGCTAGTCCGTGGATGGAACCTGTTAACCTGTTCACTCTGGCACCCACAGACCGGCCTCCCTCTCCTGTGAATGTGACAGTCACTCACCTCAGAGCCAACTCGGCCACTGTGTCCTGGGACGTCCCAGAAGGCAACATCGTCATTGGCTACTCCATTTCCCAGCAAGTATGAATCACCCTTCTGTTCCCTCAACCTGTGTCCTTGGATCTCTGAACATTCCTTCAGTTACCCCCCACCCCAGACCTAAGCTCCCCTCCCAGTGGTGGGGGAGTTTGGGAGCTGGTGTTCCCTGGCTCAAGCTGCCCTTTTCATCCTACTCCGTGGAGTGCTTGGAGGTTCAAGAGTCCTGGGACTGGTGTGAGACTGCCTTCCTGTCCCATCATCTCCCCACAGCGACAGAATGGCCCTGGGCAGCGTGTGATCCGGGAGGTGAACACCACCACGCGGGCCTGTGCCCTCTGGGGCCTGGCCGAAGACAGCGACTACACAGTGCAGGTCAGGAGCATCGGCCTTCGGGGAGAGAGCCCCCCAGGGCCTCGGGTGCACTTCCGAACTCTCAAGGGTTCTGACCGGCTACCCTCAAACAGCTCAAGCCCAGGTGAGGGTCTCAGCTATTCTCCACTCCCGAAAGTTTGGATTCTCTGGCTTTTCACCTGGCCTTTAGCCTCTTGTTTACTTCTGACAAACAAGCCACAGTCTAGCTCAGATGAATAAAAGGATGATTTAATCCATCATACTGCCAAGAAACGAAGGAAAAAGGTTGGCAGGGGACTGGGTATAAACAGGCTGATAATGAATCGTTTGGGAGAAGGGCTTTTAAGCTTCCTTTTACCCACCCTCAGTTCCCAGCCGCAGCAGCCTGCGTGAATACTCGCCCGCAGCCTTCCTGCTTTTTGGTCTCTAACTACCCGTCCACCAACAGCTTCCTAGAGAAGGGCTTCCAGGGGCAACCCTGGCCCCAGACTCTCCATCCTTACCTGTCTGCATAGAAGAGCTTTGTGGCCGCTCCCCATAACCTGGGGTCTATCTCCTCCTTCTCAGGTGACATCACAGTGGAGGGTCTGGATGGAGAGCGACCACTGCAGACGGGGGAAGTGGTCATCATTGTGGTGGTGTTGCTCATGTGGGCCGGTGAGTGAGCAGCTGGATGGGGGACCGAGGTTTGGGGGAGCAGGGCTCAGTGAAGGTGGGAGATGCTGAAGGTTGTCGGAAGAAAAGGCAGGGAGGGAAATGGAGCAGGGAGATGCTTAGTGGAGTGGGGTGAGCAGAAGTTTGAGGAGAGGAAGGTTAGGAGGGTGATGCTCACACATGAACACCAGGAATTCAAGGGTTTTCTCAGATTTTCTAGAAACTGTGTGGGTATCTCACTGCCCTTCAAGGCTGTGAGTGGGGAGGTCAAGATCAAGGTGCAGATTGTATTGTTGTGTTTCAGCTGTAATTGGGCTATTCTGCCGTCAGTATGATATCATCAAGGACAACGACTCCAACAACAACCCCAAGGAGAAGGGGAAGGGGCCGGAACAGAGTCCTCAGGGAAGGCCAGTAGGGACAAGACAGGTGATGTGGGGTCAGTGAGGGAGGGAATGGTGATTTTGCTTCTAGGAGCAGTCAGGGAAGGGGAGAAGGCCAAAGAGGGGCAGGAAATGAGGGAAAATGGATATTTGGGATGGAGGAGGCTCTTACCTTCCTGAAATTAGAGACTCAAGCCATTTTCTTTTACAGAAAAAGTCATCATCCATCAACACCATCGATGTATGAGTGAAGAAACAGAACGAGAAAACAGATGCACTAACACCCTGGGGATGGGGATAGGGTCAGGGAGTGCCTCAGATGGTGATCTGCCCAGGACTGAAGGATCCCACAGTTTCCTAGAGGGTAATGACACTCCCACAATCTCAGGCCTGGTACCCGTCCTCTTTCCACTGTGAGCAGGGCCAGAAGGTAGGTCTCCTAGGGTCTGTGCCCCTGGACCTGGGGAATGGCTATCAGATAGGATATGTCCTTCCATCCCCCAGGTCCAGGGGAGAGTCACTTGTTCAACCGTATCCCACTAGGTCTCAAATGGGGCCCCCATTCCACCTGCATCAGGACTCTTGGCATCCCCAGCTGCCCCCACATCTTGCCTCTGGGTCTCAGAGAGGGGTGTTTCTTTGGCTACTTCCCCTCCCCCCAGCAATTAAAAGGAATTGTCTGGGTCTGGAGGCAGATGCTGCACTGCACTACTCCAGTGTCTTCCATGGAGCCTCAGGTGCTCCCCCTCTCACCTGGTAGCCCCTCCAGCTGCTGGTGATCTCACCCCTTGGACATTTTTCCAATAAAGGTTCTTGGACAAACTGAAGCTGACTGTATGGTATACTATATAGTATGCTGAAGACATTTCCCCACTGTCTGTCCTCTGACAAGGGTCTCTCACACCACCACCAACTCGACAGGAGCACTCTCATTATTTTAAGGTGTTTGTTTTAATTCTCTAGCCTAGAATGGGTGGGGAGAGGCCAGAAATGAGTGTAGAAAACTCGAGCCCTAGTTCCTTTTGTTTTGTTCAGTGAGAAGGGGGAGAAGGAAAAGAAGGAGGGATATAAATTCCCTTGCAGCAGTGGAAACGAAGATTATACCACATGGGAGGGGCCGGTAACCTTTTTATGTTCACTGCCCACATTGACACCCAAGCTCTTCACCATTTATTTCTCTGACTCCTCCATCAACCTGAGTTAATTTCCAGAAAAGGACTGAACAGTGTCTTGGGACAAATGCAAGAGCACTACACTAATGGATCCTTCAGTGCCATGTGCTCCTATCCTGAGCATTCCCGTACCTAGTCTTCCCTGCCCTTGCTTTTCCTTTTGTCTCTGTCTCTGTCTCTGTTCATTCGGTCCAAGCCAATAATAACTGTAAGGTGTAAATGAGTTTATATTCACTCTCTGCCACTATATCCAGAGGAGGATTATGGAAATAAAACTGAGGGGTTGGAACTCCCCTGTCAAAAGACATACTTTGGGCTCTGGGGCTACTTGTTTGCTGTGAAAATAGAGGCTTTCCTCTACTCTTTCCTAAATTCCAAGGTGGGGGGTGTGATGGTGCGGGTGAGAGAAATACCTGCTGACATTTGCAACCACTGTGGGGGAAAAGCTGTAGAACCCTAACTCTGTCTGGACAGCATATGCTACACTTTCTGGAGAATTATAGGTCTTCTCAACTTTGGATCTTTCCAGAGGAGGTGTACGAATAACTCTCCTTTTCTCCATCTCAGTCTCTCTGGTATGTTACAAGAATTTAGACCAATAATTCTGAAAGGGACCCCAATCCAAACAGATCAAGAAGTCAGTATCCTTGCTACTTAACCAAGCTCCAACCCCAGGTATCACAAGACTTAACCCTACCCTATCAGGTGAGCCAAGCTCCAGTTTGCCCTTTGCCCTGAACCATAAAAGCATCCCGATCTGGGCAGCAATCTTTAACCCACTGCTACCCAATTCGGAAGTAGTACCTCTCACTGGCCACTGGTTCCGAAACACTCATCTCTGACTCTGGACACTTCAGTTCTTGGGATGGAAGTGGCATGGAGTATAGAAGCATGGCATGGAGATCGGGAGCTAAGAGTTCAGAACGAATATAAAGGCTGTTTAAACGCACCAGCTCTGGGTTGAATCCCATTTACATCCTTTACTGACTATTAGTTTGGGTAAGTGACCCTTCTAATCCTGAGTCTTCTGGTATGTAAAATGGGACTAATAATGCCATCCCTTTCAAAAGGTGTCTCTGAGATTAAATGAAATAATGCATATACGACCCTTTGCACAGTACCTGGCAGACGCATACTGAGTATTCAGTTAGCTATCATTATTAGCCTTGTGATCCCGTGCAAATCATATAACCTCTCTGGGTTCAATTCCGTCCGCGGCAAAACGTATGAAAGCAACTGCCCTGCTTTCCTCCAGGGTTGTGAGGATTAAAAGAACGCATTCAGCCACACAGCCACATTTCACTCGCCTCAGGGCGCGAGAAAGACCGCGATTACGTACGACCTCGAGTTTGCGGAGGGCTTGTGGGCGTGGCTCGAGCTTGGGTTTGCAGACAACGACAGGATTGGTTGAGGAAAGGATTCCAGTCCTCTCGGGGTCCCGCCCCAGACCTCACTGCGCCTGCGCACGTCCTGTTTGCTTCGCAGCGAAGCTTACGTGATGACCTTGCGAAGTGTGTTGCGCTCTGGTCGCGTCTGCGTCAGCGGCAGTCGCTGCGGCTGCGTGGCGGGTTGTCCAGGTAACCACGGGAGTTGTCGCTGCCTGGTGGCATCTGAGAGACAGGTGTTCGTCATGCAGTTGAAGCACCTGAGAACCCTGCTGAGCCCTCAGGTGAGGAGTTGCGTGCCTCTTCCCAACCCCGCCCGCCTTAACGTTCCAAGAAAAGTGGGGGAACTGAAATTTCATGATGTTGAGCGCCTCCTGTTATGCGGAAGACTGAAGGTTCTAGAGATGGTGGGACTGTGCTCGGTCTATAATGTGCAGTAGTTGAGACCGACCGCTAACCGCGGTAGCTTTCATTCCGTCTCATTTAACATCAGTTGTGTACGAGGCCCCGTGCTGGGCGCACATGTAAACGAACCTAAGTCTGCACCCAAATAAACAAGCGCTTTAGGTGCAAGCCCCAAAGAGGGAGTGCAGAAGACCTCACGTTCGTTCTAATGATGAAGATCGCAGATTCAGAAGAGGCTGGACACTGGGGGAGGAACCATGCTAAAGAAAGGCTGGGTTTTGGAGCTCGGAGACCAGCATTCCAAGTCCTAGTGCCAGCTCTACTTTAAGTAAATGATCCAATACCGCTGATTGTAGCCCTTGTCACACAGTCTCTCTGAGCGCTCACCCAACCGCTTCATTTGGAAAATGGGAGTAACAATAATAACAACCTGAGGGGTGTCTAACAATAATAGCAACCTGAGGGGGTCTGGAGGAAGAGTTAAAGGAAGTCATGTACACAAAGGCCATTGCAAACTGAAAAGCAGCGTAAAAACTGATAGACAAGAGAGGAGAACACTCAAAATTCAAAGGACAAACTCATACAAAGCTAATGACAATATCTGCCATAGTGAATGTTTCATACGTAGTAAAGCAGCATAAGTTAAGTAGTTAGGATTGTAGTTTGTGGAGTCAGACATATGTGGATTTAAATCTTGGTTCTGCCACTTATAAACTGTGTTTGTAAACTTGAGCAAATTAACTTTTCTGAACCTCAGGTTCCCCATTTGTAAAATATGCATAATAATGGCATCTGTCTCTGCGTTATGAAGTAAAAGGAGAATGCATATCGAGCACTTATCAAAATGCCTAGTCTATGGTAAGATCTTGTTAAAGTTTAGCTTTTGTTATTCTATTCCCTACCCCATTTAATCCTCACGACAGTGCTGTGAGGAATCAGGAAGGCTTCACAGAGGATGTGGCATTAGGAGAATAGAGGGAAATTAGAACAAAAGAGAGATGTGCTCATTGCCCCCGAAACTGTATTTTAAAATTCCTTTACCCTAATGGAATAATTGGAAATGAAAACCTCCTTCAGTCTTTGAAAATAAGATGTCATAATGCAGGGAAGGGCGAACGCCCAGGATTGGCAAAATGATGAAGGAAGATGATGAGCAATGGTTATTGAAGGAGCCCTCAGCCCTTCGAACCTAATTTAATCAAGAGTTGTAGGGTGGTAAAGGTGGTGGTATGGCTATTTTCTGACTCTGAGGATTTTGATGATAAAAAAGAGGGCTTTTTTTTTTTTTTTTTTAAACTTCTGACTTTGGAGGTAGGTGGGTTAGGAGTGAAAAGTAACAAAGTTTGAAACCAGAGCTCTAGAGCCCAAGTAATTAATCACACAATTGGAGCAGAAGCTAAATGTTTTATCTCAAGGAGGGAAGTCTTTAGTGCAGAACCATTGAGGACCAGGGCTGGTGGTGGACAGATGTGGAAAGAATAATTCATTGGGAGACAATCACTTCTAAATTGGGCTTCTGAGCAGTGCATAGTTTTGGGGGGAAAAAAATAAAAAAACTATCCAGGTGGCATTTTCATCCTAAGTCTCAACTCTGATTGTCTTACTCCCCATTCTGGAACTTTCACTGTCTCTCCCTTTCCTACCAAATAATCCCAAACTCCTTGGCCAAATTTCACAGATCTTTCTTGAGCTGGCCTCACTTTTTCCTGCCTTACCTCTTCTGTTCTGTTTGCAAGATAGTTTCAGTTAAATTAAATCACTGTTTCTTGACCAGACGTGCCTTTGCTCCTGTAATTCCTTCTACCTCGGATAATTCCCCCCATTTAACTGCATCCATTCTTCAAAGCTTAAAGTTGATGAGTTAAACATAAAATTATCTCGGGCTTCTCCAAACTGTTATCGTGCTTTGTATGTGCCTTTCTAATGGGATTTTTCCTGTTTTCGTACCATCATATTAGCCTGGGGCAGGGACCATATTTCTCTCTTTGTCTCCCTCTCAGCCCTTGGCCATGTGCCTTTCTCAATAAGGTATTCAAAAAATATTGAATGAATGGCTAAAGACCAAAACCTATTTTAAAAAAACTTATCAGACCAATTGAATTTATTTCAGTCGCAGTCCTGGGATATGAGGGAGCAAGGCCATTGCAGGGGCACATTGGTACAGTTGATTCAGCATGTCACCTCTTAGTGTATTTGCATTATGGGTTTCTAAAGCACCTTATTCTCCTGATCCAGGGTTTTATAGGCTTGGAGACCAGGATACATCACAGGCATCTCTTTGTTTTAAGGACTATCATGGGGGAAATTGACCAAAGTCACACTAGAACTAAAGGAACTAGGAATGCTTTTGTCATTCTAGACAAACACCTGGGTTTATTTTTGCCCCCGCTGCCTCTGCAGGATGGAGCTGCAAAGGTGACCTGCATGGCTTGGTCCCAGAACAATGCCAAATTTGCTGTCTGCACAGTGGACCGAGTGGTGTTGCTATACGATGAGCATGGGGAGCGGAGAGATAAATTCTCCACCAAACCAGCTGACATGAAGGTGAAGAGAGTACTCTGTGTGTACTTAATCTGTTGATGGGACCTCACGAATCTGGAAAACTTCCTAACCAACTTCCCCAGCCAACGGCATAGGAAATGGCCTGGCCCTTCTTTTCTCAGGATAAATCCCTCAAGCCCATTACAGTCACACATACACCTTTTCTTCTCTTCTCTCTTTCATGTGTACTCATTACCTCTTTTTCTTTTCTTTCTTTTAACTCCTAGTATGGCAGGAAGAGCTATATGGTGAAAGGCATGGCTTTTTCTCCTGATTCCACTAAAATTGCCATAGGACAGACCGACAACATCATCTACGTGTACAAGATTGGAGAAGATTGGTGAGGATAGAGACTGGGAGATGGGGTGACCTGGAAAAGAAGGGGAAGGCAGGAAGAAATGCCTCCCTAGGAAAGGGGTAGTAGAGAAGATGATGGTCCAGGCTGGGACATGGAAAGCAAAGGCCTTCCAGAGTCAGATGCTGCTTCCCTACCTTTGCCTGCCCCATGTGCTCTGAGATACCATCCCTGGTGGAATCAGCCTAAGGTCAACATGAGACCCTTTGAGGTTCTGGGGAGCCCTTGGTGATACAGCCTCTTTGTTACTGTTCCAAAGCTGTTTAGGCTCTGTTTTATGCCTCTTTTCAGGGCTCCTGTGGAATGGTAGGAAACACTAGAGGGGGCAGGGAAGGTATCTGTTCTTTCTTCCCTTCCCCCAGCATCATGTGTGACAATTTGTTTCTGAAAGTGTTTTTAATATGCTTTCCCTCCTTTTATTTGGCAGGGGTGACAAGAAAGTCATCTGTAACAAATTCATCCAGACGGTAAACTTCAGACCTGTCCCTGGGAGATTAGGATGAACAAACATGTATCAATATATCTACTTATAAATGTAACCAGGAGTTGCATTTTTTAACATGTGAATCTGACCTTTCCAGCTGCAAAGATGGTACTGCCTTGCTGCTCATCCTCATCTGCTTTCTTCCTTGAGCCCAGTCATGTCCTCTCCTCTGCTATAGGCGACTGGGGTGGTGGCCTGTGGCGGGGGGTTCAGTTTGTTATAAATGTGCTAGGCTACATGGACAGGGTTATCCTTTTCATGATTTCCTCTTTACAGAGTGCTGTCACGTGTCTGCAGTGGCCAGCAGAGTACATCATTGTCTTTGGACTGGCTGAAGGGAAGGTAAAGGAGGAAGAGAAACACAGGAGAGCTTTTGGGTGGGGGTAATGGTTCTGGAGAGAGAAATATGGTTAAACTTCTCCCTTAGGGTCAAATTGTATGTTAGGGGAGAAAACAGAAGGACCAGTTTTTTGTATTTCTTTTTCCTTAGGATCTGGGTGGGATTGAAAGTAGCTTAACCAGATTTGTATCCATTTTCCCATTTTCAGGTTCGTTTAGCAAACACTAAAACTAATAAATCATCTACCGTCTATGGGACAGATTCTTATGTGGTATCACTGACGACAAAGTGAGTAAGGAAGAGCATATCCCAGGAGCTTAGAAATGTAGGAAGGAAGCGATGGGAATGTCGGGACTGGGAGACCAGAATATGGAAGATGGGGAGGACTGGTAGCGAGGAGCCCAGGTAGGGTAACGTTTGACAGAGAAGGGGGATTTCTTGGTGAGACAGAATAATCTCTTTCCTCCTCTCCCCCTTCCCCTTTTATAGTTGCTCTGGGAAAGGAATTCTCTCTGGTCATGCAGATGGTACCATTGTTAGGTATTTCTTTGATGATGAAGGCTCTGGAGAGTCACAGGTATGACTAAAGGATGCTGTGGGATGGGGGTAAGGAAACCCAAAATCCCTCCTAGAGGAGGTTGAACGTTAAGATTGAGGTGCTGGGGGAAGCGGCTAAAGGAGAGAGAGAGAGAGAGAGAGAGGCACATTTGGATGCAGCCACAGAGAGAATTTGTATTAAGGCCAGAGCTTAATATTTGTGGGCAAAGGGAAATCAAGTGGAAAGGATTCTGAGAGTAAGGGAAAGTGAAAATTATTCTCATCTATGGAAAAAGTATATTTATATGTATAAATTTATGGGAAAAAAAGTCATTTGCTCTCGAGAGGGAAAAGGGAAAAAGATGGGAGATAAAAGCAATGTTCATGTTTTACTTTGTATAATTCTCTATCGTTTGAATAACTTACATTAAGAATTACTTGTATAGGGGCACTTGGCTGGCTCAGTTAGTGGAGCATGTGACTCTTGATCTCAGGGTTATGACTTCGAGCCCCACGCTGAGTGCAGAGATTACTTAAATAACTAAAACTTTAAAAAAAGAATTACTCATGTAATAATTAAATTTATTTACCCTAAAAAGAAAGAGTCATATGCTCCCTGTGGGCCTACCCAGGGTTAGTTAATGTGTAGTAGTATTAAAGAACTCCAACATAAAAGTATTTTGAGGTTTCCTCTTGAGCACAATGTCAGTAAGTGTGTACGTATGTGATACATACGTGTGTGAGAGTATAAAACAGAAAGACAGTTTGTGCAGTCCTCCAGATTAGGATGTGTTGGGGTGGGAAGACGTTGGGAGGACGATTTATACAGAGTGGGATGGTCAGAGTGAGTGTGTCAGGGGCTAGAAAGGAGAAGTTCCCGGCTGGAGGTGTCAGAGTCCGAGTGATTGAAAGCCTCTCTTCTGTCTTAGGGGAAGTTGGTTAACCACCCATGCCCACCCTATGCCTTGGCTTGGGCAACCAACAGCATTGTGGCTGCAGGCTGTGATCGGAGAATTGTGGCCTATGGAAAGGAAGGCCATGTGCTACAAACTTTTGATTACAGCCGTGACCCTCAGGAGCGGGAGTTCACCACAGCTGCTGCAAGTCCCGGGGGCCAGTCTGTTGTGTTGGGAAGTTATGACAGGTGGGTCCCTCTCCACGTGCATCTTCTGCCTACTTTCCCTGTGTACACTCTGCCGTAGCCCAGTTCATCTCAAGCAGAGTGGGAGACTGGATGAGAAGCAAGTATATGTTGAAAGAGGTCCTCGGGTTTTAATTCACGCACTTCCCTCTTCCTGCTCCCACCATCCGTTGGCACTCTGGCAGTTCCAGAATGCACCAGGATTTTGTGTCTCCGTGCCTCTCCCTGGGACTCCGCAGTGGAATTCGTCTCCACTCTCTTTGTATTACCATCGCCTCTTTTCAGACCACTGGCTCAGGGTTTGTCACATTATATTACACTTTGGTATTTATAGCTACCTGGCTAAATTGAAACGCCCTTGAGAAAGAGGGCCTATTCATTTTTTTTTAGTCTCCAGTGCCTAAAGTAGCATGTAGTACATCCTGTACGCTTGAACGTTTGGTGAAGGAAGGAATGAGTGGAGCGATGGGTGGGTGACGGACAGTAAACAAACAGCTAGGACCTGGGCCCCCACCTGGGCCTTGTCCACCCTGTCCTTGTACCCCCTTCACTCTCGTGTGCGTCTCTTCCTTCCTTTTCCTCTGGTTCCTACCATTTCTCTTTTCTTTTTCCTTATTTCTCTATTGCTAATAGCTCATTTTTCTCACCAGTCATGATCTCTTTTTATTTTCTCCACTCCCATCACTCTCACCCCATTTTACTTTTGGCTTGATTTTTCCAACTTCCTTCCTCTGAATCTTTTTGTCCCCTCCTATGAGATTCCCTAGGTTGTGTGTTCTCTTTTACTTCCTTTCTTCTATAACACAGCAAAACTCATTGCCTTCAATTCCCCACCCATTTCCACTCTTTTGCTCAGCCTCCATCGCTTCTAAAAGCCACCTACTTAATTAATTTCAGACTTAGGGTGCTCAACTGGAGCCCTCGAAGAAGCATCTGGGAAGAGGCAAAGCCCAAGGAGATTGCCAACTTATACACCGTCACTGCCTTGGCCTGGAAACGGGATGGCTCACGACTCTGTGCGGTGTGTTTTACTAGTAATCCCTTTCTGCATGGGTGACTTTCTCCAAACTAGGAAAAATCCAGACTTATCCTAAAGCACTGTCCCCTGAAACTAGAGAATCTCTTCCCTTTTGACTGCAACCTAAAAATAGGATGTTAAAGGCAGGAAAGAGAAATTTGCACTTTATTGGAAGACAAAAGAGACAAAGAATTCTGTAGGCAGGGCTGATTTCTCCCTTTCATCCCATCATCATCCTTGCGTCCTGTGATTGCCATCTCTTTCCATCTGGTACTTCCCAAAACTGCCAGCCCTTTTACTGCCAACCCTTCTCTAGATTCTAGAACCGAGGTTTTGAGGGCTTCTCTAGATATCCTCCCCGTGCCTGTTACCTTTTATGCTGTCACTTTCCCTTCTAGGGCACACTCTGTGGTGGAGTGGAACAGTTTGACTGCTGCCTCCGGAGGAGCATTTACAAGAATAAGTTTGAGTTGACGTATGTGGGACCTAGCCAGGTAAGCAGCTGATAGCCTGCTGCACCAAGATCTTGCCAGCGCTCATTCATCCTTGTGATGCTTTCCTACCTTCTGGACACAGCCACAGTGTCAAATTTAACCCCTGGCAGCACTGTTCTGGAGAACAGAGTGTATTGGGCAACTCTTTGGCAACTTTCCTGCTGTAGCATTTCCAGCTTATTGTAAGAAAAAATTTAAATGCCAGACTTAAGGGGTACAGAGATCGCCGCTTACAACGTCCTGGTTTAAAACTTCATTACCTGGGGCGCCTAGGTGGCTCAGTCAGTTAAGCGCTGGACTCTTGATTTCAGCTCAGGTCATGATCAGGCTTGTGAGATGAAGCCCCATGTCGGGCTTTGCACTGGGTGTGGAACCTGCTTAAGCTACTCTCTCTCCCTCCCCCTCTGCCCTAACCCCTAGCCCCATCCCTCTCTAAAAAAAAAACAAAAACAAAAAAACCCAAAAAAACAAAAACAAAGCAAAACAGAAAAAACTTTACTACCTGTATGCTGTCAACTGGGGAGTTTCGGATTACGCGGGTGCATAACATTGCTTTAGGGCCTCTGAAATCACTGTGTATGACATTGCAAGGTAATTTCTTAGTTCCTGAGCCCACTTTTCTCTTTTATCTATCTCTGTCCTCTTTCCCTTCCATTTATTTATTATTCATTGGTCCCTTCATTCTTTTTGTCTTTTTTTCAAATTTTGTTTACTTATTTGAGAGAGAGAGCACAGGTGCAGGAGCGGGGGGAGGGGCAGAGGGAGAGGGAGTAGCGGGCTCCCTGCTCCCGACATACTCATAAGTGGGGCTCCCAGGACCCCAAGATCATGACCTGAACCGAAGGCAGATGCTGAACCAACTGAACCACCTAGGTGCCCCCTCTTTTTTTTAAGATTTTATTTTTAAGTAATCTCTACACCCAGCATGGGGCTCAAACCCACAACTGAGATCAAGAGTTGCATGCTCCTCTGACTGAGCCAGCCAGGCACCCCATTCTTTCGTTTTCTGTCCATTCTCTATGCATGAGCACTGTTAGGTATTGAGAATACAGAGATAATTACCTGTTTTATACGGTCCCTTAATCAAGATCATTCTAGCTAAGGAGATGGGTATATGAAATGACGGTATAGTACACCATGGTTAAAGTCATCACAAAGATTTTCACAAGAGATACAGGAATGTAAAGAAAGTGGTTTTACTTCGTATGTATTATGTATTATGAGCATTGAAAGAGATCATCTTTGAAAGCATTTCATAAATAGTAAAGCACTACGTGAATATGGGGTGTCATTTTTACCAACAATAGCCTAGGCTAGGTGAGGAAACAAGATACTAGCTTTGTTTAACACTGTGGAGGTGGGCAGGGGGCACGGCATGTTCACCCCTCTTTTGGGTTGGGGAAAGCCTCGGGGAGCTCAGACTTGTACCTTATCAAGGTGATTGTGAAGAACCTGTCGTCGGGGACCCGAGTGGTACTCAAGTCACACTATGGCTATGAGGTGGAAGAGGTGAAAATCCTGGGAAAGGAACGTTACCTGGTGGCCCACACATCAGACACGCTGCTGCTGGGGGACCTGAACACTAATCGCCTTAGTGAGGTGGGAACCACAAATGGAGGGGCGGGGAGTGGAGCATCTTGTGTTGCTACTTCAGGGGAGCCAGGGTCCCTAGGGGGGAGATCTCTGAGGAAAGCTCTAACATGCTGGTGTTCTGGTGTTGGGGAGTTGGTGGACCTGGGAGTGAGACCCCAGAGGTTTAGAATCCTGGAATGTGAACCCCCACTGTTGGACTGTTTTTACACCATCTCTCAGAAACCTAGAAACCTAGGGCAGAATCTGACATAGCACCTCTTTTGTGCAACATCAAGGCCTTCCTAAAGTCCATCTCTCTGCCTCCTACCCTGTCTCTTTCAGCGTTGTCTTGGAGACTTATCCACATTGTTCCTTATGTCTTCTCCCTCCTTTACAGGTAGCTTGGCAGGGATCTGGTGGCAATGAGAAGTATTTCTTTGAAAATGAAAATGTGAGTAGAGCTTGATTAACCATCACCGTCTCAATAAATCTCCTTCTAGCTGCTATGTTGGAAGGATGGCAAGTGGCAAGGGGTTGAGGAGAGAGCAGATAAAGAAGGGAGAGTGAGATAGGCACAGGAACAGAGTAAAGAGAAAAGTGGGAGTCACTTTGCACTGACAGGACACTTCCATCTACTACTGTTGGTCTCTTTCTTCATGCAAACTTCCCACCACGTGACAGTTCCATTCATCCCCAGGTGTGCATGATCTTCAATGCTGGAGAGCTAACCCTGGTGGAATATGGGAGTAATGATACCCTGGGTTCTGTACGTACTGAATTCATGAACCCCCACCTCATCAGGTAACCCAACAAGGTTCTCTAAATTTTTGAAACCCAAAAGAATTCCTTTTTAACTTCTAACTCCTGTATCCTCAAGATTAATCTAAAAACCTCATCCCCTATGGTACTTCGGGGCCCTTGATAAACATCTCAGTGGCCCAAGCCCATTCTGCCTTACCTCACCCTTCATGTTTCAGTGTCCGTATTAATGAGAGGCGTCAACGAGGAATGGAAGACAATAAGAAATTGGCTTATCTTGTTGATATTAAGACAATTGCCATAGGTGAGTAAGACTCTCTCATAATTCTGATAACAAAACAGATGTTTATAGTACGCTTCGATATCACAGGATTGTGTACGGTGGAGAATCCAGGAATCTGAGAGGCACCAGGTAAATTGTGACCCTGCTCTTACAGAGGATATGTGAAGTGTTCAGATCCATGTGTGCGAGTCTGTATCTGGCTCTATAGATACAGATACACTGTTACATATATCGGCCTGTCCATATAATTATCTGTGTTCTCTGGGCATGTATCTTAGGGCTGGAAATTGTGAATTGTAGAGAGGAACCATTAGTAAAGTTATGAATTTTCCTGTTTAGACTTAATAGGATAATGGACTGTTTGAACCGAAAGGGGACTTATTTTCTGTAGAGTTTGTCATTAGTAGCCACTGATGACAAACTTTATTTGAATTTCACAAGTGTTCACATAAATAAATCTTATTTTATATATTAATAGTTAACTCTGTATCATGAAATGTTTCAAGCAGAGAAAAATGTATGTAGAATAGCATAGTATTCCCTACAAAGTATAGAGAATAGTGTATTTGTATAGTGTACTTGTTAAGAGCAGGGATCTGGAGTCAAGCCTCCTGACTTCTGTAATTATACCCGTGTGATCTTAGGTAAGTTTCTTAACTTTTCTGTATCTCAATTTCCTCATCCACAAAATGGGGATAAAAATAGCACCTACCTTATATGGAAAGCACTTAGACTAATGTCTGGCACATAATAAGCACTTAATAAACGTTAGCTATTAATACTATTATTAGTTGTATATTCATACCTAGTTCTATCATGTCCTGACCTTTCATTATATTTACTTTGGATCTTTTATCTCTCCTCTTACTGAGGGACATTTAAGTTGTTGGTTTTTCAGTTTCCAGTGTTTCGGTTCTCTAAGTTTTACACCTAGAGTGGAACTGCTGAATCATAGAAGAGGTAAATCTGCAATTTCACTAAATATTTCCAAATTGCTCTCCAAAGAGATTGTACCAATTTACATTCCCACCAGCAGTTGGAGGGCCCAGTGTTCTGCATCCTCTCCAATACTTGAAATTGCTTGACTTCATAATTTGGCTCACTCTGACGTATGGGAAATAATATCTCATCATATTAGTTTTTGTTTGCTCATTTGTTTATTGGCCGCTTGGATTTCTTCTGCTGCTTATTGCCAGTTCTTATCCCTTGCCTGTTTTTAAAACCAGGCTGTCTTTTCCTTATTGACTTGAAGGAGTTCTATGTATGTGTGTTTCTAGCCTTTGATGGTCATTTGTACTGAGGATGTTTTGTCAGCCTCTTTTAGTGTTCAGACATTTTTAATTTTAATTTTAATGTAGTTCATTTAATCACAGTTTGTGATTTTTGAGGTCTCATTTAAAAAGTTTCCCTGGGGCACCTGGCTGGCTCAGTCAGAGGAGCATGCGACTCTTGATCTCAGGGTCGTGAGTTTGAGCCCCAAGTTGGGTGCAGAGATTACTTAAATAAATAAAACTTTAAAAAAAGAAAAAGTTTCCTACTCCCTCCTATATCTTAATATTTTTAAAGTTTGCTTTTTATCTGGAATTTTTGTGCATAATGTGGGTATGGATCATATTTAATTTTTTCCATATTTAACAATTTTTTGGAAATCCATTCTGTGCTCACTAATTTGTAATGTCACCTCTTATAAATCAAGTTTCCAAATACATATGGGTCTATTCTTAGGATACTTTTATATTTCATGAATTTTATATTTCATATCAGATTGTTGAGCTCAGAAATGTAAGTGTTTGTAATGGAAATAATATAGTCTGGTGGCCCGTGTTCCAGTGACAATAATGAGCTGTGAGACTTTGGACAAGTCACCACACTCCATAGGGCTCATCTTCAATAGTATATAAAATGACAGAGTTCTTCTCTTAACCTTTTTTGATTACTGGCCCCTTTGAGTATCTAATTAAAATCATAGATCATATCCCAGAAGAAAATACATAAACATATAATTTTGTATATAATTTCAGGGTGTTCACAGAAATAGGGTCCCCACAGTTCTAGTATTCTATGATTCTACTTATAAATTGGGACATTAAAACATGGCTTTATCATTTTGCTTTTTAATTAAAGGAAATTTCATTTTTAAGTTGGTCTTCCCAGTTGTAGACATTAGCTGGTGTTTGGTCTTTAGCTTCAGCATGTATGACAAAGGTAGGACATTGCGCATTGGTAACGTATACAAATGAGAGTTGTGAAGGGGCTGTGTTCAAGAGACTCCCTGAAAGCATCCCTAGCCAATCCTAAGTGGTCTAAGTGTGAGCATATCTTACATTGTCAACAAAATTCACACCAACCTGAAATATCCTTAGCACACTCAGTCTAACTCTAGTCAGAGGTTCCTCCTCTTTGGTCTGTGTGCTTTCTCCACTGTTTGCCCCTTGGTGCTCTGACGTCATAGGCACTCAAAGTGCAGGTACTCCTTGGAGCAGATATGTTCATCAAGGTCATTTCATCCATCAGCTTTCTCTCAGGGGTGTGCTGGAATTGGGGCTCTTCCTTAAAGTGCTCAGTGCTGCCTTCCAGAGGATTTCGTGAGTAACGGAAGCCAGTTGCTCTGATCTGTTCTGACCTGCTATGAGACAACCCCAAGAGTCCCAGAGAGGAATCACATTTCCTGATGGACCTAGACCTTTTGAGTTAACTAGAGAGTTAAACAAAACCTCTACAGTTCTAGTACAAATCTAGTATTGTAAGCATCTTAGAAAAATTATGTCGTATTCCTCATACTCTAGACTGATGGCAACATTCTTAAAGCTCAACATATGATTGAAGGCAAGACTTGGGCAGCCAGCCTCGTGCCCTATATATGATTATGTGGAATCTGTCGCCTTAACCCTGTCTCTTTTACTTTGTAGTGGATCTGATTGGTGGCTACAACATTGGCACCATCAGCCACGAGAGCCGTGTGGATTGGCTGGAACTTAATGAAACTGGGCACAAGCTTCTATTCAGGGACCGGAAACTTCGTGTAAGGCCTTAGCCATTGAGTAGTCCATAGAGGATGTGGTACTTAGTACCTGCTACCAGAGATGGCGGGGGAGGGCAGGATGGGACATAATTGCTTGGTGCGCTATACCATTAACACAGCAAAAGGCACAGAAGAATCAACATTGTGTCTGCTGTCATAGCCCATCCTATATTACTTCTAAGGAGATGGTATCATGATGGCACCAAAGTCAAGAGGGGAATTTTACTATTCACAAGTCTCTTCCCTCGTGAAACTGCCTCACCCCCCACATGCCTAGCTGGCCTTGACCCACACCTGTTCCAGTGTTTCTCAGCTACACTTACCTGACAGCACTAAAGCTGGCTTAAGGACAGTCTCCCCCAAGCCCCTTACTGACTCTGACCTTAATATGGTATCACCAAAGAGCTCAGCCTCAAGGGCAAAGAGACTATCTGGTGATTTTTATTTCATTTTCACTGCGCGAATTTCCAGACCATTTAATGTGCCTGGTGGCCTTACTTTTGTAATCCAGTCTGGTAGCTCTGGCCCAGAGTTACTCTAAGGATGAAAGTCTGACCTTCACCTAACTTAAATTTCTGGGTGTAGCTCTTTGCTCACTTGGTCATCTCTTACTGGCCAGAGTCAGGATATACCAAGTCAACATAAACTTCAAGTGTTGATGGTTAGTAAGCTTTGAAATTCAGCATCTGCCTGACTGGTGGGTCAGTTGGCCCCATTTCACCATTAAAGAAATGGTCAAGATCGGAGGACACCCCATAGCCCCTTCTAATTGTGCTGTCTTCCTCTTCTTACTTCAGTTACATCTGTACGATATTGAAAGCTGCACTAAGACAATGATCCTCAACTTCTGCTCCTACGTGCAGTGGGTCCCAGGAAGTGATGTGCTCGTAGCTCAGAACCGAAACAGCTTGTGTGTGTGGTACAACATTGAGGCACCTGAGAGGGTCACCACGTCCTCTATTAGGGTACGTCGACACCAGTGTGCCTCAGCCATAGTGGCAAACTGATCAGTCAGGGCCCTGAGGAAGCTCCAAAGGTTATTTGGTTTTCTCTGGCCCACCACCTATCATGTCTGTGATAGAGTCGGCAAAATAAAGCTTCGATCCTTCCCCACAGTCGGCTAGGTCCCAGAACCATCCTTGTTCAGATTCCTGACACTACATTAGGTCCTTGGAACGTGCCTCTCTGTTACAGTGGCCCTGGGAATTCACCAGGTCATAGTGAGTTCTCTTAAGCTGGAAGAGCACCCCTAGGAGGGGCAGTTCTGTGTCAGTTCCTGTGTGCGGATTCTCTGTTGTCAGCCATTCAGAGCTCCTTTTTTATCAGACTGAAAATCAGCCACTCTCCTATCCTGCCAGCATCACGTACATTCCAGTGATCTTCCAGACTCTGGGAGGAACCCGTCCAAACGAGAGGCCCCTGTGCTAGGGTAGGATGACTGGTGTGGGTATAGGGAGAGCACATGGTAGTTTCTTTTTGTCCTTTTTCTATGTCTCTTCTTTTTCCTCCTCTCTTACCTCATTTTAGACTAATTAAGTTTGGGTTTGGGGGTTGTTTTGTCCTTTTTTTAAAACACCATTTTTCACTTTTTTGCTTTGGAGGTTATACATTTGATTCCTATAGTGATTACCCTCAGAAGTTTACCATTTCCTTAAATTAATAGTCTCAAGTTATTTAGCATCAGACCCCCTGGCAAATGATACAAGGACCTTAACTCTGATTACCTCCCCTCTGCCATTATTGTCCAGTGTTTTGTTATCCCCAAAGTAAGACATTAGTCTTATACACAGCCAGAACTTGTTTACATTTCCCATCATGGTGCCATTTTCTCTGTTCACTTTTTCTTTTTGCATTGTTGATCTTCCCTCTGGAGTTATTTTTCTTCTCCTTGAGAGAAAGTGTTTTGAAGATAAATGCTCAGTTTCTGAAAATTACTGAAATGGAATTATCTGAAAATGTTTTTATTTGGCCTGTTCTTGAAAGATACTTGGACTCCATTCCCAATTCTAGATTGACGGTTTTTCTTAGCCTTTCGCAAATACTGTCCCATTGACTGACTTCTTTAGTTCTGAGTTTATTAACAGCCCCTTCTGTTGTCTTGTTGCTTTTTTTTTTTAAGATTTTATTTATTTGAGAGAGAGCGCAGGAGCAGGGGGAGGGGCAGAGGGAGAAGCAGACTCCCCACTGAGCAGGGAGGGGATATGGGGCTCAATCCCATAACTCCAGGATCATGACCAGAGCCTAAGGCAGACACTTACCCAACTGAGCCACCCAGGTGCCCCTGTCTTGTTGCTTTTCTTTTCTTTTATTTTTTTGTCTTGTTGCTTTTAAAGTCTTCTTTTTCGGGCGCCTGGGTGGCTCAGTTGGTTAAGCGACTGCCTTCGGCTCAGGTCATGATCCTGGAGTCCCAGGATCGAGTCCCGCATCCGGCTCCCTCCTCAGCGGGGAGTCTGCTTCTCCCTCCGACCCTCTTCCCTCTCGTGCTCTCTCTCATTCTCTCTCTCTCAAATAAATAAAATCTTTAAAAAAAAAAAAAGTCTTTTTCTTCGGCGTTCTGAAGCTTCACTACAATATGTCTGCATATAAATGTCCTTTTACTTACCGTGCTTGGTGTATATGCGTATGCCTGTGTGTGTGTGTGTGTGTTGCACATCTGCCAGGACATGTCATTCCTCAGCCATGAGCTCTTCAAATCTTGCTGCTTCTCTGGAACACTCTAGTCTCACCCTCAGAATTCTAATTAGGCATGTGTTCTATTTCTTGTCCTCTGTGCCTCTGTAGCCTCTTATTCTTCCTTTCTCCTTGCTCCATGCTCCATTCAGGGTAATTCCTTAAGAAACATCTTGCAAGTCAGGGGTTCACTTTCACCATTGTCTCATCTGCTATTGAAACCACCCACTGAGGTTTTTTTACTTCAGATATTGAATTTTTCATATAATTTTATTTGGTTCTTTCTCCAGTCTGCCTGGTCATTTTTGCTAGTAAATGTGCTGCTGAAGTGAGTACAACCTGGCTATCTTTGATAGTCTCTTGTCCCTTGCTTAATTTTTCACTCCATCTTTTAGGTCTTTAAACATTTTACACTTATTTTATATTCCATAACTTTCATAACGGTTATTTTTAATATTGGAAATTCTTGGAGGTCCAAAAGTGCTGTAGTTATTATTTACTCCTTTATGGTGGTTAACTTATATTTTGGTACTTTTTTTAATTGGGGCTCATGTTACATTGAATACAATCTTTTAGAATCTCAAGGGCCTAACATGGGCATGTTTTCCTCCAGAGATGATTAGTGTTTGCTTCTGCAGGAATCAAGCATATTAATGACTTTTGTTCCCTTTCCTAAAGAGAGGATCCCAGATTTCATGACTGACGGATTCTCAGATTCGCCCCCTCATCCTGCTGGAGGATCCCTGGTTTGTTCGCCCACTACTGTGTTTGCCATCAGGGCAACTGTACCCTTTCCACTTGCTCTCCTGTTTTTTTCCTGCTCAGGTTTTAGCTTCCTTCCTTCCTTCCTTCCAGTGGGAGACTAGGAAGTATGCCTAGTGATTTCTTCAGGTGAACTCAGCAACGAATGCATTAAAAAGTACGTCCCAGGTTGAAGTTGTACTGTAACAGGAGGACTCAAGCAGGAAGCAGAAGTGGATGCACACGTTGTCACTTTACCTCCAGGCATCAGTGTGGGCCCAGCTCTGAGTGTACTTTAACCCGAGGGCATTAGCATAGCTAAGGAATTCATACCTGCTTGAAAGAAACTAAATATTAGACAACCAAGGGCCACTGTAATTCCCCCGTGTGTGAGCGCTAGGGTTGGGTAAGGGTGGGTCCGTTCTGCGATGGAGTCAATGGAAACACTAACCTGGATTTCGGGGGGTGGGGATTGAAATTTTACAGGGCGATGTGGTAGGTCTGGAGCGGGGCGGGGGGAAGACCGAGGTGATGGTGACCGAAGGTGTGACTACGGTTGCCTACACGCTGGACGAGGGCCTGATCGAGTTTGGAACAGCCATTGATGACGGCAACTACAGCCGGTGAGGGGCTGGGCTGATACTCCGTGAGGTGGTGGGAGAGTCCGGTTCTGAGGCGGGAGGACCTGGGATGGGCCGGACAACTGGCCACGTCATCCCCGGCTGCATCACCAGTATTCTTCCGTGTCCTGCTGACCCTAGACTCCTGCTTTCCTTCCTTCTCTCTTCAGGGCCACAGCCTTCTTGGAGACTCTGGAAATGACCCCAGAAACAGAGGCAATGTGGAAAACCTTGAGCAAACTGGCGCTCGAGGCACGGCAGCTCCACATCGCCGAGAGGTGAGGCAGACCAGAACTGAGGTGCCGGGCAGCTAGGAAGGACAGCCACTCCTCCCAGTGCTAAGGCACTGCTCCCCTCCCGTGCCAACAAATGTCTCTGAACCCTTCCAAACATTCTTCCATCCCAGGTTATAAGAGTTCTCTTGTTTTTGCTTCCCCTTCTTGTAGGTAGGTGCCCCTTCAGAGTTTTAACACCCATACCCTCCAAGTCGTGTGTTGATGCGTATTTCCGAATGTGGTAAAGGAGTGTAGTTAGTAGGACAAACTTGGGACTCCAGACTCTCTGAGTTATCTTGGCTCCATTTACCAGCTTGTATAACCGCAGGTTAAGTGAACCTTTCCAAGCCTTGGGGTTTCTCAATTTCCTTTCTGTAAAGTGGGAGTAATAATAGAATTTACCTCCTAGGGCGGTCAAGAGGAACCATGGGAGCAGTGAAGAAAGTGGGAGATTCTAAGTGCTCAGTAAACGTCAACCGCTGCTGTTTTGCCAGGAGTCCTCTTGGCTCCCTCCTTTCCCATGCCCCCAGAGCTAGATGACCCGCTCGTCCTAGGGCCCTGACCCAGCGTCTTCAGCACATGTCCTGAAGCTCTTACTGTCCAGCTCTACTGTCTCCACCCTAGAACAGACCACACCTCTACCTGCAGTGTCCCAGAAGCCTCTTAGTCTCACTCATACTGTTCTTACACACCTACCATCCATTCATCCCATAATGGCTGAGATCATTTTTTAAACCATAAATTAGATTATGTCACTTTTTTGCTCAGAACCTTCCAGTAGCTTACTCTTCTACTTCGTATAAGATCCATAGTCCTTGCCGTGTCCTAAGGCCCTACAATATTTGGCCTCTGCTTCCTTCATATACCAGGTACCTACTTGCCTGTTAGTCTCCAGCCACACTGGCATCCTTTGGGCCCTTTGAGCATCTCAAACTCACTCCTGCCATGGCACCTTACACGCACTATTCCCTCTGCCTGGAATAATTTTTTCCCATCTTGTGGGACTGACTTTTTCTTGTATTTAGGTCTTGGCTCAAATGTCAGTTCCTCAGATAGGCCTTCTCTGACTACCAACTTAACTAATCCCCTCCATTACTGTCTGTATGTACTATCACACTATTTTATTTTACTTTTCATTCTCTGAAATATCTTTGTTTGCTTACTCATTATTTGTTTCCACTAGAAAGTAAGTTCCCTGAGAGCAAGGCCGTCATCTGTCTTATCCCCTTGTGTCTCTAGTGGCAAAAACAACGCGTGGCACGTAACCGATGCTCAGTATATATCTGCCGAGCCAATGAATTCATGATGATCCTATAGTAATACTGCTGTTACTATGATTGCTTCCATACTGCAGGTGCTTTTCTGCTTTGGGCCATGTAGCAAAAGCTCGATTCCTGCATGAAACCAATGAGATTGCAGATCAAGTGTCTCGGGAATATGCAAGTATTATCCTCCTGAATTATTCAGTCTCTCAAGCGGAGATTTCTCTTCATGCTCCGTCCCATGATCCCTGGCTCTCCAGCCATGGCTCCTGTGCTCTGTTCTGCCCACCCCACCTCCATCCTCAAGTCAGACCACTCTGGAATTGCTTGCCAGACCTCATCCTCTAAGCCCCATGGAGGTTTTCAGCTTTCCAATCTTTTAGCTTCCTCATCTCTGTGGCCTTCCTGTCTAAGCTCACACAGACAGAATGGCTCCTGCAGCACCGACAGAATAACGAGAACCTTCTTCTTCCCCACAGGGTGGAGAAGGAACAGACTTTTACCAGGTCCGAGCACGCCTAGCCATGCTGGAGAAGAACTACAAGCTGGCTGAAATGATCTTCTTGGAACAGGTGATGGGAGCAGAGGGACCAGACTGAAGAGGGGAGCAGGGTGGGAGGGGCAGTGAGGCAAACTGAGGGGAGGAAAGAGCACTGGGAGAGAGCTTTTGGAAAGGTTTATGCAGTTAACAGCACTCCTTACTTCCCCTTCTGCATTAGTCCTTACGGTTATGTCCTTTCATAATTATCTGCTGCCTCCCCCTGTACTCCCGCCTGTCCTGGCACTTCTTGCGCACACAGGCAGATCCAGGTTTGTGGGGCCTGAAGCTTATTCAATTTGAGGAGCCCTCTTTAAGAAAAAATGCCTTGGAAGGGGCCTCTGCAGATAAGGTGCCCTGAGGCTTAAACTGCTTCTACTTTCATAATAAATCCACCACTGCTTGTGTATAAATAAAGGGTGAGGCTTTCAGGCCACATGGGCTGGCGTTGTAGCGAGGCTGAGGGCAGCCTGCTGATTCCTGATCCTCCTGTATCTTCTCGGTGTCCCTCTTTCCCCTGCCCGGGTTCCCCTAGAATGCCGTTGAGGAGGCCATGGACATGTACCAGGAGCTGCACCGTTGGGATGAGTGTATCGCAGTGGCTCAGGCCAAGGTACTACCAGTTCTGTCTTCTCCACGGTGCTCACAGCTCAGTTCCACCAATATCAGAAGCCGCCTCTTACCAAGGAGGCTATAGGAACTGGAACAGGGTTGGGGCTGGGAGTTAGGACGTTGGTGACTGGGAGGCTTTTCATTGTTACAGTGGGATTGGAGAAGCTTGGGAAGCAGCAGGGCAGGAAGGAGGGATGTGACTTCTCTTGCGTCTATTGCGTGTCCAGGGGCACCCGGCCCTGGAGAAGCTGCGCCGGGGTTACTACCAGTGGCTGATGGACACACAGCAAGAGGAGCGAGCCGGTGAACTACAGGAGAGCCAGGGGGATGGCCTAGCAGCCATCAGCCTCTACCTCAAAGCTGGGCTCCCTGCCAAAGCTGCTCGACTGGTGCTGGCCCAGGAGGAACTGCTGGCCAACACCGAGCTGGTAGAACACATCACTGCAGCCCTTATCAAGGGGGAGCTGTACGAAAGGGTAGGGCTGGCTTCTCACTCCTGTCCCTCATCTCCAGGACTCAGTGCCCCCTCCTACCCAGAGGAGGCCTGGAGTGCATCCCCCCCCCCCCCCCCCCCCCCCCCCCCCCCCCGGGGGGGGCGGGGGGGCCCCCCCCCCCCCCCCCGCCCCGCCGCCAAGGACTGGTGGCTGAGTCTCCTCCTTTGGGGGCTGATCCTTGATTCTTCGTGCAGTAGGGCTATCGTTGTAGTCATGTGGTATGTGTCAACAGGCAGGTGATCTCTTTGAGAAGATTCGAAACCCACAGCGGGCCCTGGAGTGCTACTGTAAAGGCAGTGCATTCATGAAAGGTACCACCACCGACAACCCAGCCTTCCCTGCACCTATTTTGTGCATCTGTTCGGGTTGACCAGCTCAGTTCTCCATTCCTCCACTTCTCACCTGTTTTCCACACCCCATTTCCCTGTCTTACTTTTCCTGAGTCCCATCCCTGGAAGTCTTAGCTGAGTGCCTTCTCTGTCCCTGGCAGCGGTGGAGCTGGCTCGACTGGCATTCCCAGTGGAAGTGGTGAGACTGGAAGAGGCGTGGGGGGATCATCTGGTGCAGCAGAAGCAGCTCGATGCAGCCATTAATCACTACATTGAAGCCAGGTAGAGGGGTGCAAAGGAGATTGGGCATGAGGTCCAAGGTAATGGGGCAAGTAAGGGCACCAAGGCCTACAAGAGAGGTGGCAAAATGCAGGGTGGAATAGACGTGAGGTGTGTCCCTGCCTCTGTCTGTCTCCCTCTTGCGCACACACACGGATGCCTTTTCCAACTGTGCCAGGTGCTCTATTAAGGCGGTTGACGCTGCCCTGGGCGCCCGTCAGTGGAAGAAAGCCGTTTATATATTAGATCTCCAGGACCAGAGCATTGCATCCAAATACTACCCCCGCGTGGCCCAACACTATGCAGCTCTGCAGGAGTATGAGGTGAGGAAAGTCCCTTCCTGGAGCCGGAAGCAACGCAGTACAAGCTAACAAGAGGAGAACCTAGAGCAGGGAGTGGGGGGCCCCTCACCAAATCCTTCCTTCTGGGGCCCAGTAGCACCAGCCATCCTGAGCTCCATCAGAGTTCCAATAGAGAATTGCCTTGTGTTGCAGAAATGCAAGGTCCTTTTAAACTGCTATTGTATTGTCCCCATTCTGGTGTTTTGTTTTTTTCCAAAACAGTGGAAGGTGTGAGACACCATAGCCCTCTTTTCTTCTCTGTTGTAGACTAACAGTCTCCCTGGCTCTCTTCCATCCTGGCTGAGGTTTGCTCTTCCCCCTGCAGGCCGCTTTAACTCTCTTGCTCTTGGCCTTCTGTATCCACCTCTCTCAACCACAGATTGCTGAGGAGCTCTACATTAAGGGAGACCGGACAAAAGATGCAATAGACATGTACACTCAGGCTGGCCGCTGGGAGCAAGCCCACAAGGTAGAGAGCGGGGTGGAATTCCTCAGAAAATTCCACCTCTCTGGGGGTGTTGCCACTTTCCCTGGGCTCTTATCTCCCCCCTTCACCGGTTCCGTGAAAGCCGAGGAGGACCAAGATAAAAAAGTCTGGAGAACTTTGATCCCTAGCCATAGGGAGAGGCAAGGATGAAGAGGCCCTTGTTCCCAAACCTGTAATCCTGAAGCAAGCAGAAGGGTTTGGGAGCTGGGGAGTCCCAAATACCCCTCCCCAAGCTCTAGTCACAGTGGCAACTTTGTTCCACGCCTGCACCCAGAACCCGGTGGGTACCGTGGGAGCAGGAACAGGTGCCCCAGCACAGGGCACCTCTGGCCTTTCTGCCTGAGCAGAATATAGTCCTGACTTTGCTCCTTATGGACTTGGAATTCCCTGGACTGACCAGGAAAGCAGCAGTATGCAAACTCCTATGGTTGTTGGGAGAGTTCAGAGTTGCTGAGAAAACAGGCGGCCCCCCAAGCCCCGCTTCCCTGGCCGCTCCACATATCCCTCTGCTTCCCTTGGAAACCGGTGCCAGAGGCACTCTGGCTCTGTGTGTCTGCACAGCTGGCAATGAAGTGCATGAGACCAGAAGATGTGTCGGTGCTGTACATCACCCAGGCTCAGGAGATGGAGAAGCAGAGCAAGTACCGTGAGGCAGAAAGGTGAGCCGCGGCTCCAGAGGAGGTGTGGAGGGGGATGGGGCGTCAGGGCTGCAGGCAGGGATGGGGCTGAGAGATCTCTTAGGAATGACTCTAGTGGCAGGAATCTGGGCCTAGGAGGCCCCGGGTGTATCTCCCCTCCCCAGGCTCTACGTGACAGTGGAAGAGCCTGATCTTGCCATCACCATGTTCAAAAAGCACAAGTTGTATGATGATATGATCCGCCTGGTAGGGAAGCACCACCCAGATCTCCTCGGTGACACACACCTACACCTGGGCAAGGTGAGCCCTTCTTTTGTCCTCGGCCGTCTCTTCTGCAAACAGGCTCTGCGTCCCCCGTGCTCCATCCTGACTCTCCCTTCCCCAGGAGCTGGAGGCTGAAGGCCGACTGCAGGAGGCTGAGTATCACTACCTCGAGGCTCAGGAGTGGAAGGCAACAGTGAACATGTACCGGTCCAATGGGCTTTGGGAGGAGGCCTACCGGGTAAGGAGCCCAGGTCACGCTGGGGATACGGCCGTCCCTCTTTCCCACTCCCAAGTGACTCATTCTGAACTGGTTGCGGCTATCTTTGAAAAATGTCCACACCGATAGGCAAAACTTCATGTACGGTATGAAGGGTCTGTGGACTACCTGAAGTCCATCCTTGGACCCTCAGCTGGTTAGCAGACCCCGAAACTTAGCCCTCTCCCTGTTCTAGTAGAAGGACCTGACCCTTGTCAAAGCTGAAGTCAGGTCAGAGGAGAGAAGGGAGCAGCCATGTGGCCCTGCATGGAAGGATTGCCAAATGGCTTTGCTTCACAGGTGGCCAAGGCTCACGGAGGAGCTAATGCCCACAAACACGTGGCCTATCTGTGGGCAAAGAGTCTGGGAGGAGAGTCTGCAGTTAGACTGCTTAATAAGCTGGGACTCCTGGAAGCTGCCATTGACCACGCCGCTGACAACTGGTGAGGCCCTGAGGCTTCTCTCCACTGGCCCCGTTCCAGACAGAGCCTCTGTATAGACAAGGAAAATTGCTGTAGCTAAGAAGCGTTTCTAAAAACTGAGGCAAGAGTGAAGAAATCCTTGGAAGAACTTGATGGAGAAGCAAGAATGAATCAGTAGCTCTGCTCCCGGGGGCTCTGAACGTGTTTAACGTTTAGCTGTTCTAAGGAGATGATGGAAAGACAGCAGCTTTTTTTTTCTTCTTCTTCTTTTTTAAAGAGACCTTCTTTTTAAGTAATCACTACACCCACTGTGGGGCTTGAACTCACAACCCCAAGATCAAGAGTCACTCATTGTCCCGAGTGAGCCGGCCAGGTGCCCCAGAGAGAACAGCTTTTAAAGCTAAAGTACACTAAGCCAGTAGCTTACTTCTGAGTAATGGAAGTGTGATTCCGTTAAATGCAAAAAGAGCTTTTCTTAAGCGAATGTTACAAAGACCAGGAATAATCCTCCATCAAGTCAGATTGCTGAGCGTAATCTTACTGTTTTTGAGAGACCCTTTTTTCTGCTAGTGTAGATGTGGCTCAGGTGGTGGAGAACCAGGCAGCCTTGCTCCCCAGGCAGAGTAGTGCTGTGAGGCTCACCATGGTCCCCTGCCTCGTGCCCATCCCCTTCCTTCATGTCCACTGGTCACAGGAAGCACAGGCTTTTCCAAGTGTCCCCTGATCCACGTCTTCCTTTATGTGTCTGTGTGCTTGTGTCACTTCATATGGATTGTCTTTTTTTTTTTTTAGATTTTATTTATTTATTTGACAGAGAGAGACACAGCGAGAGAGGGAACACAAGCAGGGGGAGTGGGAGAGGGAGAAGCAGGCTTCCCACTGAGCAGGGAGCCCGATGCGGGGCTCGATCCCAGGACCCTGGGACCATGACCTGAGCCGAAGGCAGACACTTAACGACTGAGCCACCCAGGCGCCCCATGGATTGTTTTCTTAATCTGTCCTTTTTCCTACCCCAGTCATTGCCCTTTCTGTTTTCTCTTGCCCTGTTTCTTCTCTTGTCTTATAAAATGAAAGTGTTGAGTAGACAAACCTTACCCACGCTTTCCATTTCAGCTCATTTGAATTTGCTTTTGAACTCTCCCGGCTGGCCCTCAAGCACAAAACCCCTGAGATACATCTCCGATACGCTATGTACCTGGAGGATGAGGTATGGATGTGATCCTTCTCCATTGCTTTTGACCTTGACCTCCTCCTGTCTCATGGCTGCCAGATGGCAATCTGCTTCTTACTGCGTGCGGCTGCCCTTCTGTCCCTATAGGGTAAATTTGAAGAGGCTGAAGCTGAATTCATCAGGGCTGGTAAACCCAAGGAAGCAGTCCTCATGTGAGTTACCCATAAATTCCTTACTCCTGTCCTCCCAAGTGCAGCCCCAGGACCTGGCATTGTCACCTTCACCTTCACTTGAACCTAGTCCCAATAAATTCCCTACCCCCTCAGTGACGGCTGTTTGCCTCCCACTGTTGAGGCCTCAGTCCTGTACTTAGCCTGTCCTGTGTCCTCATCTGGGAGCAGGTTTGTCCATAACCAGGATTGGGAGGCAGCTCAGCGTGTGGCCGAGGCCCACGATCCTGACAGTGTCGCCGAGGTGCTTGTGGGGCAGGCCCGGGGGGCCTTGGAGGAGAAGGACTTTCAGAAAGCAGAAGGACTGCTGCTTCGGGCCCAGAGACCGGGCCTAGCCCTCAATTATTATAAGGTAGGGCACCGGATTCAGGGCCATGAGGGGAGGGTGAGAGGGTATGAGAACCCACAGAGCACTACACTAACCCCCCAGCTACTAGGAAAGATCCAGGGAGTGGGCATTGTGTTGGGGGCGGGGAGGAGACAAGAAGAAGAGAGGTCCAAGGACCTAGGGATCAGTGGCCCATAGTACATAGCACCTGTGTAGCAGTGAGAAGCTGTCATGCCTGCCTCTGCCTTCCTGATCCCTGGAAATCTGAGCAGGAGGCTGGACTATGGAGTGATGCCCTGCGGATCTGCAAGGACTACGTGCCGGGCCAGCTGGAGGCTCTGCAGGAAGAGTATGAGCGGGAAGCCACCAAGAAGGGGGCCAGGTATGAAGCCAGGAAGCAGCAAGTGTCGGCAGGGCTGGAGGGTGGCTCACAAGGTATACACAGGGTAGGCCACGCTGCCCATCCTGTTCCCGGTCACGTGTACTCTCATCTCCTCAGGGGCGTGGAGGGCCTAGTGGACCAAGCTCGACAGTGGGAGCAGGCTGGAGAGTATAGCCGTGCAGTCGACTGCTACCTCAAGGTGCGGGACTCAGGCAGCAGCAGCCTAGTGGAAAAGTGCTGGATGAAGGTGAGGCCTGCTACACCCTTCCTGGCCCTCCGCTTCCCGGACCACACTCACACCCAGCATTCCTCTTCAGACATTCCTCTTTCCTCCTCTGCCTCTCATTTTCACTCAGGCAGCAGGTATCTGCTGAGTGCTTGCTAGATGCGAGAGCCAGAACCTCTGAAGGCTGTAAGAGGGGCTCTAAGGCAGAATCCTAACAGCCAGAAATTAGGGGAAGTTAGACCAACGTGGCTGAACTAATTGTGTATCTCAGTGAAAACTAAAGGATGTGATTTGAGGTGGAGTTCAGAGAAGGTGGAGTTCAGAGAAGCCCTCTATGGGCTGGAGGGGTCAGGGAGGCTTGAAGGAGAAGATCAGCCTACAACCAGAGCTGGAAGGGCAAATCCAGAGCCCAGAGCTGGGGCCAGATGGAGGCCATGAAGAAAGCAGAGGCTCCTCCTCTATACAAAAGCTCCTGAAAAGAAGCATCTAGCAGATTAAGCTAAGTCAGTATGTTTCATCAATCCCTAAGCAAATATATAATCACATTTTACTATCTTAGAAATTGGGTTGCATGTGAAGTTTTAAATGATGTATCTGCAGCACCTGGGTGGCTCAGTCGGTTAAGCCGCTGACTCTTGATTTCGGCTCAGGTCATGATCTCAGGGTTGTGAAATCTAGTTCTGCACTGGGCTCTGCGCTGGGCGTGGAATCCACTTGAGATTCTCTCTCCTTCTCCCTCTGCCCCTCCCCACTCGTGCTCTCTCTAAAACAAAAAATAAATGAGTCATCTTTGATTCAGAGAAATATGGTATTAGGATTTGTCAAGGGGGTGAGATTGATCAGCTACCTAAATAAAATGTTGGTGCAGTGATGCCCCTGCAGAATTCCCCTTGGGTTTCAGAGGCCTTGTAATTGAATAGCCCCTAATAGTTGGGGCGGCAGGGGTGGGGGAGGAAGTAGATAGAAGGACTGATGGTTATGCAAATTTAGCAAATTTAATCAGCAAGTGTTTATGAAGCATCTGCTATGTTTTACTCTGGAGCATTGTCTATTGGCATCTGTACATGACTATACCTTCTTGAGATGAGTCAACTTCCCGGATGGGAGACAAAACTTTGAAGGGTTTGGCAGGTAAAGAAAGTGAGGCAAGAATAGGTGGGGAAGAAACCAGGAGGATTTAGCACATAGACTGTAGCTAAAACAGACCATGTATGTGGAAATTAAAATTTGATGAGGATGTCAACATCACAGTGGAAAGAGTAAACTTACAGAATGCTCAGGTTTGTAGAATTACTGAGTTTTAGGGTTGGAAGGTATCTATCTCCAAGGTCATCTAGACCAGCACTGTCCTATAGAAATACAATGCAAGTCACAAAGGTAAGTCATACGTGAAAGTTTAAAATTTCCTAGTAGCTGCATTCAAATAAGTAAAAAGAGATACAAGAAAATAATTATATTTTACCTAATCAAATATATCTAAACTCATTTCAACATATAATCAATATTTTATTGGTTGATTTTTTTTTTTTTTTTTGACAGAGACATAGCAAGAGAGGGAACACAAGCAGGGGGAGTGGGAGAGGGAGAAGCAGGCCTCCTGTGGAGCAAGGAGCCCGATGTGGGGCTCGATCCCAGGACCCCGGGATCATGACCTGAGCTGAAGGCAGACGCCCAACGACTGAGCCACCCAGGCGGCCCTGGTTGATTTTTTTTTTAAGATTTTATTTATTTGAGTGAGAGTAAGAGAGCATGTGCGCATGCACTCACAAGCAGAGGGGAGGGGAAGCACGGAGGGAGTGGGAGAAGTAGATTCCCCTCTGAGCACTGACTCCAGGCTAGATCCCAGGCCCCTGGGATCATGACCTGAGCAGAAGGCAGACGCTTAACTGACTGAGCCACCCAGGCGCCCCTTATTGATTGATGAGATTATTGATACTACTTATTTTTCAATTTATTGAGATATTTTACATTCCTTCTTTCGTACTAAATCTGTAAAATCCAGTGTGTATTTAAACTGATAGCACATTGGGGCGCCTAAGTAGCTCAGTCATTGGGTGTCTGCTTGGGTCATGATCCCAGGGTCCTAGGATTCAGCCCCGCATCGGGCTCCCTGCTCGGCGGGAAGCCTGCTTCTCCCTCTCCCAATCCCCCTGTTTGCGTTCCCTCTCTCGCTCTCTCTCTCTAATAAATAAAATCTTTAAAAATAAATAAACTGATAGCACATCTCAGTTGGGACTAGCCGCATGTGACTAGTGGCTTCTATTCTGATGGTACAAATCTAGACCGTCACTCTTACAGGTGAGGAAACTGAGGCACAGAAAAGCCCAGCACAAATAGCTGCAGAATGCCTTCTTTCTCTACACCACATTACCAAGATTCTGTTTGTGACAAAGAACTTGAGAAACCAGTTTGTCCCAGGGCAGGCAGGACCAAACGCAGTGACCTCAGACAGCATAGAGAGTGTCTGACAGAGGAGCTGAGAGGAACAAATGGGTCTACCAATGGTCATTTCAAGGCTCTGAGGGACCGTGAGGCAGGCCTTGCCCAGGAGGGTAGAAGGTGAAGGAGAGTGCAAGAGAGAAAGTTGGCAACTGAAGGGAAAAAAACAGACCAGGCTGAGGACACACAGTGGTATTTGTCTCTCCTACCCGTTGTCATGTCTTGTTCCACCCCTCAGGCAGCTGAACTCGCCATCAAATTTTTGCCTCCCCAACGCAGTCTGGAAGTAGTTCGGGCTGTGGGACCCCAGCTGATTGGAATTGGAAAGCACAGTGCAGTAAGTAGGGTGCTGGGACAGAAAAGAAATAGATTCACGGAGAGGGTGGAATGGTGCCATCTACACCCAGGAGGGCATGTGGGGTGGGCCTCTTGGCAGGCGTGACCTGCAGTTCGTTCTGTGGAAATGGAGGAGAGATCGTCTCCACGCTCTGATTCCCCCACTGTGCAGGCTGCAGAGCTCTACCTGAACCTGGACCTAGTCAAGGAAGCGATCGACGCTTTCATCGAGGGTGAGGAGTGGAACAAGGCTAAGCGCGTGGCCAAGGAGTTAGATCCCCGGTAAGCTCCTGACCCCTTCTCTCCGGGAAGTTCTCTCACTTGCTTTTGTAAAGAGGAGGAAGAAGTTCTCATGGGAAGGGTGTGCATCCCGGGACTGTGTAGTGTTAGATCTCTGCACATCTTCACAGGTATGAAGACTACGTGGACCAGCATTATAAAGAGTTCCTCAAGAACCAGGGCAAAGTGGACTCGGTGAGACTCGCAGAGTGTTAGCAAGAGGCCAGACGCATGGAGGCTCAAGGGATTTTCTCCCTCCTCTCCCTGCTCATGTCATCTCTGTCCTCTTAACTCTGTCTTTTCCACTGATCCATAGCTGGTGGGTGTGGATGTGGTGGCTGCTTTGGACCTGTACGTGGAGCAGGGCCAGTGGGATAAGTGCATTGAAACGGCTACCAAGCAGGTACTGCTCTCTTCCTCCCATCCACAGCTCTCCTGGACATTTTCCCTTGGCTCCCCTTGCCCCAGAGCTGTCTCTCTCTTACTTCCTCCAAAGCCCAACCCCAAAGATCCCTAACCAGCATCAGAGAGTCAGTCTTCCACCCTTTTGAAACTGGAGTCAGAGGCCTAGCTGGGCTTGACTTACATAGGCCTTTGCCTCCTAAATAAATCCATGGCCTCAAGTTACCACCCCACCCTCTCTGCCTGGTCTTACTGATCCCAACCTCCTCATGCTTTTCCTCCATCTCTGGGACAGAACTACAAGATTCTGCACAAGTACGTGGCTTTGTATGCGACTCACCTGATCCGAGAGGGCGGCTACAGGCAGGCACTAGCCCTGTATGTGCAGCATGGAGCTCCTGCTAACCCACAGGTACCAGCCTGCTCCTCGGGGTGAATGTTCCCCAGGGAAATCCTTACCTTCTCCTCAAGAACCACCCATGCCCTTGGCAACTGTCTTCTCAAAGGATTCTTTTAGACAGCGTCATGCCCAGAGACCCCCACCAGCGTCTTCTGGAATGTACAGCCACTCAAGATTTATCATTTGAGGATACATTCAGCAACCTCCCCGTGCTCTTAGCTAACACAGGGAAGTCTTTCAGAGATGAATTCTGCACACACCTCTAGGGCCTTACTAACTTCCTTCAGAGACTAAACACTGCTCTCCTACCTGAGCACCACAGCTCAATGGGATATCAGCCCATTAACATGTGACTGCATTCGCGTGCACACATCTGTCTACACACAGACTACCAGCTGTAAGAAAGTTATTTTCTTACTCTTCTTTCTCTTCCTGAAAATGATCAACACTTTCTCCATCATTGTTCCCTAGCTCTTCCACACACACACTTACAGCCTGTATCCTCTTCGGCCCCACATGCACTTTCTCTTCTAGTTACCCCTTCTCACTCAGCTCTCCTTTCCCCACTACCCCTAGAACTTCAACATCTACAAAAGGATCTTCACGGACATGGTGAGCTCACCTGAGACCAACAGTGCTGAGGCCTATCACAACTGGGCTGATCTTCGTGACGTGCTCTTTAACTTGGTGAGGAAGTCAGGTCCATGACAGAGTGACAAGGCTACCCCACCTGTCCCTGTCCCCCTCTCTTCTTTCAGGCACATAAACATTTACTTTCAAATGGGCTGCACCTTTGTCCAGGTGGCCATGAGCTCTCCGGCACTCCTCCGACCCCTGATCCAGGTTGTGCTCTCTTCCTGCTCTAGTGTGAAAACCTGGTGAAGTCTAGTGAGGCAAACTCTCCAGCCCATGAGGAGTTTGAGACGATGCTGCTGATTGCTCATTACTATGCCACTCGCTCAGCTGCCCAGAGTGTCAAACAGCTGGTGAGATTGGGGGCTGGGTGGGGGAGAGCACTCAGTCTTACAGACACATCTTCCAATGTATGAAAATGAATGAATACAAGTTCTGGATTCTCAAACTTGGTCCACTTCTTTCCTAGCTTCTCTTCTATTTAGACAAATCTTCAACCCTCACTGAGGTGTTTTCCTTTCCGGACCCCTCCACTGACCTTCTTAGGACTCTGCCCACATAGCTCCAGCCTCATTATACTTAAACATTCAAATCCCACAAGTTCTGTGCTGATCTCTTACAACATACCCACTTCTTTGGCCGATTCGGGAGAGCATAATGTAAATTTATTGTGTATACTTAAATGATAAAAATAATCTAGGCCTAGTTCTCTCGTGCAGATGAAAAAAAACCAGAAGCGCTTGAGATCCAGAGCAATTTCATATGTATTACTGGTTTTTTGGTTCTCTGGCTGCTTTAGTTATAAGATCACTCGTCTGGTAGCTTAGTCGCTACAGTGCCAGGATCATAATGCTTTGACTTTAATCTGTAGGAAACTGTGGCTGCCAGGCTTTCTGTTTCGCTCTTACGCCATACCCAACTCCTACCTGCAGACAAGGCCTTCTATGAAGCAGGCATTGCTGCCAAGGTGAGCTGGGACAAGGAAGAGTGTGGCCGAGGACATAGGGAAATCAAAAGTTGGGAGGTAGACTATTCTGTCTACTCAGAGCAAAGCAGAATGTGGGGCTGATGATACGGAGGACATTGCTTTCTTGCGTCTTCCTGGATTCTTTCCCCTGCATCCTGGAGAAGCAGCATCCAAACCCAGCTGCTCACTCCCACCTGCAATTTTTCTCTGTTGCAGGCAGTTGGCTGGGAGAACATGGCATTCATCTTCCTCAACCGCTTTTTGGATCTGACTGATGTGAGTAGAGAAGTTGTGCCCTGAGGGTGGGAGGTTTTGCCTATCACAAGCTGTGTCTATCTCATGGCTGCCCACTCTGCCACAGGCAATCGAAGAAGGGACTCTGGATGCCCTTGACCACTCTGACTTTCAGGATACAGACATTCCCTTTGAGGTGCCACTCCCAGCCAAGCAGCACATACCGGTAAGAGTAGGAGATTGGAGAACAGGGAAGGCCTCACCGGTGTGAAGGCATTGTGAAGGGAGGACACTCTATCACTTTACGTTGGTCCTCCTGACCTTTGTAACGGGCATCAGCTGGCAACATCTTTGGAAGGGCCTCAGCCCTCACTATTCCTTCAGTGAAAGTAGAAGCAGAGAAAAAAGAAAACTAAGGTGGTGACCATGAACCCCATCCAAGGAGGATCATGTATGGGTAAAAGATGATGCACAGGACAACAGTTAAGTAAGACTTCAAACTCCCCACCTTCCACTTGCCCTGCCCTGCGTGAAGCTGCTGCTCCTTCTGTCCTTCCCAGGAGGCTCAGAGGGAAGAGGTTCGAGACTGGGTACTCACAGTCTCAATGGACCAGCGGCTGGAGCAGGTTTTGCCTCGGGATGAGCGTGGTGCCTACGAAGCTTCCCTGGTGGCAGCGAGCACTGGAGTTCGGGCACTACCCTGCCTCATTACAGGTACAGAACTCTACAGCAACCCACGTTCTGTGGTGGGTGGAAAGGAAGGGAAAACCGCAGGATGAAGAGAGTATTTTACTCCGAAATTGCTCTTGGTTTTCCCCCTAAAATGCCCGTTCATCTTTTTTTCTTCCCCCACAGGATACCCCATTCTGAGGAACAAAATTGAATTTAAGCGGCCAGGGAAGGCAGCTAACAAGGACAACTGGAATAAGTTCCTCATGGCTATCAAGGTTAGAGAGGGAGACTTGGAGGGTGGGGGCAGGGAGAGCAGCACTGAAGGAAAATAAGAAACTACTAGAAGGGTGGGTGGAAATGTCAAGAAGGCAGGTGCCGGCCCTGAACTCTGCTCTCCCTACCAAGATGGGGTTGATTTTAAGAAGGAATGCTTTTCCTTAGCACTAATGCGTTCCTTTCTTGTTCTTCTGTTTGTCCATAGACTTCCCACAGTCCAGTGTGCCAGGATGTGCTGAAATTCATTAGTCAGTGGTGTGGAGGGCTACCCAGCACCAGCTTTTCCTTTCAATAACTGGCAGGGCTCAGGGAAGAACTCTTGGATTTTCTCCCTCATTAAAGTCTTGTAGGTAGTGGAGACCGCTGTGTTCTTTGAATAAAGTCATCCCCAACATCAGCCTAGTGCCCTTTTCCCCGGAAAAGGAATCATCAAGTAGAAGAAAACAGTTCTTTTATTACAACTGTTTACATCATCTTGGGGTTTATGTCACCGTTGTGAACTGAGCCTCTGGATCAGCACCTGCTCCACAGAACGGACAACCTGGGTCAGAGGGCAAGCAGCACAGCAAAGGACTTGACCCAGTTCTAAGAGTGGTTCCCTGCCTCCACCCTTTCCCTGGCCCCAATTCTCACGGATTACCTGTCCTAAGCCCAGCTTTTCTGGGATGCCTGCATTTCTTGATTTTGATCCAGTAGCTGCTCATTTTCCTGTCTTTTACACTTAGGAAGTTCAAGCTCTGTCAGTTCCTCTAGCTGTAGGGGAGGATGGAGTTAGTACTCCTGCCCCGAGGAGCAGCACTTTTTCAACACAGCCAGTCCGTGTTGAATGAGCCCTTCCTGTTCCTCTCGCTTACCTGCTCCTGAAGCCCTTCCTTCCTGCAGGGCCCAGCCCCACGCAGGGTGAGTGCGGCCACACAGCAGTAACCAGACAGGGCAGCCTCCGCTGCAGACATGAGCAAAGAAGGGATCCAGAGAGCCAAGGCTGTATCCTACAAGGCGAAGAGGAAAGGGGGGGCCACTGAGAGGGAGCAGGACAGGAAGTAGGCAAGTAGGGGTGGTTGAAAGGGCCAGGGCCAAGGCCCTGGAGACTGCAAAAAGGCTGAGAAGAGCATGCACTCACATAGATTCTTGTGGGGTCAAATGGGCAGTCAGCCCGTCCAGGCCCCTGGTCCAGCGGTAGCAAAGGATTCAGCAGTCCTGGATGGCAGTCAGCAATCAGACGGCGGCCACCGTTGGCCACAGTGAGTGACACAGCAAGGAGGAGGCCCAGGGAGCAGGCGGCGGACAAGAGCAGGTTCACCAGAGCTACCACCAGCAGGGCCCAGTGCTGGCAGGGGCAGAAGATCAGGGTGAGCAGCTGGGCGCGCCGGCTGCCTCTCTCACTATAAGGCACCTTGGTTTCTGTTTGAGGTTCCTCCCACTTAAAGATGAAACTGAGTCGGGTCTTCATTTCCCTGACCCCAAGCCTCATTAAAGCTCCAGAAATCCCCTCTCACCAGTCGTGGGCGCAGAAGGTTCCTGGATGCCAAGAGGGCCACAAGTCCCACGGAAACACTCTGGAAGACACAAAGCCTGAAGGCCGCGCCGCTCTACGCCCCGCCTCCCCTCCCCCACGCCCGCGGTCCCGCCCCCCGCCGCCCTCACCAGCAGCCCCGAGCCCACGGAGATGACATTGGCCGTGGTGTACTCCGGGGTGACGGCGCCGCGGGGATTGGCCACGTGTCGCAGGACTGTGCCGTGCAGCACGGCCCCCAGAAGCAGGTTCATGTGGCCCACCAGGATCAGCGCGAGGCCCACGCGCATAAGCCGCCGGGGGCCGCGGGCCGCGTCTGCAAAGCACGGGGGGAGGGGCAGGCGTGAGCCGGGAAAGGAACCGGACGGCCCCTCGTGGCCGCCGCCCTCGCCGGTGAACCAGGGGCTGTGGGGCGGGTGGCCGGCGGACGCAGGGGACCGAGCCCGGGGCCGGAAATTACCGAATCTGTAGAGGCGGCAGCACCTCATCGCGGCCCTCCGCGCGCCGCCGCCGGGCAGCTCTCTCTACCTGGCCCCGGCCCCGCCCTCGCTCTCCCCGCCAGCCCCGCCCGCTCGCCACCTGAAGGCGCAGCCCCGCGCGCGCCCCAGGCGRGGCTCCGAGCCCGCGCCCCCTAGCGGCGAAGGCGCGCGCGCGCGCACACACACACACACACACACACACACACACACACACACACACGACGCTTYTAGCAAAAAGTAGACTTTTATTACAGCAGCAACTGAGGCGAATCGAATGGCCCCCCAGGGCCACCACTGCAGCACCACCCTTCTCTCCCGCCCCGTCGGCCCCAGCGGGATTGTAGACTTCAGCTCCCCCAGTGCCCGTGGGCCTCCTTTCCACACAGGCTGGGCGGGAGCCGGCAGATCAGCTACTAGCCCCCAACTAGAAGGCGGCTGCTGAGAAGGCCCAGGCCCACGTCTGTGCAAAACAAGTAAACAAAGTGCAGAGGGGAGGAAGAGAAGGGAAAGGGGGAGGGTGATGCTCAGAACCAGGGAGCCCCAAAGCCCTCCTGAATAAGAAAGGAGAGAAGGGGCTTCACAGGGTAATACTGACTGGGGGGGAGGGGGCAGGAAGGCTGTCGCGCGTCTAATGACGGCCACAGCTCTGATTAGGGGCCTGGCCCGAATGAGCTCTAAGAGGAGACGGTGACAGCGGCTGAGTTGAGGGTGCTGTTCCTGGCAAAATTGAACTTGTTCAGGGTCTCCTCTAGCAGAGAAGTCAGTCGGCTCTGGTCAGCCTGGGGGAGAAGAGCTGGGTGAGACGGGACCAGAGGAGAATGGAGCGGCCAGGGCAGCTGCAGGCAGAAAGCTCACCTCGCTAATGAAGCCCAGCTGCACCAGCTCAGCTGCCAACTCCGGGATGTTCTCATCTGACAGAGAGAAGGGAGACGGTGAGCACGGTGTGCGAGTAAGGGGCCCACAGCCCGTCGGGGCAGCCCAGCTGGGAAGGAACGATAACAAGCGGAAACTGCCACGTCTACCCTCCAGTCTTAGGAGCTAAGATATTCGTTCTATGTGCATCAATGTGTTGCTGCCCTGTAACCTTCTTCCCCACCCCTAAGAATGTCCCTCACAGATAAGACACAGAGACTCTCATCCTCGGAGGGAAAGGAGAGACTCACTTGGCATCAGGTCACAGCTCAGGTGCCGGTTGAGTTTGTCCTCCAGCTTCAGAAGAAGCGTCAGCTGGAGAAGAGGACAGCCAGAAAATGAGGCTCCCCTTCTCCACCCACGGCCACCCAGCCCTTTGCAGCCCTGGCCCTGAGCCTTACGTGGTGTTTGACTCCCTCCTCCACTGACTCGATGTTGCACTGCATCAGCACCACCTAGGGAGAGGGGACGCAGAGGGTCACCACGGTAGTATTACCAAGAAATAAAAAGCCCCCAACAGCTAGAAGACTTTGCAGCCTACAGGACAAGCTTGCTAGAAAGCAGAAACACCTTCTTTTCTCTAAAGGACAAAGCCTTATTTGATGTGTGCTCTTCTCCCTTCCACCATGACCACAGAGACCTCCACACCCACTTAGCCCCACCTTGCGGGTCTCCACCTCAGCGGGTTCAGGTGTTGGAGTCTTGACAGAGGGGGGCACAACAGGTGACGTCACCTCCTCCTGCTGTGGCTGCTGGGGCCGAGGTAGCCCAAAGGCTGTCAAGGGGTAGATCCCATTCCTAGAGCAAGATCAAACAGGCCACACAGGCTCTGTGAATGCCTCAGGACACCCACCCTGCTTCTTCAAGCAAGCCTTTCCTCTCACCCTTCTCTCACCTGACATCTTCAAGGAATTTATCCAATTCCAGAGCCGGTGACTGAGAGTACCTGCAGGAGAAGAGAAAGCACGTGAAAGGAAGGAAATAAGCAAAACAGCAGATTCACCAACTCCCAAAGAATGGACAGCTGACAGAACCCTCAGTGGCAGTGACAAATCTGTCCCTTTCAGACCCTCTCAGTTCATTACTCACAAAGTCTGTACTGGTTCTCTTCCTGGTCCTGCAGGAATTTCAGCCAGTACAGCACTGGTATCCATGTTTTTGGTGATCTCCTCCAGAGCATTCTCTGGGATCATGTCTGGAGGGCATGATGAAATGGAAAGTTATTAGTCAGATTAATGTCCTGGAAGGCCCAGGGGTCCTGGGCTGTAAAGAATTCCTTTGGAAGTGGAAAAGGAAGGAGAGCATTGCTAGTGATAGTTATTAACGCTCCGGATGGGTAGAAAATTCTTGGCAGGGCCAAGGGGACTCACGTTGGTGTCCCACAATGCAGTGGGCAGCAAGGAGTTTGAGCGAGGGCACTTCAAACAGTGCTGGGTGGAACAGAAGTTCTCTGGCTGTTGGTCTGCGAGCAGGCTCAGAATGCAGGCACTTTTGAATGAACTCCTAGAAAAGGGAATGAGGAAATAGAGTGGGAATCTGGCAACCAGACCACTGCGTTCGTCATGACACTTCATCACTCATACTTAGCCCAGGCTTTGTACATACTAGGTGGTCAGCACTGGTTGAGGGAGTAAACTGTTACATGTATCTGAAAGGGCTTTAAGGTATTAACATGAAAGGTACCGTTCATGGTTTTTCTGGTTTTAATTGTTTTTCTACTCTCCAACCACAAGCTTTCTCTTTTTTTTTACTATTCAAACTTCCCAATTCTTTTTCCTGATTTTCTACTTCCACGCTTTAACGGCCCACTCACTGCCTGCCTTCCTCTCCGATTCTCACCGAAGTTACCTCTCTGTTCCCAAACCTATCTGCTGTGGTCAACAGTATTCACCACCTTTTTATTTTCCAAGCCAACTACCACAATTTCCTTTGTCTCCTACAATCATTGATTGAGTTCACTGGCTTTCCCCAAGCTTCCTCTGCACGCACACACACCCCTTTCCCACCTCCCGTAGGTCCCATGACGATTAACCTGCTTTTCTTTTCCTCCTTACAAACTTGAAGGCCAAGAAGGTCATATACCTAATCTGTCACTTTTTTTTTTAAGATTTTATTTATTTATCTGAGAGAGAGAGAATGAGAGAGCGCACGAGAGGGAAGAGGGTCAGAGGGAGAAGCAGACTCCCTGCTGAGCAGGGAGCCCGATGTGGGACTCGATCCTGTGACTCCAGGATCATGACCTGAGCCGAAGGCAGCCGCCCAACCAACTGAGCCACCCAGGCGCCCCCTAATCTGTCACTTGAATGCCCCAACCTAATGCTGAACTAGAGACGTAGCCCACACTAGCCTTGGGACCTCCCACTGGCCCCCCTGCCACACTATCTAATGTTACCAACGATCCTTGTTTGGACCTTCCCATCTAGCCTCTACTTACTGTCGTCTACTGATTCAGAACCTTACACCCTTTAAATCTCAGCTTGTTATTTCAGGGCACTTTCCCTACATAAAACTCTAGAAATATAAAACCCCAAATGACAGATTTAATTCGAACTGGTCAATTTGTTTAAAAATATCAAGATGGTTGTCTGAGAGCATATACCAATTACCTGAGGTAATCATTACATTAGTTTACCTCCAGGTAAACACACCTAAATTAACACACTACCTTTACACCCAGTACTACCCATCTTAAACCCTTAACCTGTGTGTGTGTATATACAAAGAACAACATAGGTACCGCCTAGGGAAATATTCAAATATTCACTGCTTCTGCCTGTCCTTTCTGCTTTCTGTTTTCTTGCTCTTAGAAGACAGTATATTCCAAGTAAGTAAAAAGGAAGAAAAACCTAAAGAACATTTCAAAGTCTGTTCAGGGAGTGATCCAGAAGATTCTTACCCTCTGTAATGGGTCTTCTAGAAGCTGGATGGCACTGCTGATAGCTTCCTGTGGCACATATGAGGACTCTCCATTGCCCTGAATCTCCAGCACTGCCATCTGCAGTGAGAGGGAACAGAAAAGACCAGCAGAAACTTCAGAACTTCAGTGCTCCAAAATCACCCCCTCAAGACCTTACTTGTCCTCCCTCCATTTCCCCCTTCCATCTTCTAACTTGACCCCTTTCCAACACCACTGTTTGTGGTTTCCTCACCTCCAGTGCACACATGCCAAAGGAGTAGATGTCCACTGCTGTTGTCACATTAGTGACTTCTAGGGAAAAGAGAGAAGCCTTTGGTGAATCAGAGGATGGGGGCAAGGGGTTGCAGAAATGCCTTTTAAAAACTTTTTGTTAAGCCAGCAGAGAACTAGAAGTTTCAGTTCTATTACCTCTGGGCCTCAGGTTATAAGGTGGAAACCTGGAGAACAGGGAGAGGGCAGAGAAACTGGTGCCTCACCTCCATACTCTGGTGCAAAGAAGTGTAGATTCTTCTGCTCTTCCCGACAAGTCTTCACATGATTGTTGATAGTGTCAGGAGCCACTGGGAGTAGGGGAGATACCCACAATCTGACCACCATCAACAAAGCATAGTCTCACTCCAGAGAGAGGTCCCCAAAAGCCAAATTCTCTCCTGATGACTCTAACCCTCAAGGCGCAAACCTGTCCTTTTCCCATCTTGAACCACAGACTAAACATGAACACCACCTACCTCCCCTTTCTTGGGTCAACTGCTTCTCATTTAAGGTCCCTAATTCAGCAGCAACAAACACTCCACACTAAACTAATACGTATACAGGGGCCTTGAGCTGGCCAAGAAGCAATGGAGGCTAAGGAAAAACTTTTGCTTGTGATCTGCTCACCTTCCCCAAAGCTCAGGAATATCTAATCCCTGTCACATGAAAACGTGTGGTCTAGTTCTTTCAGCTACCCTGCAAATAGCATAAAAACATAGGCAGCCCTTTCTAATCTGGGACAATTAAAGATCTCAGAAACCTGGAGAAAAAAGGTAAGAAGGATTAACAGTACAACCAACTAGATAGCCTCCTTCTCACCCACCTTTGCTGCCTAAAACTCAAAAACAGCTCAAAGTTGAACCAATACCCTTGAATCAGTCTCGTTTAATCCACCAAAATTTCAGTCTCCTGCTCTACTCCCTTATTCCTCAACATTGCTGCCACAGGCCTTAACGAGGAACCAGGGCCGGGCCCAATTTGGACTCACTCAGATCGTCAACAATGACAACAGATCACAGAGAGTCTGGGAGCACAGTATGATTTAGGGAACCAGCCTGATGATGAAGGGAAATAAGAATCCAGGACAAAAATGGCCAGCCAGGCAGAATCCACAGGAAACAAGCAAGTTATGGAAGGGCAAGCACGTGGAGAGCTGGTAGGGAGAAGCCAAGCAGGCATAATTAGGCAGGGGAAGTAGGGGAATAGGGCTTGCTCCCACGACTGCATGCACTGGGCAGCCGCAAAGGGGAGCAGACGGAGCACAAACAGAGCCCCACATGGGGCAACAGGGAGCTCTCACCATTAGCAAAAATCCTATGAAAGACTGTTGGGAACAGAGCAGCCCGTAAGCGGGAGGGAGGAAAACAGAGAAAAGTTGTGAGCAATGGAGCAGCCAAGCCCCAGACAAATGGACACACAAACCACACAAAGACACAGCACACAGAAATGTTATACACAGCACACAGATACACGGCAAATGAAAGCACTCACAGCAGGCACAGCCTGGAACCTCCTTTGGTAGGGTCTGGCCCCAGGGGCTCAAGTCAGACCTTAGACCCAACTCTTGCCCTTTTCCAACCTCCTATCAAGATCTCTGGATTAATCCACTTCCCTCCAAAAAAGGTGTAAGATTGACCCTACCCCCTAATTACCCCTAGCAAAGTCCTATCTCTTACCACCAGCCCACACCTCAGAATTTGGCTCTACTCTCCCCACTCCTTTCACCTTACCCCCATGGTTCCCAAATTCCCGAGGCTCCCCTGCCCAGAACCTCTCCCTCCCCTCACCAGAGCCAATCTTGATGAGTCCGTTGTGCTGGATGAAGATGGTGTCACAGGTCAGGTTCCCATGGATGATGGGGGGGTCACAGGAGTGCAGGTAGCTGTGGGGGCACTGGGCTGTTAGAGGGGCCACTGGGAAATTAAGGGCAGGGGGAACCCAAGGGTTAAGAGGAGCAAGGGCCTGGTCTCCTGCTGGTCACCACAGAGATAATCCCCACACTCTGAATCTCCGTTACGCCTGATGAGTTAAAATAGCTGGATAAGCACTAGGAGAAAGAGGTGGGAGATAGCATCGTGGTCAGGGCATTAGGATGGACCCTTTAAAAGACAATAGGGGCCTAATCTTGACAGTATGGGACAGTATGGAGTAGTGCCCTAAAATCTGTTTGGAGGAACTAAACCAGGAAATAGGGGAAAAACACTAACCAGATCCTACTTACCTAAGGGCAGAGAGGATTTGCGTGCACCAGCGCTTCCAAGCCTGGAACAGTTTGACCAAAGGGTCAGCAGTAATCCCCTCTCTTAACCCTCCAACTAGTTCCCCTCCATCCCTTCCCGATTAGAGCTTCATGATTAATATAATCTTTTTAAAACCCCTAAACCAGCCTAAAGCTTTGTCTGCTCTGCCTCCATACCTTTTCATTCATAGTCTTGTGGTTCTTTTTGGTCTTCTTCAGAAACTGCTTAAGACTCCCAGATGACATGTATTCTGTGATAAAAATGACCTGGAGAGGCAAAGCACTCAAATAAGGCCTTAGAGTAGAAATGATCCCCTACCTGATGACATGTATACCAGATATGTATTAGATTTAGAAGTCTGGTGGTGGCGGTTGTTTTAAGTTTCCCTTTTGTTGTTGGCACCACTTCCTTAGATTTAACAGGACGAAAAAAAACTACTGAACAAGAGCTATGGGAAGTAGGGATGCCTGGGTGATTCAGTCTGTTAAGCGTCTGCCTTTGGCTCAGGTCATGATCCCAGGGTCCTGTGATCGAGTCCTGCATCGGGCTCCTTGCTCAGTGGGGAGCCTGCTTTTCCTTCTGCCTGCCGCTCCCCCGCTTGTGTGCTGACAAATAAATAAAATCTTTAAAAAAAAGAAAAAGAAAGGGGCGCCTGGGTGGCTCAGATGGTTGGGCGTCTGCCTTTGGCTCGGGTCATGATCCCAGGGTCATGGGATCAAGCCCCACATTGGGCTCCTGGCTCAGTGAGGAGCCTGCTTCTCCCCCTGCCTCTCTCCCTCCTCATGCTTTCTCTCTCTTTATCTCTCTGTCCCAAATGAATAAATAAAATCTTTAAAAAAGAAAAAATTAAAAAAAAAAAAAGAAAAAGAAAGAAAAAAGAAAAGAGCTATGGGAAAGAAACAAAAGTTTGCTCATTTCTGCCCCATCACCAGACAAAAGGCATAGGACATAGACAAAGCCCTACTTTCATCTCCACAACAGCCGATTCCAGTTTTGTTTCAAAACTACCTTATTTTTATCTCTGAATGTAAAAAGAACAATAAATGTAGCTAGTCTCTTTGCGGTAAACTCAAGAAAAAGTTCTTACCCTGGCCTTGTTCTCTTTAATGTCAGCCCAATACTTGTGAAACTTAACAATGTTGAGATGTTCCAACTGAATCAGATTATCAAACACAGCACGGACCTTTTCCTGAAAGCAGGGGAGAGTGTGGGATAACAGGGTTCAGAAATCACTATAATCCTGAAAAGCCATTCCTTATCCCTCCCCAGAAATGATCTAATCCCGACATACTCTCCTCCTACTCAGCTTCTCAACACCAATTCCTCTTTAACACCTGCATTCTTTATTTTTTACTTAAATTCAATTAATTAACATAAAATGTATTATTTAAGGCGTACAGGTCTGTGATGCATCAGTCTTATATAACAATCAGTCTTATCTAGCACTCACCACAACACATACCCTCCCCAATGTCCATCATCTAGCCACCTCATCCTTTCACCCCTCCCCTCCAGCAACCCTGTTTGTTTCCTAAGATTAAGAGTCTCTTATGGTTTGTCTCCCTCTCTGGTTTTGTCTTGTTTCATAACACCTGCATTCTAACACCCCACAGGCTACATCCTTTCACCATTACCTACCTCCTGCAGCTTGTAGTTCTTGCGTTCAGAGAACTGGACCTCATTCCACACAACTTCTACACCCTCCTCTGTATCCATGGCCAGGTATGCACTGTCAATACCTGGTACATTCCGTTGATTCACCTGAGAAGAAATTCAAATGGAAAGGAATTATCAAAGTTGCCTTATAAACCCTCCATTTTAATACTCTACATGATCATCCTCTCCTAGGCTCTGATCTGTTAAAGTTTGGTCTGCCCCTTTGAGACTTTCCCTTTCCACTTTGCATTTAGAATTCACTCCCGCAAGAATGACACTACAACCACCTTACCTCTTCTCGCCTCTTCTGCCACCGCCCACATGGTGACTCTTCCAAGATCTCAGACTCATCTTCACTTTCTTCTTCTTCCTCTGGGGAAGCAGCTGAGGTCGTGGAGGTCACAGGAGGTGACACTGACGTCAGGCCAGGAGCTGAGGATGAGGATTCTACCTTTGGGTCTGAGCCACTGCTGACTACTGTCTGGGACTCCCCCTCCGACATGCTGGAACAAACACTCAAGCCTGCATTGGTTGGGGCAAGGATGGAGGGAGAAGGCAGAAAGGGTCAGGATAGATCCATAAAGATTTAATTCTGGGGCACCTGGGTGAGTTCAAGCCCCACGTTGGGCTTCATGCTTAATCCTAATAACCTCATCTGGGGTTAAAAAGGAAACAAACCATATACCTCCCTTATTTCCTCTAAATCCAAAATCAAATTAATCCTGTCTGAACACTGAAACATTAACTACTCTCTTATCTAGAGAAGGGAACTTATGTTGGTTGAAGATGACCCACCAGGAGTGGCAAACCTAAGATTTATGACAATACAACCCCCATTAGTAAGGTCCAAATGAACGGCCAAATCAGGGACAGACACCACTCCTTCTCAGCAATACTCACCCAAAACCTTCCCTTTGAATCCTCGCCTGCCTCTATTTGCACTGTGCTCAAGAACTAAGCTACATGGGCCCTGTTCAGAACAGATGACTCCAGACCCCAAAATGTTCCACTGATTCAGCCCTAAAGCTGGACTTGTAGCACTCTGAGAATTTATCCAGCTGAAACCCTCAGCTAATTTATTCCATTAGAATTCTGGTATTTGCTATCTGTCCCTCCTATACACAGATCAAGTCTGCCAGTCCATGATGAGGCTATCTTGGCCCAGGTGACTGGCAGTGGTTAGTGACTTCATCCCTGATGATCTCACCTTCCCTGTGATGTGAGTGTGCAAATGGGTATTGGTTAGCAACATTTTTTTTCATTCACTCATTCAACAAATGTTTATTAAGCACTTACTGTAGGCCAAGCACTGGGCTAGGTACTTGAGATACACTAGTGAATAAAATAAATGAGATGCCCACATTCATGGAGCCACAAATTTAAACTGATCTAGAACTTGCAGATTCCAGCTTTCATTTCATTCACATGGCTCAAAGCTCCACCCTCTGGGATACTAGACCTGACAGAGATATTCCCTCAAGAACAAATAACTCAAGGGGCACCAGGGTAGATCAGTCCGTTAAGCATCTGTCTTGGCTCAGGTCCTGGGTCCTGGGATCAAACCCAGAATCTGGCTCCCGGCTCAGCCGGGGAGTCTGCTTCCCCCTCTGCCACCCCCCATGCGCATGGGCTCTCCTGCTCTCAAATGAATAAAATCTTAAAAAGAAAATATTTTTAAAAAAAAGAACAAATAACTCAAGATATGGCAGTTACAGGAAAAAGTACTATATAGTATAATATTTTTTTCAAGATACATGGCTACTTGGAAGAAAAAGAATTCTCAAAAGCTAAATGTCATTAACTTGTCCAGTCACAGGACAACCGCTGAATGTTATTCCAAATCTCTAAGAACAATGGCTGTGAAGGAGTTGAAACCTGCGTGTGCTGGGCTCAAAGGAGGGCTCCAGTATGAAAGTGACATTCTGGAAAGCAGATTTCCTCCTCTAAGTCAGTTCAGAATATAGAAGCCTCTGACTAACACCAATCTTTTGAAAAGCCCTCATTTTAGAACTCTTGGATACCCGCTTCTGCCAATCTCCACCCCCAGCCTACACTATGTTCAACCCAAATCAGGAGATTCTTATTTGATGACATTCTAGTAAATACCAGAGAACCACAACACACTACAGAGAAAATCTGGCAAGATATTCTTTCCCTGTTATTTTCTAGGTCCTGACTATCATAGAGTTTATTCAACCAGCCAAGAAAGCTACTATCTGTATATCTAAGTAATCTACCAGAAAATGAGTTAGAGATCATTTTCCTTTTTCTTCCCCTGAAAAGTAAGAAAGTAATAAGAAAGTTCTTATGGATTACTTCCTAGAGCACCTATATTTATAGAATGCATCTTGAATCTGAACAGCTAAGTAAAATTTCCAGCTAGATTATAATAGGAAATACCAGTGGAGTTCTAATACAGGAAGCCTGTAACCAATGGGCTCTAAGGAAACCTCTGGACTCGGCACAGACAATCCACAGAACACCACAAAAGAAGCCAATCCTTTACCGGTCACAGACATGTCCTTGGAATGTGCTTGTCTTCTCCCTCCCCAAGCTTTCCCCAGCAGGCAAAAGGAAGGCACTGCCCAAGATCCCCCAGCACTTCCCCTCCTGATGAAGAAACCATTGTAACGCTGGGATTTTCATCTCAGGGTCATTCAGAGATGTAAGAGATCACATACGGAAAAGGTCATTTACGCCCCTACAAGGGAATCTCCTCGCCGCCTCCAGCAACCCCGAGAATAGTGTGTTCACTTCTGAGCAGTGTAGGTAGATCGTCGCGCAAAGTTTTTCTCGGAGACTTTTATTTATTGGACTGCAGCCCCTCTGCATTTCAACTCCTCGGCGACAGCTCACAGGCCACAGGCCTCTGAGCTACCCTCACCCCGAGCAGACCAAAGGGCCTCCGGGACCCACAGGACTGTCCGGTCTGACGTCAAGCAAGAGCAGGGTACGGCTTCACGCTCCAACAGGTCGCCCTGCCCACGGTCTGCAAGGGAGCGCCTGCAGTCCCGCAGGCCCGGGAGCCAGCGGCCGCCACCTCATCAAAGGCCGGCCCCGCGGCGCCGTCAGGGCGCAGGCCACGCCCCCGCGCAGTCGGCGCGCCGGCCTCCGCCAGCAGGCGCGGCCCCGACGCTGCGCTTCCGCAGGCCGCGGGGCCCGCCACCACCGCCCCCGCCGCCGGCCCCGCCTCTCGTCAGCCCCAGTTCGACGCGAACGCCCCGGCCTCGCGCCCCGCGCCGGCAGAATTCTGGGTCGCCGCAACTCCGGGCAGGCCCGGCAGAGACTGTGGGGCCCGGGCGGCCCCTCGGTTCCGGCGGGCCGGGCCTGGGCCGCCGAGCGAGCAGAGCCGCCACCAGACACCCGCCTGCCGGGGTCCCAGCACCCCGGGCCGCGGAGGCCGACCTTCCATCTTCTCGCCGAACCCCTTCCTCCCGCTCATTCCCCTCGGCGCTTACCTCCTGACTCCGCTCCCCGCAGCCTGCGCTTCAGCTCCAGCTCGGGTTCGGGGTCGTGGACCAGAGAGACTCCCTCACAGCTGCGCTCCGCAGCGCAACCGAACTGCGGGCCCCGCCCTCGCGGCGTCCCGACCAACAGATGGGCGGTGCCGCACTGCCGTTGGGTTTCCATTGGATAAGGCGGTCAAGGTGGGCGGTGCCCCGGGAAGACGATCGCTCGCTGGCCTAGTCTTCAATCCCGTCTCCTCCCCTTGAGCCTGTCCGGCGGAGACATCTCGGAGGCTTCGGTGTGTTCGGTCTCAACTGGGGCTAGTCTCTCTGTCCATCCCTTCGTCCAGTCCAGGTGCCCCCGATGATTCTGCTGGGCGAAAGGCCTTCCCTCTCTTCTTGAAGGCGCCATGACAGTTCTGGTCCGACTGAAAGACAAAAGGAGCGAAAGACGTAGCCTCAATCCGGGAGGAGCGCCCATCCACTTTATTTGGGGGGGCGAGACTGCGCAGGACACCCATTCTTCAGAAAACTTAAAAATTTTCCTGAATATATTCTGAAAATTGCATAGCACTGATATTTACCAAAACTTTGCAAGAGGTTTTCACAGATAACTCGTTTGATCCTCACAAAAAATTGAAATTATCATTCAATGCTAATTGACAAATGCAAGAAAACTGAATCAGAGGCATTAAACTTCTCCAAAAGTTGATAGAAGCCAGATCTAGCATCCAAACAGATTTATCAAAGGCTTCCTTGAAAAGATGTTTGGGAAAATTTTGGATTGACTTCGAGGAAGTGGAAAGAAAAGATTCTGGGTGAGCCCATTGATCTGCGAAAACTAAACGCTGAGTCTGAGCTGTATAAATTCGCTCTGCCATTAGACGTCTATTACGGAGGGAGGAAGATGAATCAACTATCACAACTTGGGAATGTCATAATCACTAAATTTCACTGTCCTTAAAGGGAATCTCTAATCCTTCTTAACTAATATAAAGAAGGATCCTGTATCTGGCAAAAGCCCTCTCATTTTCTCAAAATAGTCCTTTTTTTTTTAGTAAAGCTTTTTTTTAAAGATTTTTATTTATTTTAAAGATTTTTATTTATTTATTTGAGAGAAAGCACATGAGATGGGGGGAGGGTCAGAGGGAAAAGCAGACTCCCTGCCAAGCAGGGAGCCCGATGCGGGACTCGATCCAAGGACTCGATCCAAGGACTCGATCCAGGGACTCGATCCAGGGACTCGATCCAGGGACTCGATCCAGGGACTCCAGGATCATGACCTGAGCCGAAGGCGGTCGCTTAACCAACTGAGCCACCCAGGTGCCCTCAAAATAGTTCTTTTTGCAACCAATCTTTCATCCTTTGATTCTTTGAAAGAGAGGGCTCACACACTCTTAGAAATCTGCTGGAAGTTATGGATCTTGTCTTGGATATTTAAAAAATGCATTTGTCCACCAAATTTAGCATATAATTTTAGAAAAGGTAAGGTTAAAAATCTTTGTTCTAATCTTCGAAGGAAGATTGTTCCTCCTCCTCTCCAGATTAACTTTTTTTCCTTGTGGGCTCCAAAGCAATTGGAGCTTCTGGTCCACTATAAACATTCATTAAATATGAGTTGATTTTATCATTATAGTTTCTCATTCTCTTCTGTCTGGTCCTTATCATTATCAGCCTTTCCTTTTCAACTAGCTACTTCTTTCAAATATGCATAGAGGACCCATTAGCCTCCTCCAGCTCTCATTTTTAACTTTTCATGTTTAAAAATCTCAAGGCATTTTCGCCACCTCATTTTTTTCTGCCTTAAAAAAATAATACATATCTGTTGTAAAAAAAATCAAAGTATTTCAAAAATATTTAACATAGTGTAACAATATTTATGTAATAGCTTCTGTGTGCTATGTTCCACCGTTTTAATTGCCTTATACTAACTCATTTAATACAAGAATCCTATGGAATATTGTGAATTAACAATTGCTATAGAATGTGAAAATCTCTTGTAATCCTACTTCAAAATAATTAAGACTTTGATGTATGTATCTCCATTTTTTTTCTGTCCGTATTGGGCTCCCTGCTTGGCAGGAAGCCTGCTTTTCCCTCTCCCACTCCCCCTGCTTGTGTTCCCTCTCTCGCTGTCCCTCACTCTGTCAAAAAATAAATAAAATCTTTAAATAAAAATAAAATAAAATGAAAGCAAGCTAATACTACATAATCTTTTGCAATTTACTGTTACTTTTTCCATGGCAGCTCATATAGCATTACTTTCATTTTTAACCACTGTAGACTATTCCATTGTCCAACAGTTAGTAACTACCAGGGGGCATCAGGGTTATTTCCAACATTTATTATTATAAGTAAAGCTGTAATAAAATCCTGCTGCACACATCTTTGCCTGTTTGTGAAAATTATTTTTATACATCCTCAAAAATGGAATTGCTAAGTCAAGAGCTAAGAACATTTTAATTTGAATAGTTATTGCCAAGTTACTCTTCAAAAAGATATCAAATAATATCAAGAGTATGCTAGGGTTTAGGGACGCTGGGGTGGCTCAGTCGGTTAAGCATCCAACTCTTGGTTTTGGCTCAGGTCATGACTTCAGGGTCGTGGGATTGAGCCCCGCATCAGGCTCCTTGCTGAGGATAGTACGTGCTTGAGAGTCTCTTTCTCTCTCTCTCTACCTCTGTCCCCACCGCTGCCTGTGCATCGGCTCTCTTTCTCTCAAAAAAATAAAATCATTTAAAAAAAAGAGTTAGGGGCGCCTGGGTGGCTCAGTTGGTTAAGCGACTGCCTTCGGCTCAGGTCATGATCCTGGAGTCCCGGGATCGAGTCCCACATCGGGCTCCCTGCTCAGCAGGGAGTGTGCTTCTCCCTCTGACCCTCCCTCCTCTCATGTGCTCTCTCTCTCTCATTCTTGCTCTCTCAAATAAATAAATAAAATCTTTAAAAAAAATAAATAAAAATAAAAATAAAAAATAAAAAAAGAGTTATTAGGTTTACATCAAAATTGATAAGATTCAGAGATTTCCCATATATTACTGTACCCCATATGCATAGCCTCCCCCATTATCAACATCACTCACCAGAATGGTATACATTGAATATTTTTTTAAGATTTATTTATATATTTTGGAATATTTATCATATTCCATTTTACTGAGAATGAACCTACATTTACCTATCATAATCACCCAAAATCCATAGTTTACCTTAAGGTTCACTTTCGGTATTGTACATTCTAGAGGTTTGGACAAACATATAATGGCATATATCCATCATTATACAGAGCACTGTTACTGCCCTAAAAATCCTCTGTGCCCTGCCTTCCCATCCCCAGCAACCACTAATACTAAAATCTCCGTAGTTTTGCCTTTTCCAGAACATCATGTAGTTGGAATCCTATAGTATGCAGCCTTTTCAGATTGGCTTCTTTCATTTAATGATATGCATTTAAGGATCCTTCATGTATTTTCATGGCTTGATAGCTCATTTCTTTTTAGCACTGAATAATATGCAATGCTCTAGATGTACCACAGTTTATTTTATCCATTCACCTGCTAAAGGACATCTTGGTTGCTTCTAACTTTTAGCAATTATGAATAAAGCTCCCATAAATATCTGAGTGCAGGTTTTTGTGTGAACATAAGTTTTCAGCTCCTTTGGGTAAATACCAAGGAGTGAGATTTCTTTTTTTTTAAATAGGTAATTTATGAAGTTTATTTTTATTTAAATTCAATTAATTAACAGTGTATTAGTTTCAGAGGTAGAATTCAGCAATTCATCAGTTTTTTATAACACCCAGTGTTCATTACATCAGGTGCACTCCTTAGTGCTCATCACCCAGTTAACCCATCTCCTCCTTCCCCTCCAGCAACCCTCAATTTGTTTCCTATGATTAAGAGTCTCTGGTTAGTCTCCCTCTCTGATTTCATCTTATTTTTCCCTCCCTTCCCTTATGCTCCTCTGTTTTGTTTCTTAAATCCCACATATGAGTGAAATCATATGATAATTGTCTTTCTCTGAGTTATTTCGCTTAGCATAATACCCTCTAGTTCCATCCACGTTGTTGTAAATGGCAAGATTTCATTTTTTGATTGCTGAGTAATATTCCATTTTATATATATACCACATCTTATATCTATAATAAAATCTTAAATATATATTAAATATATAACATTTATATTCTTATAATTCTTATAATCTTAAATATATATTATAAAATCTTAAAAATAAACTACCCAGCCTTCTTCGAAATTGGTTGAGCCATTTTGCATTCCTACCAGCAATGTACAAGAGTTTGTGTTGTTCCACATCCTTACCAGTATTTTGTGTTGGTGTTCTGGATTTTGGCCATTCTCATAGATGTGTTATGGTATCTCATTTTTTAAAAAGATTTTATTTATTTATTTATTTATTTGAGAGAGAGAGATTGAGAGAGCACACAAGCAAGGAGGGGGCAAAGGGAGAAGCAGGTTCTCTGCCAAGCAGAGAACCCGATGTGGGACTTGATTCCAGGACCTTGGGATCATGACTTGAGCTGAAGGCAGACACTTAACTGACTGAACCACCCAGCTGCCCTGGTATCTCATTTTTTTTAAGTTTTCATTTCCATGATGATAAATTATATGGCACACCTTTTCATATGCTTATTACCACCTGTATATGTTCTTTGGTGAGGTGTCTGTTAGGGTCTTTGGCCCATTTTTTAATAGAGTGGTTTTCTTCTTTCTGAGTTTTAAGTGTTCTTTGTATATTTTGGATAACAGTCTTTTATCATGTGTCTTTTGCAAACATTTTCTCCCAGTTTGTGGCTTCTCTTCTAATTCTCTTGACATTGTCTTTACAGCAAAAGTTTTTAATTTTATTGAAGTCTAGCTTATCAATTATTTCCTTCATGGATCGTGTCTTTGGTGTTTTATCTAAAAAGGCACCAGCATACTCAAGGTCATCTAGGTTTTCTCCTATATTCTCTTCTAGGAGTAGTAGAGGTTTGCGTTTCATATTTAGGTCTATGATCCATATTAGGTTAATTTTTGTGAGGCATGTAAGGTCTGTGTCTAGATTCATTTTTTTTATGTAGATGTCCAGTTGTTCCAGCACCATTGTTTTCTTTTTTTTTTTAAGATTTATTTATTTATTTTGAGAGAGTGAGAATGAGAGAGAGAGAGAGTACACGAGAGGGGGGAGGGTCAGAGGGAGAAGCAGACTCCCTGCTGAGCAGGGAGCCGGATGTGGGACTTGATCCCAGGACACCAGGATCATGACCTGAGCCAAAGGCAGTCGCCCAACCAGCTGAGCCACCCAGGCGCCCAGCGCCATTGTTTTCATATGTTTATTGTCCAATTGCATTTCCTCCTCAGTTTTTTGCCTGCTCATGTTCTTTGTGAATTTTTTTACTGGGTTGGTCATCTTTTTCTTATTGGCTTGTAAGAGCTCTTTGTATATTAGAAAAATCCCATTGTCTTCCTAATCTCTTACAATGTGAATCCCATCCTATCTCTTTCTCTGCTGAAGCTTTTCTCTCGGCTTATTATAAACTTCCACTCCCAAAGCCCTTTCTTATTCTTCATTCTGCACAACCTCTTTGGCATTTGGGATCGCTGAACAGCTCTCTTACTTTTCCTAACAGTGATTTATTTCATTTCTTTTTCAACTTCTTATCCTAATTTTTCTCTTATCTTTTTCTATCCTTCCTTCCTAACTATTAAGCTGCTTGTTAATGTGCCCAAAGTTATAGTCTTTGTTCTCTCTATACCATGCTTTAGAAAATATATCCATTGAGTATATCACCTGAATAATATTTATATTTATCTCTAGCACTCTCTTTCTTCCCAAACTCCAAGACAGTATTGGGTACTCCACTGTCACTTCGAAACTAATTTATCTAAGTATTCCCACTGAAGGTCAGTAATCCACCTCAAGAATCACTGGGAATAGAAACCAGATGACAGGGTGATAGGGTAGGAGGGAAACTTCTTAAAGACCCATTTATGCCTTTTGAACTTTGTGCTTTACAAAGGTAGCACATACTTTTTCTTCAAAAAAGAAACAATATTTAACAAAGAAATGATTTATTAAATAATCATAGAATAAAGAAAGGCAGGGGCTCCTGGGTGGCTCAGTTGGTTGAGCGTCTGACTCTTGATTTTGACTCAGGTCACCATCTCAGGGTTGTGGGATCTAGTCCTGCATTGGGCTCCGCACTGGGCGTGGAGCCTGCTTGGGATTCTCTCTCTTCTTTCCCTCTGCCTTTCCCCACCTCTCATGTGGGCTCTCTATCTAAAAATAAAAATTAAAATTAAATTAAATTCTAAAAAAAGAATAAAGAAGGGTAATGCTTTGAGCTACCCACATCTATTTGTCTAATTCTAAACTTGCCAAGTGACTTGCCGACCTCATCTTCCAGGTGGGCTACACCTTGCATTTTGACATGCTGGTTGCACAACTCTATAAATTTCCTAAAAATTGTAGAATTCACAGCGAGTGAATCTTATTTTCAAACCATACTTTATGGTATGAAAATCATACCTCAATAAAACTGTCCAGACTCAAGATTTCGGTTTCCATAGATCAGGGCAATTGGAAAATCGATTGGATTTCTGCTCCAAGCTTTTCTTCTTCAGTGTGAGACTAACTAGTCATGCCTGCAATCAGATCATTCCTCTAGGCACATGATGTGGATCCTTTTTTCCAAAAGAGCCTCTTTCACACTGAAGACAGTCAAAAGAACAAAAATGCTCCTTTGCCTCAAGCTTGGCATTTACATTTCCTTAGGACCTTAAATTAAGAGGAGTCTAGACTTCTTGATAATTATGAACTACCTGAGGCACTTTAAAACATAGACATTTCCAGGACCTTCCCGTGATCAACTGGATCCAAATCTGGGGGGAGGGGGAGGACTTGGGTATCTGTTGAAGGGTAAAAACTATCACCCTAGCACACACCTTATCCCTGTCTAGGAATGATTCCTTGGGTCATCGCCTCATAACTTAGGCCTCTGAGCTTCACTGTTTAATTAAATAGGAACATTTAACTCTATACCTCTATATCATGTCATAAAAAATTGAATCAACTTCTAAGATAAACATAATGGATAAATAGGGGCACTGGGGAATAAAAAACCAGACGCCCCATGTAAATTAATAATTCACCTGAGATTATTTGATTTCCACAATTGTATTCAATTATGCTTAAGTCAAATTCATCTATAATTTATTTTGCTCTATGTTTTACCGGCATAAAGGTAATATCTGTCTTATCTCCCAGGAATGTTGTGAGTTTGAAGTAATTATCAGGTCATTCCACAGCTTCTTCTGGGCCAAAACCCTAATGGAAAACTTTTCTGTTTGTTTTTACCTTTGTTGTAGTAATAAAGACAATTTTCTTGGGGCGCCTGGGTGGCTCTGTCGTTGGGCGTCTGCCTTCGGCTCAGGTTGTGGTCCCAGGGTCCTGGAATCAAGTCCTGCATCGCAGGGAGCCTGCTTCCCTTTCCCACTCCCTCTGTGTTCCCTCTCTCGCTGTGTCTCTCTCTGTCAAATAAATAAATAAAATCTTAAAAAAAAAGACAACTTTCTTAAATCTAAAATTATGTCCTGATAAAACATAGATTCAGACTATAAGGAAAGGCCTTTGGAGATCCCTTTTTAGCATGGGTAGTCTAAGACTCCATTATTTTACAGCTTACAGCTGTACTTCCAAGCTTGAATCAAGAGAGCAAAATTCAATTGAATTAAACAAATATTTATTTAGTGGTGACTATGTGCCAGGCACCACACTAGGTAGTGGGATAACAAATGAATAAGACAAAGTTCCTGTCTTCAAAGAGCTCCTATTTATTTGAGAAGATAGCTGTGTAAACAAAAATGTTACAACACTTGGGGTGCCTGGGTGACTCAGCTGGTTAAGCCTCTGACTCTATTTCAGTTCGGGTCATGATCTTGGGGTCCTGGGATCAACACTTGGAGGGGAGTCTGCTTGAGGACTCTCCCTCTGCCCCTCTCCCTGCTTGTGCACTCTTTCTAATAGATATTTTTTTTAATTTTATTTATTTGAGAGAGAGAGAGAGCACACAAGCAGGGGGAGAAGGAGAAGCAGGCTTCCTGCTGAGCAGGGAGCCCAATGCGGGGCTCTATCCCAGGACCCTGGGATCATGACCTGAGCTGAAAGCAGACGCTTAAACAACAAAGCCACCCAGGCACCCCATAGATAAATAAATCTTAAAAAAAAAAAAGTTACAACACTTAACAAGAGCAACAACAGAAGTATGTATATAATTCCATAGGCTGAATAGAGAAGGCCATGACTGACTTCATGGAAAAAAGATACCTGGAAGATGTGGCAGGTTGAATAATGGCCCCCAAAGGTATCCAGATTCTAATCCTTGGAATATGCAAATGTTACCTCATAGAGCAAAAGGAACTTTGCAGATATGATTATGGATTTTGAGTTGGGGAGATTATCCTGGATTATCAGGATAGGCACTATCACAAGTGCTCATAAAAGAGGGAGGCAGAGGGAGATTTGACTACAGAACTGAAAGAAATGTAACCACGGAAGCAAGAGGTTGGAGTGATACCAAGGAACGCAGGCAGCCTCCTGAAGCTAGAAAAGGCAAGAAGATGGATTCTTCCCTAGAGTCCTCAGAAGGAACCAGGATTGCTGATACCTTAACTTTAACTCAGTGAAATTGATTTCAGACATCTGGTCTCCAAAACTGTAAGTAAATTAATTTGTGGTGTTTTAAGTCGCCAAGTTTGTGGTAATTTGTTGCAGCAGACAAAGGAAACTAATACATAACGTTTCCCAGAGAACAAGACTGAGACCTGTCTGGCCTGGGTTTTAAAGAATGAATAGGAGTTCAACTGGCAGTTAAAGGAGGGAAGAACAGTCCAGAAAAGACTGAACTCTCCTTTTCTCTGACTCTCCAGACTCAGAAGATAGGAATTAGACCATAAAACCTATGATTGTCCACTCCAACTTTTGAGACATATGCCTCACTTTTTAGCAGTAAGAGTTGAAGATTTCCAAAGTAGGTGTTATTTTTTTACCCTTTTCCCTCACCTCTGGCTTTTCACATTGAAATTTAATCTTTGTTGTTACAAAGTCTTATATCTGGGAAAGAAGAAAAAACTCTCCAGGCAGAAGATTCTTAAGAAAGTAAATGAGAGGGGCGCCTGGGTGGCTCAGATGGTTAAGCGTCTGCCTTCAGCTCAGGTCATGATCCCAGGGTCCTGGAATCGAGCCCCACGTCGGGCTCCCGGCTCCGCGGGGAGTCTGCGTCTCCCTCTCCCTCTGCCTCTCCCACTGCTCATGCTCTCTCTCTCTCTCTCTGAATCTCCGTGTCTCAAATGAATAAATAAAATCTTAAAAAAAATAAAATTAAATTAAAAAAAAAAAAAGAAAGTAAATGAGAAAACTAGAGAGAGAATCTGATAAGGACACTTGTTTATTATTGGATCAAGCTTGGAACAGAGGGTGACAAAGCCCTCTCCAAAAGCAAGTAAAGGAACTCCTTGTTTTTTGGGACTAAGAGAAATAAAATAGTAAAAATAAAAAGTAAGAGCTCTAAACCAGGTGTAATTGAAGAGAGAATAAGTTAATTGACTCAGAACACCATGCAGACACACACACACATATAGTTGAGAGAGGGAGGCTGTATTGAAAGCCGTTAACACATATAATGAGAATTCTAGAAAAATATAAAGACAATGATGGTGAAACAGTGTCTGAAAACATTAAGAATTTGAAAGTGTCGGGGCGCCTGGATGGCTCGGTTGGTTGAGCGACTGCCTTTGGCTCAGGTCATGATCCTGGAGTCCCGGGATCGAGTTCCACATCGGGCTACCTGCTCAGCGGGGAGTCTGCTTCTCCCTCTGACCCTCACCCCTCTCATGCTCTCTCTCTGTCATTCTCTCTCTCAAAAATAAATAAAATAAAATAAAAAGAATTTTAAAGTGTTGATAAAAGACATTAGGCCTCAAATTTTAAAAACAAGCTCTTAGTACTAATAAACACATGCTGAAGCATATCATATGGATATTTACAAAATATCAAGGATAAAGAGAAAATTGTAAAAGCTATCAGAGATGTGAGAAAGAAACGGATTACCTATGGAATGACGGTAAGATTGATAAAACACTTCTGTGTAAACTTAGAATTTTATTTCCAGCCAAATTGTCATTAAAGAGTGAAGGCAAAATACATTTTGAGACGCCAGAAACAATGAAGGGATTTTAAAAAAAATACCTACCCAATCTCACTGAAAGACCTATTTATAAACAAGAATTGATAAAACTGCTTGGGAAAAACTTCCACTTCTGGCCATGATGTTATAACAGGACCAAATTTACCCAGAACACTGGTTAGAATACATAAAGCAACAGTTTTCAGATATCGGATAGCAGGCAGCACACACAGGATAGTGGCCCCTGAGAGAAGGGAAAGGGAAACAAACAAAGTAAATCCTGTGAGCACCCCAGCTTACTGCCTAGAGTTTTCAGGCCACTTTGTGGAGAGAGGAAACCCAAACAGAGCCTGACAATATCATTGCACTGAGAAGACAGAGTTGAGAGTTCAGGGAGACCAAAATGGCTAATATTTCCAGGGCAGAGAACCAGAAAGGATGGAGTTACACAGAGAAATAACTATGGAGCTTTGTAGAAGGATCCTCTCAAGATTTCTTTTGTGAACTGAGCTGAACATACACATGAGGGAAATATCAAGGTTGAGGAAAGAACCATTTGAGAGGAGTAGACAGAACAGTGGAAAGATAGCCATTTTGGTGGACGGCAGGATTCCAGCGGGCAGGTTTCCTATTACTGCTGTTTGTCCCTAGCAAACTGTAGAGCCAAGGGATTACAAATATGACTACAAAAAGCTGCAGGGTTTTTCTAAGTAACACTGTGGTTTTCATGGGCCAGTCTGTCAGACTCAACTTGTGTGTCCTCAATCCTCAACAGCCAATATAGCAAGAGTTCTCTTACTAAAGGATTTCGAGGAATCCCTAAGGAATGGGTAAGTATGCCACAGATTCTCCCTGGAAACTACTGTTGCTTTTACCCACTGTCCCTGCTCCCAAACACTGCTGCTCTTGAACTTTGCCATCAGCTCCTTCAGGCTCTCCACATGGTCCCACCCACTGGACCTAGATCTCTTTACTTTATTCCCCAAAGCTTTAACTATTTAACAAGACGCAGAGGCACAGACATTAAAAACAAAGAGGAGCCCACAGCTGCCACTAGACGTGGCTATTCTTCAGATTCCTGATAAGGCCGAGTCGGCTCAGCGGGCCCACTTGTCCCTGCAGAAGCTCCAGGCTCAGCCACTTCTTGGAATCCTGATGCCAGCATTAGGCATGGGGCCAGAGACAATCTTTTCCAGTTCAAAGCCTGCTGATTCCCACTCTAGAATATTTGACTGAGGAACTGGCCTTTTCCTTAGGGGGGAAAAACTCACCTCCACGCTGGCCTGCTTATTAACACAATCCCAGGAGTCATGGACACTTTCCAGACATTGGATAGTTTGGCTGTACATAACACCATTTTGTGATAGGCAGGTTGTTCAGGCCAGTCTATTCTCTTATAAGAGGAGCAGAGGTAAGATTCACACACTCCTCAGGGGGGGCTCCAGTTTTGTGATCACCTGTGAGCAAACACTTAAATAAAAACATACATAGGTCTCCTAAGAACAAGCAAGGATTTTTTTTAAGAGACATTCCAGTATATATTCTTTTTTTTAATTTTTTTGATTTTTATTTTTTAAAGATTTTATTTACTTATTTGACAGAGAGAGTGAGAGAGCACAAGCACGGGGAACAGTAGAGGGAGAGGGAGCAGCAGGCCTCCCGCCGAGCAGGGAGCCCGATGCAGGGGCTCGATCCCAGGACCCTGGGACCATGACCCAAGCCAAAGGCAGACGCCTAACCATCTGAGTCACCCAGGCGCCCCTCCAGTCTATATTCTTATTTAGGAGAGAAAAAAATCTCTTTTTCTCTGCAAACACACAGTCCTGCAAAAAGTTTTATGTTACTAATAACTAAATTAACTCCAGGGGCACCTGGGTGGCTCAGTCGGTCAAGTGGCTGCCTTCGGCTCAAGTCAGGATCCCAACTGGATCGAGCCCCACATCGGGCTCCCTGCTGAGCAGTCTGCTTCTCCTTTGGCTCTCCTGCTCATTACTGCTTGCTCTCTCTCTCTCCCTCTCTCTTTCAAAAAAATACATTAAATCTTTTTTTTTAAAGATTTATTTATTTATTTGAGAGAGCGAGAATGAGAGAGAGTACATGAGAGGGGGTTGGGTCAGAGGGAGAAGCGATGTGGGACTCGATCCCGGAACTCCGGGATCATGACCTGAGCTGAAGGCAGTCGCCTAACCAACTGAGCCACCCAGGCGCCCAAAATACATAAAATCTTAAAAACAAAAAACAACAACAACAACAAAAAACAAAACTCCAGCATCTCAGTTTGAAACATCTGAATTTTGGTTATGTCATTTCAAGAGTTTCTTTAGGATAAAGGTGGAATATTTCCTTTATGTGTGTGTAGAGGGCTCACTGTGGTGATTTCCAGGAGTAAAGGTGGATGGCTGCAAGATGGATTTATATCTGGCCTTCTAGAAAGACTGCAACTTTAATTTTTTTTCAAAGATTTATTGATTTGAGAGAGAGAGAGCAGGGGGAGGGGCAGAGGGAAAGAATTCTCAAGCCAACTCCTTGCTGAGCACGGAGCCAACCAGGGGCTAGGTCCCACACCCCTGAGATCAGCACCTGAGCTGAAACCAAGGGTCGGACACTCAACAAACTGAGACACCCAGGTGCCCCAGGAAGACAGCAACTTTAAAATATAACACTTCTTTGACATTAAAAAAAAAAAAAGTTGCATTTATTGGGCACCTTTTAAAACTTAGGAGTACAAAGAGGAGTATGGGTTGGCCCAGAACCTCAGAAATGGACTCTTTCCCCTCTTTTTCCTAATAACGTTAAAATATTGCATTCCTTCTTTCCTAGCTCTAAATCTTGCCCCACACTTTTTTTCCCTTCTCTGGATCAATCTTTCACCTTTAATCACACACAGGAAAGAATATAGTATCAAAACTACTGAGCTTCTGGGGTACCTGGCTGGCTCAGCCATACATTGTGCAACTCCTGATCTTGGGGTTGCGAGTCTCATGTTGGGTGTAGAGATTGCTTAAAAATAAAATCTTAAAAACACACACACACAACTGCTGAGCTTCCAAAGACAGTATCTTATGAATAGTATAATATCATCAGAAACAGGATGTGAAGGAAGTACATAAAGAGTCAAAAACAGAGTTAGGAGCTCTAGGAAAAGCCTGGGGAGGGCAGGGAAGCCCGGAAGGACTGACTTCCCAACTTCTCACCCTCTTCTCATTCTCTCCTCACTTAACATCTTCCATATGCAGGTTGAGTTTCTCTCTCTTATTTTTTTTTTTTTTAAAGATTTTATTTATTTAGGGCACCTGGGTGGCTCAGTTGGTTAAACAACTGCCTTCGGCTCAGGTCATGATCCTGGAGTCCTGGGATCGAGTCCCGCATCGGGCTTCCTGCTCAGCGGGGAGTCTGCTTCTCCCTCTGACCCTCCCCCCTCTCATGTGCTCTCTCTCTCTCATTCTCACTCTCTCAAAATAAATAAATAAATCTTTAAAAAAATTTATTTATTTATTTGACAGAGAGAGAGATAGCGAGAGCAGGAACACAAGCAGGGGGAGTGGGAGAGGGAGAAGCAGGCGGGAGCCCGATGCAGGAGTCAGATCCCAGGACCCTGGGATCATGACCTGAGCCGAAGGCAGACACTTAACGACGGAGCCACCAGGTGCCCGCAGGTTGAGTTTCTCAATCTGTGGTCGGCTATCCTCTGGGGGTCTTGTATTTTCAAGGCACCATGAATTTTCTATGAGCATCTTAAAACTTTGTGCTTTAGGTTTTATAATATAAGTGTGTTAGCTGATTTGGGATCATCTGGATTAACACTATATTTTGAGTGATCTTGAATTGAACTGGTGTCACATTATACGCTGAAGTTAACCTTTTAATTTCAAGGCAATGTTGCCTGACCTTGGGGGTGGGGTGCAGGGTGGGGAGGGGTGTTCCTTGAATCTCTTGGGACCTGCAGAATATGTCTCAGTGGTTCATAATTTCTCATGTTTGGAAAACACTGGCTTGAACTACCTTCTCCCATTTTCTCCTTTCTCTCATGAGAGGTAACTCGACAGAGGCTCATGAGAGGCTAAAAGACACAAAACTGTTGACGAGTATTTGGGGGCGCCTAGGTGGCTCAGTCGGTTAAGCATCTGCCTTCGGCTCAGGGCATGATCCCAGAGTCCTGGGATCGAGCCCCGCGTGGAGCCCCGCGTGGAGCCCCGCATGGAGCCCCGCATGGAGCCCCGCATGGAGCCCCGCATCGGGCTCCCTGTCTGTGGGAAGCCTGCTTCTCCCTCTCCCACTCCCGCTGCTTGTGTTCCCTCTCTCGCTGTCTGTCAAATAAATAAAATCTTAAAAAAAAAATGTCAGATGCTTAACCGACTGAGCCACCCAGGCACCCCAGCTTGCTATATATTTTAGAAACCATTTTATCATCGGGCCAGCCCCTAAAGTACATGTTCAGGAGATTCTTCTGTGACTATGTTTGATTAGTCACATTTTTGAAGCTCATAGCTCATAGTCACATTTTTGAAGCTCATAGCTTGAAAATCAATCTACTAATATAATATTTTTGGTTCTTTTTTAGTTAAAATTTTTTTTTGCTTTCTATCAAAGCATGAAATCTTTGTGTCCTTGGAAGCATATTTTACTGGTTTGGGGGGAAATGGGGATGGATAGGGAGAGGATAATCTTAATATTGTCTCTTTTCCCATGTCTTTCCCTGAGCCCCCTTACAATCTCCATTTCCCCTCTCTGAGACACCGCCACCTTCCCAGTACCTTGCTTTTTTTAAAGATTTTATTTATTAATTTAACAGAGAGAGAGCGCGCCTTGAGAGAGCACACGCAGGGGGAGCGGCAGAGCGAGAAGCAAGCCCCCCGCCCCCCCCCCCCGTGAGCAGGGAGTGGTGGGGCTCCAGCTCAAGACCTCATGACCTGAGCTGAAGGCAGATGCTTAACTGACTGAGCTACCCAGGCGCCCCAACCTTGCTTTTTCTTGAGTCATATTTTTTCTACTTTTTTCCTTGTCTATTTTCATTTTGTTTCAGATCATCTATTTTTTTGTAAAAATAATTTCAGATAATTTAATGTCATTTGCATCCCATATTTAGCCCGTGTACATGGATTCTTCTTTTTTTTTTTTTTAAAGATTTTATTTATTTATTTGAGAGAGAGAGAGAATGAGAGATAGAGAGCATGAGAGGGAAGAGGGTCAGAGGGAGAAGCAGACTCCCCGCCGAGCAGGGAGTCCGATGTGGGACTCGATCCCGGGACTCCAGGATCATGACCTGAGCCGAAGGCAGTTGCTTAACCAACTGAGCCACCCAGGCGCCCCCCGTGTACATGGATTCTTAATAAATGGTAGTTATGTTGTTGAATAATACAGCATTTATGCAAACTCAGCACTTTACATTCAGCTCCTCTTATCCTTAAAGCAATTGGAAAAAGTAGATATTGTATGTCTATTTTCCACGAGGAACTAAACCTGAGAGAGAATAAGAATTTGTGAAAGACCACATAGGTTAATATATGCCAAAATTCATGTTTTTTTCACAATGTCACATTCCATTGTTGGGTGGGGGGGAAGAGGCTGAGTAATTTCATGTTCCTGTTACACTGCCCTGTACAGAGATCTCATCTAGGTTCACTATGACTTACGGGCCTAACTAACATCTTCTACCTTCCTAACCTAACTTCAATCCAGTGTTTTCAATGCTTAGATATCTAGTTGTCACCTTAAATGGAATCCACCATTTTCTCCCCAAACTAGCAAATATACACCCACCCATGCCACACCATTTTCTAATGGCTCTACCAATTTTTGTCATTCAGGGTCAAAAACCTTGGTGTTATTTATTCATTCAATGAAGATACTGAGCACATACAACGATTGTGCTAGGGATGTTGGGGTACACGATCATTAAGTTTGATAGTTTTTTCCTTCATAAAGGCTTTAGAAAAGACAAACAAATGGGGAACCCAAACTAGTATATGGATATTAGAGAAGACTTGGAGGATAATGGAGGTGGGTGGTATGGAGACGTGTTTCATAGGTAAAGGCACAGGAGGAGAAAGCATGGCTTTGGAGGAATCCAAAGATGTACTGCGGAAGCACTGAGTTGTAGTGGAAATGGAAAGTGGGAGAGATATGTGAGAATTCAAGCATGAAGGGTGTGGTAAACTGTGTTAAGGAATTTGGACTACCTGAATAGCAGGAGGAAGTATAATTAGTTTTGAATTTTATTTTATTTTTAAATTTTTTTTATTTATTTGATAGAGAGAGAGCACAAGCGGGCGGAGTAGCAAGTAGAGGGAGAGGGAGAAGCAGGCACCCTGCTGAGCAAGAAGCCGGACATGGGGCTCTATTCCAGGACCCTGGGATCATGACCTGAGTTGAAGAGAGTTGCTTAACCAACTGAGCCACCCAGGCGCCCCTAGCTTTAAATTTTAAAAGAATCAATCTGCTCATAGTTTGGAGGATTTCTCCTTTCTCTTCCATTCCCTGAATCCAATCTTACTATATCCTGTTGATTTCTTATTGTCTCATTTTTCATCTCTATTCCCACTGCTACCACCTTAGTTCCAGCCCTTCTCATCTCAGGGTTAGATTAAGAGCCCTTTAACCAGTTAGTCTCCACTTTCTTCCTCCAATCTGTTCTGCACACAAAGACTAGACCAACAGTCCTAAAATGCTACGCCAGGATAACAGTGAAGTCCAAGTCACCCATCTTGGCGCTTATGACCATCTCTACCCTATCTAATACTACTTAAAATCGCTTTCCAACGAGGCCAGCCAGCTTCTTCAAAAATCCTCCCAAATGCAGTTTACATTCTTTTCTCACCCCTGCAATCTTGTAACATTATTCTCTTCTCCCAGGCATAAGGCACTTCTGGGGGGCATCCTGACGTCCAGCAACAGCTCGTCCTCCTCTCCTTTGATTTCTTCTCACCCAGCAGAAACCGTGCCAAACATTTCTGCATTGTATTAACTCGAATGATGTTACAGATTGAGGTTTTCATTTTCTTTTGTCAGAAAAGACTCTCTCGTAAGGCAGGGCCAGGTACTTCGTGCGCTCAGAACAAATATTAGTTAACTTTAATAGAGCCGAATCCGGCGGGTTTGCGGAGCCTGAGCGCGCGGTGGGGAGAGGGGACTGATACACTGGAGGATGGATCGGGAGCGCCGGGTCCCACACAAAAGAGCTTCGACAAACACGCGAGAGGCCGGGGTAGGGAAGCGAAGGCAGGGCAGGGTGGCGAGGCACCGCCGGGGGACAGCTACGGGTGGCGAGCCGCTTGCGGGGCCGCGGGAGGAAAGCTGCGGCCGTTGGTAGGCGTGACCGCGCCAGTCTCGCGGGAGCGGCGGTTGGGCGGGCCGTTGTCCCCGCGGGCGGGGCGAGTTGCTAAGGAAATGACTGCCCGCAGCGCCGCACCGCGCCGCGCCGCGCCGGCCGGGCGGGGTCTGGAGCGGCGCCGTTTCCGCTTCCGCTCCCTCTCTGCTCCCGTCCCGTTACCGCCTCCTGGCCGGCCTCGCGCCTTTCACCGGCACCTTGTGTCGGTGGTGCAGCCGGGCCCGCTCCTGCCACGCGCGCGCCCCCGGGGCTCCGGCTCCGGCACGGGTCGCGCCCCGCTCGCCTGCCCCTGAGGCCGCCGGCCAGCCGCCGCCATGGGTGCCTACCTCTCCCAGCCCAACACGGTGAAGTGCTCCGGGGACGGGGTCGGCGCCTCGCGCCTGCCGCTGCCCTACGGCTTCTCCGCCATGCAAGGCTGGCGCGTCTCCATGGAGGTGAGGCGGGAGAGGCCCAGAGGCGGGCCGCTGCAGGGCGGGAACCCGACGGAGAAAGGGAGCGGGGGGATGGGGTCATCCCCGGGGAAGGGTCCGTATCGGGAGCCTGCAGCTGCAGCTGCGGCGGCAGTTTGACGGGCGGCAGCGAGAGTGGGCCCGGGGCCGAGAGGGAACTGCCGGTGCCTGGGGATCGTGTGCCGGTGGCCAGTTTGGTGGTGAGATCTCGGCCATGTGGGGAGAGGCACCTTCCGCCCACTGACCGCCCTCTCCCCGTGCCTTCGCGCCATCCTCTCCTGCCAGCCCAGCCCTCCAGGCTCATAAACGGTGTGAGGTGTAGTGTGGGAGTGAGGATGAAAAGAGGGACTGTTTGTTCCTTTACTTTTGCGAGGACGAGGAGAATAGATGGGCATGACTACTTTTTTTTTTCCCTCTTAAATATGTGCTGTGTGAGGCCTCTTTGGACGAGGAGTTTGACAGTGAAAGGAAGCCTGGGCAAGCAGTCTGTTTCAAATTCTTAAACACCTAGTTGCTTGGCTCTGGGCACCGAATGTTAATTTAAGAGGCTCGACCTGACCTCCAGGAATTGTCAGTCGTTTTATTCTCTTCATGGCCTTTTACGACCTTTGGAAAACTTCAGTTGTGTCGATCGGTATCATTCCTTTTTTATTATGCTTGATATTTTTCCCTCGGGATTTTTCTAAAACTTAATCCGCAATTGTCATTTGCCTGTGCTTGTTGTGGTTTATAGTTTCCTTGATTTGTAATCATTTTATCGTAACCTATAAAGAACTTAACCTATAAAGAATTGATTTTTCTTTTCTAGAAAATTTTTTTCTGGATAAAAGGGAAAGGTGGAAAATTTCTGGATAAAAAGAAGTAGAATTGGGCAAAATGGATGTGAAACTACAAGGGAGAACAGGGAAAACCGTGCAGGAAGGAAAGGGAGAAAGACGTGTGTAAGACATGTCTTTGTGAAGAGTATTGTGAGATCTAGGCAGAAGGGCCAGGGAAATGCTGTAATTATTTCTGGGATTAAGGGTTTATCTACTTACTCGGTGGGCTTCAGGTAACAGCCTAATACTACTGTCTCCCTTGGGAATTTCTTCAAATCCCTCGCTCCTCCCTGTGGTTAGCTCTGGAATGACAGTATAAACTTAAATGGTTTGTTCTCAGACTCAAATTTTATACCCACAGCTGACTTTAAACAGTTCTGTCATTAGGTATAACATTTGAAGAATGAGGGGAATCCTATAGTTCATCTCATCTAGTTTGGCTCCCGCATTTTATAGCTGGGAAATTGAGGCCCAGAAAGGTTAGGACACTTGTGCCTTGGTGGAAAGAATCTGTGGGATGAAGTTGTTCGAGACACTTACTGGACACTTATCATAGTGTGTCAATCTGAAGTATAGCATTCATATTTCAGTGGGGTGCTCAGTATTGAACTTATTGGGTGCTTGGTAAATATAATTGAGTGTTAGAAATATCTGGATTTAACTTCAAAAGAAAAACCTTAATGTAAGGCTGGGGTTTGGGTTAGTTGCTAGTTTGGAGAGTCCATTTCTATGGCATTTTCTGTTAATATTGTAAGATTTGAGGTGACTCATCTCACAGTAAGGCTTTTCCTTCAGGTTTCTCATTCCTTATTTTCTGCTTTCTTCTCTGCTATGGTTATTCTAGGGGTTTTGTTTTGTTTTGTTTTGTTTTGGGTACTCTTCTTTCTAGTTTTCTTTACTAACTTGAGTTGCTTGGATATTTAGTTTTCCAAGTTGTTTGCCCAGTGAGTCTGTTCTGTTTGCTTCTCTGCAGGGTATTTCCCTTTATTTTTGGTTTCTCCTTTGGTAATTAGAAAATGACTTTTTTTCATCAGCAGCTGTTTGGTTTGTAGAGATCTTGTTAGACTATTCCTTAGATCCTAATCTTCCTTCTGAGAGGTAGCCAGTTTGGGTTTTAAAATCTTCCTATTATGCTGTTTCTCAGTTTACCTTTGTCTGAATGGTTATCTTTAATCAAATCCTCTTGAAGTCCTACTTGGGATCCTTTTCTGCTGCATCAGTACTTTTCCTCCTGGCTTTGTTTCCTTTCTCTCCGAAGTATAACTTAGTTTCTTTGCTATGGCAAGAAAATAACTATGACTTGTAGGCTCTTGAGTGAATCTTATCTTTTCAGAAAGTGTACACGCCTGTTCCTCTTAACCTTTAGGGCTCAATCCCACCTATTTATCAAGTCTGTTGACCTTATTTGCTTGGTCCTAATGATTCCTTTGAGGTAAGTTTATGCCAATACACATTACAGAAGTTGCTAAAATCCTAATTGATGCATAGATTCAGCCTTAGAGAGTACTATTTTACCCCTTCTCTTGAGGCAAGGATGGCAACTATCAATAGCTGGCATTTTATACTTTCTGCCTCTCTCCAGCCCCTCTTGCTGTGGAACCAGGGTGTTTTGAGGAGGGGTAAACAAAATACCACAGTTGATGTTCCCTTCCCTTCTTCCTTCTCCATGGTTTGGAGGGACCCTCAAGCTGGTTGAGGTATGTATTTTGTGGGTTAACAGGTAGGTTGTGGAAGGGTAATATGGAAAGGCTCTGAGTTTTTGGTGGCTAAAGAGAAGTCCAATCTGAAAATGGTTTTAGTTGATGTCTTAAAGGGACACGGGTACTTTTAGTTTTGGGTTATGAGATTCTCTGGAAGTGACAAAACTGCTTTCTTTGGGAAGTTAGGATTTTTTTTTTTAATTCTGTGAATTATATTTGCCTTCTTTAAAAGGCAGTATCAATACCAAGAGTATACTTTTGAGTAGGCTAGCTGTTTACTGCCGTATAGAGGCTGGCTTATTAGTGGTCATGGAGGGTCATCTAGAATTGAATGTAGATAATGTTAAGCAGAAAATTCTTAAGATACCTACGTGACAATTTCAATCATTATGTTAATGGAGCAAAATATAAAATGGGATACTACAAGGATTGTATGGGGTTCCACTTAAGAGAGGGTGTCTGAAGGCTGAAGAACATTTATTGTCCGATCCTCAGATTAATGCCTCATCTCTATATCTTAAAGCACTTTTTACTTACTGTACCAGATCAGAATTCCTTTGTCTAGGATGCAGTTAAGCAACTTCTATAAAAGGGCATTCTTTTCGTTTGATAAGCATGCAGTACCTAGTCACAATTCAGAGATAGTATGAAATGATACCAAATGTATATCCATGAATATGGAGAAATTGTTTTCTATTATACTATTCCTTTATAAGTTCGTAAGCAACTGGAAGTTAAAAAATTTATTCCTTAAGATTTCAAGAATATTTTACATAAATTATTTCTATTGCCCAATCCTATAGCAGATGTTACTACTACTACTCCTCCCCGACCCTCTATTGGGTTATCATCTTGGAATTGTACTTTGAGAGGTAAGGTAAGGAACTGTACTTTGAATTTGAGTATAGAAGTTTAACAGATCTGATCAGTAGTTCTTGCCATTGTAAGCCGTTTTTAAAATGATGCTGTATGAAAGCATAAATCTTTAGAACTGATCTTAAAGCGTCGCTGATATATAATGACATGCTTTAAACTGAGTACTGATTTCAGTGGAGTTGTTTTCTGTTTCCCTTTAGATCCTGTTCAAAGATGGAGTCTGTCAACTTTTAATCATATGTAGTATCTAAAAATGTATATACAGATTTCTTACTAAACAATTTTATTGAGATATAGTTCATATACTGTATCGATTTAAAGCATACATTTCAGTGGTTAATATAGTCACAGAGTTGTACAACCATCACCACTCTTGATTTTAGAACAGCTTTATCACTCAAGAGGAAAACTTGTAACCATTACCAGTCACTCCCTATCTCCCCTCCTCTAACACCTTGCAACCACCAATTTATATTTTATCTCTATGGATTTCATAAAAATGGAATTATAAAAATGTCATCTTTTATGTCTGCCTTTTACTAAACAATATTTCCCTTTTTTTTAAAGATTTTATTTGAGAGAGAGAGAAAGAGCGAGCACGACAGGGGAGGAGGGTAGAGGGAGAAGGAGAAGCAGATTTCCTGCTGAGCAGGGAGCCTGACATGGGGTTCAATCCCAGGACCCCAAGATCATGACCTATATGGAAGGCAGAGGCTTAACTGACTGAGCTACCCAGGCGCCCCTCTAAACAATATTTCTAAGAGTCATTCATGTTGTAGCATGAATTCTTTTTGATGGCTGAATAATATTCCATTTTATGGATATTTTGTTTATTCATTCATCAGTTAACAGATATTTAGATTTCCACGTTTTGGCCAAGATGAATAATGATGCTAAGAACATACATTTATAAATTTTTATGTGGAAATAAGCTTTTATTTCTCTTGACTATATTGTAGGAGTGGAATTGCTGGGTCATATAGTAACTCCATGTTTAACATTTTGAGGAGCTGTCTAACTGTTTTCCAAAGTGGTCACACCATTTTGCATTCTTACCAGCAATATGTGAGGGTGTCAGTTTCTCTAAGCCTCCCTACACTTGTTATCTTTTTATTATAGCCCTTTTAGTGGGTGTGAAATGGTATCTCATTGTGATTTTGATTGTATTTCCCTGGTAGCTTATGATGTTTGAGCATCTTTTCTTGTGTTAATTGCCACTTATAGATCTTTGGAGAAATGTCTGTTTAGATCTTTTGTCTGTTTGTGTTGGGTTGTCTTTTTTTTTTTTTTTTGTCTTTTTATTGAGATGTAAGAGTTCTTTATATATTTTGGATACAAGTCCTTTATCAGATAGGATTTGCAAATATTTTCCCCTATTCTTTGGGGTGCCTTTTTGCTTTCTTGTTAGTGTCCTTTGAAGCACAAACATTTTTAATTTTGATGAAGTCCAGTTTCTCTATTAAGAGTTTTATAGTTTTAGCTCTTATGTCCATTGTGGGTTAATTTTTGTGAATGGTGTAAGGAAGAGATCCAGTTTCTCAGTTTTGCATGTGGATATCTACTTGTCCCAGCACCATTTGTTAAGCCTATTCTTTTCCCTCACTGAATTATCTTGGTATCATTGTTAAGATCATTTGACTATAAATAATGAGGGTTTATTTCTGGACTCATTCCATTCCATTGATCTATATACCATGGCCATGCCAGTACCAATTGTCTTGATTACCGTTAGCTTTGTGGTAAGTTTTGGAAGTTAGGAAGTGTGAGTTTTCCAACTTTGTTCTTTTTCTTTTTTTCTTTTCTGGGTCCCTTGCATTTCCATATGAATTTGGGATCAACTTGTCAATTTCTGTGCAAAAGACACTTGGAATTTTGATAGGGATTGTGCTGAATCTGTAGATCCAGTTGAGTGTTGCTATCTTTAACAACATTAAGTCTGTAGTTTTGGTATCAGGATTACATTGGTCTCAGAATCAGTTGGGGAATGTTGCTTCCTCTTCTATACATTGGAAGAGTTTGTGAAGAATTGGTGTTATTCTTTTAAAAATGTTTGGTAAAATTTACCAGTGAAGCCATCAGACTGGGCTTTTCTTTGTGGGAGGTTTTGTGTGTGTGTGTGTGTGTGTGTGTGTGTGTGTGTGTGTGTGTGTGTGTTAATTATTTTATGTTAAGTTGTGCTAAAATATATATAACATAAAATCTACCATCTTCACCATTTTAAAATGTACAGTTCAATACTGTTAAGTACATTCACACTGTTGGGCGACCAATTGCCAGAACTATTTTCATCTTGCAAAATTGAAACTCTATTCCAGTTAAACAGCTCCCCATTCTGCCTGCCCTCTGCCCCCGGCCCCTGGAAACCATTCTACTTCCTGTTTCTATGAATTTGACTACCCTAGGTACTTCATAGAAAGACACATTTGTCATTTTGTGACTGACTTCTTTCACTTAGCATAATATCCTCAAGGTTCATCCCTGTTATAGCATGTATCAGAATTTCCTTCCTTTTTAAGGCTGAATAGTATCCATTGTATTAATATACCACATTTTGTTTACCCATTCATCTGTTGATGAACACTTAGGTTGTTTCTTCCTTTTGTGTATTATGGATAAAGTTGCTGTGAACATGGGTATAAAAATATATCTTCAAGACCCTGCTGCTAAGTCCGAGACTAAGGTGTCTGCTGAGGGCCCACTTTCTGGTTCATAGGTGTCTGCCTTCTAGCTGTATCTTCAAGGCAAGGGCGCTCTTTGGAGTCTCTTTTGTAAGGGCATAATCTCATTCATGACCTAATTACCGCCCAAACACCCACCTCCAAATAGTATCATGTTGGGGACTACATTTTTTTTTACACTTCCAGGCGTGGATTTTTATTTTCACAAAGAGACAACAATGCCTTCCCACATACAAGTATTTACAAAACCCAACTGATTCACCAAGCTAGAACCTGGGTTTTTTCCAGTTCTCAACATAGTTGGGAACATGGAAATGTTAGTACCCACACAATTCCCGGAGATGGAATTTATCCACCAAACAGTGTAGATTACCTAATAAAAGTGCACTTATCTGCACAACTCAGTCTAAAAACCTCAGTGATACAAACCTCATGGCCAAGGTTTCATTAATCTATTTGGGGATTATATTTCAACATATGAGTTTTGGGAAACACAGAATATTCTATAGCATTGAAGTAATATATGTATGTAATTTTAAAAGATAGTAATACATGACTTTTTAAAACCAAAAATGTAGTTTCGTTCCCAACTACCTTCAAACTTTTTGTCTGGTTTGTAAAGATTTAGATAAATTTATGTATATAAATGTAAATGGTTGATCATCCAGTTACACAGGAACATTTGTGGTTGTATTTATAACCTTAGGAGATTGACCTCAGGCAGGATAACGAGGATTTTATTAATACAGATCCGTTGGTTGCCTAGAAGATCAGAAGGTTCTGTGTGGTATGTGATTTTAAGTAAGGCAAGGCCTAAGGGCCCTGACTCAGGTGACCTGTGTATTCTGAGTCATCTCCTTTAGACTGTCAGCTGTTATTGTGTTCGGATACATCTTTAGAATTAGGGTAGGAAGTGAAGGAGGAAGCATCCATGAGGTATTTGTCCTGAGGCAGCTGGGAACTCACCATCATAAACAAACATGGAAGTCCTACTATGTTGCAGAACATAGTTTTAGGCCTCAGAGCTGTAAAGAAATTTAAGACAGTCTTTGCTTTTGAGCTGGTTTACAATATGGTTTTGGACCTAAGACTAAGACTCTCTTTTCCCCCACAGAATGCTGGATGACAATACAAGAGAGTATATACTGAGTAACCATGTTATTGGTAAAGACAGTAAATATTAAGAGTTTAGAGAGAGGAATGATCATAGAGTATTGGTGTGATTGAGAAAGATCCCTTGGAGGTGGTGAGACTAACTGGACCTTAAGGAGAGAGTATAAATGGGGACAAAACGAGAAGAGGAAAGTGGAGAAGGAGATCGGAGGGAGGGATGGAGGAAGGAGAAGGAGATCGG
>NW_027397072.1:22317863-22485251 GCF_003265705.2 Callorhinus ursinus | reverse complement strand
ATCGGAGGGAGGGATGGAGGAAGGAGAAGGAGATCGGAGGGAGGGATAGTGGAGGAGAAGGAGATCGGAGGGAGGGATAGTGGAGGAGAAGGACATCGGAGGGAGGGATAGTGGAGGAGAAGGACATCGGAGGGAGGGATGGAGGACTTCGAGGCTTGCGTACTACTTTGCGGGGGTGGGGTGGTCAGTGTCAAGAGTGGAGTAGTTTATTTTGGGGAGTGGTATGAAAATTAAGAGATTAGGTTATAGAAATGGGTAGGAATGATGATTGAGTACCTTAAATTGCCTGTAAATTGTGCGGAATTAATCTTTTTTTTTTTTAAAGATTTTATTTATTTGAGAGAGAAAGCACGAGAAGGAAGAGAGTCAGAGGGAGAAGCAGACTCCTCGCTGAGCAGGGAGCCTGATGCGGGACTCGATCGCGGGACTCCAGGATCATGACCTGAGCCGAAGGCAGTCGTTTAACCAACTGAGCCACCCAGGCGCCCCCAGAATTAATCTTATATCCAGTAGAATCCATTGAAGCTTTTAGCAATTAAGTGTTATGTTGGGAAGGATAATCTGGCATCTGAATGTATGTAGGCTGGATTACAGGGGCAGAGAGTAGAAGCAGGAAGGAGATAAAATGCTATTAAGAGTAAAGTAATCCAAGAACAAAGTTATAAAGGAAAACTTAGTAGGATTTGGTAATTGGATGGTAGAAGAGAGCCAGGAAGTCAAGATGGACTGGTATTAAGTGTTGCTTAGGAAAGTTAAGATTCCATGAACAGAAATAAGACCTATACGGGAAGTTCTGATTTTTTTGAAGACTGGTGAGGTTCTGTTTATATATGTTAAGTTTGAAGTGAAGGGACATCCTATAGAAACAGGCAGTTGGAATGTCAGAGAACCCAAGAGAACTTTCAAGAAAGCTGACATGGTTTTCACTATTTAATTATGTACGGTGTTTGGGAAAAAAATGAAGCCTGCAAAATGACTGTTTGGGTTGCTGTTATAGTTATTGCCTGCTCTGTGAAGTAAGATCTTGAAGGAAAATGTTTTGAGATTAGAAGTTTAAGAGGAAATACAAATCTAAAAAGGGAGGAAATAATTTTAACCAGTTTCCAATAAATAGTTTAGTACAGGCTTCGTTGAATTAAAAGAAGAGGAGAAACAATGCTTTAGAGGCAGAAGTGGAGAGGTTAGGTAAAACTGTAGAGAGATTTTGAGGTAGAATAGAGATGATGAGGTAGTTCTTGAAATATGACCTTGATCTAAGTAAAGCAAGAGGTTAGCTCATCTGCTAAGAGTGAAAGAAGAGCATTGAGAGGGCGCCTAGGTGGCTCAGTTGTTGGGTGTCTGCCTTTGGCTCAGGTGGGATCGAGCCCCGCATCGGGCTCCCTGCTCCGCGGGAAGCCTGCTTCTCCCTCTCCCACTCCACCTGCTTGTGTTCCCTCTCTCGCTGTGTCTGTCTCTGTCAAAAAATAAATGAAATCTTAAAAAAAAAAAAAAAAGCATTGAGAACTTGAACAGGGTGGGAAAGGTTTGTGACTGACTGTGGTTAATGTATTTAAGCCTCAAAGCAGAACATGTGGAAAAAAATGCTGAATGGAATTAGGGTGCACAGTCAACATGATATCATGACATTTTATGACTAGCAGTACTTAGTGGCTCTGATTCAGGGGTAAAGAAAGCAGTTGGTCGGGTTATACAAGGTTGGATGAGTTTTTCTAGATTGCTAAGAGACAGTGTTGAAATACTTGGCTCTGGCTCAGAAAGGTCAGAGAGAAAGAAAAGCAAGGGTAAAGGTAGGGAGGCTCTGAACAGAGATGCAAAGGGGGAAACTAAAGTGCTTAGAGAAGGTAGAACTGTTCCAAGTGACAAAATAGATCCAGATCCAGAGCCTTACCAGGAAGTGGAAGAGAAGGTAATGTGGAGTAGCTCTAGGAACTGAGACCTCAAGGTATAAGGTGAATCTTTATGGTAGGCATTCCTCTTTGAGAATAAGAATAGAGAAGAAAAATGTGAGGTAGGTGCTGAATTTCAGAACAGAATATTTATTATTAAATTCCAGTTTAAAAGGAGTTTTACATATTTTGCAACTATTGCATCACAGTAGTTCTGTGATGATAAGGGTAACTAAGGTAGCTATTCTTATTCCATATTATAGAAGAGAAAATGGAGGAACACCAAAAAATAGCTGGCCAGAAATCCTGCAGTATATCGTAGCATGGCCACTTTAGGACAGTTCATAGGTTCATTTTGTCATCATTATCATTCAAACCAGAACAATATGGCATATTGTCCAAAAATTTTTAAAGTTAAAAAATAGAAAATAATTGTTATCCAACTCTTACTCTCCAGCCAGACTTCTAGCATATATATACAGTATATAGAGGTGCTTTTTATTTTTTTCTCCTTTTATCACAATATATTGTGAACACATTTCCAAATGAACACATTAATTTTTTTTAACTTTTTTTTACTTTTTTTTTTTTTAAGATTTTATTTGAGGAGGGGTGGGGCATGAGCAGGGGCAAGGGCAGAGGGAGAGGGAGAAACAGATTCCCCACTGAGCAGGGAGCCTCGATCCCAGGACCCTGAGGACCCTGAGATCATGACTTGAGCCAAAGGCAGATGTTTAACTGACTGAGCCACCCCCCACATATTCATTTCTAATAGCTGCATTCTATTGGAGGGATGTACCACTTGTAATCTGATTTCTTCATGGAAATTTGGATGTTCATAATTGTTTTTTATTATAAATAATGCTATAGTGAACATTCTTATACATATCCTTGTACTGTTGTCTTATTACTTTCATAAAATAAACTTTTGGAAGTCCAATTAGTAGATCAAAGGGCATGCACATTTGAAATTTTTATACATATTACCAAATTGTGCTCCAGGAAGGTTATACTAATTTATATTCTTGTTGGTCAGGCTATGAGAATGTGTTTTTACTTCACTCTTATTACCACTAGTTATTATTAATCTCTTTCATTATTCTAATTTACTTCACTCTTATTACCACTAGTTATTATTAATCTTTTTCATTATTCTAATTTGCACAAAAGGATATTTCCTTGTTTTTAATATTCATTTCTTTGCTCTTTTTTCATATGTTCATATGAAGCTAGATCTGCTTCACATGCTTTTGTGAATAACACAAAAAAATGATTTTTTTTAAAGATTTTATTTATTTATTTGACAGAGAGACAGCGAGAGAGGGAACACAAGCAGAGGCAGAGGGAGAGGGAGAAGCAGGCTTCCCGCGGAGCAGGGAGCCCGATGCGGGGCTCGATCCCAGGACCCTGGGACCGTGACCCGAGCCGAAGGCAGACACTTAACGACTGAGCCACCCAGGCACCCCCAAAAAATGATTTAAATATTGGTGTGGGTTCAAAAGAGATGGTACAGCTGTGATTTAGAGTGGCATTGCAGGGCAGAGAATCATTGTCCTGTTCCACTGGGAAGGAGTGGACAAGTAGAATGCTCTTCCCTCCCCTATCAAAAAGTGGAATTAGTTGGACCAATTTCTCAAATTTTAGTGTTACACTGAGTCTTTTAAAAATACCTAATTTAGGGGCGCGCCTGGGTGGCTCAGTCGTTAAGCGGCTGCCTTCAGCTCAGGTCATGATCTCAGGGTCCTGGGATTGAGCCCCGCATTGGGCTCCCTGCTACGCGAGAAGCCTGCTTCTCCCTCTCCCATTCCCCCTGCTTGTGTTCCCCTCTCTAGCTGTGTCTCTCTGTGTCAAATAAGTAAATAAAATCTTTTAAAAAAAAATCTAATTTACTTCTGAAAAAAATAAACATTCCAGTGGCTCATCTTGCTCCCATCCGTCTGTACCCTCCTGCTCCCCCTACAGTTAACTGCTTTTCTTTAGTTTTGTGTGTATCCATGTAGTATTACAGTGTGAAAAGACAAATATCTATTCCTATGCTCCCTCTTCTTACACAAAAGCAGTTTACTAAATATGTCATTCTGTACTTTGCTTTCCTTCTGCACTTTGCCTTCCTTATTTAACAAAATATCTTGGAGCTCTTCCATGGATTTTTTTTTTTTTTAAGGAGAGCAATACTTGTGGAACTCCAGAATTCACTAAAACAATTTTAATTTAATGTTACTTAAATGAGTACAAACAGAACTGGGCATAAATTCCATGCCAACAAACCACACTACAAAATCAACAGAATTAAAGTCAACATTAATATGACACAACTGTTTTGTTGATACTAATTAGATACAGCATGACTTAGGTAGTGACTGCTGAGGTACAGTTGCTTATGGCTTTAGCAAGCCTGTATCACACTGTGTCCCATGCCACTTTTCTGTAATCCAACTCAGTCCTCTGTTCTACCTTTCCTTTATTCCATAGCACTATCATTTTTCTATAGGAGTTATATCATCATGCTATATGACTTAACTATTTATTGTGTTTATTGTGTATATTCCTTGTGAGAATGTAAGTTTTTTTTATGAAGTGCAGGTCTTCATTTTATTCACTATTATTACCAGACACCCAGAACTGATCCTGGAACATAATGGATACTCAGATATTTGGGGAAGGAATAACAAATGAATTCTTAGGCACCTTAAAGTCTGAGAACCACTGGTGGAAGATGCTGAGGCAATAGATAGTCATAAAGGCAGGCCAAAAGGTGCAGAAAGAGGAGAGGTAGGTCCAGTAAGGTCAACTAACCCTGGCTCTGAGGGAAGGGAGGCCAGTGTGGCTGGTGGTGCAGTGATTGGAAGAGGGAGAAGATGACCCTTGGTTTCTGGTGCTCTCCGGGTCCTGGGGATGAGGCTTAGAGGCGGTTGTTGACAACTTTGTTAGGTCATTGAGGGCCTTTCATGGCAGCCCATTAGATTCTGGGACACTTTTCTCCTGGAATCAATGAGAGGGAAATACAAAATAGTTATTTTTCCGTTCTCTCATTTACTACCTTAAAATAGCTTTTATTTTCTAGATTTGTATAATGAAAGCATAGTCTTATTGCAGGGACAACAGAAGAACCACTGCACTGATTTCCTCAGTATTGATACAGCTAGAAAAGTTTAAATGCCTGAAAGAGGAAGAACCATTAACTTTCACAAGGATAATCAATCAAAGTAAATAGCTGATTATGTTCTTTTGTTTATAGAAAGTACCTGAAAGGGAGGTGGGGTTGTGTTCCAAGATGGGGCAGAGTAAGCTGCAGCACACTCTCACCTAGGTTCAACATCTTGGCTTGAATTATGACATAGCCTGGAATATTTGTTTGGGGTGGCGGAGTTTTATTATTAGAAGAATTTGATCAAGCCCAGCCTTGCAACCGCAATGTTGTTGCAGCAGGACCATTGCAGACTTCTCTTCACGTGTGCTAATGCCATCAGCGATGAATGATACCTTATTTCCAGCTGGGGGTAGGAGGTGGGAAGGCTGATTACATGGGGCATTGTAAATTCCAGTTAACAATACTAAACACAGTGTAGTTTAATAACATTATTTTTGCGAAGATTCTTTTGTAAATATATCCTCTGCCTAGCCTGAGGGTAACTTATTGAGTGAGTTAAACTTTGAGAGAAGAGGGGAATAATTTGTTTAGATGATGCTTTGGGAAAGTGGTGGTATAAGTGTATATAGTTCTACAAATTTTAGTCCTTTCACTTATGCTGTTTTAGGATTCTCCTAGAAACTTGTCAGGTTGGAAGTGCCCTCAGGTCTCTTTTTCTATCTTCCCTAACATTTTCTTCCTTGAAGTTCACTGATTCATAGAATGAGTCTGGAAGTGACTTTAAAGAGATTTATTCTGGTTCTTCCCATAGTTGCCACAAATCCAAAAGGTCAGGTCTAGAATTCCAACAGCCAAACATTCTGCCATCTGGACTGAGATCTCCTAGGCTGAGGCTGCTAGACTGCAGAGGTAGTGACCTGATTGATCTCTCTCCCTTCCACCCTCCCCCCTTCTTTTCCTCCCCTACTTCCCTCCTTTGGCCCCTTTCTTTTCTCCCTCACCTGTATTACTTTTCTTATTTTATCATCCCATTTTTCTTTCTTATTTCTAGGCCATGTAGGTCAGCCAGGCAAGGGTTAGTGAGGTTAAGGCGTGAAGGCGATCCTCACGACCTGAGGTGCACAAGGAAGAACATCCTTTGACCGTCAGAAATGCTAATTATGCTCTCTTTTTCCTAGGATGCTCACAACTGTATTCCTGAGTTGGACAGTGAGACAGCCATGTTTTCTGTCTATGATGGACATGGAGGTAACTTTAGCGGCTCATATTGGTGACATTCTTGAACTCCAGTTCCAGACTTTTAGGGGGCAAGAACAGGTCCTCTGTTCTTTTCCTTTCCAAGGTTCTGGTCCTAAGATATCATTTCCTTCCCAGTGCTGTTTTCTCTACTTTGCCATTCTGCCTTCCTAACAGGATATTGTATTGGTTTATAATCTCACCAGCCCTTGTTTTAATCCAAAAAGCCTCTTCCTGTATTAGAATTTATTTTTTTTCCACTGAGAACTAAGTATACAGGTGAGAAAAGCAAAAAGGTGTATTAATTTAGCCCTGCGAGAGTTGATGGTTAAATCTGTTTTCTGGATCAGAACTTCCTAAACAGTTATCTTTCAGATAGGTTTCAGTCTTATAAGATAGTTATTTCCTCGACCCTTGGGGTTCACTCCAATAAGGCATATAAATATTATATCACTTTATATGTGGGAAGCAGTGCTCTGGGTGACCTTACTTTTCTTCTAGGGGAGGAAGTTGCCTTGTACTGTGCCAAATATCTTCCTGATATCATCAAAGATCAGAAGGCCTACAAAGAAGGCAAGCTACAAAAGGTCTGTCTTTTCGTAATGCTCCTTCTCTACTTCTGTAGGCTTTCCCTTGTTTTCTAGTCCTTGGCTTTTCCTATCTTGTTGCCAGTAAACTGCTGCTTATTGCATTTCTTAAAGAATTCTATTCCCACTTGGACCTTTTTAGAGCTGCTTCATTAATCTCAGGTCTCTGAACTGTTTTTTATTTATATGAGAGTGTCTCCTTGTATGGTGGATCACACTGTAATTTGCATGCCATCTTTGTACCCAGGTTGTATATAGGCAATTCATGTTGTACCCACTGTACTTTTTCGACTTGCCTCATACTGTTTGGCTTATATACAGGCATTAGAAGATGCCTTCTTGGCTATCGATGCCAAACTGACCACTGAGGAAGTCATTAAGGAGCTGGCACAGATTGCAGGGCGACCCACTGAGGATGAGGATGAAAAAGAAAAAGTAGCTGATGAAGATGATGGTGAGTGTGGCATCCCTTGTTTGAGAGGAAATCAGCATTTTATTTTTTTTCTTTTTTTTTAAATTTTTTTATTGTTATGTTAATCACCATATATTACATCATTAGTTTTTGATGTAGTGTTCCACGATTCACTGTGCATAACACCCAGTGCTCCATGCAGAATGTGCCCTCTTTAATACCCATCACCAGGCTAACCCATTCCCCTACATTCCTCCCCTCTAGAACCCTCAGTTTGTTTTTCAGAGTCTCTCGTCTCTCATGGTTCGTCCCCCCGTCCGACTTACTCCCCTTCATTCTTCCCCTCCTGCTATCCTCTTCTTTTTCTTTTTTCTTAACATATGTTGCATTATTTGTTTCAGAGGTACAGATCTGTGATTCAACAGTCTTGCACAATTCACGGCGCTCACCATAGCACATACCCTCCCCAATGTCTGTCACCCAGCCACCCCATCCCTCCCACCCCCCACCACTCCAGCAATATTCAGTTTGTTTCCTGAGATTAAGAATTCCTCATATCAGTGAGGTCATATGATATATGTCTTTCTCTGATTGACTTGGAAATCAGCATTTTAAAGAACTCTTCTTTAATATGTATTATGTGTCAATTCTAAGAGAGGATGACTTCTTAAGGGACTTGGGGAGTCCTCACATTAAAGAACCCTATGTTCTCCTATATTACATGAGGTTATGAAAGGAGAAAGAATTAACCTTAGTACCTAGTGTCCATAGTTGTAAGCATTTTTATATATATTATCTATTGTCATTGTGATGGGGTCTCTCTGGTTCCTGTTAATGTTTATGTGACCTTTTTTTTTTTTTAAGACTTGGAACTGTCATTAAGCCTGGGCTGTAGGCCTAAAACTAGCATTGTGGGCTTCCTGGGTCCTTAGCCATAATGAGGTTTCCAAATTATCAATCAAAAATGAGAGGTGATAAAAGAACTAGTATTCCTTTGACTAAGAAGAGGGTGAAAGACCAAGACCAAAGGAAGTCTATGCAGGCAGATATTACTCGAGAAGGAAGCAAAGGGGTTTTCTGAGACTTGATAGGAAGCTTGATAGGAGTCTTAGGAGTGGGCGGTGGTGGGGAAGTTGAAATTCCACCTGCAAGGGTTGTGGAAGTGGGAAGGGGGCTGATCCCATGAAGAGTCTGGGGTGGGGGTGCTGATTCAGCCTCTTCCCTGCAGTGGACAATGAGGAGGCTGCACTGCTGCATGAAGAGGCCACCATGACTATTGAAGAGCTGCTGACACGCTACGGGCAGAACTGTCACAAGGGTGCTCCCCACAGCAAATCTGGAGCTGGGACAGGCGAGGAACCAGGGTCCCAGGGTCTCAACGGGGAGGCAGGACCTGAGGACCCATCTAGGGAAACTTCTTCAGAGGAAAATGGTCCCACAGCCAAGGCCCACACAGGCCTTTCCTCCAACTCAGAACGTGGGACTGAGGCAGGCCAAGGTGGTGAGCCTGGCACTCCCACTGGTGAGGCTGGGCCTTCCTGCTCTTCAGCCTCTGACAAGCTGCCTCGAGTTGCTAAGTCCAAGTTCTTTGAGGACAGTGAGGATGAGTCAGATGAGGCAGAGGAGGAAGAGGAAGACAGTGAGGTAAGGGCTTGTGGGAGCAGACAGATGCTGAATCTGCAGAGAGGGCCTGTTTGGTCACCATCCATAGCTGTTGGCTCTTTTCCTTCTATTTTTTTTTTTTTTAAGTAATTTCTACACCCAACATGGGACTTGAACTCAAGAGTCACGTGCTGTCCTAAGCCAGGAGATACCCCACCTTCTTCTATTTTTAGATCAGCCCCCCTAGACCTACTATATTCCAAGGTTTTCTTGCATTCATTATTTTCACCAACATAGGAACCATTAGCCTTCGAACCTCTTCCTTTGTTGGTACTATAACAAATAGATCTAGTTCTAGCCTTTCAGAGTCTGTGTCCCAGAGAGAGAACAAGAAGGTGGTGGTTGTTACTTTGGATATTTGGGTATCTCCTTCTCTGGGCCACTTACTTTCTGGCTGTGTTGCCTGGAAGGATAGTAGGACCCGTCTAGCCTTCTCCCCTCCCCTAGATTTTTCTGTCATGACATATAGTTGTAGCTTTCAGTGCTCTCAGAATCTGTGTTTAGTCAGGGCCTCTTGGTTCTGAGTATGAGTTGGGGGGAGGGGGGCAGGGGGTCATCCCCGCCTCAGCAGCCTGGGATCATCCTTCCGGCAGGAGTGCAGTGAGGAGGAGGATGGCTACAGCAGCGAAGAGGCAGAGAATGAGGAGGATGAAGATGACACTGAGGAGGCCGAAGAGGACGAGGAAGAAGAGGAGATGATGGTGCCAGGCATGGAAGGCAAGGAGGAGGTATGTAGAGACGGGGAGCAGTGAGTCTGGAAAAGCCAAGAGGCAGATGTGATTCCCTGATTGTGATTTGGGGACAGGGAATCTCCTTGCTGCCTTAGGACTGAAGTCCTGGTTATGGGGGCATTTATGCTACAAGGGGAACTAGGTCTTTAGGATACAGTTAGTGCAGAATAGAAAGAGAGCATGCTCTAGTCTTTGGAAAAATTAAATCCATGCCTCTCCTGTTAAAGCTGTCTTGGTGGTCCCAGTGAGAGAGAAAGCATAAGCAAATGGTCAGGGGAGCACCAATGAGGAGCTTATGTCCGGAAGCTCCCATGATGCTCCCTTTCTTCCTCTTAAGCCTGGCTCTGACAGCGGTACAACAGCGGTGGTGGCTCTGATACGAGGGAAGCAGTTGATTGTAGCCAATGCAGGAGACTCTCGTTGTGTGGTGTCCGAGGCTGGCAAAGCTTTGGACATGTCCTATGACCACAAACCAGAGGATGAAGTGGAGCTAGCACGCATCAAGAATGCCGGCGGCAAGGTCACCATGGATGGGCGAGTCAATGGGGGCCTCAACCTCTCCAGAGCCATTGGTAAGTGCCACGAAAGTGTGGGGAGGACTTCTGGGGTCTTACTCTCTCTTCCAGACTACCTGGTAGCAAACTTTAATCTTAATAGGCCCTTGTACCTTTTTCCAAGTCCTTTGGTATCTATGAGCTTTGTCTGTAAAATGTGTCCGTGAGATAGGTAAGAGAGCTGGCATTTTTGGATGATTAAAAAAGGTAGTGACCTACCTAAGGTTTAGCAACCTGAAGATAGGGCTGAAACTAGAACAACTGGAACTCAGTTTTCCATTCACTTAGATTATGGAACTTTGTAAAGAAAGGAAATGAATGGCAAGGCTCGACCAGCCTCAAGCACAAGTCTTGGCAGAGTGCTTAAAATACTCTTCAACCATTCCTTTACTTCAGGAGACCACTTCTACAAGAGAAATAAGAACTTGCCACCTGAGGAACAGATGATATCAGCCCTTCCTGACATCAAGGTGCTGACTCTCACTGACGACCACGAATTCATGGTCATTGCCTGTGATGGCATATGGTGAGCACCAGTGGAATGCCCTAAAATTCCCTTTTTTATTGCAGCATTACTTGTAGGGTTCTGAGCTGGTTTGGCTTTTTCATCCCTCTAATGGCTGCATTCAGTACTTTTCTCAAACTGCTAGGATTAGAGCCTAGGCAGACATCTTGGTGTCAAAACCCACAAGCCTAAGGCAGAGCAAAGGACAGTCTCCATAGGTGTTTACATTGGCCCTGGGGGCTATCACCTCTCTCTACATTCCTCTGTTTTGCCTTGGTGGGACTAAAGAAATGTGTATTATTTTTGACCTCAGGAATGTGATGAGCAGCCAGGAAGTTATAGACTTTATTCAATCAAAAATCAGCCAGCGTGATGAAAATGGGGAGCTTCGGTTATTGTCATCCATCGTGGAAGAGGTGAGTGCCTGGGTAGAGGAGAGAGGGCGTGTGGTTTGCATAGCCAAGGCTTTGTCTTTTGACCTGAGCTAAGACCAGAGCTGGGAAGTGTCAGTAATTACTGATAGATGCCAAACCTGACTAGAAAGTTCCATTTCCTTCATTTCCCTGCCTTATTCTCATGCATTATGCACTAGCAAGTGGCCTGTTCTGTGACGTCTGTTGCCTCTTCCCCTCCTGCCACCCTGTCTCAGCAGGGTCAGCCCTCTTCTGAGAGTTTAGGTTCCTAGGAAGGTGTTCAAACCCTGAAGCTGAGCTACCTACCTTGTCCCTTTTGTAGCTGCTGGATCAGTGCCTGGCACCAGACACTTCTGGGGACGGTACAGGGTGTGACAACATGACCTGCATCATCATTTGCTTCAAGCCCCGAAACACAGCAGAGCTTCAGCCAGAGAGTGGCAAGCGGAAACTGGAGGAGGTGCTCTCTTCTGAGGGGGCTGAAGAAAATGGCAACAGTGACAATAAGAAGAAGGCCAAGCGGGACTAATGGTTGTCCAGACCCCTGCCCACCTAGACTGTTTTCTGAGCCCTCTGGACCTGAGACTGAGTTTTGTCTTTTTCCTTTAGCCTTAGCAGTGGTTATGAGGTGTGCAGGGGGAGCTGGGTGGCTTTACTCAGCCCATTCCAAAGAGGGCTCTCCCTCCACACAGCAGGCTGGGAGCCTCTGCTGTCTTCCCCAGCCCCCTCCTTGCTCCTTGGGGCTCATCACCGGTTCTGTGCCTGTGCTCTGTTGTGTTGGAGGGAAGACTGGCGGTTCTGGTTTTTACTCTGTGAACTTTATTTAAGGACATTCTTTTTTATTGGCGGCTCCATGGCCCCCAGCCGCTTGCACCCGCTCTCTGTTGTACACTTTCAATCAACACTTTTTCAGACTAAAGGCCAAAACCTAATTGTGCCAATGGTGTCCTTTTTTCAGTAGCTGTCCTCCCCGGCCCACCCAGAATTCTCTGGCCCCAGACTCGACCTCTTTGGTGGCACCTACCAAGCCCCTCAGCGCGCGCGCGCGCGTGTGTGTGTGTGTGTGTGTGTGTGTGTGTGTGTGCGCGCGCGCGCTCGCCACGCATGTGTAAGGCAGAGGAGGCCCAGGTATTGCAGTTCCCCGAGCTGCTGGGCAACCTGGCTGGCCCAGCGTCGCGGCTCATCCTACCCCCTCCCCCTTCCGGAATCAAGAATAGTTTCCTAGCTCCTCTAGGTAGCGGCAAGGACCAGCTGGGCGGCTTCTAAGACTGAAAGCAGGGCCAGGCCTTCTCCTGCCCTCCTCACCCGCCTGGTTTCTGTCTGACCTCTGATTGGCTTGCCCGCTTCCTTTCGTCACAATCACTTCCTGGTCACGCTCTGGACGTTTTCGCCGCTTTCGCTTGTCCCCGGACTACGCGTCCCGTGTGGCTCTGCGGCAGCGGAAGCGGAAGCGAGGACGGAGGTACCAGCTGGTCTCCGTAGGGGGGGTAGGGGGCTCCATGAATGGACGCGGCGGCGGCGGCGGGAGCGGCCTGAGCTGGGCGCCGGGGCCAGGGCCGGGGGCTGCCCGGGGCCCGCGCCGCTGCATGGAGGCGGCCCGCGGGCCCTGAGAGGAAGGGTGGGCGGGCAGGCCGGATTAGGAGGGGCGGGGCCGGGCGGCCGCAGGCCGGAGGCGCGTCGGGCTGGAGCCGGTCACGATGCCCCGAAGGAAGCAGAGCCACCCGCAGCCCGTGAAATGCGAGGGGGTCAAAGGTCAGGGGTCAGGGGCCGCGAGGGGGGAGGAGCGGGGGTGGGGTCAGTGGAGTGGGTTCAGGTCGGGGTGGAGGGGAACTCCTGAGGGATGGGGTGGGCGATCTGGACTCCTAGCTTCCTACCGAGGTACTAAGGGAACCCGAGAGGGTCTGCGAGTTCGGAAAGTACGGGCTGCGAGGGCTAGTTCCCGGCTTGCGGGATGATGGGCACGGTTCCTGAGGGAGAATCTACAAGCCCCCTCCCCTCTTCAGTGGATACCGAAGACTCCCTCGACGAAGGACCCGGGGCCCTGGTATTGGAGAGTGATTTGCTACTAGGCCAGGATCTGGAGTTTGAGGAGGAAGAGGAAGAGGAGGAAGGTGACGGCAACAGCGACCAGCTCATGGGCTTCGAGAGAGACTCTGAAGGTGGGTTTGAGGGACTTGATCAAGGATTTAGTGGTCACTGGAACCTCAGCCCTTCCGGAGGCGGGTTAGGATTTAGTGCCAGTGAGCAAAACACGAAACAGTGCCACAACCTAGGGATGATTTTATTTAGATTTGAGCTAGATTTTTTCACTTGCCTAATGGTCCATTGAGCTCCATCACTTTGTTGAGGTGAAGTTCTGGGGCCTGGTCCGAAGGTGGTATGAACAGGACAGTGGATGAATCACATGGAGCAAGTGGTTAAAAGTTAATGCCCTTTTAATAACCTTGTTCTCCTGCCTAGCACATTCCTTGGTGAAGTTTAAGAGGTTCAGGGAAACAACTTCTTATTCAAATTAAGTTATACCTAATCTAACTCCCTTTAACCTGCAGCATAAACCCTTTCCCAAGGTTTTGGTCCCTACCCCCAAGTATTCTTGCATAGTCCTTTTCCCTGACAATCATAACATCACCCCATCCTAATTTGCTGCACCACCTACCAACTTGTGCCATCTATACGAAGGATGTTTTGCCACCTATACGAAGGATGTTTTTGAAAATCATTGAGGGAATCCATGTAAACGAAAATGTTTTTTAGGCACATTACTTTGTATCCACTTCACTCCAGATTTTGCCTCACTCTTGACATAGTTTTTATTTTCTAATCAGCTCTGTACTAAAAAGGAGCTTACTAACATGGAGCTTAGAATAAGGTCTCAGGCCTCTGCCTTGTGTATTTTTACTTAACTTTCTTATCCCAAGAATCAGCTAATTACACTATTGGTTCATTTCAGCCTGTGGTCCACTGTGAGCCTTTGATCTTTTTCCGTGCAGTGGAATTAGGTACAGCTGTCATCACTAGGTTAGTACAGACTCAGAAGCAGATAATTCATATTGAATTTTCAGGATCACTGAAGTGAAGGGTGGGGCCAAGCAAGGGGAGGGGAGACACCACTAAGCGAGTTTGGAGCCTGGTCCTACCCCATGTTGATGTCTCTTCTCATGTCTGTCTTACCAGGAGACTCTCTGGGGGCCAGGCCTGGGCTTCCCTACGGGCTGAGTGATGACGAGTCTGGGGGCGGCCGGCCACTAAGTGCCGAGAGTGAAGTTGAGGAACCAGCCAGGGGTCCAGGGGAGGCCAGGGGTGAGAGGCCAGGCCCAGCCTGCCAGCTGTGTGGGGGGCCGACAGGTGAGGGGCCGTGTTGTGGGGCAGGAGGGCCGGGTGGGGGGCCCCCGCTGCCCCCACGGCTACTATACTCATGCCGCCTCTGCGCCTTCGTGTCCCACTACTCGAGCCACCTGAAGCGGCACATGCAGACACACAGCGGGGAGAAGCCGTTCCGCTGTGGCCGCTGCCCCTACGCCTCAGCCCAGCTCGTCAACCTGACGCGACATACCCGCACCCACACTGGCGAGAAGCCCTACCGCTGTCCCCACTGCCCCTTTGCCTGCAGCAGCCTGGGCAACCTGAGGCGGCATCAGCGCACCCACGCGGGGCCCCCCACTCCTCCCTGCCCGACCTGTGGCTTCCGCTGCTGCGCTCCACGTCCCACCCGGCCTCCCAGTCCCACAGAGCAGGAGGGGGCAGTGCCCCGGCGACCTGAAGGTAAAAAGCCAGAACCCAAAAGAACCTGGGTTGTGGGTGGGTGGCCCTAGGGATACTTGGATTCATAGCTCAGATCTCACTGTCCCCACAGATGCTCTGCTGCTTCCGGACTTGAGCCTCCATGTGCCACCAGGTGGTGCCAGTTTCCTGCCGGACTGTGGGCAGCTGCGGGGTGATGGGGAGGGCCTCTGTGGGACTGGATCAGAACCACTGCCAGAGCTGCTGTTCCCTTGGACCTGCCGCAACTGTGGACAGGAGCTGGAGGAGGGGGACGGTAGCCGGCTGGGAGCTGCCATGTGCGGGCGCTGCATGCGAGGAGAGCCTGGAGGGGGTGCCAGTGGGGGGCCCCAGGGCCCCAGTGACAAAGGCTTTGCCTGTAGCCTCTGCCCCTTTGCCACTCACTATCCCAACCACCTGGCCCGGCACATGAAGACACATAGTGGCGAGAAGCCCTTTCGCTGCGCCCGCTGTCCCTATGCCTCTGCTCATCTGGATAACCTGAAACGGCACCAGCGCGTCCACACAGGAGAGAAGCCCTACAAGTGCCCCCTCTGCCCCTATGCCTGTGGCAACTTGGCCAACCTCAAGCGTCACGGTCGCATCCACTCTGGGGACAAACCTTTTCGGTGTAGCCTTTGCAACTACAGCTGCAATCAGAGCATGAACCTCAAACGCCACATGCTGCGGCACACAGGCGAGAAGCCCTTCCGCTGTGCCACCTGCGCCTACACCACGGGCCACTGGGACAACTACAAACGCCACCAGAAGGTGCACGGCCATGGTGGGGCAGGAGGGCCTGGCCTCTCGGCCTCCGAGGGCTGGGCCCCACCTCACAGCCCCTCCTCTATGTTGAGCTCTCGGGGCCCAACAGCTTTGAGTGCTGCTGGTAGCCGGGCTCTCCACACGGACTCGCCCTGAACTAGGTCCTTCTCCCTCAGGGCCCTGTGGATTAGCCCTGCCTCTCCTGTACCTTTTATACAGATGGACCGGAAGCCACCTTCTACTTCCTCCCCCGCTGGCCAGGGGCTCCACAGACTAACCTAGGCACTATATGGACCAGCCCAAACCCCATGGGCGAGGGGCCCATACGGACCAGGGGGCCTTCCTTGACTGAGGCACTTCATGAGCTCAGTGAGAAGGGCCCTGCATTCACCTCCACTGCTCCCAGGGGCAGCAGAGGAACTGGCTGGGGGACTGCCCAGCCTCCCACCTGTTTATTTAACTTATTTCAGTGCTTTATAATAAAGGAAACACTAACAAAGCCATGTCTATGCGAAGTTGGCAGTGGCAAGCACAGCTCCACCTCACCCTTAGCACAGCAGTCTGTGCTGTGATGGGGGGGAGCCGGGGCAGTGAAGGGAAACAGAGGTAGGCAGCAATCAGGCTTGAGTTTAATGACGGGGAGCTGGGCCAGACCATACACAGACCTCTGCCCATCCCCTTGGCCCATGGCCCCGAGAAGCCAGAAGCAGCCACAGGGGAAGCTGTGTTTCCTCCCCAAGGCAGGTAGCCATGGTCCCTTGGACTTTGTGCAAAATACTAAATGCTAATTTGGCATTGAGGGCCAGCTCTGAAAAGAAAGAACAATCCTTTGTGCAGCCAACCCAGGGGGTGGAAGGGAAGGTGGGTTAGGAAGCCCCTGGCCAAGAGAAGAAAGGGGAAGGAAGGAAGGAAGGAAAAGACACCCTCCCCCCCACCGGCTTGGGGGATAGAGGCACAGGGCAAGTTTCTCAACATTCCTCCGGGGTAGAGGGCAGACATCTGGGCACTGGAGATCACAGATCCTCATCTCCAATGCCCTCGAAGGCAAAATTGCCGTGGACGTCACTGGCACTGGCATCTGTGCTGGGACTGCCAATCCCCCGCAAGCTCACGGCACTCAGCTTGCTCTGTAACAAAGGCAGGGTTGGGGTCAGAGGGCTTGGGCCTCCCTGAGATGCCCTACCCATGCCAACCTCACCAACCCTCATGGGAAACTCACTGAGAGTTTGACCGTGGACTCCCGGCTGGCATCGGGTGACTCCTGGGGAAGAAGAGACAGAGGTGTCAGAAACCTCACTGAGGGAGCTAAGGCAAGGCTGGCAGCTGGGGTACTGATCAGAAAGTGATACGTACAAGCAGGGGTGGGGACTTCACTGCTTGCTGGCTGTCTGAGCGTCTCAGGGTGCCCCCCACTCGCCGGCGCAGCATCTAGGGATGGAGACGTGAAGTGCTGGTAAGAGCAAGATCCCTTTGGAATCCCCACCACTTCTCCTTCCTCTTGGGAGAAGCTTCACACTTAGGACAAGAGGCAGGGCACAACCACTCAGCTGCTTGGTCCACACCTGTTGCTTACCTTCCTGATGCTGCCACCAGATTTCTTCACCATCAGTTCATCTACCATGGACTGCAAGCAGATACTCATCATGATAGCCTGAGGGCAAGAAGAGAGCTCAGCCTGACTAGAGTGGTCATCCTGAGCCCAACACCCCTAAGACAAGGGCTCCCACTCACATGGAGTCCTGGAAGCCCTAGACTTGGGTATCTAAGAGACGGTGCAATGGGCTCCAGAGGAGGCCTGAGGGTGGGCTCACACCTGGGGGCTGGTGATGGTGACCCACTGTAGCCGGTCCTTGCTCATGAGGTATTCAAAAGCCAGTTCCAGGCGCACCTCACCCCGGCCCCGGCCTGGGCTGCTTGTGCCTCCACTGGGCAGTGGCACCTGGTAGAGAAAGGATAGGCTGAGATTGTTCCAGCCAATCTGCCTCCCTCCTTGATCTACTGCAGCCCATTCCTGAAGCTCAAGGCTTGCCAGGCCACCATCCCAAAGGCCTACCCAACTCACAGAGGAGGTGACCCGCCAGCACCGCATGCGGGTGACCCGGAAGGAGCCTTCGCGGAGCTGCTGGCCAGGCAGGCGGAGCTGGAGGCTGAGCTCACTGTTGCCTGCGCTCACCACCACGGGACAGTCCTTCTCTGGGAAGTCAGCTACACAGGCATCAAAGCGCAAGTAGCCATAGTGCCGCAGCGTCTGTGCCAGCCGCAGGAACTGAAACCCAGTCACCACACGGGGTGGGTCAGGAAGGGACGGGGTGAGTCAGAAAACAACCCTTGGAAGGAGACAGGAAAGCAGGCTCACCTCCTTCTTGGAGACCTTCTCCTGCAGAGATTTGAGCTGCCGGTGCTGCTCCTTGGTGACCAGAATCCACCCACGCTCAATGTCTGATACTGTCTAAGGTAGAGACAAGGGGTGGGGGGGTTTGGGGCTTCCAATCAGAGGTCCAAGAAAAGTGTCCAGTTACCTCTGTCCAGCCTGACCCTTAACCCCACGCTTGAGCAACCTCTTTGCAATGAGTCCTTGACTATATCAGCTTACAAAGTAGGAACAGTGCCAGGTGTCCTGATAGTATTCTAGGAACTTTCCCGTGAACTGGGTGTACAGACATGAAGAGTTTCCTTGGCAGAGTGGGACACCAGTATCTATTTCAGGGGAAGGGTTCTGAGGCAGCTCCAAGCTCACCTGAGCATAAAGCAGGTTCAGGCCAACCCGGTTCTCCATGACATCGTCATCATAGGCAGAGTCCCAATAACTGTGAGGCCAAGGGGTGGAAAGGGGTAATGGGGCTAAGCTGGGGTAAGGCAAGAGAGGTGGAATAGAAAATAGCAATCTGGAACTATCGGGCAACTATGGTGGTATAGTGGGAGGAACCTTGGGAGGCCTGGTATAAACACCCAGTGCTACCCCCTTGTCAAGGTTATTCTGTCTCAGTACATGGCCCAGTTATCAATCCAGCACCCTCCCCCTCCTCCAAGCCCAGCCCTGACCTCTTCCTTAGCACAATCTTATACTCTTGACTCCGAAGACTGGTAACAGACACATAAGGCAGCTCAAACTCTTGCAACTTCCGTACAACTATGGGTTAAAAAAAAAAAGAAATGTCATATGACTCAAGGGGAGAAAAGTCAGGAGAAGAGCCCTGAGGAAATGTCAGATTTGGGGAAGAACTAGTGGGGCAAATTCACTACTAGAAGAACAAGGAAGCAGTCATGTCCACAGAAACTCACAAGAAAAGGTTCCATCCTCTTTTTCTCGAACTAGAAAGAGACTAAAGTATCCAATCAAGTCATCTGGAAGATCCAGCTTTGCAGCCACAGCCTGGGGATAGGGAAGCAAGTACAGCTCATCATACTGGCTGGTTCCAGTCACCCCCAAACCTGGGACCCTGGGGTGCGGGGGAGGTGGGGCAGTGAAGTACAAGTGCCTCACCTCTAGGACATCTTCAGTCTGATCTGAAGTTAGCACATTGACCAGAACTTTCTGCCCGTTGCTGAGCAGCACCTCCAAGGAAACCTCCTCGGTAGGGACCTGCTGTGTCTCCTGGTGTGAATACGTGAGAATGGAGGTACTGCCTTGTTAACACCTGCCCAGCGTCCAGCTCTGACCCATCCCCAACTCTCTATTTCTAGGTCCTTCTAGTGTTTTTATTCGCAGTTGCTTAATTACAGGCTGGGTTTCCTTGATTTCACTGGTACAGCAGAAGCCCCCTCCCATAAAAAAAGGTACCAGGATGACTCTTCCGTAGCCACTGCCTTAAAATGACATGGCCCTACAGGAAAGCCCTTCCCTTAAATCTCGTTCCCACCCAGAGCCTTACCTGTTGTGCCCGACGCAGGAAGCTATTGAAGGTCTCACTGCTCCCAAGCAGCGGGTCTTGCCGAACTGTGGGGACAAGAGAACACTACTCCAGTAACTCAGGACTCCCTCTGGACTTCCCCCAGTTCTGTTCTTGGTAGGTTCCCCCCTACCCCACTTCCTGGGCTGATGATGGCCTGTCATATCCCCCAGCTGGCCTCACCTCACTCAATGTTTGCATATATTCTTCACCTGCCCCACCCTTGGCTGCCATCTAGTTGAGTCCAGTCTACAGAACTAGGGAAATAACAATGATGTTACTCTAAAGCACGTCAGATGCAAATTAAGTTCTCCCCACCAATCTAAACTCCTTTAAGACTATGTAGTGTTACACTGTATTTCCAGACTGTATTAGTATATTGACCAAATTGCTCTGCTAATACCTAGCGCATCCTTGCGTGCTATTTACTTTTCCTAATTAAATAAGAGATCAAACAAGAGGCTCCCCAGATGTAGAAATTAATTCAGGCCAGTCTACAGAACCAACTGCTTTGAGTCTCTTCCCATAGCTCTCAACACAGCCTAAAGTTCCCTCCAACCACTCACCAGCTTGCATGTACTTCTCTAACTGCTCTCTCCTCTGTTCTACCTCAGCAGGTGTCAGAGAGAAAAGCTTCTTTGGGGGAAATGCAGGAAGAACATTGGCCCCATACTCCTTCCGAAGCTATTTGGAGAAAGAGATACGACCCTTCACATAAAATATAGCAAATGAAAGAGACAATCCACACTTACAATGTTCTCTTGGGTTCCCCTTCCCTTCCCTCAGCTCCCCGCCTCTCCCCCCCCACCCCCCCACAATCTACCCTGGTTATCCAGGAAATCCTTCCTTGGGCAGAGGTAGCATCCCAGTGGAGCTGTTCCTCTGTCCTAAATATAAGTTCTTTCCTATCTTACTATGTACAAGTCAGCCCCTTCACAGTGTGGGTAAGGTTTGTATAGGGCCAGGGCCTACGGTACCCTTTGATTATTTAGCAAGACTGTGTCCATCGAACCCTCACAGGAAACAAAGAACTTTATAAGGAAAATTTATGTTCCCAGTTAAGTACAGCTAAATACACTCACAAAATGTGTTAAGACTTAAAGGGACTTTGCAGATCAACAAATACATTTTTCGGTCTTAGAAACTAAGGCCCAAAGAAATTATGTAACTGCTCAGGGTTGCACAGCTAGTTATCAATAGAACCAGGACTCTGTACTGAGTTGAAGAGACCTTGCAACCTGGTGAGGAGAACATAGAAACACTGCATCAGAGATACATAAGGATAACTGAATAGGTAGGCCCATTGAAATGAGCTAAAGAGCACAGAAGGATCGGTGAATGATTTGTCTGAGAAGGGAAAAGAATTTCAAGTTGCAGCTCAGATGATAGAAAAAAAATGTGCTTTGGCAGCAGAGGGGGAGGTAGGTTTTTCCATGCACAGGCAAAGGCTGAAGTAAGACTGGGGACAGGGAAGCAGAGAGGCAGATTTGAGTATAAAGAGGAGCAGTTAGAGCCGCAGACAGTAAGCTTCTGAGGGAGTTCCCCAGAAATGTCAATCGATAAGATAAAGTACCAGATCCTCCCCAGTGGCAGTGATTAAAGGGAAACTACACAATCTACGAGGAAGCCAAGAGGGGTAAAATGGAGACACTGATGCCCAGGTGTAGGAAAGGTGTAGGAAAGCTGCCTCAAGGGGTGCTAGTCCCACCTGCTCGTGCAGCCCCAGGAGCTGGCTGTAGCGCACCCGGCAATGCAGGACTCCATTCACGTGAATGTTATAGGCCTGAAGACACAAAAGCAGGCATTATAGGGTCGCGGTATGGGCGATCCCTTGAAAACCCTGGCCAGAAGTCGTCTGGCACAAGCTCCGCCTGAGTAACGCACCGAGACCGTCAGAGGGTTTATCAGTCTGTTTTCCCCAGGGCCAGGTCCTAAAGCAGAAGGACCAGCCGGGGGCAACTCGGGCGCTCATGCCGCAGGCTCCCTCCCCAAGAGGCCAGTGACGCCCACCAGAGCGGCCGCGGCCCAGCCAGAGGGAGACGACGCGGGCGAACAAAGGACCTGCGGGAGCTTGGGCGACCTTTGGACGAATCTGAGACGGGATATAAGCTCCCAGCGAGGCCGTCGGGAGTCGGCGGCCTGGGACCAGGCCCCAAGGGTGGCGGCCAGGCCTCGGAGGCCGCTCTGAGAGGGCTCCGGCCCGTTATCCCCGCCCCTGCCCGGCCCGGCTCCGGCCGCTCCTCACCACGTAGGCGGAGCCGCCGCTGTCCCCGCTGCGGGACTCGGTTTCAGGAATGGAAAAGTGCATGTTCCCTGCGGCAGGGCCCAGCTGGGCTCCGGACTGACAGGGCCGCAGCGGCTTTACACGCTCGCCTCCGCCGCTCAGCGCGTCCCCGCTGCCTCACTCGCCATTTTGGGGGGGTGGGATCGGAGGTGGAAAGAGTGGTGGGACGTCCTCTCTGGGCGCAGCCCCCCTGGCATGCTGGGAACTGTAGTCTAAAGGGCAAGAGGCGACTGCCACGCCTGGGAGCTCAAAGCTGAGAGGGCCCTCCTCAGTGCCCGTAGTCCGGGGCGGAGCCCCAGTGCACGTCGGACATTGTAGTCCGCGGAGGGCTGCGCGCCGCGGGTGTCGACCCAGGTGGCGCTGTAGGCCCAGGGACTGCGGCGGGCGGAGCCTAGGACCGAGGGTGATGGCTGCCGTGGCTGTGGCTGTCCGTGAGGGTGAGTGAAGGGCAGGGGAGCACTCACAGGTACGCGAGCCGCCGGGCGGTAGACGGCTACGGCCGAGCCCTGAGTCCCTCTGGGTCCTGTCGTTCCGTTCCGGCGCCTCTCCGGACGCTGGGGTGCACTGCCTTGGGGCGCAGCCCCGCGCCGCGTACCGGCTGGCTCTGGGCGAGAAGGGTGGGGGGCCCCGCTCGGCTCCCTCCCCCGCCTTCCTTTTGATCCTGCGGCGCATTGCGTCCCCACGCGGATCCCTGGCTTGCCTCCCGCCTGGCGGCGGGGCTGTGGTCATGCCAACCCAGCAGCCAGCCGCGCCGGGTACAAGCCCCTCCAAACCCTCCCGGAGCCTCTCTGGCTCACTTTGTGACCTGTTTTCTGATGCAGACTCGGGGTCTGGGATGAAGGCGGAGCTTTCTACTCGGCCTGGGGTAAGTGAGGATGCCCTCCCAAAACGCCTGTCAAGCTCTACGCAGGAGGCTGTGTCAGCTTCATTCCGCCCCAGCCTCCATCCCCGTTTCACTGTATTTCTCAGGAAAACGAGATTTTACAGAATTCTTTCAGCCTTAACAGTATGTGACTCTGATCCTGGAGGAGAAACTTCGATCTCTATGGGATGTAAGCTTGTAACAGCTAGCTGGTTAGAGTTGGGAGAGGATTAGGGGCTTTACCTTATAGGAATCTTGGAAGGCACCAGTAATGTTTCTTCGTCTTTGGAATTGTTGGGGAAGAGCAGTATTCTATGTCTGTGTCTCAGGCAGCAGGGAGGGAGATGACCCAAGAAGAGAAGCTGCAGCTTCGGAAGGAAAAGAAACAGCAGAAGAAGAAACGGAAGGAGGAAAAGGGAGCAGAACCAGAAACTGGCTCTGCTGTACCTGCAGCCCAGTGTCAAGGTGCGGAGGCTTTTTTAAAAGGCTGGGGTGTGGAACTGGTCGAGGGATGTGTGGGAGAGAAGAGGAGGAGACAGGACAAACAAAGTTGGTTTGAGCAAGTGAAAAACGAAAAAGTTTGTTTTAAGACTTTACTTATTTATTTGTCAGAGAGAGAGCAAGAGCGCACAAGAAGGGAGAGCTGCAGGCAGAGAGAGCCCCGGGTTCCGGGCTGAGCAGGGAGCCCGATGCAGGGCTCGATCCCGGGACCCTGGGATCATGACCTGAGCTGAAGGCAGACGCTTAACCAACTGAGCCACCCAGGCGCCTGCAAGGAAGTTTAGATAAGCAGAGAAACTTTGGCTGGGGCATAGGTAGATATTACCTGCCTGGGGCTTGGGCACCTCTTCTTTCTATTTCGTAGGCCCAACCAAAGAACCGCCAGGACCAGGCAGTCAGCTGGCTACTGCTGGGGAGAAAGTTGCTGCTGGTCGAAGTAAAGCTGAACTTCGTGCTGAACGGCGAGCTAAGCAGGAGGCAGAGCGGGCCCTGAAACAGGCAAGGAAAGGGGAACAAGGAGGACCACCTCCTCGGGCCTGCCCCAGCACAGCTGGAGAAACCCCCTCAGGTACTTTCCCTTCATTTCAGGACCTCTGTTTTGATTTTAATTCTTGTGTAGCTCAAGCTTCCCCATGGTAAAACAGCTCTCCCTTCCCATTCTTTGCCTTGGGACCAAGAGCTCAAAATTCTCCCCTCTACCTCATCCTGTCTTTATTTCTTCTATTGTTTTCTCCCCTGTTTTTCCCCTCCCCTCTGTTCAGTTTTTCTTGATGTCCCTTATGCATTAAGAGCAGATTTCTCATTATTATCTACAGTGTCTTAAAAATATGGTTATCATCTTTTAGGAGTGAAGCGTCTCCCTGAGCACACTCAGGTTGATGACCTCACACTTCTGCGAAGGCTTGCTAAAAAACCAGAGCAACAAGAGGTAGGAAGTGGTTTCAGTGTGTGGCCAGAAATTGCCTAAGGGAGATGGGATGGTGGGGGTCGGCGGGGAGGGAGGGTGAGGTGGTCAGGGCAGAGTGAGACTGAGACCCTGGAGAAGAATGGGAATTTGGTGCAAAGTAGCCTCACTGTTTACTTGCTTTCCACTGCTCCTGTTCCTGTTCTGTCAAGGTTCCTACACGAAACGATTATGGATCCAAAGTCAGTCTTTTCTCCCACCTACCCCAGTACAGCAAACAAAACTCTCTGACTCAGTATATGAGGTAGGATCCTATGAAACTGTCATAACTTTTAATTGAAGTTCTAGGAGTTTTGGTGACTCAGTATTGAAAGTGACTGGAAATTTGAGATGGGATGTGTGGGAAGAAGCCTGCACATAAGGCAAAACTCTAGAGGAAATGGGGGTGTCTGTGCTAGTGAAGGAAGTTCCTTTTCATCAGGGGCAGGTGGGCAGTAGGTGCTCAAGCTCCCTTGCAAAGTGTGTGACACCGCCATCCCATCAGCATCCCATCCTCTGTGATCCACCCAGCCATGGTGCGACTCGGCCTGCAGTACTCCCAGGGCCTGGTCAGTGGCTCCAACGCCCGGTGTATTGCCCTGCTTCGTGCCTTGCAGCAGGTATGCCCCGTCCTGTTCCCTCTAGGATCGAATCCCACTGTTCCCAACACTACCTCAGCTTCTTCTCACCCAAAGTAATTTCTGGGAGACAGAGGGAATGACTCTATCCTCAGAGCACTTTGCTCAGTGAAACTTGCCCTACCCCCCCTTTCAGAGACCTTTATTAAGGGACGTTTCGCTGACCACTGTGTGTACCCTGTAGGTGATTCAGGATTACACAACACCTCCCAATGAAGAACTCTCAAGGGATCTAGTGAATAAACTAAAGCCCTACTTCAGGTAAGGACAGCCACTGCAAGTCTGCTTGTACCTCCCCTCGTTCTCTTCTTGTATCCTGTTTCTTGCTCTTTTACCTGTTTTATTTTTCTGTTCTTGTCTTCTTTTTAAAGAGAACATTTTTAAGCACAGACGTAAGTTGTAGAGCCGCACAAACGTGAGGTCCTGTCTTTGTAGCTTCCTGGCTCAGTGCCGTCCCCTGTCAGCAAGCATGTACAACGCCATCAAGTTCCTCAACAAGGAGATCACGGGTGTGAGCAGCTGCAAGCGGGAAGAGGAGGTGATGAGTATGAGCAATGGGCAAGGCGTGCACCTCAGGGTACAGCCGAGAGACACGTCCCGGACTCCCAGAAGGGACAGTGAGGCCATTCCGCCCTGGTCCAGGGTTAAGCACGTGGTTGGGCTGTCTGACTTGTGCCACCTTTGGGCCCCCATTAAGCCCCCTTTGAGCCCATCATTGTACGCATGCTCAGGCACCTGGTATGATGATCAGAGGAAGATCAGAGGAAGAAATGTGTCCATTTCTTGTTCCCTAAGCATTTTATTCCATTTAGGCCAAATCAGAACTTCGAACAGCCATTGATCGGTATGTGCAAGAGAAGATTGTGCTCGCAGCTCGGGCAATTTCCCGCTTTGCGTGTAAGAAGATCAATAATGGGGATGTGATCCTGGTATATGGATGGTATGTTCCAGACCCTGTGACTGAGAAAATTAGGGGGTGAAACAATCTGAAGAAGGGACTGCCCTTTTGCTCTTTAGTAATGAGCTGTCTGGCTATCAGTTAGTGACATCTATAACTGAATCGTCCTCTCCATTCACTACAGCTCATCTCTGGTGTCACGAATTCTTCAGGAGGCTTGGGCTAAGGACCGGCGGTTTCGGGTGGTAGTGGTGGACAGTCGGCCACGGCTGGAGGGAAGGCACACACTACGTTCTCTGGTCCGTGCTGGGGTCCCTGCGTCCTACCTGCTGATTCCTGCAGCCTCCTATGTGCTCCCAGAGGTGAGGGCAGAGGAGAGGGACTCCAGAGTTGGAGGTAAAAGGGTGTAGTGGTGTAGACATAATCCTATCTTCCCAAGGTTATGATTATTTAAGAATACTAGAATTTTATATCCTTGTTTATATTTAATAGGAAAAACACCTACAGCATGTTCTAGCATTGTTGTTATTGTAAGGACAGTAAACTAGCAGCCACCAAGAGGAAACGGGACAAAAATAACTTCGGAGTTTCATTTTCTTGTGGGAGGTGCAGTGGGTCAATGGTCAGGTGTTTTCCAAGAAGAGCCATCATTAAGTTCTATTATTGTCTTAATACTGCTGTCCTGAGCAGGAGTGGGGAACCTTTTGGTGCATTAATCACATGCCACGTTTTCTCCCCCTCTCCACTGTTCAAAACAAATAGGTTTCTAAGGTGCTATTGGGAGCTCATGCACTCCTGGCCAACGGGTCCGTGATGTCCCGGGTAGGGACAGCGCAGCTGGCCCTGGTGGCACGGGTGCATAATGTGCCAGTGCTGGTCTGCTGTGAAACGTACAAGTTCTGTGAGCGTGTGCAGACTGATGCCTTTGTCTCTAATGAGCTAGGTAAGGAGCCCAGGAGGGCAGAAGAGAAAGTTCCAAAGATCTGAGATTTGGAAGGGAGGAGGGAGGGTTGAACTACAACTTGTTTTCTCAACGGACGTAAATCGGTATGTCTCCCATTGCAGGTGACCCTGATGATCTGCTGTGTGAGCGAGGAGAACAGGTGGCCCTGGCTAACTGGCAGAACCACCTGTCCCTACGGTTGTTGAATCTAGTCTATGACGTGACCCCCCCGGAACTGGTGGATCTGGTGATCACGGAGCTGGGGATGATTCCTTGCAGTTCTGTACCTGTTGTTCTACGAGTCAAGAGTAGCGACCAGTGAGTGGGGGAACCCAGGGTCAATAAATGACATACTCCCTGCATTCAGCAACTCTGCTGCCTTTGTATCTCTTTTAGTATCGCCATCATTTAGGTTACAGACACTGAGTTAGATATGAGGAGGAATATAGGGACAAATCAGAGAAATATCTTTAGTGTTTTAGGATTGTTAATCTAATATATTGGTATGTTAAATTATTTCATATCAGTAAGTAGTATTTTTAGATGTTGAGTACTTATTATGTGTCCGAAACTGCTATAATCCCTTTCTGATCTGTTTAGGAAGGTTAAGATAGCTCTAAAAAAGGAAATTTTATGAATAGGAAAACTGAGACACAGAGGTTAAGTTACTTGCCAAGGCAACTCAGCTAAGGCACAGAGAGACTGAGTTGTCCAGGGTAATACAGTAACAAAAGCAGCTTGTGATCCCTCAGGCATTCTGGATTGAGAGACTGTGCCCCTAACTTTTATGCCATCTGCCATTGAGGAACACTCATCATGGTGAAAGTAGACAGTATCTGCAGTATGAAAGAAGTTCCACTGGTCGTATGAACAGAGTTCCTAGGAGGCAACCACAGATGATGCCAGGAAACCTAGTAAGGTCGGAGAAGACTTCACAGGGAGCATGCGACCTATGAGGGTAGGGAGTTTCCCAGTTGGAAAAGGATGGGAAGGCGGATCTGCAGTGGGAATAGCTTGAATGCAAAAACAGAGTGGCCAGTCCAAAGTGTCAAGTGGTGTGGTGAGGCTAGACCTGAGACTTAGGTGGAGAGTGAGTGATAAAGAAGGAAAGGTAGGTTGGGCTGGGGCCAGATTGTGAGTCTTAACCATTGTGGTTGGCCTAAAAAAATGGGATAGTCATCTGTTTTGTGTGTACGTGTGTGTTTGTTTTATTGAAAAATTGCAAACAGAAGTAGAGTGAACTATCCTAAGAATCCCCATCCCAGATACAATAATTATCAAGATTGACCACATTTGCTTTCTTTTTCTTATACCTTGCTGAAGTTACTTTAGAGGAAATCCCAGATACTGAATCATTTCACTCCTACAAACCTCAGTATGTGTCTCTAAAAAATAGACGTTTACCGTGTTATTGTTACACCTATTAAATTCTTAGTATTGTTCAGTCTGTAATCAAATTTCCTTGATTATCTCAAAAACTGGCTTTTTTGCAGTTGGTTTGTTTGAATCAGGACCCAAGCAAATCTGTACATTACATTTGGTTAGTAGGTCTTCAATTTATCAGAAGCAGTCTCCTCAACCTCCCTTCTTTTCTCAGGACTGACCTGTTCCAGAAATCAAGTTATCATAAAATGTTCCCCACTCTGGATTTGACTGTTGGCTTCCATGTGGTATCATTTAACTCCTTCCTCTAACCCATTTCCATTCAACTTCTTGGGCAAGAATACTTAGTAAGTGGTGCTGCGTTTCATATCGCCTCACATCAGGAGGCAAATAATAGCTGGTTGTCCCATGTTCAGTGATGAGTGGGTCCAGTTTTAAAGTTCAAAATTTTTAAGTTTCTCAACAAATTTTCATTTAGTGGTTTTATAACCACTGGTGGTTATTGCCTGAATTCATTAGGGGATGCAAAATGATTTTTCCCCCTAATTCTATGATTCTTTCCATATTTACTAGCTCATAATCTTCTAAAAAGAATTCCTTCTCACTGTTTATTCTGAATTGGAGTTCATACTGGAAAGAAAGGATAAATGTTTCTTTCCTTTTATTTGCTAGTTTCCAGGAATTGATCACTATTTACTTCCAGTGGCATACAATGAGTAGTTATGGATTAGTCGGCTTTCTCTTTTTTTTTAAAAAAGGATTATCAACTCATGGGTTTTTTATGTATTGAGCATATTAATCATTAAAACTAAGCAGAGGATCGACAAGGTCAGCTCCTTGTTTTAGAAAGGTAACTGGTAGAGATTAGAGGCAGGGAACAGAGCAGTTGAAAGATTGCCTGTCAATCAAAATTACAAATGCATCAAAACTTTGGTCCAGCAATTCTGCCTCTAGGAATTTATGCTACCTACCTATATAGTTGCAGATGTTTGAGGTAAGATGATTTATAGCAGCATTGTTTATACTTGCAAAAGACTGGAAACCACCTAAATATCCATTAAGAACAAGATAATTACAGTTGACCCTTGAACAACATGGGTTTTAACTGTGTGGGTCTGCTTATATATGGATTTTTTTGTTACAATACTGTCAATGTATTTTCTCCTCCTTGTGATTTTTTTGCCATTTTCCTTTCTCTAGCTTACTTTATTGTAAGAATACAGGATATAATACATATTGACATACAAAATGTGTTGACAGTTTATAGACTTCCAGTCAACAGCAGGCTATTTAGTATTTAGTAATTAAGTTTTGGGGGAGAAGAAGTTAATATGCAGATTTTCCACTGCACAGCGGTCAGCACTTCTAACCCCTGTGTTCAGGGGTCAACTGTATCCTACATTTGTATCATTACTAAGCAGTCATCATAAAGAATGAGGAAGGTTTTTATGTACCGAAATGGAACAATCTCCAAAGTACACTCAGTTAAGCCAGATGCAGGACAGTGTGTGTCATCGGTTTGAATTAAAAAGGGAAAGATATATATGCATTTGCTTATGTGTGTAAATATATAAAGTATCTTGGATCTGTAACAAGGAACTGATTGCGTAGATGTGGAGACAGGTGGAAGGGAGTCTTCAGTTTTAAGTCTTAGCTAGCTCCTCCCACGTATTTCTCAAATGTTTTGTGTAACCAAGGGAATTTAATAGGTGAAATTTTGGGGGGAAAGACTGGTTTACTCCACCCCTTCCTGTCCCTATGTATACATCCTGAACTCTCCTAGTTAATATGCGGACACCTGTAAAGTTTATATGGTTTTAAATGTCTCAGGAAAAAGCAGAAATTTGTTAACGTTCTTTGTCCACCCGCATCCCATCTCCCCAGGGAGGGAGTGGGTGGGGCAAGGCCTATGCCCAACTAAGGCCAGGGGCCAAGCCTGAGGCTCATTACGGCGTCCCCACACCAGGCTTTTCTACTGGTTTCCCTTCCGTGTCCTTTTCCCAACCCGTTTGTGTTTTTGTAGCGCCCATCCTTGGCTTCATGAGTGGCCGCCCGCGGCGGAGGCCCGAGTCATCCTCTGACAGTCGGCGGCTAGGCTTCCTCTGTCTCTCAGTCTGTGTCCTCAGCTCGGACGGCGCCGGGGTAGTTACTCCCACTCCAGCCGGGCCCTGTCCGCTACACGGCCGGTAGTCTTGACGGTTAGGCAGGCTTCAGCGGCAACGAGGCCTAGGCGCGCCCTACACTCGAGGCTCGCGTACAGGCCTCTTGGGAACCCGCGGGGCGCGACGGCCGTCACCGCGCAGGCGTCAATCTTCCTTTCTTGACACTGCAATTCCCAGAAGGCCACGCAGCGTCCCCGGCGCGGCTAAAGCCCGGGAGCCTCGCCAGCTCCGAAAGGGCGCGGGACTCTCGCCGCACTGCATTATGGAATACATAGTCTGAGAAAACGTCTTCGGGCCAAAGTACCCACGAAGCTCACATGTTTACCTTGTGCATTGGCGGCAGGGCGGTGGGGGGAGGGGGTCAATAAAGAGTAGCTACCAGATTTCGTCATAAAACCGCGACCAGACAGGCGGCGCCATCTTCGAACTTGGACTTCCGGAAGGACTTTGGTGAGGGTGAGTGTACCGCAGCGGGGTGAGCGGGGGCCCCACGATTACTCCTCCTCCTCCTTTTCCCATAGCACTAAGATATTGGGAACCAACTCCCGACCCCGCTGTTCCTTCTCTGCATAGCATCGCGACCTGCAGCCCCCGCGCTGCTACAGAAACTATCACACTCCCCACCTCCTTCCCTGTAGTGCAACCAGACATCCCTCATCCCTGCTAATCACGGCTCTTGCCTTCTTCCCCGACGCGGTGCGGTAACACGGCATCCTGTGTCCCGGCCGCGGCGCTACTTGCATTCCATCCCTCGGACTCAGCGAACCTTCAGTAGTTCTGAGCCTCAGAAAACTCAGGGCTCGCTCCCAACGCAGGCTAGTGGTGGAAGCTGCCCCCACACCCATGACTGAGGAAGGGCAGGCGATCACTCCTATAGTGGTAGCGGGTTAGCCTCCTCATTCTGCTGCGTCCCATCCTCTTCCTCCATGAGGCTCTTCTAACCCCGGGGTTGTGCCCCGCGCGCTCCAACCCCATTGGCGCAGCCAAGGGCCAGTTATGTTTCCCTTCTGGTGCTTTTATCCCGCGGCAAGTAGGCTGTCTGCTGGGGAAGGCGGAGGAGGGGACTTCAGCCCCACCCGTGGTAACTCACTTTGTTAGAGAGGTGTAGTGTGTATGGCGAAGCCTATTCGCCCTAGCGGCGTATTGTTAAACAAACTTAAGCCATTCCTGTTCCTTGGTTACTTTTTGCCATCCCTTCTTATCTAATGTACTATTATTTTCTTAATAGTTTTCTTTAAATTGGTTTGTTTTTCAAGTTTAAGTACTTTAGTCTCAATCAAAGCAAGACAGATGAAACCGTGGGTTTCATGGGCGAGAGTTTTTTTGTTTTTGTTTTGAGAGAGAGCGCGCGCGCGCGGAGGGGAGTTGGGGGGAGGGGCAGAGGGAGGAGGGAATCTTAAGCTGGCTGCAAGCCCAGCGGGGAGCCGGATTCCAGAGCTCGGTCTCACGACCCTGAGATCACGACCTGAGCAGAAATCAAGAGTCTGAGGCTTCAGTGACTGAGCCACCCTGGCGCCCCCATGGGCTAGAGTTTTTCATACAAGTTAAAATAAATATAGTTAGATAAAGTCGTTCATTTTTGTATCACTAAAATCATCCTGCATAGCACCAGGTGCACCATAGGAACACTTTGGGAAACAGTGTATTAGACCAGTGTGTTTAAAGTAATTCCATCCTTTAGGAACTGTGTTAACTAATTATTTTCCTTGACTGGGGAAATCCTGGCAGCCTTGAAGCAGTATTGCAAACAAGTTGAGGTGCAGATGTAAACTTATATAAACTCGGGGCGCCTGGGTGGCTCAGTCAGTTAAGCAGCTGCCTTTGGCTCACGTCATGGTCCCAGGGTCCTGGGATCTAGCCCCGCATCGGGCTCACTGCTCGGCAGGAAGCCTGCTTCTCCCTCTTCCACTCGCCCTGCTTGTGTTCCCTCTCTCGCTGTGTCTCTCTCTCTGTCAAATAAATAATAAAATCTTAAAAAAAAAAAACAACAACACTTCTATAGGGGCGCCTGGATGGCTCAGTCGTTGGGCGTCTGCCTTCGCTCCGGTCATGATCTCGGGGTTCTGGGATCGAGCCCCGCATCGGGCTCTCTGGTCCGCGGGGAGCCTGCTTCTCCCTCTCCCACTCCCCCTGCTTGTGTGTTCCCTCTCCCGCTGTGTCTGTCAAATAAATCTTTTTTTTTTAAAAGAAACTTCTATAAACGCTAGCACAAATTTATTAAACATTCCTTCCTTTACTTGTGTCTGGAATTTGTATTGTGAAATCATAAATGGAAATTGACCACCATACCCTGCTGCTGCCTTCTACAGAAGTGAATCCTTAAAGGGATTTTTTGCAGCTTGAGAGGTTAGTCGTTAAATCAACAAAGTTTTAATTATTGCACTTAACCATGTAACCAGGTTCTGGATTCAACAGTGAGTCAGGCAAGATCCTTATGAAACTTTTTTTTTTTTTTTAAAGATTTTATTTATTTATTTGACAGAGAGAGACAGCGAGAGAGGGAACACAAGCAGGGGGAGAGGGAGAGGGAGAAGCAGGCTTCCTGCTGAGCAGGGAGCCGGACATGGCTCTATCCCAGGACCCTGGGACCATGACCTGAGCGGAAGGCAGACGCTTAACAACTGAGCCACCCAGATGCCCCAAGATCCTTATGAAACTTCCAAGTGAGACAGATAATGAAGTACGTAAATACTCATTTCTCTTATCATAAGAGAATTCCACATGGACTAAAGAGCTACATTTAAGGGCACCTGGGTGACTCAGGTCACGATCCCCAGTCAGGGTCCCTGCTCAAAAGGGAGTCTGTTTCTCCCTCTGCCTGCTGCTCCCCCCCGCTTGTGCTCGCTCGCTGTCTCTCAAATGAATAAATAAAATCTTAAAAAGTTACATTTAAGATTCAAACTAGAGAGTATTAGAAGAAAATAGGATATGTTTATATTAGGGTAGGAAATGGCCTTTTAAAACACAAAACAACTCATAAAGGAAAAGATTGAGAAATTTAATTCAGAAAATATAACTTCAGTTTAGCAAGAAACATTATAAAGTTTTTTAAAAAGTAAAAACAAAGGCGCCTGGGTGGCTCAGTCGGTTGTGTCCAACTCTTGATTTCAGCTTAGGTCATGATCTCCGGGTATTATATGGAGCCTCAGGTATGGCTCCAAGCTCAGTGAAGAGTCAGCTTGAGATTCTCTCTCTCTCCCTCTTTGCCCCTCCCCCCTCTAAAATAATAATCTTTTTTAAAAAGTAGAAACAAAGTATTTGCAACAAAAATAGCAGCTCCACAGATCAATAAAAGATTGATTTGTCCTATAGAGGTATGGGCAAATTATATGTACAGGCAATTCATTAAAAAATACAGATATCCCCTCTCTCTCTCTCTGACAAAGAAATAAATAAAATCTTTTTTTAAAAAATGAGGGTCCCTGGGTGGCTCAGTTGGTTAAGTGTCTAACAGCCTTTGGCTTAGGTCATGATCCCAGGGTCCTTCGATCTAGTCCCACTTTGGGCTCCTTGCTCAGCAGGAAGCCTGCTTCTCCCTCTGCCTGCTGCTCCCCCTGCTTGTGCTCACATTCTCTCTCTCAGACAAAGGAATAAAATCTTTTAAAAAAATGTATATAGATGTTCCAGGCGCCTGGGTGGCACAGTCAGTTAAGTAACTGACTTTTGGTTTCAGCTCAGGTCCTGATTTGAGTGTTATGAGATTGAGCCCCATGTGGTGCTCCGCACTGAGCAAGGAGTCCGCTTGAGATTCTCTCTCCCCCCGCCTCGTGCTTTTGCGCTTGCTCGCTCACTCAAATAAATCTTAAAAAAAAATACATATAGATAGATACATAGATGTCCAACAGATAAAAAGAAGTTGCTAACCTCAATCATTATCAGGACAATGCAAATAAATACAATAGGGAAGAATTCTTTCATGCATTAGATTGGCAAAAATTAAAGACTAGCAAGGGTGTGGTAAAATGGGTACAATTATAATTCTAAGGAACACTGGAGAGTAACTAGGAAGAATGAGATATATGTGTGTGTGTGTGTGTGTGTGTGTGTGTGTACTGATGTGGAAAATCCTTAAGGCATACACAGAAGTTCTCTTAACTGATACCTATTTAACTAGCTCCCTGTGTTAACTGACATTCCCCGTTTCCTCTGTAGAGTGTACAGACTGATGCCCGTGGCACACTGAATGCTTGAAGCCTATAGGCTTTTCTCCTATAGGCCTGGTCATTCTCTCTCCACTGATTGAGTTGAATGCTTGCCAAGATCATTGTAATGGTTCTCAACATTTTTTATGGCAGTTAATTTGTCATTATATTTATATAATTGTGATATGTTTAAATTTTAAAGAAATTTGAGTATGGAAGAGTTATTGCTATTAAAACTAAGTTGAAATGTGGCAGATAAATAGGTACTTCGTTATTCTTTACATTCTACATGTATTTACAAGTATTTTGTGTCAACTAAAAGTTTTATAAAAACAATTCTAAAAAAGAAAAGAAAGCAAACCAAGTTGAATGCTTTGGAAAGAAAAAAGAGGTACATTTGCCAAGAAACAAAGAGGCTGCCAAATAGGTGTGAGTGAGACAGCTGTAAAAGATCGAGGAAAAGTTTGTAAAAATCTAAAACTTCATTGCACTTAAACTGCCTCTGAAGAAAAGAGAATGTTCCAAGAAAGGTGTGGTCAGTAGCGTCCGTGCTGCTGAGAGATCGAGTTAAATGAGACTGAGAAGTGCCCATTGCATTAGTTGACCCAGCAACTATTGATGACTTCAGCCTCAGTGATGAGTTGGAGGGCAATATCCTAGTCAAAATGAAGCAGGGTAATTAAAACATCAAGGGCAGACAGCTCTTTAAAAGTTTGACTGTGAGAGGGAGGAAGAATGTGGGTTGAAGGATTGTTGTGTGTGTGTTAAGATGAGAATTAGAGACATGTAAATGCAGTTGGGAAACAAACAATGTAAAAGAAAAAGCTAAACAATTCCAGTGTCCTTAGGAGATGGGGGAGTAGAGCTAGAACACAAGTGGAAGTTGGGCTTAGAAAGTAGATGAGGGGTTCAGATGCAGGGAATGTTAGGCTACTTGACCAGACGTCAAAGTATGTCCCACATAATGGCTTTGGGTTTTGTTTCGGAAATCAGAGGCAAAATCATCTGCTGAGAACCAGGGGATCAGAGGTTGGGGGTGAGGGAATGTGGGGGCTGACAAGAGAGAAAGTGTGATTGCTAGCACTCCGGCAGCTTAGATGCACGCATAGAGAAAAAGGATGGTTGGTTCATCCAGGGCTTAAATTTTGCCAGTCCTGTGGAACAAAAAGACAAGAAAGGAACTTTATACTATCAACAAAAGTCTGATTAAAATAAAGGCATCTAAGGTAGATAGGATGTGGCCAACACAGGGAGAAACTGGAGACGTCAATGATGGTGGCTTGATATGGCTGAAGAATAGATAAAGTGATCGTAGTTAAGCAATCTAGATATAATGATGGGAGGTTGTGATCAGATAGTGGGATGTCTTTGTGATTTTAGAGGTTAAAAGGATTTGTGAGACAAGGTCCAGTGTATTACAGTGAGTGAGTAGCAGTGGGTTAGCTGAATGTTACGGGCTTCAAAGGAACAGTTTTTACAAAATAGGGAGGACTGCTGGTCTACAAGTGCATTTGGAGAGGAACTGACAAGACACTGATCCCACCTTCTACAGTGGGGTCAGTGGGATGTGAGAGAAGGAAAAAACCTCCACTTGATAGCCTGGAAAGCTAGAAATTTCAATTCCTGGAATTTTTTTCCATCCAAGATTCTGAATATGATAGGTCTTGCCAGTCAGATGTGGTCTCAAATTTGGACCCGAGTTTAGAGAGGAGAGAGGCAGGCCATACATTTTGACAGTTCAGATTGTGGCAGGGGTATGATTGTGGACCTGGGAGCCGAGCAGGGTCTTCCCTCTTGAGTCAGGTCACTCTCTGATCAGTGCAGAGGCCGTTCATGGAGCCATCAGCTGTGGCAGGAACTTCTTGATTCGCAGGTGCCTCCTCATTGCATAGGAGAGGTCTTGTGGTTCTTGAACTAGCAGCTGCCAGACAACTTCCCATTTTGACCAGCACTTGTTCTAAACTGCCCCTCCTCACCCCCAACCCTCCCAATGATCCTGCATGCAGGTGGTTCTCAAACTTGCCTGTGCATCCAAATAATCTGAAGGGCTTTGTGAAGACAAAAAGTGCTGGCCCCATCCCAGAGTTTTTGATTCAGTAGGTCTGGGATAGGACTGGAAATCTGCATTTTATTTTATTTATTTATTTTTTTAAAGATTTCATCTATTTATTTGACAGAGAGAGAAAGCACAAGTAGGCAGAGTGGCAGGCAGAGGGAGAGGGAGAAGCAGGCTCCCCGCTGAGCAGGGAGCCGGACGCGGGGCTCGATCCCAGGACCCCGGGACCATGACCTGAGCCGAAGGCAGCCGCTTAACCGACCGAGCCACGCAGGCGCCCCTGGAAATCTGCATTTAACAAATTTCCAAGGGATGCTAATGCTGCCAGGACCATGCTTTAGGAGCCACTGATGTGAACCATGTAATAATACCCAGTAATAAATCCCTTTTAGCTGAACTGGCTAGAGAGGATTCTGTTCTGTGTGCTGAACCTTGACCAATAGAGAGGTCAAATAATCATTTTATTCATGTCTTCTCTGTCCTTATCTACTTGATCGGTCAGTGGTTAAAAGAAGTAGTTCTTGTATTTCCTGAAGATTTGGCTTTGTTTTGATGCTATGTCATTTGATGAATTAAGAGTTCATGACATTTATCTTTTATATAATTTGAAGTTTTATTTATTATCAAGTATTCCCTTTTTGTCCCATTTAATACTTTTTCCCCTGAATTCAACTTTGTTGTTAACAAAACTCCTGTTTTCTTTGTGCCTACATTTGCCCTATATATTTTTATATCTTTTGACTTCCAGCTCTTTGAGTTCCTTTGTTTTAGACATCTCTTTCAAAGCATATAGTTTGGCTTTTATTTATTTATTTATTTATTTATTTTAAAGATTTTAATTTATTTATTTGACAGAGAGAGAGACAGCGAGAGAGGGAACACAAGCAGGGGGAGTGGGAGAGGGAGAAGCAGGCTCCCCGCGGAGCAGCGAGCCCGATGCGGACCCTGGGATCATGACCTGAGCCGAAGGCAGATGCTTAACTGACCGAGCCACCCAGGTGCCCCATAGTTTGGCTTTTAAGTCAATCCAAATCTTTATTTTATTTTATTTTTTTAATGGATGAATTGATCTTTGGTTATTGTTATAGTCATATCTTAAGTCATCTTGTAGGTCTTTTCTTTGTGTTTCTTTTATTTCCATCTCTTACTCTGTAGCCTTTAAAGCAATTCCTTCTGATTCCTGTGGCCCACTAGGCATTTTGGAAGCAATATTGTATACTACTTTGGTTCTGTTAAACATCCTTAAGGCATATACAGATCTATGGGGTATTCCTTCCTGAGATTTGAGCTATTTCTCCTTTGTCATAGACAGGCAGGTTATTCTGGCCAAAAACTGGGCCCTTGCAGAGTTCTGTGTTGCTCAGCTTTTTGGTTTGGTGTTCAGTGTTTTGTTTATCTCTGTCAGTTTACTTTTGCCCATGGTTGCACAAATGATTTTCTGGGTTTGGAAAAAAAGAATGAAGAGGGGCGCTTGGGTTACTAAGTCGGTTAAGTGACTGACTCATGGTTTTGGCTCAGGTCATGATCTCAGGGTCATGGGATCGGGCCCTGCTTTGGGCTCTGCTTCAGACTCTGCACTCAGCAGGAGTCAGCTTGAGACTCTCCCTTTCCTTCTGCCCCTCCCCTGCTCTGGTGCATGCATGAGTCCTCTCTCTCTCTCTCTTTTTCTCAAAAAAAAAAAAAAAGGATTCATGACAGTTTTTTAGTCCATTCTTCAATGTGGGAAAGGCCTCTTAATGTGGTAGGATGTTCCTTAATTATCTCATAGCCATCCACCTCCCCTACTCAAGGAAAAAATTAATGGCAGGGCACTAGAGAACTCTTACTTATTATTAAATAAATCTATTCCTTGACTAGTATTCACAAAGATGGATGTTAGCTCTAGGCATCCTCCTTCAATTTGGTCTAAATTTTATGTATCGGCAGCTATTCTTTTATTTATTTATTTATTTATTTATTGACGTATCATGTATTTTTTATTTCAGGGGTACAGGTCTGTGATTCATCGGCCTTACACAACACACAGCGCTCACCACAACACATACCCTCCCCAGTGTCCATCACCCAGCCACCCCTCGGCAGCTATTCTTTGTAGTCTATTCCTAGGAGGTTTAGGAAGATTTTTTCACCCTCTCTTTTTATTTTTTGAGGGGAAGACAGTGATTCATTTCATTGGGTTTTAAGGAAAGAAGTTGAATGATTGTTCATTCACTGCATTATCCTTACGAGTAAACTTAAGAGCTTTAAATTAAACTGGCCGAAGAATATAATGCTTGGCACATAGTAAGCATTTAATAAATAAACGGTAGCTTTCTTATTACCCGTTTATTGCTAGCTCTGCTAGTGTGTAAGTTCCATGAGGGCAGGGACCTTGTCTGTCTTGTTTATTGTCATGTTACCAGTTCCTAGAACAGTCTCTGACATAGAAGATGCTTAGTAATTATTGTGAAAGGAATGAGTGATCAGGGAGTGGTTGGGTTTCTGGCTGGGGGGGTGGGCGGTGGGTGGGATGGGAGGAGAAAAGATAGGAAAGGAGAAAACTCTGAACCGGTGCAAATAGCTTTTGCCTTCTACTCATGTGTATGTCTCTCTGCAGGGGCAGCCATTTTAGGGGGTGCTGATGGATACCTGCGGGGTCGGCTGTGTTGCCCTGGGGGAGGCCGGCCCCGTGGGGAACATGACTGTGGTAGTGTCTCCGGGACAAGAGGTGCTAAATCAGCTTGATGTCAAGGCCTCTTCAGAAACTAGTGCCGAGGCTTCCATAGAGATGTCTTTGCCTCCACCTTTGCCTGGATTTGAGGATTCTCTTGACGAGAGGAGGCTCCCTGCAGAACAAGAAAGCCTCTCCAGACTCGAACAGCAAGGTATATACCGTGTCCTTTCCTATTTTTATCTCCCCGTGCTTAGCTTAAGGTAAAAGAGAGCAGGGTGAGCTCACAGGATCTTACCGACCTGGGTATGGTGTAATCTGTCCCACGGAGGTTTGAGCTCTGCTCTCGTCTCACCCATATTCTTCTCTACAGATCTTTCTTCACAGATGTCAAAGGTCTCAAAGCCTAGGGCCTCAAAGCCTGGCCGGAAGAGAGGTGGTAGCACACGGAAAGGCCCCAAAAGGCCCCAACAGCCTAATCCTCCATCAGCCCCTCTGGTTCCTGGTCTCTTAGATCAATCCAACCCTCTATCCGCCCCCATGCCTAAGAAACGAGGTCGAAGGTCCAAGGCAGAGCTGCTACTGCTGAAGTTGTCCAAAGACCTTGATCAGCCAGAGTCTCCACCTCCAAAGAGGCCCCCTGAGGACTTTGAGACCCCTCCTGGGGAACGACCCCGCCGAAGGGCTGCCCAAGTGTAAGGATTGTGGGGCACAGCTTGTTGGAGGGCGGTCGGGGTGAAGGGTTGGCGGGGGCAGATGTTGGAGAGCTGAGAGGCTGTGACGAGTTGTCAGGTAAGCGGCGGGTAGCGTCTGGCTTCTGGGGACTTGAGCCATCTTCTAGCTCTTATTACAGCAACTTTTTTATCTGTTACTGAGTTTGTCCAGGAGATTGCTTTCTGTGCCTTGTTTCCTGTCACATTTTTCAGTTTCCTCTAGGTCTTCATTGCGATTTTCCCCGCCCAGTATCTGTTGGTCTCTGTGTGCCCTCCCATTCTTTTCTGGGCTCTTACTGATCTCTGACTGTGGTAGAGGGCAAGTGCCTTGGACTTGGAGTTGGCAGACCTGGGTTCAGATTCCACATGTGTGATCTGAGCCCTCCCTTGGCCAAGTCCCTTAACTTCCCTAAATTTCTGGTTCTTTATCAAAGGGGGAGGGGAAATGAATAGCTGCTTCACAGAGTCACTGGGCAGACCCAGTGAGATAATCGGCCAAGTGTCTGGAAAAGTGGGTTCTCCGTTAAGTGTTTGCTCTGACTCTGCCCTGTCCCGCAGGGCACTTCTGTACCTTCAGGAACTGGCTGAAGAGCTTTCAACGGCCCTGCCCGCTCCAGTGCCCTGTCCTGAGAGCCCCAAGGTGAGCAGCCCCGCCAAAGCGAAGAAAAACCGGCAGCAGGCAGCCTGTCAAGGTGGAGAGGAGGATGACGCCGCACGGGATGAAGACTTTGTTCTCCAGGTTGAGGCTGAAGATGGAGATGAAAGCGAGGGCCCAAGCGAGAGCTCCTCTGACCCTGAGCCTGTGGTGCCTCAAAGCACCCCACGAGGATCCACTTCAGGGGTAATCTGAGTGAACAAGAAAGCGAATGGGGAGGTAGAGGGATTGTTAGGGGGGTCTGCAGGGTGCCCTAGCGGAAAGCTTTGGCCTAGTAACTGATGGCCAAAAGAAGTAAACGAAGAAACGATGAAAGAGCCGAGCAGGCGGAGGCTGGCGGTGTAAGTGCATGAGGTCGCTCACTCAGCTACCGAGTGCCTCCTCCGCACTAGGAAACACACGTGACTAAGACAGCCTCCTGCCTCACAGACTCCACCGTGTGATGAGGGCTTCCCTGGGAGGGAACCAAATGCTTTTGGCGTGCCAAGGAGGGCAGTGAACTGCTGGGGCTTCACAGACAAGTGATGGCCGAGCTGGGTCTTGAAAGGTGAACAGGAGTTTGCCAGAGAGAGTGGTCTCTGGGAATTCCCAGGACAAGACCGCAGCAGGCAGAGCTGTTGAGAGCCCTCGGCAAGTTCCCAAAGGTATAGAAATGCCCTGCGGGACCAGCGGGGGCAGCAGTGGGGCATTAAACTCGAGGAGATGGAAGGACAGACTGGTAGGAGCCAACACAGGTGTTTGTGTGTTTGTTGAATTGTGGTAAAATATACATAACATAAAATTTGCCATTTAAAAATGTAAATTATTTTTGGGGGCGCCTGGGTGGCTCAGTCCGTTGAGCATCCAACTCTTGATTTTGGCTCAGGTCATGATCTCACGGCTGTGAGATGGAGCCCCGTGTCAGGCTCCGTGCTAGGCGTGGAGCCTGCTTGAGACTCTCTCTCCCCCCCCTTCCTCTGCTCTCCCCCCCGAAAAAGTACAACTGAGTGGCGTCAGCCCATTCCTAGTGTTGTGCAGCCATCACTGTTACCCATTCCCAAGACATTTTCATCATCACAGAAACTCTGTGCAACAGGTTTTTAAGTAGAAAAATAACGTGATCAGTTAGGACGATAGGTCAGTCTGCAGTGGGCGGTCAGAAGACAGCTTCGGTTATCCAGGTCATGATAGGGAGAGCCTGGATCAGGCTGTGAAGCAAGCCAAGGTGGGGGGCAGGTACAAGAGACATTTCAGAGAATTAGCAGCACTTGGCAGTTGCTGCAAAGGAAGGAGTAGGAGTTTCTAGCTTAGATGGTGCTCTTAAGTGCTGGACTTTGGGACAGCGGAACGGTGGGAGCATGGGAGGAGTGAGGGTGAGCAGGGGAGGTGATGGGCTCATTTTCTGACATGCTGAATTGGAGGTGCCTGGGTGCCATGAGCCGTCCTACTGGAGATGTCTGGTTGCCAGTCATGTGCATGGACATGTGCCTTCCTTGTTTCAAGCGCAACATTTAAGGGAACACCAAACCCCTCAGTAATCAAGATAAATATTTTGATGCAACATTTTAACAAATAAAGGTAATGCAGGGTGCTTCCGTGGCTCAGGCGGCTAAGCATCGGCCTTAGGCTCAGGTCATGATCCTGGGGTCCTGGGATCAAGCCCCGTGTTGAGCTCCCTGCTCAGTGGGGAGTCTGCCTCTCCCTCTCCCTCTGCCCCTTCCCCCGTTGGTGCTCTGAGTCTCTCGCACTCGCTCTCTCAAATAAATAAATAAAATCTTAAAAAAGAAAAAACACAACAAATTTATGGTGAACAAAATATCAAAGTTTTAAATAAAGACAGGCACTGTATTACTGATTTTCCTTTTGCCTTAGGCTCTATAATATGGGTTGGCACCACACTGTAAAAGTCTAGAATTCGTAGGAAAGCTAAAACTGGGTAAAGTTTACATTTACTAAGAAGTCAACCATGGTAGTCAAAGCTGTGGACATGGGATGAGAGTATATGTATAGAGGGTTGAGGAGAAGACAGAGGGACTCTGGGAAACACCATCATTACCCAAACCTGTCAGAGGAGGGAGCGCCGGTGGGGGAATATCAGAGAGGCAGGAAGAATAAGGAGACACTATCCCATGGGACAGGGGTTTCAGGAAGCAAATAGAAGTCCTCTGAACCAAATGCCATGGAGACGCCGGGGAAGGTGAACAGAAAATACGTAACAGGCTTTGCAGTTCTGATGGAGGAGTGGGAGCAGAAGGTGGAGAAGTCATCGTAATGGCGGAAACATCAGTCTTTTAAGATGCTGATAAGTCAGAGAGGAAGCTGCCAAGAAAAGTAGAAGCTGGGAAAGCTGCCTTCTGGGGACTTTCTCTTATCTCTAAAAGTCTCTCCCTAACTTATACTTTTTTCCCATTTGCTCCTCAGAAGCAGAAGCCACACTGCCGGGGAATGGCTCCCAATGGCTTACCAAATCACATCATGGCTCCTGTTTGGAAGTGCCTCCATCTCACCAAGGACCTGTGAGACTTGAGGAAGGGGGCTGGGGATGAGAAGGTGGTGGCGTGCAAAGGACCACCTAGAAGTGGGGCCACGGGAAAGAGGGCACTCCCAGGGCAGGACACTGAAGACATTCATAACTAAAAGGCACTGCTCCAAAGGCAAGAGCTCCAGAGCTGTGCTGTCCAACATAGTAGCCTCTAGCTGTGTTTGGCCATTTAAATGTAATTTAAAATTAATTAAAATTAAAAGTCGTTTCTCAGTTACACTAGCCACATTTCAAGTGCCCAGTAGCTACTTGGAGCTAGTGGCTAGTGTATCTGTCAGCACAGATGATAGATCACTTCCATCATTGTAGAAAGGGTTACTGGGCAGCACTGCTGTAGAATTTCTCTTTTCCTTCATTAATGCTTCTTCTGTTCCTCCAGCCGAGAGCAGAAGCATTCATACTGGGAGTTTGCAGAATGGATTCCATTGGCCTGGAAGTGGCACTTGTTATCTGAACTGTAAGTTGAAGAGGTATTCTGAAGCTGAGAGGGGGTGACACCCCTAAAGACAGGAGGGTGACAGGGAATCTTGGGATGGGTGAAACTTCCAGACTCACGCTGTTCTCTCCCCTGCCCCCAGTGAAGCGGCTCCCTACCTGCCCCAGGAAGAGAAGTCTCCACTGTTTTCTGTCCAGCGGGAAGGACTTCCTGAGGATGGCACACTCTACCGAATAAACAGGTGAAGATTGTGTATCTGTTTCTGATTCTAGGAGATAGAAATAGGAAAAATGAGTATTGAGAGGGATGACAGATTGGCCCTGTTCTTCCCCTGATGGTGTTCCAAGGGGTCCCAAGGTAGGAGTCCTGGCTAGATCTGGTTAACCTGCTCTAATTTGCAGTGCTCATTGCTGCTGGCCAGACTAAGGGAAGCGAGGGAGATGGAGGGCCAGTTTACCAAGTCACATCTACTCAGATAGACCCGGACAGACTGGCCCTGGAGAGAACACTGTAGTAGACCAGAACGCACAGCCTCTCATCTTTGAAGGTGAACTAGAGCTAGACAGGCTTTGGAAGAAAAGGAGGCAGACACAGATAGGTGGCTCAGGACTGTTCTCACCCATAGACCTTCTGCTTAGGCCAGTTCATACCAGCGTGAGCTGGAGCTCCCATTCTGTCCTCATTACCTTTTCTTTTTTTTTAAAGACTTAATTTTTTTGGAGCAGTTTTAGGTTCACAGCAAAACTGAGAGGAAGGTGCAGAGATCTCCCATATACCCCCTCTTCCCTCCTCCACATGCACAGCCCCCCTGTTACCAACATCCCCCATCAGAGGGCACGTGTGTTCTGGTTGATGAACCTCTACTGATAGAGCAGCACTCGAAGTCCATAAGTTACATTAGGGGTCACTTCCGGTGTTGTGCATTCTGTGGATTCAGACAAATGTGTAATGACCCGTCTCCATTGTTAGGATACCATAGAGAGTATCCTGAAAATCCTCTGTGCTCTAAAAATCCTCTGTGCTCTAACCGCTCATCCTGCCCACCCCTCTGACCGTCGCTATCTCGGATCTTTTGATGTCTTTATAGTTTGGCCTTTTCCAAAATGTGCCATAGTTGGGATCACACAGTGTGGAGCCTTTTCGGGTGGGCTTCTTTCACTTAATGATATGCATTTAAGGTTCCTCCACGCCTTTTCGTGGTTTGATAGCTCATTTCTTTTTAGTGCCAAATAATATTCCATTGTTTGGATGTTAATTTATCCATTCACCTACTGAAGTCCTTAATACCTTCTGTTAATTCCTTTCTTCATCCCATCTTTGACTTTTCTTTAGATTTAGCTCGATCACAGCACACCCAGAGCGCTGGGATGTGTCCTTCTTCACGGGGGGGCCCCTCTGGGCTCTGGACTGGTGTCCGGTGCCAGAGGGGGCAGCAGCTTCGCAGTATGTGGCCCTTTTCTCCAGCCCTGACATGAATGAGACACACCCACTGAGCCAGCTTCATTCGGGTCCTGGGCTGCTCCAAGTCTGGGGCCTTGGGACCTTGCAACAGGAAAGCTGGTGAGGTGGGGCTGGGGCGCTGCCATGGGAGTGTGGTTGAGGAGGAGAGAACCTGGGCAGGGAAGCTAGGGGGGCGGTGCTGGGGAGGGGAGCTGAGGGCCTGGATGAGATGGGGCGGAGCACAGGCTCTGGCGGCCCTTGGCCCCTTCTCCCTGCCCATTTGCCCCATATGCTTTCTCTCCTCAGTCCTGGCAACAGGGCTCACTTTGTCTATGGGATTGCTTGTGACCACGGCTGTATCTGGGACCTCAAGTTCTGCCCCAGTGGAGCATGGGAACTTCCAGGCACTCCTCGGAAGGTACCTCCCTGTTGGTTGTGGGATGCCTTAGGACTCAGGCAGAACAGAGAGGCCCTATGAGGTCCCAGAGTTGACAGAGAGCCGAGGATGGAGTTTTCCCAGCAAATTCCTGTCATTTCCAGGGACCAGAACCTCAAAAGTTTTCTGAGAAGCCCTGAAGGCGGCAAGCCTCAGCACAGATCTGGTCTCCCCCTCTAGGCTCCTCTCCTGCCCAGGTTGGGCCTCTTGGCTCTTGCCTGCTCCGACGGGAAGGTGCTGCTGTTCAGTCTGCCCCATCCGGAGGCCCTGCTGGCTCAGCAGTCCCCAGGTGAGTAGCACAGTAGCCCAGGGGACGTGGTGCTGCTGTAGCCGGCCCTGTCCATCTCTCCTGAAAGTCCTCCCGGCCCAGCCTCTGGGACAGAGCCTCACTTAGCACTCCACTCACTCTGACTTCACCCCTCTTGTCCTGAACCTCTCTCTTTAGCAGCCTGCAAGGGGTACTCTCTCCTGCAGTCTTACCACTGGGCTCTTTCAGCCCACTCCCCTTCTCCCCCTTTCCCTGCTCTGTGCTCTCAGGCTCTCCCCTCCTGCTGCCACAGCTGATTGGCTGTGTAAAGAGCTGCTAAGGCTGATCTCCCCTGCCACACTCTTCTCCTTCCCCCAGTCCTGTGCTTCACCTCTCCTGTCCTAACTGCCACGTACACATAAACACAGTCTCTTTGTTGGGGAGAGAGGGAGAGAATGTAGAGCTGAAGATGAGCCAGAAGAGGAAGGGGTTAGTGAGAGGCAGCTCCTGTTTGTCAAATTTGTTTTTCAACTGTACTGAGTATGTAAAGAAGAGGGCACCCAGGTTTGAGCCCCGAGAAATCCCATATTTGCTGGTCTGGCAGAGGAGTGGGCTGAGGAGTGAACAGGCAGTGAGGAAGTGAAGACAGATGCGTGGACAGTTCTTTCAAGTAGATTGGCTGTGAAGAACACATAGATGAGGGTGGTGCTGGAGGTGAGTAAGGGGGAAAGGAAGGGTTTGGTTTGTGTGTTTGTTTCATTTGGTTAGAAGACTGTGGTGCATATTTACGTCTGAATATGAGAATGATCCAGTAGGGAGAGAGAAGGTGGATCATTCAGGAGAAAGGAAAGATAACCAAATGAGCGAAGTTCTGGAAAAGGTGAGAGAGGGTGGGGAGTAGAGTGGAGCAGTTAGCCATTCTGACAGGAGGAAGGACACACTCAGGTACAACAGGGGGGAAAAAGAAGATGGGGCAGGTAGAGGTAGATTCATCAGTGTGCTGGAGGAGAGATGGCTGTCAGGGAAGGTCATTGTCAGATCAGGGGGGCTGATCTAAGAGCAAGGCAGGGCAGGACGTCAGTCCTCTGTTCCCAGAGCATCAGTTACTGCTCTTCTTCCCTCACAGATGCAATGAAGCCCGCCATCTATAAGGTGAGTGAGGAACCTGCTACCTTAGCCAAGGCTCCATCTTCTCGAGCCTCCCTTTCTGATTCCACAGTGAGTCTCCTTCTGCCTCTCCCCCTCTGCGGGATTAAACACTGATTTGAGCCTTTGTTGCAAATGTTAAGTATCTCTAACCCTAGTCCCGGCTCTTCTGTCCCTGCAGGTACAATGTGTGGCAACCCTTCAGGTAGGGTCTATGCAAGCTTCGGACCCCTCTGAGTGCGGTCAGTGCCTTAGCCTGGCCTGGATGCCCACCCGGCCCCACCACCACCTGGCTGCTGGCTATTATAATGGTAAAAAAACAAAACTATATATGCTTGTTTTTTGGTGGTGGTTTCCTTTTTGGTTCAATGCTGGACATTATGTTTAAGCAATGTAAAAAAATACAAAGAAGAAAGAAAAAAGTCACTAGAATTTTTCTGCTCAGAAAAACATAGTTAAGAACAAATGAACAGGGGCACCTGGGTGGCTCAGTAGGTTAAGCGTCTGCCTTTGGCTCAGTCATGATCTCGAGGTCCTGGGATCGAGCCCTTCGTCGGGCTCCCTGCTCAGTGGGGAGTCTGCTGCTTCCTCTCCCTCTGCCCCTCCCCCCAGCTCATGCTCTCACTTGCTCGTGCTCTCTCTCAATAAAATCTTTAAAAACAAAAAGAGTGGATGAACATCATTTCATGGAGTTCTCTTTGCATATATAAAGATAAAAAGATCAGATGGTGAGAGCATTCTATAGTGATGGGAATATACTATATAAGCTATTTTAAAGATTTTACCTTTTAGTAATCACAGCCAACATGGGGCTGGAACTCACAACCCCGAGGTCAAGAGTCGCATGCTCCACTGACTGAGCCAGCCAGGTGCCCCTACATAAGCTATTTTAAATGAAAATTATGAAATTTATTTACACTTTAATTTTTATAAAAGAGAAAGACTGAATTGAAACTGAGAGATGGGCTAACCTCCCCATAAGTGTTCCTTCGCCACAGAGATGTTAGTTCCTTAAAGACACTCTCAAGGTTTAAAAGGGGAGAGAAAAGGATCATAGATAAAGAGCATTCCGGTAGTTGAAGCCCACAAGCAACAATTTCACGGTTAGACCTCATCAGTAGTCTTGCCCCAGGAGGTCAGGAAATTAGCACTCTCACGCTTCTTCCTGTCCTTCTCTGTCTTTTATGTGTGTTCCCTTTGGTGCGGTGACTCTTACATCATCAGGGGGCATCATTCTTGATGCTGTTTTGCTGTCTTAATTCCCCGAGTTATAATTCTGCATTGAAACGATCACGCATGTCCACCAGTCTGTCCCTCTCAGTCTGCCCTTGTTGCTACGTGACTGGTACGGCTCAGCTTGAGTTCGCTGCCAATAAGCTTTTCCAAGAAAGGTTCATAGGTGCTACATTTCCTGAGTTTTTAGCTACAAATAGTTTCCCCAGCTATATTAAATTCTTACTGTTGGGGCGCCTGGGTGGCTCGGTCGGTTAAGCATCTGCCTTCGGCTCAGGTCATGATCCCAGGGTCCTGGGATCGAGCCCCACATTGGGTTCCCTGCTCAGCAGGGAGTCTGCTTCTCCCCTCCGCCACTCGTGCTCTCTCTTTCTCTCTCAAATAAGTAAAATCTTAAAAAAAAAAAAATTCTTACTGTTCTTTAATTTGTCTTTTATTTTTATCAACGTTATGCTTTTGATTCCCTCCTCCTCTGCCAGCCTGGTCAGGGGGCAGCTTGTTTTGGGTCAGCAGAGTTAGTTTCTATTTGTTCATTTGTTTTCTGTTTCTCTACATCTTGTTGCTTTTGGCTCCTTGCCTGTTCTCTCTGTCTTAGAGCAGAGTTGGCAGACGTTTCTCTAAAGGTGCAGATAGTGAATGTTTTATGCCTTGTGGGCTGTTTGACCATTGTCGGAACTACTCAGCTCTGCCATTGAGCAATGAAGGTAGCCATACATTAGGTAAACGAATGGGTGTCACTCTTCCAGTCAGACTTTATTTACCAAAGCAGGCAGCAGGCTGTATTTGGCCCACGGGCTGTCATTCGCCAACCCTTGTCCTAGAGGGTTTATGGTTTTAAAAAAATCCCTTTGGGGGTGCCTGAGTGGCTCAGTCGTTAAGCGTCTGCCTTTGGCTCAGGTCATGATCCCAGGGTCCTGGGATCGAGCCCCACATCGGGCTCCTTGCTCAGCCTGCTTCTCCCTCTGCCACTCCCCCTGCTTGTGTTCCCTCTCTCGCTGTGTCTCTCTGTGTCAAATAAATAAATAAAATCTTTAAAAAAAATAAATCCCTTTGTTTCTATTTAGTAGGGAATAGAGGCTATTGGGTGTATTCAGTCTGCCTTTCAACCACAAGTCCCAAACTGAGCTATTTTTTGTTGATGAGAGTTGGAGCTAAAATGCCACAGAGGGAATGTTGGCTAGCTAATCACGATCCCTATATCCTTTCATAAGGGGGTCACATCTGAGGGTAAAAGGCAAAGGTCCTAGGAGCCCAGAGAAAGACATTAGAGCAAAAGAAGAGAGAACTTGCTTGTAATATCTACACATTTTATCCCTGTCTCAGGCATGGTGGTTTTCTGGAACCTTCCCACTAACTCACCCCTGCAGCGGATACGGCTCTCTGACGGCTCCTTGAAGCTCTACCCCTTCCAGTGTTTCCTAGCCCATGACCAGGCTGTGCGTACCCTTCAGTGGTGCAAAGCGAACAGGTACAGGACAGGAGAGCTGTGGGGTGGGAGGTGAGGCCCAGAGAGGCCGGTGCTCCGAGACTTCCTCAGATTTGATCTTCTCCCTCTTCTACCCTCTTCCCACAGTCATTTCCTCGTCTCTGCGGGAAGTGACCGCAAAATAAAATTCTGGGACCTTCGACGACCGTATGAACCCATAAACTCTATCAAGCGCTTCTTGAGTACAGAGCTGGCCTGGCTGCTCCCCTACAATGGTGTCACTGTGGCTCAGGACAACTGCTATGCCTCGTACGGCAGGATGCAGATGGGAGGAGCTCTAGGGACAGGCCCTAAGGGTTGGGGTGCAAAGTGTGCCAGATAGTGTGGGGTGAGGAGGGGTGAGAGTTGTTTCATTGAGGTAATTTGAATTCTGGAAGGAATTGGGAAAGGGAAATGAATGCTGTCTTGGAGAAAAGAAAGTTTTATTTTGTCTTCCTCTTACAGTTATGGACTCTGTGGGATTCATTATATTGATGCTGGTTACCTTGGTTTCAAGGCCTATTTCACTGCTCCTCGAAAAGGCACTGTCTGGGTGAGCCCCTGTCTTCGTTACACAGGAAAACGATTCCTTTACTCACCTCCTGGTGGTCAGGAAGAAGCAGTAGTTCTGCATAGAAGTAGATAGATGTGTGGTAACTGTATCATCAGGGATAAAGGTTAGGATAAACTTTTTTTTTATTTAAATCCAATTAATTAACATATAGTGTATTATTAGTTTCAGAGGTAGGGTTCAGTGATTCATCGGTCTTATATAGTGCTCATTACATTATGTGCCCTCCTTAATGTCCATCCCCCAGTGACCCCATCCCTCCACCCGATAAACTCATTTTTGTTTCTCTGTGTGTGTCTTCCACTTCAGACTGTGTGGCTGTTTCCAGCTCACAGAACGGAAACAGTATGAGTGAGTGAATGAATGAAAGAAATCTGTCTCTTTTTATTAGAGTCTTTCAGGATCCGACTGGCTTGGGACAATAGCCGCAGGAGATATATCCGGGGAGCTCATTGCAGCCATATTGCCTGATATGGCACTGAACCCAATAAACGTCAAGCGACCTGTAGAGAGAAGATTCGTACGTACATGAATATTTAATGGTAGCACCAGCTTTTGGGTCCTAATCCACATGACCTCCGAAGTTAGAACTGTAAATTTGGATGAGGTCTCCCAGACCTGATACTGTTCCTGGACGTCTTAGCACAAAGTTGTACATAATCTTCCCCTACCCTAGTGCATCTGTGCATGTGTTTAAACATACTACCTTCTTCCATCTTCAAGTCTTTCTTGCCCAAAAACCAATTTTCTCTCTCTCCTTTTTTTTAAGTAGGCTCCATGCCCAGCGTGGAGCCCAATGCAGGGCTTGAACTCACGACCCTGAGATCAAGACCTGAGCTGAGATCAAGAGTCGGACGCTTAACCGACTGAGCCACCCAGGCGCCCCATCAATTTTCTCTTTTATTCTGTCTCCAGTATTATAGGACCTAATCTCATGGTCTCCTTTCTAGCCTATATATAAAGCAGATCTGATGCCGTATCAGGACAGCCCTGAAGGTCGAGACCATTCTTCTACTTCATCTGAGGCCCCCAACCCTCCCAAAGCTCGAACTTACGCTGAAACTGTCAACCATCACTACTTGCTCTTTCAAGACACAGATTTGGTAAATTGAGGCCAGGAGAATGGGTGTGGCATTTTAAAAAAAGAAAACTTTAGTCCTGGTACAGTAGGGCATTGTAAGGAGTTGCAGCACAAAGATGCAAGACTGAGAAGCTGCTGGCTTTCTCCCTCCTCCCCAGGGTTCCTTCCATGATCTCCTCCACAGGGAGCCAATGCTGCGCATGCAGGAAGGAGAGGGGCATTCGCAGCTCTGCCTGGACAGGCTGCAGCTAGAGGCTATTCACAAGGTAAAGACCTTGTCTCTCTCATCTTCTCCACCCTTCTTCACTCTCATTTGCTCCCAACTCTGAAGCTATGATCAATGAAACGGGGGATGAAAAGGTAGCAGAGGGAAGGAAGGAAGACCGCTCTGGCAACCTGATCCTCCAGAGCGTGATAGACCTAGCTCTTTCCTGCCTCTCTTACCCCATCATGGTCCTATCCTTTCATATTGTCGCCCTTTTTCTCCCCCCTTACAGCTAGGATTCACCCTAAAGCACCAACTGTGAACATCTCTCTTGTTTTCAATTCTCTTCCCAGGTCCGCTTCAGCCCAAACCTGGATTCCTATGGATGGCTGGTATCTGGGGGACAGTCTGGGCTGGTTCGGATCCATTTTGTCCGTGGACTCACCTCACCCCTGGGCCACCGTATGCAGCTTGAGAGTCGAGCCCACTTCAGTGCTATGTTCCAGCCGTCCTCCCCAATTAAAGGGCCTGGCTTCCCTCCAACCAGCCATCGCCTTCTGCCCGGTCCCTAGTCATGGTCCACACAGGACCTTTGGAATGAAATCTGCCAGGAACAAATGGCCCCCCATGCACAATGCCATAGGAACTGGGGTCTTCATGGATAGTGATGCTGCCAGACCTGGACCTTTAGATCTGCCTTGCCAGGACTCCTTAGATACCTCTCCTTCCACAGACTTCTGTCATCACAGCCCCCTGCGGGCGGGGGGGCTATCCCTCCACAAACTCTCAAGGCTCCTCAGCCTACAGCTATGGCTCATGAGTAACACTCAGGCCTGACCTAGGCTTGGAAGTCAAATTGCTCATATTGAGCATATTGTGAAGTGGGTAAAGCTAAGTAAAGGTACTGGGTGTTTTTGAGACCACACGTGAGGTGGGTGTTTGGAGAACTGGAGAGGGTATCCACATGAAGGCTCCTGTGTGACTATATTCCAGGATCCAGTATTACTGCCTTCTCAACTTCCTCTTTAGAGTAACCAACACACAGGCCCAGGAGGGGTGATAGTAATTTATTGGACTGAAGCTGCTTATAGTACTTCTTTAACTGAGGAACATCACAAACACCCTACCAGGAGAACGGTGGCTCAGATCTTACTTGCTCCTGCTTATGAAATATTCCCAATCACTGGTCGTCTGACCCTACTTGAACACTCCTAGGCAGTCATGTTTTAAAAAATCTTCCTTTATATCAAGTCAAAGAGTATACTTCTATAAATTTCTCCATGGGTATTAGGAAATCTAGTCATTTTTCCCTGTGATTGCCTTTTTGAGTATATTTAAAAATAGCTATCATGTGTTTCCCAAGTCTTTTCTTCTGTAGATTAAATATCTTCAGTTACTTTAACCATTCTTTACACGTCATGATTTTTGGTCCCTCATGATACTGTCACATTGTTGACTTATTAAACATGTCTAGCTACTTTATCTCCAGTCTCTGTATAGGAGGTGTTTAAAACCCAAGTACTGTAATGTATTGTTACATCTCCTCTCGTTAGTCCTCTTATGGGGTGCTGCAGACTCATAGGGACTGCAGTACTGCCTGCTAACCAAAGACAGACCCCAGCAATGAGAAATAGGCAAACCATAGTCTTAGAGCGTACGGGAGTACAATCAAGTCTGGGGAAGTAGATGACGTCAGAAAAAAGGGAAATACACAGCCAGCTCCAACTGAAGGGAGTGGAGATTAATTTAGTGCCTACCTGGAACAAAACCCACTGGCACTGTGGACTGGTTGGCCAGATAACTGGGAACAGCTTTCTGCCTCTTGGGTGTAGGGAATTTGTCGTATGTCAAGAAGAAAGGCAACAAGCAGTTCAGTTTCCTTCCTGTACGGAAGAGGAAACAGAACCTGGAGGCAACCAGACTATTAGCAGCAGAAGGATCACAAGACACGTCAGTGCAAAGGAGGCAAGTATTGTACCCGCCCTATTGTGATCACGCTCAGGTTATGCCGGTTTTGTTTTTGAGCTGACTGATAGGGAAGTGCCTTCCATTGCAGAGAAGCTTTGCTTCTCCACGGCAGGCCCTTGACATTGCATCATGGAATTCCACCTTCTGTGGCAGAAAAGATGGGACCTGGGGACCCATGCTGTTGGGGCTGTAGGTTGGTGCTGGCAGCCCTGCTCCTGCTCCTGACTCTTAGCCTTGGTCTCTACCTCCAAAAGAAAATCAGGAGAATGCTTTCAGCCCTTGCTTTCTTTCTCTACCATAAACCCTCTGAAGGCCATTCTACCTCAACCTTCCCTCCCAATATATCCATTTTATACTATCCATGGATTGCTGTACTTCTTTCCTGTGCCTTTGCTCACACCGTTCCCTCCATCATCTCCACATAAGCCACATTCATCCTTCAAGGTCCCAGCTCAAATTTCACCTTTTACCAAGGAGCTTCCCAGATTTCTCTAGTAAAAATTCTCCCTCCCATGTGTTCTCAAGAAGGAAGGAAGAAAAGAGGATACATGAGTGTTTATTTAAACACTTGATCTATTTCAGGTATTTTGCATATGTTAATCATATGAGGTAGATATTGCCCCATTTTACTTGTAAAGGTAAGATCCTGAGAGTTTGAGCAGTATGAATAAGGTCTACTAAGTGGTGGTGCTGGGATTTGAAAGTAGACAGTCTGACTTCAGAGAACAACTTTCCAACCTACCACATTTGGTCTCCTATTAATTTACTAATGTAAATTCACTCCTGGCATGGGGTGTTTTGCATATAGGAGCCTTTAAGTTAAGTGTGACTTCGAATTATCTTGCTTCCTCATTGTGTTTCTCCAGTACCTGTGACAGGATTCTCCCTGTCTTAATCATACAAGAATTGAGTAAACGGGGGCAAGAGCTTCTGCCTCCCAAATCAGCCGGCTCTGGTTCCACTCAGGTCTATTCATCACCAGCTGTCAGGACCTGTACTTTCCACGGGTGAATGGTCAGGGCTCGCTGGTATGAATCAGCGAGATTTAGGGTTAGGGTTACATACCTGAAAGAATCAGGTATGGCTGCTTTCTGTAGTGTGGGTTTCCTGAATATAGTTAAGTGAAGGCTGCCAGCCTGACATCTGCCAGGGATCTTATTGTAGTTTCCACCACCCTCAGAAGGATGTTGCACTATATTCACAAAATTTTAGAATGTTAAAGCTGAAAAGGGATTAAGAAATCACCTAATCTAGTGATTTCCAAACACTTCTAGTTGTGGGTCTCTTTGTTTAAAAGTGGCTCTTTCTAGAAATATATTTAAGGCAAGGTAAAGTAAAACCTGTAGTGATACCTCCCCAAAACATCTCCTTATAAACCCCTAACACGGAGGAGCCCAGCTTGAAAAACATAGTCTAACAGATGAGGAACCTTAAGTTCAAGTCTAGTGATGACCAAGGCTGTAGAGCCCACTAAGTTAAAAAACCAGTACCAGGACCTTCTGAGGTTGTGGAATCCCGTGCTTTCCATGAAGGAGTCCTCTTTACACAGCATTTCTAGAGGCCATTGTGGACAAAGGCTGAACTAGGTGCTACGAAGATGCCAAATACGAACAAGACCCATTTTCACCCATTCAGGAGCTCACAATCAAGGCTAGTTGAAGACCCAGGGACACTGAAAAAATAACACACGCACTTAACTATGGCTTATAGTTTCCAAGTTGATTTCCGAGACTGAGAAGGGCGTCAGCACCTTGGCCAGTTCCGGGGTGCGGGAGCGGTGAGGGTCTATCCAGGTTGAAAAGCCCGGGCTTCGGGAAGGGAAGGGGCATGAGGACGCAGAGGTCGGCCCCAGGTGGGGACTATGGCAGGCGGGGCACCGAGACCCGGCACTGTCCACTTGGAAAAGGGGTTGCTCACAGACTGGCAGCTGAGCGATTCTCCACCAGTTATTTCGCTCAGTCCACTCCCATTCCAGCCTCTGGCTGCCCGGGGAGGGTCGGGGGTGTGTGGAAAGCTTCGGGGGCAGCCTTCCGCCCGAAGGGGCGGGGCTTGCGGCGGAAGTCCTTCCCAGGTCCGGTCACGTGGGAGGGGCAGGACGCGAACGCAGGTGAGTGCCGGGCGATTCTCCTTTCCCGGCTCAATTCGTCGCGTGCCTGGAGCGCCCAAAGCGTATGTGACCGGTCCAGGCCCAGAGAATGACAGGCCCTATTTCTGGTGTGGAGTTGGACTCAGGAAGGATGCGGGCTGGTTCCGACTAAGAGTGAATGTGGGGACCGACCAGGCTCTGGGTGAAAGAGCAAACATGCCCTTAGGAGTGTCTCGGTACGGAAGTAGGCCCCCCCAGGTGGCTCTGCTTCAGAGATGGGGTGGCGGGTGACTGCCACCGAGATTCCGCAGCCGCCTACAGCCTTCCTCTATTACCTGCTTGCCTGAGGCGATCCCTGTGACAGGAAGCTGTTCAGGAAGCATCCCACCTGAGGCCTCTCCCCTCTAGGACATTTTGGAAGCGGGTTGGGAAGAGGGAGTGGGCATGAAGGAAAGTCAAGCGTCTCTTTAATTGTGGGGAGGGGCAGTGGGGGTGACCCCCCCCCCTCCTCTTGGCTTGACAGGAATCATGGCACTCTGGCGGGCATACCAGCGAGTCCTGACCGTTCACCCGTGGAAAGTACAGGTCCTGACAGCTGGTGAGTGAATAGACCTGAGCGGGACCAGAGCCGGCTGATTTGGGAGGCAGAAGCTCACCCCACCAAACCTCCCTCATTTTTTGCTTCTATTGAGCACCCTTGAAAGGTTGGCTGTCTCTCATCCGAAGTTGTCCCCAGTCCTTTGGAGGGTGGGTCCCCAAGGTTGTTCCTAAGGAAAGGGTATACAGAGCTGTAAAGTAGGATCTGAAAGTCCTCAGAAAGCTGAGGAGTCATCCCTTCGGGTTAAAGGCATTCCCCCAGGAGGCCTTAACTTAGAAAGCTAACAATAGCACACGCCCCTCTAACATCTTAGAGTGTGCAAAACACTTTTCAACACATTATCTCATAGGGTCCCCACAAAGATCTGTGAGCTAGGATCCCTTGAGTCCACGTTAGATTACACACCCAATAAGTGTTGGGATCAGGACTCTTAGCCCAGTTTATTTTTCTTCGTTTTTTTTTTTATCATGAAATAATATCTTAACATACAAAAGAATGGTTAAGATGTGTGTACAGTTTAAATAGTATTAAAACTGATTACTCTTGTATCAGTACCCAGCTTGAGAACCCTTGAGCACCTATCCCTAACTCATACAAGCCAAGAAATAATTACTTTCCTGAGTTTTGTTTATACCACTCTTTTGCTTTTCTTACAGTTTTACTATCCATGTATGTATGTATCCCCAAACAATACACTAATCAAGGATTTATGTTTACTCCAAATCCAGTGATTGGATAGCAACCTAACAAAGGTAACCCAGTGACTTACCTGCATTTGTTACCATCTTTATTTTTCACCTTAGCTAAGAAGGGAGGGGATGGCCCAGAGATACGTAAGTTTTACAGGGGAGAGGAGTAGAAGGTCTATGACTGTTGGGGTAGTGCAAGAGTGATCGGGTTAAGATGGGATCTTGCCTATGTTTAGAGGAAGGGAAGGGGATTCTAGGGAGGACCATGGGCTTCTGAGAGAAAGACTGTTGGGAGGAGCGGCAGGCTATGAAAGCCAAGGAGGAACAGTAGGCCTCTTACTGGAACAGCCCCACTTCAGCACTAGAAACTTCACTGGGTGACTGGCCAAGGGATGGGCGATTTTGCCCCTCCCTGGGCCCCTCTCCAACCTCTGTGCCCAACCACCCCATGTCCTGTCCTCAGACTGTCCATCAGCCTGCATGACTCACCTGGTTGCGTGTGTGGTGACTCATGCTGGACTGTGTGGCTGTGATGGGGACTGACACGCTGGGCCCTCTGCCAGCCTCAGACTCCCTCAGGGCCCTTCACTGCTGGAAGGAAGGATCCCCCTCGTGGCCATCAAGAAAAGAGAGGGAGGGATAGTCCTTGTGTTTCCCTGCCCAAGGGGTGTGCGGGGGACAAGGGGAGGAGCTGTCCTTCAGAGGGCCCCTTGCACAGATATGTGGCCGAACTGGGGTGCGGGTCTGTCGGTGCCAGAGCCCGCATCATCTCTGTGTGGCCCTGAAGCACTTTCTAGGTAGCACTTTTCTCAGACCTCTTTCCTGCTGCTAGTGTATTTGGATCAAACTACAAATAAAGGGAGAAGGTGGGTTGAGCTCCCCAAGGTGGGTTGAGCTCTGTTTTTAGATCCTAGCACATTGCTTCCCATGGACCCCTGGGATAGCTCCTCACACTGGAAGACCGAGTAGAGATTTCAGACTTGGAGTTAGAAAAGCATAATTTGAATTTCAGAGTCGTAGCCCCCAGTAGCTGCCCGAACAGAGACAAGTCAGTAAACCTCTTAGAGCCTCAGTTTCCTCGTTCAGGAGTTGAGTTGCGTTAGCTGACCTCACAGAGTCAGCGTGAGGGTTATCTCTGTGAAAAGGCTTTAGAAATAAAAAAATGCTTAATAGACATAAAGGCTCCTGGGCTTGGCCCTTTCCATGAGTGTTGTCAACCCACACACAACAAGCTGTTCTTTTTTTTTAGATTTATTTATTTTTTAGGGAGAGAGAGAGCGCACACAAGCGCCCAAGGGGCAGAGGGAGAAGGAGAGAGAATCTCAAGCCGACTCCATGCTCAGCACAGAGTCAGATGCAGAGCTAGATCTCACGACCCTGAGATCACAACCTGAGCTGAAACCAAGAGTTGGACACTTAACCGACTGCGCCCCCCAGGGGCCACAAGCTGTTCTTTTTTCTACTGGTGTTTTGGCTGCGTTTGTTCCATTTGCCTTAAATTTGAACATGGGTGACTCTCTCAGCCTTGGTTCTCTAACAGCAGAGCCTGGGGCTTTGGTGCAGGTACTTTGTAAGGGAGTAGGAAGTAATCCCATGGGGGAGGAGGGAGAGGTATAAGGAAGATCAAATTGCATACTGTTTAGGGTACCTGGCTGCCCCATCCCTTAAAACTGACTGAGAAGCTCTTTGAAACGCCTCTTAGGACTATAGGGGAGAATAGCCTTTTCTGGAGACAAGAAACCTTTACCCACTAGTTCTCATCCCACATTGGTAAAAGGTTTGCCACCTGGGATGTCAACACCTGTGTACAGTCCCCGGCTAAGGCATCAGCGGGGCAGCCCCGGGTGTGACCCAGGGCTGAGGCAGGATTCATCAGGTTGAGCTGCAGCAGTGGCCAGAATAAGGGAGAAGTGAATCAAGATCTGAAATGGTTCAAAAGAAGTGCCTGATACGCCTAGTGTTGACCCAGCTAAAGTCAGGAACAGAGCAGCCTGGGAAAAGGTCCACTGTGTGTTCTGCAGAGCCTGAGTCAGCCTTTTCGCGTCCTTTCTGGAGGGCCCTTCCAGTCTCCAGTGGGCCCCAGGCCCAGCTCCATCCATTTTTGGCTGCTCTAGTCCTGCTATAGGGGGGCAGCTGAGCTGCAGACGCTGGTTTCCCTGGAGTCTGACTTCTGCCAGGATGTGAGAGCTCAGCGGGCCCTGGAGCGTCCAGTCCAGCCCTGATACCATAGAGCAGGAGACTGCGTCAGGGGTGGGGGTGACGTGCACTGGGGTCCCCATGGCCAGCAGAACTGGCCTCAGAATGGAGCACACTTCCCAGTGCTCTGCCCTGCACTACGGGGCCTCGGAAAATGGTGTAGCCCCCGTTGGTCTGGGCTTACATACCTGACAAGCTGTAGAGCCCTCTGTTTTGTCTCATTTTCTAGCAGTAGGACAGCTTTGGGCCAGGAATGGATAGAGCATTTAGAGCGGTCCCGGAGGATGCACTCTCCCCTCTCTCTGCTAGGCTTCAGTTGCCTCTGGGGTCTGTCAGAGCCAACCCCCAGCCCAGGCAGCCTTTTAATTGTGGAGACTTCTGGGGAGGGGTGAGTCAGCAGCACCACTGGCCCCATGCCAGTGGCTATACTTGTCGCCCCAGGCCTCTGATACTCAAAGACACACTTCCTGCTCCCCATTCCACCTTGCTGCCCCTCAACCTTTTTTTTTTTTTTTTTTTTTTTTTTTTGGACAGAGAGAGACACAGCGAGAGAGGGAACACAAGCAGGGGGAGTGGGAGAGGGAGAAGCAGGCCTCCCGCTGAGCAGGGAGCCCGATGCGGGGCTCAATCCCGGGACCCTGGGATCATGACCTGAGCCCAAGGCAGACACATAATGACTGAGCCACCCACACGCCCTAGCCCCTCAACCTTCTCATCTTCCATTAGCACTTTATTTTCTTGCAACTATGACCCCATACACAAAAGCCAGGAGAGGAACAAAATAGGAGATATAGGGAACTAGGAAGACGGTGTGGAAGTTGGGGCTTTTCCACTAGTGGGCAGCGGGTGGTCCCAAATAGATTGGTGCTCAGGCAGCCTACCCCCCACCCCCTCACTCCCCTGAATCCGGTGGCGAGTGACGGCATGAGAACTGGCACCTACCCAAGGGTATGATGTCACGCCTGCGCCAACGTCTGCCTGCTGGGCTCCACGCCCAGCCTGGCATTGGGCATCACTGCCTGGCAGCCCCTCACCCTGCCCCATCAGGGCTCGGGCACTACGTCTCTGCAGGTCTCCGGCTCCAACCCCCTGGAAATAAGGCCAAGGCAAGGGGAGCCAGAGCACCGAAAGATCTAGACCAACCAAATATGTCAGGAGGACTCAGTTGGGGCCTGTTTGGGCTCTGGCATTGGGGAAGGTAGAGTGAGGAATCTGAATGTCAGCTCTTCTTGATCGAACTCACTTGGGCCAGAGATGCGGGCCTGCTCTGTGCTCAGACCAAAGCCTTTGACTGCCCTGGAGGTGCTGCAGGCCCAGCGCCCCGATGATCTATGGGCAGAGGAGGAACTGCGGGGCATGGCTCTGTCTGAAATGGGCAGGGCCGGCAGGGTCTCCAGAGCTACAAGCCCACTCCGTCTCACTGCTGCCCTTCTGCCTGATGCACCTGGTCTGGGGTCCTGGAGTCCGTCTTTCTCAAAGGCTGCTGGCTCCCCGGACTGTGGTTATCATTCCTGCTCTGTCTTCAGCTTGTTGGGTGACTGTTGGCAAGCCACAAAGACTGAAAACACACACCTCCCTCTCGTTGTGACTGTTGTGACCTAGGAATATTGCTGCTTGCCCTCCCCACAAGGTGACAAGGAACAGAGAGGGTCACCTCCTGGGCAGCAAAAGACAGGAAGTGCATTAGTCCAAGAAGTGTCTTTGACTCGTGGCCTTTGGGGCCTTGTTTGGGCAGGTATCTCCTGCAAGTAGAAGCCAGAGGCCTCTTGGCGCCCCTGACCCCTGCGCCCAAGTCTCCGCCCCTTCTGTGGTTCCCGAGCCTCCTGCCCCTGCTTGAGAGAAGGCCTGGGTTCAGCCCCACTCTCCTTCTTACCAAATAACTTCATCTCTCAAAGACGTTAAAAAGAAGTGTGACCCTACCTCCCAGACCTTTCGTGAGGATTACGTGTGTGAGAGCCATTTGTAAACTGTAAACATTTTGCCAAAGTAGAGTGTCAAACTGTTAGGTCTCTTCATTTAAGAAGCGACTGCCTTCTGTTCCGCCCTCTGCGGGCCTTCTCCGGGTACCCTTGCCTTTATGCATGGCCATGGCAGCAGGCCCTCCCTGGGGGAGGTGAGGCAGGAGGTAGGGAGATGAGTGCCAACGGGTCCCCACACCTTGAGCCTGACATGTGGGCCTGTGGGCTACTCACGCCCTTCTTGGAGTGGGCCTGTTGTTTGGAGCAGTGCATTTGACATTTTTCCTTGGTTGGTTTTCTGAGCACCTGCCAGGCCCTTGGTTAGGTGTGGCGGAGGATAAGAGAACAAAGATGTCTAGGATTGGGGCGCCTGGGTGGCTCAGTCAGTTGGGCGCCCGCCTTTGGCTGGGGTCATGACCCCAGGGTCCTGGGATCGAGCCCCTCATCGGGCTCCCTGCTCAGCGGGGAGTCTGCTTCTCCCTCTGCCCTGCCGCTCCCCCTGCTTGTGCTCTCGCTCTCTCTCAAAAAAAAAAAAAAAAAAAGATGTCTAGGATCCTGTCCTTGCCATCTGGGAGGTCGTGGCTAGCACATTCTGGGAAGAGCCTCCAGCACTTTGAGAGTTTCAGGGAGAGAAGAGTCAGGACTGCCATGATGGGTGGCTCCCCCGTGGCCCCAGCCTTCCCCAGCTGCCTTGGATGCGGCTCCTTGGGGACAGGGCCTTGCGGAGGGTGCGGGGGAAGGGCAGTGAGTGTGCAGCCAGCATGGACGTCAGAGCCCGCTCTGTACCAAGGACTAGGGTTAAAGAATGTGTTTGCCCAGTGCTAATTGAGGGCACAGGGACAGTGGTGGCTGTGGGGCTGGAGAGGGGCTCTCATTACTCAGTGAGACAGACAGGCGAGCCGGAGATCATCTGGTCACTCCCAAGTGACCTGTGTGTGTGTGTTTGCTGGAAACCATCACGCCACCGTAACTGATGGGGGGGCTCTGTAAATAGTGACAGTTTCTATCTTGGTTTCTGGGTGTGGGTGTCTGACTAGGGTTGCTTGGGACGGGGTGTCTCTGAGTGAGGGAAGGGGAAGCAGGTACAAAGACCTGGGGGGTGGGGATGGGAAATGGCTATAATAAATATTGTTCGCTCTGTCTGAGGTTGTGAATGTTGGGGGGAGTCTGGGTTTACCTGATTGTGCTAGGAGGTGACCAGGACTCCTCCTTGTGGGGACTCTTACCAGTTCAACCAGTCATCTTCCTGCCTGGGACCATGTAAGCACTCATGCTTTAGAAGAAGAATTATTCTTGCTGTCCTTCACAAAGAGAGACCCCCAAGACGAAGGTGAAGGACACTTTCCAGGGTCTTGCCTGGGACTGGGGGAAAAACCCCAGGGCTCCTTACCATTCTACACATGATCTATCTACAGTACGGGTCCTGGAAAAATCACTGTGTAGGAAATCAAGCCACCTGGTTCTTGCCTTGATTCTGCCACTTACTGGTTATGTGAGGTCCCAGACCTTCATTTCTATACCTCAAAAATAAGGAGTTTGGATGGAATTATCTGGAAGGCTTTTCCAATTCTGATAGTCCATGATTCTCACCCCCCAAGCACCTTAGATTCTCCTTTATCTGCAGTCTCTGACTGTGACTTCCCTTTAGGACTCTGTGCAGAGGCTGTGGGCCCCAGCCTCATCAAGGCTGCTCCTCCCAGTTTCTAACAGGACACTTCGAAGCAGCAGTAAAGGACTGGCCATTTGCCCCAGAATTAATCTCTTAGGCTCCGAGTGTCAGAGCCTCATTCAGGGACTTCCTTCCCTCCCTGGAATGGCAGCCCATCTCCAGGAGGTATCCTGACAACACCTGTGTCCCCTGCGCAGGGTCCCTGATGGGCCTGGGTGACACTATCTCACAGCAGCTGGTGGAGAAGCGAGGTCTGCGGGGGCACCAGGCTGGCCGGACCCTGATCATGGTCTCCCTGGGCTGTGGCTTTGTGGTAAGTTCCATCCACAGCTGGGCTGCTGGAGGACTGGACAGTGGTCCTAGTTCCATGTCATTCTTTAGTTTCCCTTGACCTCTCTTACATCTAAGCCAACCTCGAGCATCTGCTTCCACTGGGATTTGGTTTCTAATCCTTGAGAGAAGAGCTTTGTGATGCAAAAGGCAAGTGGTCCCCTCACCGCACACCCTCTGTCCTCCCTGGGATTTACTTTCAGGGCCCTGTAGTAGGAGGCTGGTACAGGGTTTTGGACCGCCTCATCCCCGGTACCACCAAGGTAGATGCACTAAAGAAGATGCTGTTGGATCAGGTGAGCAGAAGGAAAAGGGCCTCAGGAAGCATGAGCTGGGCTGGGGGAGGGTGGGGCTTTAGGTGCTCACAGAACTTTAATTTCTCTCCCCTAGGGGGGCTTCGCCCCATGTTTTCTGGGCTGTTTCCTCCCACTGGTAGGAGCACTCAATGGCCTGTCAGCCCAAGACAACTGGGCCAAGCTACGGCGGGTGAGCTGGGCAGGTGGGGGCAGTCTCCGGCTGGCGGCCCGGCAGCCCAGGGCAGTGAGGCCGGCTTTGTGGGGAGGAGCCAGGTGGGATGCAGCCAGAGTCCCAGGCTCGGGAGAAGAGGAGCTGGGGGGTGGGGGCTGTGGTCGGAGTCTGGTCTTTGAACAGCCGCTGTGTCCGGTGTGCTCTGCAGACTGGCACGTGGGCGCTGCGTGGAAGTGAGTGCATGTCAGTTTGTTCCTTTTGTCTCCTCAGGACTATCCTGACGCCCTTGTCACCAACTACTACGTAAGCGCTGACGCCGCAGCTGCCTGTTCTCCTGTTTTCTTGAGTCTGGAAGTGCCCAGGGACGGGGGTCCTCCTCCTGCCAGAGAAACCCCTCAGTTGGGGTGACTCTCTCGTCCCCAGTGTGGGCACCATACTGAGGGAAGCACTCACCCAGTCGTTCACCTTGTTCTTGGCTGCAGAAGCTGGAGGAAGACCAGCGAGTCTGGAGGTCGGGCGAGGGAGGCAGCCCCCCAACCTTAACCTTCTTTCTCTTGTAGCTCTGGCCTGCTGTGCAGTTAGCCAACTTCTACCTGGTCCCCCTTCATTACAGGTAAGACACATCCTCACCCCACTCTCCAAGGAAGGTGCACATCACAAACAGCTGGACACACGGTGATTCTCCTTTCAACCTTGAATCACTTTTGACCCTCCCAGAACCCTGCCCTGAGCAGAGTTCCTCAGACTCTTGAGAACTTCTCTTCAGAACTTCTTATTCTTTAGAGAACCTATCCCAGAACCTGCCCACTGACCTTCTTTCATCTTCCTGAAGAGGCTCCTGCTCACAGCCCCGTCTCCATCTCGCCTGAGCTCTCCCCTTGGATGGCAGGGCTGCAGGGACAGTGCCGGGGGGGCAGCAGCGTAGGCAGACGAAAGGGCCCGGGAGGAACCTAGGCCTCTTAGTCCACTGCAGAGTACTAGTCTACCTCAATAATAAAGGTAGTTGCTGAAACCACAGTAGAAAATACAGTGGAACTCCAGATGAGTAGGTAAAATTGTCGGGGGTGAAAGGGCATTGGAAACAGGGAACAATACAAAACTCTTCAGAGGGGACTCTGAACACCATAGCTTAGGGGAAGACTTGTGGACCAGCTTCTCAACACTAGGGTCCCTGCGACACTCTTTGAAACTAGAGAAAGGCAAATTGACAGTAAAGAGAAGGAGGTGCTACTTTTCATGGCAGGCAGGACGTTTTTGGAAGATAAAATCTCTTCAGCTGGTAAAGGTGCACAGAGACGTGTGTTCGGATGGAGCCTGCACAGGCATGAATAAGGGCCACACTTGGTGAGATGAGCATGTTCTACTCTGAGGCTCTTGTCCCGGAGACAGAGCTCGGGCGGCCGCAGAACCCGGCCTGCTTGTCCTCTGGTCCGAGCCGCCTGTCCCTCCCTCGGGGCTGAAGGAAGGAGAGCTCGGTGTGGACGTTCTCAGGGACAAGCCCTCCTTATCCGTAGCACTGGTCCAGCTCCCCGCCCCCCGCCAACGCTTGCTCTTCATTCTCCATCGTCCTCACTCCGCCACCGCCGCCCCTGTTCCGTAGGTTGGCTGTTGTCCAGTGTGTCGCGGTCATCTGGAACTCCTACCTGTCGTGGAAGGCCCACCGGCTCTAGGCTGGCCTCACCCCGGTGTCTGCGCGGGCGGTGCTGCAGCTTGACCCCAGCGCGGTCGCATGGCCTCCCTGAAGTGGGCACATCGCTTTTCCTGGGGTTCCGTGGCCACTCAGAACTTAATGGGCTGAGCACCTGACTCCTTGTGAATTCATTACAACCTTTTTAATGGTCTCATCCCACCACATGGTAGGCACTCCATAAACACGTATGGTCTCATCCACTGTAGCTCACACCCGTATCCCAGAGCGCCCTCGCCCCCACTCTTCACAGGTACATCTGCTCTCTAACCTTCCCAGCCCAGCTGGAGCTCTGGCTCTTTGGGGGCCCCAAAGCCTTATATGGTGCCTCTGCAGATCGGTTATGTATGTATGTAGTGCGAAACCTGCTGAGGTGATGTGGAGGGCCCAGCAGAAACCTGTGGGGCAGTCAGAATTTCTAGAGCCGGAAAGAAGTCTAGAGACAACCAGTCCTGATCTTCCTCTACGGATGAGCACACTGGAGTCCACACAAGTGAGGTGACCTGTCCACACCACCGACCAGTGGCAGAGTGGAAACTGGAACCCACATGCTATAGATAAATGTTGGTGTCCCCACCAGAATTCATCTGTTGAAAATCTAATGCCCACGGTGATGGCATTAGGCGGTGGGGGCCTTCGGAGATGATTAGGTCATGAGGGATTCGTGCCCTTTTAAAACAGCCCCAGACAGATCCCTCACCCCTCCCACCATGTGGGGACACAACGAGAAGGTGCTGTCTATGAAAGTTAGTGAGTGGCTTCTCACCCAGTACATCTACCAGCGCCATAGGCTTGGACCTCCCGGCTTCTAGAACTGTGAGAAATAAATGTTTGCTGTTTATAAGATACCTAGTTGATAGTACTTTTGGTATAGCAGTGTGAAGAGACTAAGACAAGTTCCCTTACTTCCTACCAAGTGATCTTAACTGAAGGGCAGAGGTACAGTAATACTGCAGCTGTGATTCCCAGAAGAAAAACTAACAGTGAAAATACCACTTTGGGACAAACTCAGCAGCAGATGGACCTGCCTTTTGTAGTCTGAAAGCACCCAGAGGCCAGAGGCTCTCCAAGTAGTGCCTCGGCAGACCGGCCTAGAATTTAGGCCACGGGGCTGGAATAAGACCAAGCATCCCGGCAGTGGGGGGCTGCCTTGCCGCCTCGCTGCCTCTAGGGTGGTACCAGAGCGTGAGCTGGGAGCCGCCTGTGCTCCTGAGTGCCTCTGTTGGCCGAACCGACAGCAGGGACTAGGGACTGGGTCTGAGCAGCACAACCGTCTCCCAATGCCTCTGGCCCCTTCTAGAGGCCAACAGCAGGGTGGGCGCCACTGGCAGCCGTGAGGTCCAGCCTCTCTTCGGTGTGCCACAGAAGCCTGGCCACCTGACTGGTCTGATCTGGGGACTGGGCCTAGTCCCTGCTGGCTGTTGTAAGCAGTTAAAGGACTCTCGTGGCTCCCAGAGCAAGGGTTACGCCCCAGCAGCTTCTTGCTCTCTTAAGGCAGGGGCTGCTTGCAGCGCTGGCCCCAGGACCCAGAGTCAGGTTCTGAGGTGCGCCCCTCTGGGTCTCGCAAGCGGTGGACTTGAGGCTGCAGCCGTCATTGCTTCTACAGTCCGTGCATGTTCCTCGCTGACGTCAGTCGGAGCTGTCCTGGAGCTATATAAGGTTGGCGGCGGTCCCAGGACAGACCCCGTGGTCCCCACGGCGCCCTCAGCCCGCCCGAGGGACAGAGACCGGACAGAGACTGGAGCCCCGTCCTGCGGCGTGCACACTCTCTGGCAACCTGTGAGTGGCTCGGAGCATCCGCCCTGACTCTCTCAGCACCAGGACTTGGTGCTCAGCTCACCCACCACCGCTCGCCCAAGGGGAGAGAGGGAGAAAGGGAGAGGGAGGAGAGGGCTGGGCAGCGGCTGGGGCTGGAGGGAAGGCTGTGGGTACCAGGCGGCAGGCACAGGGGCCGGGCAGGGGAGCTGGATGCGCACGGGAAGGGGAGTGGCGCCACCTGCGACTGCCCCGGGCGCACCTCACCCTGCGCTACCCCTGTGTCCAGGGCCGGCGGCACCATGAAGCAGGGGGGACACGCGGCGCTGCTGGTGGCGCTGCTGCTCCTGGCACAGCTGCGCCCGGGGAGCAGCCGGTGGAGCCCGGAGGCGGCGGCAGCCGGGGTCCGGGACCCGAGTCTGCGCTGGAGCCCCGGGGCGCGGAACCAGGACGGCGGGGCCCGCGCGCTGCTCTTGCTGCTGGCCGAGCGCTTCCCGCGCCGCGCGGGGCCCGACCGGTGGGAATCCCGGACCGCGGGCGAGAGACCGAGACGGGACGACCCTCCGCTGTCCATTGATCTCACCTTCCACCTGCTGCGGACCCTGCTGGAGCTGGCGCGGACACAGAGCCAGCGGGAGCGCGCCGAGCAGAACCGCATCATATTCGAGTCTGTAGGCAAGTGATCGGCGGGGTCTGCAGCCACGAGAACCTCGACCCCCGTCCCCCACCCCCGGGCCGGGACGTGCGCGACTGGAACTGACCCAGTCCCGCGGGCTAGAGCAGCCCAGGGATGCCCGGAGCACTCTGTGCGTCACCAATTTTTAATAAAAGTGCTGAAGAGCCTTTGGCCTCGGTTGTGGGGCGCGGGGAAGCACAGCAGGGTGGGAGCCCGTGGAAAAGTGTGGCCTCCCAGGCCGGCGAGAGGGTACCGGATGCTCCTCGAGGACTCCGGCAGAAGGGCTTTCAGCCGGGGGGGGTCCTGTGCCATCGAACCCCAGGAACTCAAAGTCCTGGTGCCACCGCCCCACCCCGACCCTCTTCCCTTGGCACAGGGCTCGAGGAACCCGTGCTTGATATCAAGGAGATGCCCCACGGGGGTCATTCCACTTCCGCCCCTCAAATGGTCCCAGATCCGGAGAAGGGCAGGATGGTGATGGGGTCGCCTCCGAAGCCGAGGCTGAGAGTGAGCAGTGAACGGAGATGCGGTTCTGGACGCACTAGCCCTTTATTGAGCCCCTCCCCCGCGGCGGGGCGCCGAGCTGGGCGGCGCGGCGGTCTCAGCGCAAGTCCTCCGCGACCCCAGCGCCAGGCCCCAGGTGCGCGGGCTCTCCAACAGGGGACGGGTCAGTGCCCGCCTGTGCCTGGGAAAGAAAGCTCGGTGGGCGGGCTCTCCACGGGAACAAGTCAGCTCCGAACCCCAACTTACCCCTTTCCCCCAGCCACGTGGCTTTCTCCTCTACGGCCCGACCCAACCTGGTCTCCCAGAGCCCCCAGGAATGGCTGGTGGGAAAGAGAGTGTACTTCCGCACGCGCGCTAGGGGGCGCCCCCCGCCCGATGGGGCGGGGACGCGCTTCAGGAGCCGAGGCCTGCAGCCATCCCTGGGGCCGCAGGAAGGCATCACAGAAGAGGGGACCTGAGCGTAGGGCCAGCCCCGCCAGGCGCCTCGGGCCGCACTCACCTTCCGGCCGCTCTTCCTCAGGCCCTGCGCTGCCCTCTTCCCCGTCCAATGCCACCTCCTCATCCTCTTCCTCCCCGGAAGCGCCTAGCCCCAAGGAAGGCCCCGTGAGGTGGGGTCCCCGCTTCTCGGGCCGTGACGCACCCCCCCCCTGCCGCGTGCCCTCGGGACGCCCAGTCCCAGCGGCCCGCCGCCCCCTCCCATCCTCACTCCCTCACCCGGCTGGAAGTCGATGGTCCTCAGCATTTCGGCCACGTGCTCCACGCTCACGGTGAACGGCTCCATGCTTTCGTAGCCCGGCTCTGGCCGTCCTGCCAGCTCCACTTTCGACATTGCCCTGACCCTGCGGCGCGGCAGCCGCTCAGCTGGACCGGCCCCAGCACCCTCAACCCCCTGCGCGTGGCGGCGGAGCCCACACAGCCCCTGCCCTTCCCGCTCCGCCTACTCACTTATTGATCAGCTCCTTGGCCTGCTGCAGGGAAGAAAGGAGGGTGAGCGTAAGCACCGTGCCAAGCGCTGGCAAAGTCCCGTTTCTGGTGCCCACAGTCCTGCGGGGTAGGCGGGGATGCATATCCCGGTTCGTTGACGAGAAAACGGACTCAGGCGGGGTGACCTGCCCAAGGCCGTGGGGCAAGCGGGAGCCAGAGAGGAGACCGGAGCCCAGCCCTCGGGGTGCCGGGGCCCCCACCGCAGCCACTCTGCGGCCCGCCTCCCTCCGCCAGGGCCCACCTGCAGGTACAGCGCCATCTGTGGCTCCTCCATGGACTGGATGGCGGACTCCACGAGCTTGGAGGAGGCTTCCAGGTGGTCTCCATACTGGCGGATGAGGCCCCGGACGCGCTGCAGCTTCTCCTCCTGCTCGCGGGCCAGCGTCTGCAGCAGCTCAGCCTTGCGCTCCTCCAGCACCGAGCACAGGGCCTCGAACCTCTGGTTAAGCAACTGCTTCTGCCTCCGGCTGTTGTCCTGAACGAGGGGAGCAAGGATGAGACCTGCTGTTGTCCTGAACGAGGGGAGCCAGGATGAGACCTCTAGCTGGGAGAGCACTCACCTACCTGTCCCACTCCCCACTTACTGGGAGCCACAGACAACCAAGGAAAGTTCCCCACACACAGTGGCCGAGCCACAGCTGCAGCCAAGGGCTGCTCATTCCCAGGTCTTTTCAGTAACAACAATTTCTAGATTTTTTAAAAATTGAGATATAATTGACTTTTAACATTATATTGGTTTCCGGTGTACAATGTAGTGATCCCGTATTTGTAGATATTGTGAAATGATCACAAGTCTAGTTACCACTGTCACTAAATACAGTTATAATATTTTTCTCACGAAAACTTTTAAGATTTTCTCTCTTTAGCAAATACAATATTTTAAAGTACTTCAGGGGTATCTCTGGCCCTAGTTTTTACTTGTATAATCTCATTTAATTCTCAAAAATGTCCAGCGAGGTAGTCATCATATCATTCTCATAATCAGCAAAGCACAGAGAAGTGAAGTAACTGGACCAAAGTCACAGAGCCGGGGGGGCACAGCTGGGACTCAAACCTATATCCCACTACTTGTGATTCACCCCCCAGGAACCCAGAAATTTCCCCTCCCTCCTATCCCAGGCTCACCTCGATGGTCTGGCACACTTCCTCCATCTGTGTGATCACTGCTTGCACACGGTCATTGCCCGCCACCAGCATCGCGATGCCATCGCTGAGCTCGCTCTGCCACACAACAGGCCAGCCCTTAGAGCTGGAGGACCCTGTCTAGAGCTGTCCTCCGCCCCCCATCCCAGCCAGGGCCGCCTAGGAGAAGACTGCCTCTCCGCCCCACCATCAGGGCAGCCATTCCAGAGATCTAGATGGCTTGGAACCATCCAAGAAGTGTGGAAGCATATTTATGGATTCTGGAAGGAGGTGGAAAGAGGAGGGCCTCCACCACCGGAGGAGAAAGACATTTGCCAAATATCCACCAAATGCCAGGCTCTGGGCTGAATGCTTCAACTGTAGATTCATGCCTTCTCTCAATTCGGAAAGCTTTGTAATTATCTGTTAGGATACTATTGCCTCTTCTCCATTCTCTTTGTTTTCTCATTCTGTGACTCTGAGGAGAAGACATATGCGCTCACCCTTCTCATCCCCCTGTGCTGCATCCTAGGCTGCTTTTTCAGGCCCACCTTCCTGTTCGCTAATTCTCTCTTCAGAGGAATCTGCCATTTAATTCACCTTTTCAATGTTTTATTTCAACAACCACATTTTAATTTTTAAAAGCTCTATTTGGCTTTTTGTTAAATCTGCATGTTTGGTAATCTAGTATTGCTGGGGTTTTATTCCATCTTTTTAAGAAAGCATTTTATACACAGCGACTCTCAAGTCTTTAATAATTCCATTATATGAATTCCTCAGGGGTTTAATCTGTGATTTTTGTTTCCACTGACTTCACTCATGGGGTACACTTCTCTCTGTATCTTCACTTTTGAATTAATATTTTGTTTTTCTTAATCTAAGGAGAACCCAAGGGCCTAAATTGAGGGGGTTTCCCTCTAGGCAGATTCTGCGTTCACTTTTGTCAAAAGCCAGGCGGCACTTCTGACCACCGTGGTTCCTGAGATTCCACTTTAACCTGGGATTCGTGGGGGGCTTCAGGTCGGGTGTCCACATTTCAGGGGTCTGAAGACATAGTCTCATCTCTCTAGCTCAGGAATACTGCCAGCATTTGCCCTCTGATATAGTTTCTATTTTATTTTTTAAAAGGATTTATTTAATTTATGAGAGAGACGGAGAGCAAGATCGTGGGCAGAGGGAGGGGCAGAGGGAGAGGATCTCAAGCAGACTCAGCGCTGAGTGCAGACCCCGATATGCAGCTCGATCTCACAGCCCTGAGATCGTGACCTGAGACAAAATAATGAGTCAGACACTCAACTGACTGAGCCACCCAGGCACCCCACCGATATAAGTTTTAAATTATGTTTTAGGTCAAATGTAGTTGTGTGGTAGTGAGAGGGCCTGGAGAGCACCTCGGCCACCAAACTGAAGTTGCTGGTATCCATTATCTAATTGTATCTTAAAACAACTTTGGAAGTTGGCATTTTCATCCCCATTTTACAAGCGAGGAAAGTCAGGGCCAGAGAGGTCAAGTGACTTAGTCACGGACACACTGAGTCATGCCCAGAACTGGGACGGTAGCCCTGATCTGCCAGCCTCTAAAACCCAAGTGGAGTGAGAGGCTGCAGTTGGAGACCCTGTCCCCTGTTCCCACCTCACCATGCCTGTTCCCTCTGCTGCTTGGTACCTTCTGGCGTTTGTAAATGGTGGGCAACGGGGCCACCTCACAGTCCTTGTGGGCGCCAAAGACCTTACAGAGAGAGCAGGTGGGCACTTCACAGCTCAGGCAGTAGATGTTGATCTTCTCTTCTTCGTGCTCCTCGCACATGAGGTGCTGCTCAGCCTTGGAGTGCAGTGGCCTGGAGGGGAGCGGGTGGGGTGGCAGGAGGGTCAGGGGCCAGGCTGCAGGGAGGTGCATCCCGTGAGTGTGGGGCGTCCCAGGGTCCAGGCCTCTGATCTCTAAACCGATCCTCTCAGCCCTTCCCTTTTGGCTGATGGGTTCCCCCGCTGTGTGCCAGGCCCTGCTCCTTAGAGGGACAAGAGGTCCTGACGGCTCACCGGGAAGACTCCTGCTTGTAAATGTCGATGATGTTCTCCACTAGCAGGTTTCGCTGCAGGCCATAGACACCATGTCTGTCCAGGACAACCTCATGCCTGCAAGATGGGCAGCGGAAACGGCCCCCCGAAGACACGGTGGTGGAGCCCCGGGATTGCCACAGAGGGTTCGAGGCCTGTAGGGACAAGTAACATGAGGGAATAGGCACAGTGAGGCCTGAGGGACCAGGGAGGAAGCAGGGAGGAACGGTCATGAGGGCCGATGTGTAGGAGAATAGCGGAAGGAGAGGCATCAGCTCTTTCCGATGGCGGGGCCCTCCTCCTCTGAGAGCAGCTCAGGTGCGTGGCCATGGAGATCTTCTTTCCCGCTTTTGCCTCATTACTCTTTAAGCATCCCTGCATCTAGAGCCTAACTTTGGTCAAGGCCCAGTCAGGATGGGATTTCCCCAAAGGGGCCCAGCTTGCAGGTGTGGGGAGACACTGGTGTTGACAGGAAGGCTAAGGTTGGAAATGGACTCTGTGTGGTGTAGCCAGTGTCCTCCTGGGCTCTCATGGGCCACATCTGGGGGTGGGGGGAGATTCCCTGGAGTCCTTGACAGGGAAACTGAGACAAGTGCTGAACAATGGAGCACAAAAGCCACACCATGCTGGGTCATTCTAGGAAACCGTCCTAGAGACTGGGAGTCAGGAGACCTGTGTTCTTGTGCTGCCCCTAACGCTGTTTTACCATGTAAATTCGAGCAAGCATTCAAGCTCTGTAAAATTAAGGATGAGATTGGATTATTCCTTCTACAATAAATATTGAGTGTGCCAGGTAATTGCAAGGCTCTGGGGATAAGATATGAATAAATGCATCCCTGCCCTATGGACGAGCAAACCGAGCAAAGCGACAACTACATCCAGCAGGCTGGGTGTTACGATAAGAGTAAGCTCAGAAGGAGGATTTACAAGAGATGTTCATCACTTCCACCGCTTAGAGAACTTGCTCCATCCCATCCTAATAGGGAGAGCCCTGCCATGGCCCAGGCCACAGATGATTGGCTCAGCATTGAGAAGGTGATCACCTGACCCAAGCAGAACCAATCAAATGTTCTCTCCAGGAATTTGGACTTGAAACACAGAGGTGGAGGTGGGTAGACAGTGTGCGGCTTTGGGAAACTGAAAAGACCTGTGGAGTTGGGCCAAGAACTGACATTGTGGCCACTCTTAGTCTTGTGAAGTGGAGGTGGAAAGCAGGAGGGGTCAGAAAGTGTGAACAGGAAGGCTGGTCTTCAGAGAAGACAGAGGGGTCAACTTGTGGATGGCAAGAGAGATAAGAGACTGGCAGAGACTGCTTGTTGTTCTTCGATATTCACCTTGTCTTCTTCAATAATAGAACCTCTGAATTTTTAGCAAGACACATGGAATAAAGATTGTGTGTTCAAGCCTCCCTTCCAGCTGGGTGTGACCAGGCGACTGCATTCTGGCCACTGGGATGTAGATAGCAATGTTTTGTGCCATTTCTAAGAAGTATCTTTAATGGAGGGGCATGCCCTCCTCTTTTCTCCTTCCTGCTGGCTGGAATGAAGATGGAGTGGCTCAAGTTGAAGCAGCCATGTTGAGCCATGAGGTAGTCACATGATGAGAATGGCAGCAAGATAAAAGGAGTGAGGCTCTGATGAGGCAGTCCTGGACTGCCTATCTATACTTCCACTTGAGAGAAAAACACACCTTCTTAAGCCATTGCTATTTGGGGTTTTCTGTCACTTATGGCAGAACTTAGTCTTAACTGGCTGGAAGACCATGGACTCATAGAGGGTAACCGGGAGAATAGTCACCTGTGACTTTGCGAAGTTAGATGTATTTCCTGCAGTTGATTTCGATGGAATTCTCCAAATCCTTATGCTGGACATCAGCCAGAGGGCCCTTTATGTGTGCAACAACACCCAGAATACATACAAGCGTCCAAGTCCACAGTCTTATTTGAACCTTTAAAAGCAAGAGGTGTAGGCAAGGCAGGAAAAGTGACCCCTGTGAAGTGGGCAAGCCTACCTTGGTGAGAGTGACTGGTAGGTCACAAATGTCACATTTTGGGGGCATTTCTTGTGAATCATAAGAAGTTAACACTTCAGGCCATCATAAAGCCAAACGGATTAGTTTGAGATTATCCAAGGCTGTGTGCCTTTGTCCTTCTTGGTAGCTGGAATTGTATAAATACTCCTGAGTTTACTTTAGGGAATGGGTTAAAGTGTAAGATCACTGGGCTTTTGCTTACTTAATACAATTACCTTTCATTATTTAGAATCCAAGTGAGTAAGGAGCTGTTGGGAGAACTGTAAGCCGCAAGTTCCTGGAGGGATCTGACTTCTCTTTGATTTGCTGCTGGCTAGCATATAAAGGTGCTCAGTGAAGGTTTGAATGGGTAGAAAGGGGGCAATATTCTAAAATCTTAGCCCAGAGCACAAACTCCTGAGTGGCCTCTCTCCCCCACCTTCCTCTGCACTGCCCCCTCTTCCTCTATACTCATTATTTAACATTCAGCACATGTTTTGAGGGTCTATTATGTGTCAAGCACCATGCTATGGGCTTCCCAGGCATTACTGATTTTAACCCTCAAGGATTTCTTGTAAATATAATGGAGGAGATGAACATGTATGCCCCCCCAACTTAGACTACAGGAAATATAGTGACAGCGGCTAATTGGGCACATACTTCATGCCAGGTTTTGCTCTAAGTCCTTTTATTTGTATTAACTCATTTAAACCTCTTATCAACCTTATGAAATAGCTACTACTATTAGTGCCATTTCAAAGATAGGAAATTGTAGCCCAGATATGTTAAATAAATTGTTCACAGTCATCAGGTAATAGGTGACAGAACCAATATTTGAACTCAGGCACTCTGACCCCAGAGTCCATCCTAAAAATCAATATACTACATTGTCAGGTGCAATAAAATTGAGGCCACCTGAAGAATGATGCCCAGAGCCAATATGCGTCTCTCTGAATCTCAGGTGAAACCGATTTTAGTAAGGCCAAACATCAACCCTTCACAAAGGAAAGAAACAATGTAAAAGTCAGCTGTGCAACTGCGGATTGATGTTATTTGAGCAGAGATAAAATATGACCCATCAAAACCAAAACCTTGTGAAGCAATATAAGGGCCCAGCTTGCAACCAGAATGACCTGTTTGTGCAAAGGAAAGGAAATAGCTCAAATCTTTGCAAGACTTCCTCCCATGGATCCCCATGTGCCCCCAAGAAAGAGAATTCCTCAGATTCGGTGTGAAAAAATATTCTGAGGCAACATAACCAAATTGAGATAGTCAGTTACCTACTAATCCAGGTCATACCCCTCTAATTCACCAAAGAAGCCAAAGGACCAAACAGAGATTGCAAACCAATGATAACATCCAGCTAGCCAGTTTACATTTAGGTGACAGTGGAAGAAAAGCCAAGGTAAACAGAGGGTTGAGTAAAGAATTCACCCTCAGCCTCAGATGGAACTACCCCTATTCAAAGAGGAATGATAAGCAGAAAGGATCTAACAGGAGATACAAGCCGAGATAATAAAAAAAAAAAGGAAAAAGAAAGCATGACAAGCAAAGGACAGGTGAAGAAGACGCTTTGGAAGAAGAATTGCTCTAAGAAACAATATTTCAATCTGACCTTTATAAAGAAATAAAGAAAACATAGTCACTTTGATTATAGAAGAGATATAAGTAAAGGGGGCCCTCAGTGGCTCAGTCAGCTAAGCGGCTGCCTCTTAATTTCGGCTCAGGTCATGATCTCAGTGTCATGAGATGGAGGCCCAGCATCAGGCGCTGTACTCAGCACGGAGTCCGCTTGTCTCTCTCCCTCTGCTCCTCACCAACCCCCGCACTGTCTCGCTCTTAAATAAATAAATAAATAAAATCTTGAAAGAAAAAGAAGAGATATAAGTGATCAAAGCTGGAGAAGAAAAATGAACTGGCAGAATTAAGAAGTCATGTAAAATATGTTACCAACATAGAAACAAAATTCACATTTGATACGACGGCAGGAAGTAGAATGCATGCCACTGATAGTCACACAGACTGTGGTGGAAAACGACAGGATGAAAGTAATCAGGACTACATGTGACAATGTGGGTCAGCCTTGAGGACATTGTGCTAGGTGAAATCAGCCTGTCACAAAAGGACAAATATTGCATGATCTCTCTGATATGAGGTACCTGAAGTAGTCAAATTCATAGAGATAAAAAGTAGAATGTTGGTTGTCAGGGACTGGGGGGTAGGGGAGTGGGGAGTTATTTTAATGGGTACAGAGTTTCAGTTTGGAAGGATGAGAAGTTCTGGATATGGTTATATGACAATATGAATATAGTTAATGCCACTGAGCTACACACTTAAGAATAGTTAAGATGAGGGTGACTGGGTGGCTCAGCTGGTTAAGCGTCTACCTTTGGCTTGGGTCCTGATCCCAGGGCCCTGGGATCGAGTCCCGCTTCGGCTCTCTGCTCAGCCGGGAGCCTGCTTCTCCCTCTCCTTCTACCCCTCCCCACTGCTTGTGCTCGCTCTCTCATGCTCTCTCTCTCAAATAAATAAAATACTAAAAAAAGAGAATAGTTAAGATGATAAATTTACACTATGCATTGTACCACAATATAAAAACATGTTTTGTTTTTAAGATTTATGTATTTATTTGAGAGGGAGAGAGAGTGAGGAGAGGGGCAAAGAGAGAGAGAATCTCCAAGCAGACCCTCTCCTGAGTGCCAAGCCCTACCCGGGGCTCAATCCCAGTACCCCATGGGATCACGACCCCATGAGATCATGACCTGAGCTGAAACCAAGAGTTGGGCACTTAACTGACTAAGCCACGCAGATGCCCCCCAAAAAAAGTTTAAAAAAAGCAATCAGAACTTGTTGGGATGTCTGGGCCAAGGGAGGTGGACCAGGAAGCACCCTACCTCTTCACCACTTCCCCACCTTGTAAAGACATTTTAGCAGCTCATCCTATCGGCTAATCACTACCATTCTCTTGGGACCCAGGGGTCTGAGAGACAATTGGAATCAGGCAGTCCAACCTAAATCCTTTGTTTGAAAAGCACATTTCTGGGGAACTGGAGAGCTCACTGGCAGGTGGTAGGGAGGGGTCGCACCTCTGCCATTTTTTGCAGTTTGGCTATAGACCCAGTGCTGCTCCCTGGAGCAGGTACCACAGCCCACTGCAGATTTCCCAGCCATCTACTGGTTCCATAGTCTCCTCCCTCTTCCAAAGCTCAGTTCCTCCTGCCATATCCTACTTGGGGTAGGCTGGCTGGCTTTCCTCTTAACCTCCAGGGCATCCCTTCCTTGCTGTGATTGCCTCAGCAATGTTTCGCCCGCCCAACTCCACACCCCACATCCTTTGCTAGTCAGTCCTGGCATATATATATATATGTATATATATATATGCCCTTTTGCACTAGGGCTAAATGTGACTGGTGATGAAATAGTTAAGTTTATCTTTTGGATTTTCCAGGTTCTTTAACTCCTGGCACCGTCATGTTGCTTAGAGGCCCTCTCTGTGTTACCCATGAGCTATCTCAGTGTTTCCCCAAGTATGGTATACATACTGATGACAGGCATGAAGATTTTTGGTGATATGAGAATGGACATTGAGAATTTTTATGTTTATTTTGTGCATATTAGAAAAAATAACCAGCCTACATAGCTAGTGATTTTTCAAGAACTTTGTCATTTAGAATGAAGAAAGAGTAAACATTTAAGCTTTAAAGGTGAGTCCTTTTTTTTAAGATGTTATTTATTTATTTATTTATTTATTTATTTGATGGGGAGAGGGAGAGCACAAGCAGAGGGGAGGGGCAGAGGTAGAGGGAGAAGCAGGCTCCCCACTGAGCAAGGAGCGTGATGCAGGCTTCTATCCCAGGACCCTGGGATCATGACCTGAATCGAAGGCAGTCGCTTAACCGACTGAGCCACCCAGGTGCCCCTAAAAGTGAGTCCTTTTAAACAGAAATAATCAACCATAGCATAGGTGGTACATAACTATGGCAAAAATCGGGAAGGTGAAATGAGAATTAAGTCCGGGGCGTCGCTCTCTTTCCTGACTCTTTCTTCAATCGAAACTTGTCTGTCTCATGTCCCAATTTTTTTGCAAATGCTGGGTGGTTATTTTGAGAAAGTCATCTGTACTGGATATGTGGATAAAATTGTTATTCCTTCTTGGTAACATTTCTATATTTTAACAGAAGGCATTTAATGTGGCACAATACAGGGAAAGTAGCAATTATCTGAAGATCTGGCTTTGGATTTGCCATTTACGACCTTAGGAAAACAATTTCTCTCAGGTTCTGTCTCCTCAGATCTAAAAAGAGGGATCTGTGCTTAGCACTTGCTCCTGATGTTCTGTGAGCAATGAGCCTTGGAGGATATAATATGGTAAGAATTTCAGACACCCTGACCAGTGTGTATTTGCCTGTGAAATGGGGAAGGGAGCTGGTGGTTTTTATAACAACCTCTCCCTCTCACACCAGAGTCCACCATCTCCCTCTTTAACTCTGTGATCCAGGGTCTGTGTCTCTCCCTAGCTGTCCCTGGAGCGCCCTCTCCTGTCTCATAGAAGTAGTTCCTGAAATCCCATCTCTGAAATAGTCCTAGTGTGTTTAGATGGATTTATACGTTCTATCACTTGTATTATGTATGAGGTTTGAATTTTATATAATACACCTATATTATTTTGGTAATCAAAATAAACAATAATTTTTTTCATATAGGAAACATATTGGTTATTTGACACAGAAGAGCAATTAAGTGAGTTATAAAAGAATTATTATGCAATTATCTTTTAACAGAGTTCTTTGTAACACAGGGAGATACTCATGTTATGATTTTAGATGAAAAAAGCAGGATGTAAATCTATATAGACAGTAGGATCCCAATTTTGAAATGGGTGATGGGATTCCCAGGTGATTTTAAAACCTTCTTCTTTGTATTCATCTACATTTCCCAAATTTCCCTCCATAGACCCTGAATTACTTTTAAAATGCATTTTTAAAAAAAGTTAAATATTTTTTGCAATAATTGTCATCAAGTGATAGAATTGTGGTTTATTCCTTCCTTTTTCTTTTTTTCTAATTTCCAAATTTTGTACAAAGACTTTAGGGTTTGAAAAAAAACTTTTACTTTTTAAAAATGTGGGGCATCTCTTGGCTCAGTTGGTGGAGCATGTGACTCTTGATCTTGGGATTGTGAGTTTGAGCCCCATGTCAGGTGTGGAGCCTACTTAAAAAAAAGTAAAATATTTAAAAATGCAATGCTCAGGGGCATCTGGGTGGCTCAGTCAGTTGAGCATTCTACTCTTGGTTTCAGCTCAGGTCATGAGCTCAGGGTCATGAGATCGAGCCCCCTGCCCCTGCCCAGTCAGGCTCAGTGCAGAGTCCGCTTGGGATTCTCTATCACCATCTCCCTCTCTGCTCCTCCCTCTACTCGCACTCACTCTATCTCTCTCAAATAAATAAATAAAATCTAAAAAAAAAAAAAAAAAATGCAATGCTCAGTCCTGACATGAATGGAAAGGGGGCGCTGGAGTGCCACAAAAGCCAAGAAGATAAACCACTAGAAGAACTGTAAAGAACTATGTTGGTTCAAGGGAGGGGATGTTTAAGAAGATACCATTTGAAGACAGGGTAGACGGGTAGCAGATGGTTAGGTAGGAAAGAATTTTAGGAGACCGGAGAGACTATCGGATTTTAAGTTACAAATGGGGGAGGCATGGGGGGGAGCTAGAAAGGTGGGTTTTTAAATGAAAGGCTTTTGAATTTTATTAATTAATTTTAGAAGATTTTATTCATTTGAGAGAGAGAGAGAGAGAAAGAGAGTGGGGGGAAGGGCAGAGGGAGAGATTCCTCAAGCAGACTCCCCGCTGAGTTCAGAGCCTAATGCAGGGCTCAATCTCATGACCCATGAGATCACGACCAGAGCAGAAAGCAAGAGTTGGACGCTTAACCCACTGGGTCACTCAGGTGCCCCTTAAAAAAATTTTTTTTTAATTGTGGCAAAATCACAGAGGGCTTTGAATTCAAGGGTAAGGATCTGAACTTAATTTTGTAGACATGTTTTTTTTCTGAACTAGGAGAGAAAATAAGAGTGAATATTAATCTAAGAGAGGTAATTTGGATAGATGGGAAGTGGAGAGAGAGGTTAAAGGCACAGATAACTGGGAAGCAAGTGCCATAGTTAAAGCACGTCACGGGCCCACCCTCAGGTAGTGGCAGCAATCTTGGAAGACTAGGGATACCAGGGGCACCTGGGTGGCTCAATTGGTTGGGCACCTGCCTTCGGTTTGGGTCATGATTACAGAGTCCTGGGATCGAGGCCCGAGTCAGGCTCTCTGCTTAGAAGGGAGTCTGCTTCTCCCTCTGACAGCACCCGCTCTCGTGCTCACTCTCTCAAATAAATAAAATCTAAAAAAAAAAGACTAGGGATGCCAGAGGCAGAATCAGTAGGACCGACCATTCACTTGGACATGGGTGGGTTGTGGGCAGAGGAGAAAGTCAAGCCTGGATTCTTGGGAAGATGCCGGTGCCTGTCAGGCAGGAGTATTTAACCTGGGGACCACAGCCCCGAAAGATCCTTGACTAAAATTCTGTGAACCCAGATGAGAAAAAAAACCACACCTTGATTTTCATTAACCTCTAGCAGAAATTGGACATTTCCCTCAGTTATAAATGTAGGCAACGAACCACAGTAGTTGTAGTGGTACTTTATCACCCACAGAAATCACAGGCATTTTCACATCACATTACTGTTGTTGCTCAAATATCCAAAAATAACTTATGCTTATCACTATTTCTAAACTACTTCAAGCCCACTGCTTGAGCTCATGATTTAATGTGGTAATAGAAGCACATACATTACTCTATCAAACATGTTCTAATTACTCTGGTAATTATATTCCAGTGCTTCTCAAGCTTTTTTTCATTACTGCTCCTTCCGGGAAACTTTTAAGACATTTTCGCCCCTAATATTGACCCCTTCCCCATTAAATTTTAGTACCAAAAATCTACAAAAGTGAAACTCCTAGAAGCAGAGTAGAAAGGTGGGGGTGGCGGTGGTGGGGGATGAGGAGATGCTGGTCAAAGGACACAAGTTTTCCATCATGAGATGAATTAGTTCTGGGGACCTGATGTACAGCATGGTGACTGGAGTTAGTCATACAATATTGTATACTTGGCAATGCTAAGAGAGCAGCAGACCACACACACAGCGGTAACATGTGAGGTGATGGATGTGTTAACTCTCTCGGTTATGGTGATCGCAATATCAAATCATCATGTTGCACACCTTAAATATGTATAATTTTTGTCAATTATATCTCAATACAGCTGGGTAGGGGGGGTGGAATTTTACCTGAAAGCAAAAACTAAATAAAAATGTAAAAATAAAATCACAATAAAAAATTCTAATACGGCAGATATACTTGGGGCAATATCAGCCTCGTTGAGAACGTACGAGAATGCATGCTGTGTTCTCGTTAAGAATGTATGAGAATGCATGCAATCCAGTTTCTTCACAATCATATGTATTATATTTTATGCATTTAAAAACATTTTTCTGGGGTGCCTGGGTGGCTCAGTCAGTTAAGCGTCTGCCTGCAGCTCAGGTCATGATCCCAGGGTCCTGGGATCAAGCCTCGCATCAGGCTCCTTGCTCAGCAAGGGAGCCTGCTTCTCCCTCTCCCTCTGCCCCTGTTCATGTGCTCTCTCTCTCTCGTTCACTCTATCTCTCAAAATAAATAAAATCTTTAAAAAAATGAAAATAAAAACATTTTTCTTACATAAACCACAGACATCGCCCTTAGGGTCCACAGGCTTTACAAATTGACAAAGGGGTCCATGGTCCAAAAAGAGAGAACTTCCTGCCTTGATTGTAAGTGCTACACAGTCTCACCACAAACAGGAATTTCACTCTAAGGGGTAGATGGCAACCTGCTTACTACGTCTCCACAACTGACCGTCTCTATATTGGACTAAAGATCTCTCAGCTGACTAATATCCAGTTAGCAAAATCCCATCTTCTGCTTCTGTTTATCTTTCTATTTCAAGACTAAGAAATAACACTGTATGTTAACTAACGAATTAAAAAAATAAAAACCTAAAATAAAAAACACTAAAAAAAAATGCAAGTTTTTGTGGATGACTGTGTAGGAGCACAGGGAATAGATCTGCTCTTAACTTGATGAAACTGTATATAATGCATCTTTGAATTAATATCTTCTTTAAGATAAAAGTTTTTGTAAACAATTGTGTAGAGGCATATGGCAAAAGACCTGTACTTAAAAAAAAAAAACTAAAAAATAACTGATGGGCTCTTTTGTACTCAGAAATGTCTTTGTTCTTTCCTGAGATCTTACATTTTCACAAGAAAGCCAGCCCCATAGAGCAAAATTTCATGTGCCACTGAGGTGATGTGTAAAGGAAATTCCATCACTCTAGGAAACAGAAGACCTAGATTTATGTCCCTTCTGTGTCCCTTTGTGTGTATGTCTATAACTTGTGTCCTGTTCCCCCTGTAAAATGGAAATCACATCCACCCTATCTAACTCAAATGGAATCACGCATGTGAAGGTACTCTGTAAATGAGAAAGCATTGCACAAAGGGTTGTTAACAATCCTAAAAGTTTATGACCACAGAGAACCACAGAACATGAAATAAATGTTCTTTCTTCACTGTGGGGGATAAAATGGAATGGAGTAAATAAATGGAATTTAATTCTAGGTTATGGTCAAGGCTATTGTGCGGCATATATGCCACGAGCTGTCTTTTAGGCTGTATGGTGCTTCCTTTTTTTTTGTAATGTTCCATAGCATCTAATAGAAATGTTCCATCTAGAAAGATGCTCTATGAGTTCAAGGGGGGGGGGTTTGGAGGCTATCTCCCCCAAATTGATGACCTGGCCAATGATGAATAGTGGATCATGCAGGTCCTCTGGGCCAGACCTTCAGAATATACTGGAGAAACCATGGGATAATGGTAGCAGAAGACCAGACATTTGGAGAAATGTTGAAGAGCCTTGGAAGAATTCAGATGTCGGCAAAAGCTGAGCTGTGGGTGGGAGAGGGATTCTGAGTGGAGGGCTGGCTCTGCCTGACAGAACCTAGCAGAGAGCCTGGAACAGGGGGGTCTGTGAGAGGAGACTGGCTGGAAGGAAGATCGAAAAGAAGAGGACTGAGTCAAGTCAGGGCCTTGGTAACAGAATAGAAAACGCTTAAAAAATGTAAATCCAGGGGCGCCTGGCTGGCCCAGTCAGAAAAGCATGCGAACCTTGATCTCAGGGTTTTGAGTTCGAGCCCCACATTGGGTGTAGAGATTACTAAAAAAATAAATAAATAACTTAAAAAAAAAAAGGAAATCTATAGTAAGGTTTCTGGAATTTGTGAAATCAGATTGTTAAGAATTACAAGGATGTTAAAGATCAGTTCAAAGCATCCTTTTAATCTCTATATGTGCAAACAGGCTTGAAGAGGTAAAATAGCCTGACTGATATCACACGGCAAGAAAGGAAGAAGCTGGTGTGACCAAAACCCAGGAGCTAGTCTCGGTCTAGGTTTTTTGTTCTCCACTAACCAAATTTCCTCCATCAAGTAAGCAAGATCCCTAACCCTGCTACAAAGTAAATGGCATTCACAAACTTGCAGTGAACCAATTTCTCATAAAGGAGACCCCACCCCCCCCATGGTTGGGCTGGGGAGGTCCAGGCGCCCTCAGGAGCAGTGGAAGTGGTCAAGGAGGCAGGCCTCTCCTGATGACCACAGGTCCTCACAATGAACCGATAAAGAACTGGATTCCAGGGTGGAGTGAAACAGAAGTCATCTCTTTCCCGGACCACCCTTTATTAGAGAATGTGGCCCCTTTCTTCATATTCCCATATCTGCAAATCTCTCCCTAGTTGGACAACTTCCAGAAAAGCTGTTCCTCAACAACCTTCTTCCAAGGCCTTCTGGTTGTCTGTGAAATTACAACAGGTTGCAGCGCATAAACAAGGACCCACAGTGAAGTGGGGGCAGGTATCAGAATACACCGGAGGCTTTGCTTAAGGGAGTTTAGGACTGAATAGAGCTTACAGATACAGAAACGCATGGGAAGATGTTTGTGTCAAATTCCCACACCAACAGCTTTCCTCTAGTCAAAGTGCTTGGTGCTGAGTGGGCGCAAGTGTGGAGAAAGAGGGAGGGAGAAATTAGAGGGGGTTAATGTGGTATTTCCGTGTCTTTTCTCTAAATTCAGAGTGAGAGAGAGAGAGAGAGAGGTATTACAGCTCTAAAGAAACCTAGTTAGGGGTGCCTGGCTCAGTCATGTCTGCCTTCGGCTCAGGTCATGATCCTAGGGTCCTGGGATCAAGCCCCACATTGGGCTCCCTGCTCGGTGGGAAGCCTGCTTCTCCCTCTCCCACTCCCCCTACTTGTGTTCCCTCTCTCATTGTCTCTCTCTCTGTCAAATAAATAAATAAAATCTTTAAAAAAGAAAGAAAGAAAGAAAGAAACTTAGTTAAATTGTGATGGCAGCTATGTAAAAATATGTGTGGCCACCGGGGCTGAAAGTAATATACAAATGTGAAAATCACTGCATTGGGGGAGGTAGGATTCTGGATGACTTTCTCCCAAACCCTTAATAATGTTCAACATTGTCAATTAAATGTTCAATTAAACATTTTCAAATTTGCTTCTTGGCTAATTAACCTGATGTTATAAAATTGTAATTCTCTAAAATTTTATTTAAAATTTTTATTTTTATTTTTAAGTAATCTCTACACCCAACATGGAGCTTGAACTTACAACCCTGAGATCAAGAGTCACATGCTCTTCTGACTGAGCCAGGCAGGTGCCCCACAGTTTCCTAAAATTCTTGTTTGTTGTCCATCACAGCAGTTTTTAGGGCAGCAAAACACTGGACACCATCTAATGTTTCAGAGGACTGATTTAAATAGACTGCGGTCCAGTCATAACAATGGAACACTATACAGCCATTTTGTTTATTTATTTAGAGCGAGAGTGGGGTTGCTGGGAGAGGCAGAGGCAGAGGGAGAGGGAGAAAGAGAATCCCTAGCAGGCTCCAGGCTCAGCCCCACATGGGGTTTTGATCTCACGACCCTGAGACCATGACCGGAGCTGAAATCAAGAGTCGGATGCTTAACTGACTGAGCCACCCAGGTACCCCCTATGCAGCCATTTTGAAATGAAGACATAGATCTGAATGTGTGGAGATGGAACTGCCAAGAGAGAGTAAGTGAACAAAGGCAGATGTAAGACAATGAGTGTAGTTTAAACACACACACACACACACACACACACACAAGTGCAGATGTACCTATCCATGGAAAATCTCTGGAAGGATACCCAAGAGAGTTGGAAATGGCTACCTCCATTTGAAGAAGCAAAATGAGTGCCTGAGGTGGCTACTTTTCATGATATAAACTCCTATAGTATTTTTTTTAAAAGTGTGTGTGTGTGTGTGACACTGGTATAAGTTTTATAAGTTCTATTAACTTTCTAGGCAATGTTCTCAGGGTATTCTTCCTAAGTGGTTTTAAGATAGAGTTACCAAAAGTCCTATTCTTGTTCCCATACTTAGAAAACAGACAATCTGATTATGCCTACAGTTGTCAAAATGTGGAGGCAATGTGCGAAAAAAACTAAATATGCTCATCTTTCAGAGGGAGATCTACTGAGATGTATATACATAAGTGCAGCCAAAGAACTGGGTCAGCCTCCCACCAGGCTGCCCCAAATAAAGCAGAGCAAGGAAATGAGCTGTTCACTCTTCCCCAGGGCGGGGGGGTGGCGCCAGGGGTGCTCTGCACTTTAAAAGAGACACATCGGTCCAGATCCACAGAACCATCCCAAAGCTCTGGGAATCATGTTGTTTCTTAAATATTATGCATAGATTTCAGCTCAGTTCCGGTTCTCTCTGGGTATAAACAGTATTTCAGAGCTTCAAGGAACCAAAATGGTGTGCCTGGATACAGAGCACTGACTTGAACAAGGGAGGCCACTTAAACATCCTCTAGCCTACATATAGAGAACCTGTCCCTGGGACCCTCTGCCCGATGATACTATGTGCCTCGTACTTTAATATTCTCGTACCTGGGGCCACTTTTTTTTTTTTTTTTTTTAGGACAGATTACCTTCGCTTTAAAAACTTCTCTTTGCTTTCATGTATTTCAAGATCTAATGGAAGGATGTTTCACTACAAATACATGAGAAGGGACGGCAAAATCTTGTTGCCATTCCCTCCTGGGCATCTCAGCCTGAAGGATGTTCAGAAAGGTACTTAGCCCAAAGGGAAACTAAGATGGTGGGCAAGGTGAGGCTTCTAGTACATGACTTGATGTCCAGGATGAGTAGACAGAGCAGTCAGCCCTTCCCAGAGAGGGAAAATCACTGGCTCTGAGATATTCTGGAGCCAAACAATGTAATGGCAGGTTTAGACACATAGAAGAAGAGGAGATAAAGGGGCGGCTGGGTGGCTCAGTTGGTTAAGCATCTGCCTTGGGCTCACGTCATGATCCCAGGGTCTTGGGATCGAGCCCCAGGTGGGGCTCCCTGCTTAGCAGGGAGTCTGCTTCTCCCTCTCCCTCTGCTGCTCCCCATTTGTGCTCTCTCACTTGCACTCTTTCTCTCAAATAAAATCTTTTAAAAAATGTTAAAAAAAAAAAAAAAAAGAATAGGAGATGGGAATGGGCCTCAACAGGAAGATGGCAGACAGCAAAGGGTAGGTTACAGAGCACAGCTATGGGACAGCCTGACTTAGCCAATGCATTAATTTTTTTCCCAAACATGCAGCCCAAAAAAAAAAAAAAAAAAAAAAAAAAAAAAGCATTTTCTTGGTTAGGTTAAAAATCATTTGTGTCCAACATATTTCCTCCTGAATTCTGACACAGTTGAAGAATGTGTGTTCATAATGTTCCTTATCACTGCCCTGCCTACTAAGCTAGCCAGCTCTGGTCTATTCAGAGATTTTACTTCATTTGCAAGGTGTGTGTGTATGTGTGTGTGGGCACATGTGAGCATGCACTTTTCCACTTTCTCTGATCTTCATGCCAGTGGCACAGGACAAGAAAGAAAACCCATTTATAAACCAGTCTAGTATATGCTGCATTTCTTCCTGAAATCAGAAGCTAAAATGCCATCTGTGAATTTGATTAGCTATGCTTTGCCCCTTGACCTCCCATAAAACAAAGCTCATTGCATTTTTCTGCATTCTCTTTACTTAAGTGACCACAGTCCTTTTTAACCAGCAGGCCCCTCTATTGACCAATGTGGAGTGGGGCACGGGTGTGAACTTCAGTTGGGGAGAATTCCTGATCTCCTGCCTACGTCTCACTGCCCCCAAAGATGGGCACATGGAGCTTTGCCTCAAATACAAATCGTTTCATTTTTGACTTTTCTCTCAGGGCTCATTTTGTAATGCTTATCTTATTGATATTTTCTCCCAATCTTCTGCATCATCCTCCAAATCTGAAACTCCAAACTGGAATGCAGAGTCCAGCACAGATTGCCACACAGCCTGGTGTAGGATCACCTCCCTCCCAGGCTCTAGTTTCTCTGGGGGTCTTCTTTCCCCTGCAGACAGCAGCTATTGAGCTGTGGTCCGCGCACCCATCAGCGGCACCCGCCAGCCTGCCAAGCAGCTGCTGACTCATGCTTACTCTGGGATCTCCTGGGACCCCCAGTCTTCTGCCCTGCCGCCAGGACAGCCCCCACCCACCTCATGGAGCGCTCTGGAGTCCCCGACCTGATGAGCCAGCTCCCACAAAGGTACGCAGGCCGCCCCCCCCGGCCCCGCCCCCCGGCCCACCTGGAAGATGTCGTTGGCACACTTGCGACACAGGTTGTGCTGGCAGGGCAGGATCACCACTGGTTTGGAGAACATCTCCAGGCAGATGGGGCAGATGAGCTGCTTCTCCAGGTTGTCCATGCTGTGTGCATCCCCTAGCAGCGGCTTGAAACCCACTGTGAAGTTCATCCCCTCAGCGATCGTGCCTGCCCTGGCCTTGGCCCCAGTCCTGGCCTTTCCTCACTGCCTCTGGACCCTTCCTCGTTTACTTCAGACAGTCCGTGGGTTCTTATGTTCCCTTCTACCTCTCACTCTTGAAATAGCTCTGCTCTCCTGTCCCTTCCTCCAACAATTCACCTCGTCCTCAGATAGCTGTTTTCAGACACTTCTCTTTCTCTAGTCTTTGCTCTGTACCCCAGCCAGGCACATGTAGCTAGCTTTATCTGTCCCTCCGTCCCTGAGTGACTCTGTCCCTGACAATTTCTCCTTTTGTTCTCCAAATGACTCTTGTTCACTCTATGGGCAGCACTGTGTGTCCCTCCCTTCCCAGAGAGGAGATTAATTTTAACATGGGGGTGGGGAACAAGGGGCATCTGCATGACATTCCAACTCCCAATTTAGCTCATGTAAGGCGAGCCACAGCTGTCACCGAGTGAGTGACCCTGACTCACTCGGGAATGGGTGACTGCCTTAAACAAGAGCAGGGGTGAGTTTCACTGCTCATGGTGAAAGGTAGGTCTGCAAAGGTGTCAAGCTCTCAGGCTCAGAAGGCTCCTGTGAGACCCTGACCCCCATAAGCATGCTCTGTCTTGGGCTCTTCTTCCAGGGTGTGACGCAGAATCTAAACTGGCCTGGAGGGGGGAACCAGACATGGCTCAGGGTGGCAGGAAAGATCTCACCAGACCCGGGGCCTGGTCAGTACCTCCAAGGTTTAGCCAGTGACCCTCACCCTCTTCCACTGAATGCTGTGATTCAGAACAGGGGCACCAGAGATTAAAGGGAAAGGCTCTGGTCCAACATTTCTGGTCCATTTTGGTTCTTGCCCAGAACTTTCTCATATCACCCTAGGAACAGAAGCTAAGGACGCTAGAGCTGGCAGTTGCACCAGGGCCTGGAACGACCTCATGAGCATGCCTCTGAGAAAGTGTGGGGATTTGGTCCATGAACACATCACTGGAGCCACTCCAAGGACTTTAAATTTGTTAGGAAATCGAGAGAAGTTGAGCTGAGCAGAAAGGACCTGAGTGCCAGGAACCTATTTTGGGCACCAGGGGAATTGGTCTCCAGGGAAATTTTAGAGCACTGACAAAGTCATAATCACAAGGCTCTGGGAAGCCTCTGCCTCAACTCCACAGTTGTCCTGGACTCCTCCTCTCCCAGGCCGGCTGGTCTCAGATGTGAGCACCAGCCCTCTGTCTTTTTCTCCCACGGGCTTTTTCCTGTATCCCAGGCCCGATTTGTCTTTTTGGGACCCAACAGATGCATTGGATTGGACAAAAGCTCTTTTATTTACTGACATTCCTTAGCCCTTCTCCCATTCAGGAGAGAGAAGTTTGAGGAGTTACTCGGCTCTGACCTTGGGTGGATGGGAAATGGTGTGGAGAGGAGAAAACAGGCGGTGTGGGAATGGGGAAAGGGTCTGTAGCAGTATTATCTTTTCCCTATCACAGGTTTCACGCCCCTGTTAACAAAATATATGATGATCAGCATGCATAAGATGTGGTAAAAAGGATGGAGGCAAGCAGGCACTGATAGATGAACTTCAGTCAGCCCACAGGACCCATGCTAAGGGGGGCAGTGCTGGGGTAGAGTCCAGAGAGAATCCAGGGTGGGATAACTCCCCCTCCCCCTCCAATGCATTCATACTTTGCATGAGTTGACTCATGGTGGCATAGAATGAGTCTGACAATGAGGCTGACAATGTCAAGCACATGGGCACCAGAAAAAGGTGAGACCAGCCCCAGAAAGGTGTGCTGGCATAGGAACGAGACTGACGCAAAGCTCTTGGTGCAGCGCTGCAACAAAGGAAGGTCAACTGGTATAGCAGCTCTGGGATAGGATCCACCCTGCTCAGTTATCAGGATCTTGGTGGAGATAATGCAAGTGGCTCAGGGCCCCTACCAGCTGAAACTGGCCCAAATCCCAAGGTACAGGAAAAAGAATGCTCAGGAAAAGTCTGCCACCACTGCCTGAGACCTCATAAGGGTAGGTATGGAAGGGGTGCTGTCTAAACAGATTGGGACTGGAGCTAAAAAGAAGAGTGGCTGGGTGACCTTGTATTTGCAGGGTCAGTGATACCATCAAGGACAGAGGTGGCATCCCCTCTGGGATAGACGCCATCAATGCTTCTGAAGTTGGGATTCTTATAAGAAGAGGGGCAAATCAGGGTCAATGTCAGGACAGGGCTACTTCTTCCCCTCTTCAACGTGTCCAGTGTGTTGGGCAGCAGAAGGCACCCTCGCTGGGTCAGCACCTGGGGGCAAAAGAGGTTGGCATCTTATTAAGCAGAAGGAATGATGACCCAGAATTTAAAGCAAGCCCCCTGCGGGTAAGGATATAAACACCTGAAATCCAGAGTATAAGATATAAACTTTCTACTAATGACTCATTGGAAGTTAGTGTATGTTCTTTTCTTATCCTTTGATTATTGCTGCATTTTAGCTTCCATATATACTCACTCCTCTTCGTCTTTTAGAAATCATCTTCACTATCATCTTGTCCTCTTCTAAAATTTCTTTTGTTTCCTATGATGGAATTTGAAAAACACATATACAAATATTTAGTAACAATTTTTCGCCCAGGGGTGAGAAAACCGTTACCTTGCAGTTACATGTCAGTATCACTAGGTGGCACTATAGTGAACTTCAGTCAAGCCACACTTAACTGCTTAGGGTGGGGATGATCTCATCAGACACTTCATCTTCCTTTCGAGTAAAGGCAGTGAACTTCATCTTCAAGTACTGCCTTTTCAAGGCATCCTCCCACCCATTCTTTACCTTAACTCCCACCCCATTCCTTAGCTTAACAGTCATGAGAGGCCAATACTACATTCATTTTCTTTTTAAGATTTTATTTATTTATTTGACAGAGAGACAGACAGACAGTGAGAGCAGGAACACAAGCAGGGGGAACAGGAGAGAGAGAAGCAGGCTTCCCACTGAGCAGGGAGCCCGACGCGGGGCTCGATCCCAGGACCCTGGGACCATGACCTGAGCCAAAGGCAGACGCTTAACGACTGAGCCACCCGGGCGTCCAGCCAATACTACATCCACTGTCAGCTGGTGGCATAAGCCACTCAGAAACCAAGTGTATCCTGTTCTCTTTCTTCATTTTGCCTCAACACCGGCTTGAGACTCCCGCCCATATTAAGGGCTCAGAGTTTCACCTCCAAGTATCTCTCATTCCTGATCCAGCTCTTACCCTAGGCCCTGTCTATGGCTCTCACCTGCCCTGGGAGGCTGATTCTGTACATCCTGCTGGTATCTTCTGGCAACCTCCTCAGGTGGTGGCTTAAGCGCTCCGCAGCAGAAGCAGCAGCAGCAGCAGCAGCAGCAGCAGGTGAGCAGAGCGCACAGGAGGACCAGTGTCTGAAAGGTAGGGAAGAGTGGCCTCGGCCCAGCATTTCCTCCATATCCCACCCCACAAAATGGGACAACAGAAGCAGCTGCCCTGGGAGAGAAGGGTCAGCTGTCCGAGAAGAGGAGGGTCATCCCTCCTTCCTTATTCTTTTTTTTTTTAAGATTTTATTTATTTATTTATTTATTTATTTATTTATTTATTTATTTATTTGCGAGAGAGCACAGAGGGAGAGGGAGAGGGAGCAAGGAGCCCAACGCGGGCCTCGATCCCAGGACCCTGGGATCATGACCTGAGCCGAAGGCAGACATTTGACCAACTGAGCCACCAGGCGCCTCCCGCCCCTTCCTTATTCTTAAGGGACTAGGAAGAATTGTATACCTTGAACCAGCAACTATTCATCGTAAAATAGTATGTGACGCCTTCTTCGCCAAAGTGATCATATATATATATTCCCAATGAGCCATGCCGGTCGTAGATTTTCCGCTTCTTAGGGTCACTCAGTATGGAGTGGGCTGTGTTGATCTCTTTGAATATTTCTGCTGCTTGAGCGTCCCCTGGATTCTTGTCTGGATGATACTTTAAGGCCAGTTTCCTGCCCAGGCAATACCCAAAAGGAGGGTGGGGAGAAGACGGTTGGGAAATGGCTGGGGAAGGAAGGTAGGATGAATGACAGGGATAGGTCTCTAGATGTGAAGAAGGAATGCATGAGTGCAAAGAATGGAGGCAAGCAGCCCAAGTCTAAATTCCTTGCCATGCCACAGTGAAAAGGATGATGGCCCCATCCAACCCAAAGTGAAGGCTTGAGGATTTAAAAATGGGTCAGAAAGCGAGGTAGAAAGAGAAGGGTTTAAGGTGGGGCTAATTCCAGGGTTTAGTAAGAGGCTGGGTCTGAACCTATAAGCCTTTTTGATGTCTTCCGGTGAGGCACCTTTCTTAAGCTCCAGCACAGCATAGAGGGTTGTCCCACTTCTGGACAGCTGGTGGGCTGCTTCATCCAAATGAGCCATGATCTGGGTCAGAGGAGAAGAAGCATTTGTGAGAACCTCCACAGGCGAGGCCATGGAGAAGTGAACTTCCACTGAGGAAACTCATTGCCTTCAGGGGCTAGGCAGGTAAAACGAGTACAAAGGGACAAGTATAAGACAACAGTGAGTGGGCTCTGTGACTAGCAGGAGCGTGCAGGTGACCAGAAATGACATCCACATTTTAAAGAGGAAACATCTCCTCACATTTCCCAGCGTCCTTCAGCTACGCAGCCCTCCAGACACCCCACATCGTGGAGAGGTGTGAGCAAGGGGAGGTCTAAGCCACGGGAGGAGAGTGATTTTATCTGGAACTACTAGTACCTTAAGCAAACAGCCCCGGGGCCTGTCCAAGCTCACTGCTGGGTCGGAAAGACCAGGGCAGACCAGTCCTCGATCAGGTTGGGTCAGGAACCGGGGAGATGCACAATTCCCACGGGAGACACAATTCAGACCAAACCCTGAGCCACCTAAGAGAAGTCAGGTGTCCCAAAGCCAGGCCGTAGGGCAGTGCTGCAGCTAGGCCAGAGACGTTCTTTTTCTCCTTAGTCTCCCCTCTCAAACCTCCGAGACGGGCCGCGGGGAGAGCATCAAGGGATGAAAACCAAAGCGAAAGGGATAGCTTTGGGGGCCTACTGGCCAGGGACCAGAGAGCAGGACCCCAGACAGTGGGAGAGACCTTGAGAGGCTGTGGCCCATAAGAGCCAAGACAACATGCTCAGAAGGGAATGCTCTGGTTCCCGGACGCCGTCTGACTCCGTGTGGCCTCCGCGCCCGGCCTGGTGCTCTACCTTTACCACAGAGCCGCTCTTCTCACTTGGGGAGGCCTCCCACAACCTTCATCTGGGTGTGAAATTTCACACCGCCGGGGTCCAGCGGCCAACTGCGCTTGCGTGCTGCGCCAACACTCCAGGCCGCTTTTTGGCGCCGCCGGAAAATCTGGGAGGTGCAGCTACGTGGGCCCTGGGATTTATTTCGCTCCAGGGCGTAGGGATCAGCCCTGCGCCAGCGGCCCTGCTACGTTGCCAGCTCTTCCGGTGGGCGTGGCCTGGGACGGGGTCATCCCTTCTCCGGTGGGAGAGGATCACCAGTCTTGGTGACCCGCAGGGCTCATCCACTCACCTAAGGAAACATATTGGGCTTGCACGCCGCGGTTGTATGAGAGGTATGGCTCCTGCAAGCCTTTCGCAAGACGTGTATTACCTTCCCTGTCTTCTTTTGCAGAGTTTAGGGGTCTCCACTTTGTCCTTTTTCCCCCCCTTCCACCTGGAAACTCCTACACATCCTTAAAGACTCACCTCGAATGTCCTGGGAATCCTTCCTTCTTTCCCCCAGTTGTTCCCATCTTGCTCTGTCAAAGCCTTTATTCTATTATATTGTAATTATTAGTTTGCACTTTCCCTTAAATGATAAACGATATCTTGAATTTTCCAAAAGTCACTACTGTTCTTCAAAAACTTCATTTAAATATTAGTATATCATAAGGATGTACCATAATGTATTTATATGATCCAGATTGGATACTTAAGTTGTTTCTAGCCATTTGATAGTGTAATAATAACCTTATAATGAAATTCTTATCTATAAATCTTCAAATAAATCTCCTCCCTGCCGCCTTCAGGTGGATTCCTGGAAGTGTATTATTGGGTCAAGGTGAATTTTTTAGAGGCCCTTGGATCCACGTTGCTAACTTTCTTCCCAGAAAGATAACAAAAGTACCAATTTACAGCCCTCCCGGGCTTGAGAGCACCTATCTCCACCTGGGCTGGCTTCCTGTGATCTCCAAGAGGAGGCAGTGTTTGCACCACTTATAACTTACCACTTTGTAATGTTGGTTTTCTTTATAGAGGAGCACTCAATAGCTCCCATAGCATGTACTTGAAAGAGCTTTAATAGTTCAATAATATTTCTCTGCTACACCTCGTGTGGCTTTTATCACTCTCTTCCCTTTATTACAGTTATTTGTGCACATTTACATCGCCTTCTGGGTGTTAAGTGGTAAATTAATCTTCCATCCCAAGAGATGTGAGCCATCTGAGTAAACTAAGGAGTCCATGTGCAATAGGTACCATGACCAGTGAATTAGCTAACTTATTTCTGTAGATCTGTGATCACCGTAGGGGTGGGGATGAAAAGCTTTGGCATCAACCTCCCAGTTCATAGGTTCTGGGTCAGAGGAGTTTATAGGTTAGTCACCTAAAAACAAAGGAGCTGAAGCTGACATTTTTTTCTGTGGTGGTTTGTACTATGATAAATTTCCCAACTAACTTTAAACTTTTCATCACCATCATGGGATGGCAGAACTAGCAGAGTAACCCAGGTTGTTTCTTTACTAGCACTGGGAAGACAGAAGAAGGCACTAGAAGTGCAGAGCACTTACAATTAATTTCTTACCCCAGTCTACAGGCCCAGCCTGGTCTGGCCCCTGCCTCTCGCTCTAGCTCTGTCAAGTACCACTGTTTTGCTTGCTCGGGTCTCTGCTGCACTGGTTTTCTGTCAGTTCTTTGAAGACACCTGTTCCCTCCCATGTCAAAGGCCTTAGGCCATGCTGCTCCCTCTGCCTGGAGGACTCCTCCTCAGGCTGTCTGCTAGCTGACTTCTCATCCTTCTAGGATCTCAACTTCATGTCTCCTCAGATAGGCCTTCTAAATTGAGTTCTACTTCTCTCTCTCCACCTCATAACACCCTCACCACGATTTGTGAATAGATGTTTATTTGTGTGTTGATTTGTTTAAGGTCTGCCTTCCCCAGTACAAGATGAACTCTCTGAGGGCAGGGACCTTGTAGGTTTGTTCACCATCTTTCACCTAGTACCTAGAACCATGTCTGGTTCACACCAAGTGAATTAATGATTTGTTGAATGAGCTACAGCAGAGGGAGCCCTCTGCTGGTCCAATGTAGACCTAGAGGTTGGGCCCTAGCAAGAATTTCCTAGAAGGGGTGCCTGGGTGACTCAGTTGGTTAAGCGACTGCCTTCGGCTTAGGTCAGGATCCTGGAGTCCTGGTATCGAGTCCCACATCAGGCTTCTGGCTTGGTGGGAAGTCTGCTTCTACCTCTGACCCTCTCCCCTCTCATGCTGTTTCTCTCTCTCTCTCTCTCTCTCTCTCTCTCTCTCAAATAAATAAATAAATAAATAAATAAAATCTTAAAAAAAAAGAATTCCCTAGAGGAACACTTAGCTGGGGAAGATTTTCCCTCCTATGGCCCCGAACAAGAAAAGATAAGAAAAGGCAGTAGGGGAGATAGTAATGGTGATTTGGAGCTCCTTGGTTCTTGTTTGTCTTATCTTCCTCAAGTTCCTAACACAGTTCCTGGGATATTGTAGGTGCTCAATGAATGTCGGCCGGTTGAATGAGTAAGTAAACATTGTGTGTCTTCTCAGAGGCACTGTAACCTACTAATCTCCTTTGATTCTCCCAGCAGCTATGAGCGATGGTGTGATCACACCCCTGCTTCATAGAAGTGAGCCCAGAGAAGGAGGGCAAATTAGGTTCTTCTCTGAGAAGAGTTAGTAAACATCTTTCACATCTTGCCAGAGGCTCCAGAATGATATTACTTCTTATCATTGCCCTCTGACATTCTAATTAATTCTAATCATGGTTCCTGGCTCTTGAAATAACGATTATCTTTAAGTCTTCTGAGCCTCTGGTCTAAATGAAAGGACACTGCAGCCAGGAAGCTACAGACGTGGAAAGAAGGCAGGCAAGTCAGCCTGGCATCCTTTGGCTAGAGGCTCTCCACTTTGCCTTCACCTAGAAACAGACCCCATCTGGCTCTGTTTCTATGCACACAGTCTCTTCTGACACTCAGCACAATACTAGGAAGAACACACAAGCCCAAAATCAGAAGCCCTAGGCCTTGGTTTTGACTCTGGCTCTAATGAGCCATGTGATCCTGAACAAGTCACTTAATCTCTGAGGCTCTTTTCCCTCTTCTGTAAAAACCTGTGCCATTCCACAGGGTTGATGTCAAAACTAAATTAGATTTGGTTGTAAGAAAAAAAATGGAAAAAATAACTATGCTAAAGAATGATTTCAGGCCAAAACCTTCTCGAGAATCATTTGCCCTCAAGTCACTGATCTTAGAGTTTACTATCTCACAGTTTGGTCTCTCCTGGGGAAAATCAAGAAGCATCCCTTATTTACCCACAAACAGCTAAAGTTTAATCATATAGCCAGAATACACATATACAGACAGCAGACATTGGCATATTTATACCCAAAATATCATGCTCTTGAGCATATGCAGTGGGAGAGAGAGATCACAATTTGTCATTCCCAACTACTAGGTTCTAGAATTGCATAGTTTTCGAGTTGTAAAGGAACTCAGAGGCTTAACTCTCATCTAATGCCTTCGTTGTGTAATTGAGGAAAGTGTGGCCCAGAGAGAAGGAATGACCTGCTCAAAGTCAACCAGTGAGAGCCAGACCTAAGTCTTCTAAGAGTCTCTGCCATCCATGTCTGCTCCTTATACACACCAGCTCCCTTCTCGCTTTAAAACTGAGGTCTAGGGGTGCCTCGGTGGCTCAGTCGGTTGGGCATCTGACTCTTGGTTTTGGCTCAGGTCATGATCTCAGGGTCGTGGGATCTAGCCCCACATCGAGCTCTGTGTTAAGCGGGGAGTCTGCTTGAAGATTCTCTCCCTCTGCTCCTCCCCGACTCATTCAGATAAATAAATAAATAAATAAATCTAAAAAAAATAAAGTTGAGGTCTAGAGACAGGCCAAAGCTGTAATTGATATTTGATATCCACCTCCTTTCATTATGTCAGGTAATGTCCCTCTTTCCCACCCTCCAGCGGAAGGCATGCTCACTATCTGGGACAAAATATCCCTGGCCCGGCTTGTTTGCCTGTCCTCTCTTGGGCAGACATCTCAGGTGGGAGGTGGAGGGCTTCCAGCCAGAGAGGCTGCTGTATACCCCTGTCATCTCTGACCTGCAACCCCAGACTGCAGAGCTAAGGGCAGGCTGACAGGGCACAGCTGTCTCACCTGTAAAATGGAAATAATAGAGTGTACCTCTTAGGGTTGTTAGGAGGACTAAATACTTAATTTGAATAGTGCTTGGCACATGGTAAGTGCTATGTTATTGTCATTGTCATCATCATCATCATCCTTTCCATCTGGTCACCTCTCAATTTTGTAAAGAGAGAAGTTGCTTTTCATTTTGTCTCTGGGAAGAAGGGAAAACTCAGGATCCTTCCTCTAGGAAGATTTGCAAATTGTCTTTGGAATTGTTCTATCCCCTTTCTACATCCTTCTCTCCGCCTCTTAGAACCCCATATCCTTGTTCCCCTACCCAGCACCCTCATGCTGCCCTCTTTCTATCCAAAATATCCTTGCCAGTCCTCCCTAAGCAGTTAGAACTCCAAAATTACTTCTGTCACTTCTCCTTTCAATACTTTTTTTTTTAAGAGAGAGCACGTGTGCACACGCATGCGCGTGGTGGGCTGGGGACGATGCAGGAACAGAGGGAGAGGGAGAGAGAATTTCAAGCCGGCTCCATGCTCAACACCAAGCTGAAGCAGGGCTCAGTCCCACAACCCTAAGATCATGACCTGAGCCAAAATCAAGAGTTGGACGTTTAACCTACTGAACCACCCAGGTGCCCATCCTTTCAATATTTGTAATAAAAAGTATTACCTCCATAAAATGAGCTCATCCCTAAGGGTTGGTTAGGTGGAAAGCAACCTGATTAAAACACAATAATTCAGGGGCACCTGGCTGGCTCAGTTGGTGGAACATGTGACTCCTGATCTTGGGTTTGGATGTTCGAGCCCCATGTTGGGTGTAGAGATTACTTAAAATTAAAATCTTTAAAAAACAAAAACAAAAAAAACCCCACTATAATTCAACTTGTAGTGAGAACGACTATTAATAAATACCTCACTCTCCCCATTCTTACTAACACAAAAGGAATAACTGGCAGAATTTCAGGCAGTGTGATTGAATGAAGTAAAAAAGACCAAGCTGTGTTTTGGGGAAGACTTTGGGCCTTAAATAACTTTTCTCTTTTTCCGTTCACTTTCACTTCTTTTCATTTCTGTGGCTCTGCATTATTCTGGTTCTCCTACATCTCCAATAAGTTTCCTGCCACCACCACCCCCCCTTTCTGGCTCCTCTTTGTTTCACTTCCTGACTGTGCATTCTGTATGGTTTGGTCCTTAAGCTTCCACTTGGGCTCTCTCCTCTCCACTTCAGAGATCCAGTCTGCACCCACGGCTTCAGATGTCATAAGTAGGCTTTAGAGTCAGTTTAAGGTTATCCACATGCCAGTCTCCCACCGCCTCCAAACCATATTCCCCATACTGGTTGTTCCTCTTGGTTTCTCTATTGATATTAATGTTATGGCTATTTCCAAGGTAATGGTGCTCAAAACCCAAACACTACTTGTCTGTGGATTCATTATTTTCCCCCAATTCAGCCCAAAAAGTCTTACTAATTTTTTTTAAATTGCTCTTTCCTGTGTCCCTTCTTTACAGCTCCCCCCCCCACCTCAAAGCATCCAGTTAAAGGATTTCCATATCACACTGACTGTTGTTCTAGCCTCCTAACTGTTCTCCCTACTTGAAACTCCCTACAGTCTCATGCTAGATATGGCTACCAGATCAGTGTTTGTAAAGCAGTGCTTCTATCCTTACCACTCCTTTGCTCATGGCCTAGAGGATGCAAAACAGCCTTTTAAATCAGGCAGTAAACTCTACAACTTGATACCAACTTAGCCCTCCAAGTGCATTGTCTACTGTTGTCCTAAGGTGACCCTTCCATGACAGACGGGTCTCCCCCACCCCAAATATTCCTGTTCTTTCTCACCTCTATGCCATTGCTCTTGCACCATTTCCCCTTGTGAATTGTCCTTTTTGTTAATTCACTTACTCAACAAATATCTGTTAAACATTGCTATATGCCTAGTATCTTGGATACAATGATAATCAAACTCTTCTTTGTGCTCATAGATTATAGCCTAGTGTGGAGGACAGACATTCATTAATGTCTTCAAGGAGTGCCTGAGTGGCTCAGTCGTTAAACGTCTGCCTTCGGCTCAGGTCACGGTCCCAGGGTCCTGGGATTGAGCCCTGCATCGGGTTCCCTGCTCCTCGGGAAACCTGCTTCTCCCTCTCCCACTCCCCCTGCTTGTGTTCCCTCTCTCACTGTGTCTCTCTCTGTCAAATAAATAAAATCTAAAAAAAAAAAAAACAAATCATTAATGTCACCAACAAATATTTATTAGTCTTTATCATGTGGCAGACACTATTCCAGGTGCTGGGGATACAGCATCTTATTAAACAGACAAAAATGTCTGCCATCATGGAGCTTACATTTTGGTGAGAGGAGATAGTATTTTAGGTGGTAATAATGGCTGTGGAGAAACATAAAGCAGGGGATGCAAATAGGGAATCTTTGAGGTGAGATTGCAGTTTTTAAAAGGATAGGCAGAGAGGGCTGGTGAAGGTGATATTTGAGTCAAGACTTAGAGCAGGTCGTCAGGTGAGTCATGAAGACATCTGATAGAGTGCATTGCATGCAGATGAGTAAATGCAAAGGTCCTGGGGTGGAAGCATGCCTGGTGTGTTGTAGGACCTGTACAAAGGCCAGAGGGGCTGGGGACGAAGGTGGGAGTGGTATGGAAAGGAGATCAGAGGGGTCTGTGGGGCTTTGCAGGCCACTGGAAAACCTTTGGCTGGTACTGAGGGACATGGGGAGGTAACGGTATCTGGCCTAGTTGCCTAGTCATTGGATTGAGAAGAGATTGTAGGGCAATAAAGGCAGAAGAAGGAAGATATCAAAGAAGCTACTGCAATAATCAAGAAGACAGATGATGGTGGTTGGGACCAAGGTGGGAGCAGGATTTGCTGCCATATCGGATGCGGGGTAAAAATTGAGGCATCAGGGTAACTCTAAGGTTTCTGGCTTGAGCAAATGGAAGTATAGAGTCGCCATGTTCAGACATGGGAGGAGAGCTAAAAGAAAAATTTTGGACGGGGTGACAATCAGGAGCTCAGTTTTAGACCAGTGAAGCTTGAGATGCCTAGTAGATGTTAAGGAGGTGAGGTCAAGCTGACATTTAGGTGTTTGAGTTTGGAGTTCAAGTGAGAACTCTGGGGTTCATTGTATAGATGCCATTTCTTTTTTTCTTTTTTTTTTTAAAAAAGAAAATTTCAAACGCAAAGATAGAATAGCACAGTGATCCCCTATCTACCCACCACTGAGCTTCAACAATCATTGCTTTCTGAAGTTTCCAGATAGTATTTCAAGCCTTGAAACTGGATGATATCTCCATGGGAGTGAGTGTAGAGAGGTAAGCGAAGAAGGTGACCCAGTCCTGGACCATTCCGGTATTAAAGGGTTGAGAAGATGAGGAGGAACCAGCAAAGAAGACTGAGGATAAGCAAGTCAGTGCAGTAGGAGGAAAACCAGATTATGGTATCCTGGAAGCCAAGTGAAGAAACAATTCCCAAATGATGATGTAATTACAGTATGATAAATACTGAGGAAGAAAAATAAGTGTGCAATGAGAATGTATAACATGAGGACTAACCTAGTCTGGGGATCAGGGAAGGCCTCCTGGAGGAGGTGATATTTCAGCTCCATCCTCCCTCATCCTCTCTATCTCCAATTAAAATCCTGCTTTCTCCATCTTGCTTCCACTCTGACCACCAGCCCCTTTTTTCCCTGGGGTGGCTTTAACGAGGAGTATGTGTCAGCCACTAGGGGGCCCTAGGGACACAGTGATGAGAAAGATAATTCCTGCCTTCAGAGAGCTTGTATTCTAGTGAGGAGACAGACAAGCAAACCAGTTTGTTTCGGTGTACTAAGTGCCACCATCACATAATCACTGTAGGCCTTGAGGGCACATAACTCCGCCTGGTGGGGGAGTCAGAAAGGCTTCCTGGAGGAACACGTGAGTGGTGAATGGAGTGGAAATTGGACCTCCTTGTTACCTCTCCCCATACCCTTCAGCCTGGCTTGGACTTTCCCAGTGTTAACCCGTTGCCTGCATGCTTGGCCTCCAAATCTTGTCTGAGATCCCTAGCCCAGCCTAAATCCTGACTTCAGGGCTGGACTTGGCTCTCTCTTTCTCTCCCAATATGAACTGGTCCAGCCTGGGTTCCCTGAACCCCCCTTCTGACCTGCTCTGCCACACTCTGTTCTGGGACTGACCTGTCCTCCTGAGAACTTCCAGAGATTCCTGCTTCCTTCACCCCTTTGGGATTCAAAGTGGCCTAAGGAATCTCCTTGGGGAAAATTGATACCTGAGGCAGGACAGGACTGACATTAAGAGCATGTGGGTAAATCAGTAACCAAAGCCTGCAGAACAGAAATATCTTGCAATCAAGTTAAAGCCAGGAGGCGGAGGAAATGCATCTATCTTGTTCACCAGGAATTTCCAGTTACCCTAACAAAGTGCATGGCAGGAGGTAAGTGTTCAGTAAATGTTGAATGAATAGTTCTTACAAGATTTCAGTTCCCTACAGCCAGCTCTAAGTTGCCCTTCTAACTCCTGCCTAATTTTCCCAGCTCCTAACCAGGTGCAAAATGCCTTCCTCAGAACTGGCATTCAAGAGGACCCTTTGCAAAGATTTTCATAGGACCACCTGATGGCTCTTTGAGTGAGAATCAGGTGCAGGCAGTCTGTTTCGCTGCCAGGCTTTTCTTGCATAAAATTCCAAGCACAAGCAAATGTTGGTATTCTCCCCGCTGGTGCCCTCGACTTCTGGAGCCAGCACGTTCCAAGGCCCGACACCGAAGGAGCCGCGGCAGAGGACAGCCCTGTAATCCATCTGCTCCCACACTTCTTTCCCCTCCCGCCTGCTCGCTCCCCGCCCAGTAGCGGGCGGGCGTCTGCCGGCGTCTGCGCCCCCTCCCGGGAACCCGGGGCTGCTGTCTGCGCGCTGTGGACCGACTGCCCAGGAAGGGAAATCCCGGAGGAAGCCATTGTTGTTAAGTCCCCTGTTGTCGTCATCGGCTAAGGCGTGCCTAGAAGCCCCTACCCCGCACAGGGATCCGCGGTTTCTCCCCATTCTCGAGCTCGCCTGCCTGGGCCGCTTCGGGCGAGGCTACAGCATCCCAGCCCTGGAGTGCGCGGTGGCCCCTCCGCAGCCCAGCTCCAGGGCTCTCAGAATTGGGGAAGCCCCAGGCCCGGTGCGAGCTTCAAAAACCGACGGCGCCTAGCGGGACTTGCCGGGGCCCTGACCTAGGCGGACGGGGCACGAGTTCCACCCCGCTCTAACAAGGACCTACAAGGTGACCTTGGCCGGTGGCTTCCCCTCTCGCTACCTCAGTTTGCATCCCCGAGACCCGAGGAAGGAGCTGAGGCCCCACTCCTCTAGGGGAGGTTGGAGGGAGAGAGGACCCCCACGCTCACTCCCTCGCCCCTCGCCTTGCGTGGGCTTTGGGCTGAGCCTTCTGCGGGGAGTAGTGGGGAGGGTGCCGAATAAAGGCTGGCGCTGGCCCCGGGCGCGGCGTGGGTGGAGACGCGGCGCCGGGGGCTCGCGCAGACCCTTTGGTTCTTCCGTTCCGCACCGTTCCCCAGCGCAGTACGCTCCCTTCGTGCACGCCGCCCGCAAACGTTGGCAAGGGCCTCACTCTCCCCCGCCGGAGCAGCCAGCCCGCCGCCCAGCTTGCCTAATCCGTTCAAGCCTCACCTCCTCCGCGAAGCTCTCCCGGGTTAACCCTATCTCTTCCAACCACTCTGTCTGGCACGTGCTCCTAGTGTTTGTTTGTTCCGGGTTTTTTTGGGGGAAGTGTACACGCAGTCGCAATGTTTGGGATAATAACGTTGGGGCGAAGTGTCTGTCCCCGGAACCCCAAATGAAGGACGCCCAGTGTGTTCCTTAGGAAGGGTGCCCGTGGATGGGTTTCTCTCCTGGACTCACCAACCGCTCCCACCCTCCACGCTTCCCCATCCAAGCTCACTTTTCTCCCTCCTCCTCCAGACCCTCCTCCTCACAGAGTGTCACAGCTTGGAGGGCACAATGCAATCCCCACCCCCATTTCCTTCTACAGTGGCGGCAGGTGTGAGGGCCAGAGAGCTTTGAGCATTTGAAGGTTTGACTCCGGGCTCAGCCACCCACTTTGCTGTAAGTCACTCCTTCCCCTGGGTTTTAATTAAAATGAGGCAGAATAAGGTAATGCCCAGCCAGGTGCTAGAGGTTCGGAGGTAAAGAATCACCTGCTGACAAGCTGCAGCCTCCCTCCAAGAACAGTGGGCTTGTGACCAGAGATGTGGCATCGCTCCTTCCTCCTCTCGTTGTCCCAGCCTGGGGAGCGCGCTGTCTTCAGTCGCCAGTGCGGTGCCCTGAACTGGAGAGGGAAAGAGGATGATGTTCCAGTCCCAGCGTTTTATTCTTCGGCTGCCTGACCCTAGACGCTTCTTCCTCTGGAACTCAGTTTACTCATCCGAAAAATAGGGATAGTAATGGATTGGAGGAGAACAGGAAGCTTTTGTCACCCAAACTCTCTATAAAAATAAATGATAATGAGCGGTACAGTGCTTGGCAGCAGATTTTGCATGCAAATTCCGACCCCACATCCTCCACAGAGGGGTTTCTGGCCGGGGTCCCTGGAGTTCTCCCGGATGTGTCACTGCTCACCCCACACTCTTTCTGGTTCTCTCGAGCTAGGTAATGGACCCACACCTGTTTCTGCCTCCGTGTGGGGGGCTGGACGACACCCCCCACCCCGTGCAGGCTTGCAAAGGGAGGTGTTCCTTGGGGGAAGGTTGGTTGGGAGGTGCCGAGGCTTGAGGAGCTTGGCTTGGAACCCGCGGGCGGGACTTGGGTGGGGGCGGGGCTATGGAGGTTGGGCGTTCTCTAGAACCCTACGGGGGCGCAGAGGGCTCCCGTCGCCCCCACCTGGCTCTGGCAGTGGGAAATGGGGCTTTGGTTATGGGGGCGGGGCTCCGGGGGCGGGGCTTAGGCGTGGGGGAGAGGCCCGGGAGCCTGGAGGCGGGGCTTGGGGAGCTCGCCCCACGCGGGGCGGGGCTCCAAAGGCCGCGGGATCTGCAGTTCGGACTCCCCGCGCCACAGTCGCTGCAGTTCCCTCTATTCTGGTGGCCCCGCGGCCCTGCGGGGAGTCCGGGGGTCGGCTGGACGCTCGGACTTGGTGCAGGGCCGGCCCCGCCTCTCCCTTCCTCGGTGGGGCCTAGACGGTCGGGGCTGCGGTGACATGGAGCCCTCTCCTGCCACGGGGGGATCGGAGACCACTCGCCTGGTGAGCCCCCGAGACCGCGGCGGCGCCGGTGGCGGCCTGCGCTTGAAGAGGTAGGACAGACCTGGGCCGGCCCTCAGCCCGGGGGCGCCACCCTCCTGCCATCCGTCCATTTCGTTGTCTCCCTCGGCGTGGCCCCGACTGGCCGCCCCAGCGCACCGCAAGTCCCTCGGCTTCGCGGCGCCCGGCTCTGTCCTCTCCGGCCACACCGCCAGAACCACCACCCCCCCCCGAACCTCCCAGCAGTCCGCTATGCCTCCTCCCGGCCACGCTCTCTTTCTCGGTCCCGCGAAACGGCTCCCCGGCCGGTCCCCCAAGCCTCCGGACCCCTCTGCCGCCCTCGCCGCATCCGACTTCCCTGTGAGCAACTGCCCCTCCGTCGGGCCGGAGTCCACGCCAGGTGCCCCGAAGTCTGCATTGCTCCAACGCCCTGGCAGTGGGAGCATCTCGCCGCCCAGGCTTCGGAGCCCCCGCTGCAGGCCCCTGGCCCTTCCCTCTGTGCGCCCGGGCTCGGGGCGCCCCCTCCAGCCACGGCCAGCTGTGCGCACCCAGGCCGAAGATGGGCCCGGGCTCCACGGCGGTTCTTCCAGGCCCCTGGGGGACGGCGGCCGCTGGGAAGCGAGGGGGTGGCAGGGAAGGAGCAGGTGCGGTCTGGGCGGCAGGGGGTATTCCCGGCTCCGCACAGACGGGGCCGGGGGCGGCGAGGTGTGAAATGAGGCGCGCGGAGCGGCCGGGACAGCGGGCCGGGGGCGGCCGGAGAACCTCCTCCGCGTCCCGCCGGCCTCCCGCGCCCGGCGACGGCCGGCTCTGTCCTCCTTGTCCCTCGGAGCGGCCGCGCCAGGCCCATCCTGGCCACCTCCGCTGGCCATTTTGTCTGCTGGCTGACCGTCCGTTTGTCTCGGAAATTTGACAGGCTCTCTGGCTTTTTCTCTATCTTCATTTCTCCCAATCGTTTTGTTTCCCTCCGAGCACCTTTCCCTTTGTCTCTGATGTGGTGCCTATGTGTGTTTCTCGCTCTCTCCCTGGGTGGGGGCCGTAAACCTGGGTGGGTGGGGAAGTGGAACAGAAGGGAGGACAGACTTCCCGTCTGACTCCTTCCTGCAGGGGACTGCAGACGTGGGCAGCTGTGGAGGCTCCAGCCGAGGCAGGGGCATCTCTTCACAGATCCGTTTGACTCTGCTTCAGGCCCCGGTCCCCTCCCCACGGTTCCCCTCTACCCCACTCAATATTGTTGTTTGTTGGGGGTTTCAGAGGGCCAGGGAGAGAAAACTGCTTCTCCTTCTCTCTAAACAGCATGTAGCCCCCCACCCACATACACACCCACCCACACCAACAACGAGCCTTCTTTTTTTTTTTAATGTATTTTTTAAAAAGTAGGCTCCATGCCCAACGTGGAGCTTGAACTCATGACCCTAAGATTAAGAGTCGCATGCTCTACCAACTGAGCCAGCCAGGCACCCCAACAATGAGGCTTCTTTAGTGCCCAATTCATGCAGAACAAAAGGGAGCAGCCTGTTGATGGGTGGCTACCTTGATGACTGGGTACTCTATGCCTTACAAAAAAGGCATCTTGCCCATTGCCCCAAAGCCACGCAGCCTCTGCTTGCTATCCAGACCCGCATCTCTGACTCCCAGCTCATTTTCATTCTCATATGACCATTAGTCACCAAATCCTGCAGTATTTTCTGAAAGAGGCTCTTCCCTAACCTACCTGCCCCTCCTTCAAAATTCGGTGCAGGGAATCTGTGGCCTGCTCTATTCTGGACCCTTCCATCTCCGCTCCTCTCCCTCTCCCAGACTAATATACATCAGCAAGGTCATCTCAGGGCTCAGGAAAGATATGTGAAATCAATCAGTGTATCTCCCTTGATGTTCCTTTGAGTCCTCGTTTTCCTCCTCAGCCCTTGCCCTGGCTCCTGACACTTAAAACTCCTAGCCACTTATCTTGTCATTGACATCCCATGTGTCTGGAGCCCCCTTCTTCACCTAGGTCTCATGTTAAACACCTCTTCCTCTGTGAAGTTGTCCTCACCCTCATCCCAGGTGGTTACTCCCTCCCTGGTGCTCCCAAGTCCTTCATTCATAATCCTCCTGGCCCCAGCCTATCCTTGCCTAGTAAGTCATTTGTGACCCATCTGTCTCTCCCACTAGACTGGGTTTCCCTGCCTGCCACCTGAGTCCCGGGCACCCGACTATGTGTATATCTCACTGAAGAATGAGGATGGGTTTCAAAGCCACCCTCATCTCTCTGTCTCCTCTGCAAACACACCCAGCATCTCATCATACACATTGAGATTCTAAGTCTTGGAAGAAAATTCCAAGAAATTAATCTACCTGCCAGCACTGAAATCTTCCCCTACAAGCACCAAATGTGTCCCCACCTCCCTCACACCTCAATTCACCCACTTGGCAGAGCTTTTCTCAGCCAGAAGGCCCCAGGCCTCCCTCCTCACTTTACTGCTGTGACCACGTTTCTATCTGGAGCCTCTGATTCACTCATGGGTATTCTTGTCACACCTCCATGAGTATTTCTAGGACTGTATTTTCTATTTAGGTCTTTTGTTCTATGGAAGGTTCTATGGCCTTGCTGATGTTCAGGTTGGGTAATTGTGGGGGTGAGAATTGGGCCAGCATGAACCTAAAACTCAGCCTGAGCTCAATCTCTGGCATCCCAGGTAAGGCTCCAGCCTCATTCATTTATCAAAGGAGGCTATGGCACCGCACAGTTAAGGTGGCCTCCGCTGGGTGCTTATGATCGGGCCGGAGTCCAGCTGGACTTTGAAGGTGGCAACCTTCAAATCCAGTGCTCCTACCACTGCCTCCCCAGCCATAGCAGCCTGCACTTCGTCCTCCCCATGACAACCCCAGCTCTGGGATCTGGGACCTCAGACTTTTTGGGTCCCACCATTCCACTCCTCTCTTAAATGGCCACTTTTCAGCTGCATGTCTAGATAGGGAAGGGGAAGGATCTGGAGTGGAGGCACTGGGAGATGGATCTCGGAGGGAGGCCCTAAGGCCAGGATCATGTGCTCACCCTTTGACACCACCTTGCCTTCATATTGCCTCTGCCTGGCATGTTCACCCAGTCTTTACCCAAACCCTCCCCATCCCTCAAGGCCCTTCTCACGGCGCCCCCTTCAGTTTCCCTGACTTTACTCCAATTCATCTTCTCCAAGCCCTGAAAGCACTTTGTTTTATGGCAATAGCTACTTTCTTGCTACAGAGCATAGCACCTAGGTATACCTTTGTCTTGTCCACCGAAAGCTCCCAGAGGTCAGCAAGATCCTGCTCATTTTGTGCTCCTTATGGTGCCTATCCATGCATTATGGTGGAGTCTACTCTCTACCATGAACTAGCTGTGTGGCCCCCCTATGTCCTCTCCCTCTCTGAGCCTCATACTTGTAATTTCTGTAAAAAGCATTAGACTAGACCATCTCTACGGTGCTTTCCAGCTGTGAAATGCTATGGCTCTGTGTATGAAAGGAAAGGGAGGCTGGGGTCTGAGCTGTCTGTTTAGCCCCCATCTCTCACGTGGCCCTCTGTTCCCAAGGCTCCCAGGTTTGACCGGGCCTTGGGACGGACAGAGCGAGTGTTGGGCCACAGCTGACGAAGCCCGTCTAGCGGGCCGGAGGACCTGGGAGTGAGGAACAGTTCAGCCCATGGCCCAGCCCCAGGCTGAATGGTGCTGCCTGCCCCAGTCTCTTCACAGAGCCCTCGGAGCCCCTCCCTGAGGAACCCAAACCTGTGGAGATGCCCTTCCACCATTGCCACAGGGACCCCCTGCCACAGCCGGGCCTCACCCCTGAGAGGCTGCAGGCGCAGAGACAGCTGTGTGCTGCCTGTGCCGTGTGCTGTGTGTTCATGGCTGGGGAGGTGGTCGGTAAGTCGGCGAGCGGCTCCGCCAACCCCATCCTCTCGACCCCTGCCTAAGCCACTCTCCACCCGGAGTCCCAGCAGTGTTCCCGGAGGGGGGGTGGGGCAGAGATGCTGAGAAGGGGATGGCTGCAGTGGGCATGTGGGTGCCCATGACTCAGGAAGTGGGAGAGAGTGGGGGATAGAACCAGGGGGAATTCAGGGCCACGTCTGGGGCCGAGGGCCAGGGCTGGCTTCTCAGCATTCGCTAATCTTTTAAAAGTCCTATTTTTCTTGATATTAAAATGTGTCATAATAGAAAATCTAGAAAATGTGGATGAGTGAAAAGAAGCCAATAAAACCCCCCTATAATCCCATCACCAGGGAAAAACACAGTTCACATTTGGGTGCAGGTCCCCCCAGCCTCCTTCCCGGCTTCTGCACACGCTACAATGCACGCTACTTTCTAATTGGACCCAGACCACTCACTGCTTTACGCTTGCAGGGGGCTATTTGGCACACAGCCTGGCCATTATGACCGATGCAGCCCACCTGCTGGCGGATGTGGGCAGCATGATAGGCAGCCTCTTCTCTCTTTGGCTCTCTACCCGTCCAGCCACCCGCACCATGACCTTTGGCTGGCACCGCTCAGGTAAGGCCTTGCGTGGCCCTGTGAGCCTCTAATCTTACCAGAAGGTACCTCCTAGGGTCCCAGGCAGGTGTCTGATAGCTTGTCTCCCCCTGCAGAGACTCTGGGGGCTTTGGCCTCTGTGGTCTCTCTCTGGATGGTCACTGGCATCCTCCTGTACCTGGCCTTCATCCGCCTGCTGCACAGCGACTACCACATCGAGGGGGGTGCCATGCTGCTGACCGCCAGCATCGCAGTCTGCGCCAACCTGCTGTACGTTCCAGTGGAGTAGGCACCATGTGGGACTCAGGGCGAGGGGGGCTTCTCCAGGGTGGGAGAGCCGGCTCTCTCCCCGCGCGACAGGCACGCACACGCACACGCAGCTCTCACCCGTCGCCTGCCCTAGGGCTGCCTGAGGACAGACGGGGGAGAGAGCCGGAATCCAGAGTCAGCAGACATTTACTGAGGGCCTACTGTGTACCGGCCACCCTGCCGGGGGCTTTCATCAGCACTGTCCCATTTGAGGCCCCCAACCACCCCCATGAGGTAGACAGTATCGGCCCTAGTGTACAGTTAAGGACACAGGACACAGAGGTGGCTAGGTGACTTGCTCAGGTGTAAGTAGCAGGGTCAGGATCTGAATCCATGTCTCCAGTACCACGGTATTTTTTCCCCCCAGGCTTCATGATTTGTGTCCCTTGGCCAATGTCATCTTCCTCCTGGGGCTGGGAAAGTAGGGAGAAAATGGGTGGAGAAAGGGCTCCTGGGGAGGTGAGGTGGAGAGATGTCGAAAGAGAGCAGAGGAGGCCGGGGAAAAAGGCCACCCGGGCTGAGCCGCTCTGCTTCCCCCTCAGAATGGCTTTTGTGCTGCACCAGGCCGGGCCCCCGCACAGCCACGGGTCTAGGGGGGCGGAGTATGCACCACTGGAGGAGGGGCCGGGGGACCCCCTGCCCCTCGGGAACACCAGCGTCCGGGCAGCCTTTGTGCATGTGCTGGGGGACCTCCTGCAGAGCCTTGGGGTACTGGCCGCCTCTGTCCTCATCTACTTCAAGGTACTGTGCACGCAGGCCTGCCCCAGCCTTCCTCCCCCAGCTCCACACCCCCGGCCCCTCCTTGCACCCTTGGCCTCCCTCCTCGCCTCCAGCTCCCAGCTCCCCAGAACTCCCTGGGGCATGGTCCCTTTCCCCTCAGCAGGGCTCCCAGGGGCCTCTCAGGTCCTGTTTTTCCAAGACACCCCTAGGTCTTCCTCTGGAGGGTTCCTGTTTCCTGGGCTTAGAGGTCCCTTTCTCTACAGCCTCAGTACAAGGCAGCTGACCCCATCAGCACCTTCCTCTTCTCCATCTGTGCCCTTGGATCCACGGCTCCCACCCTCCGAGATGTTCTTCGTGTCCTCATGGAAGGTAAATCAGATGCCACTGCTCCCCACCTGAGGCCCTCTCTGACCTCACTCCAGCTCTGAGCCACCTCTTTTCTCTCAAGAGAGTGTCGGGAGAAGGCCTGGGTCCTGGGGTCTATTGCTGGAAGGAGATTCAGGCACAGGGTGAATTGTAGAGGTTAGCAGTGAGCAGATACAGGACGGGCGGGGGAGGTAGAGTCTGGTGAGGGGCCGCCCTTGGGCAGGAGTGGCCTTGGCGGTAAGGTGTGGCCGGTGCTGCTTGCAGGTTCCCCCCGAAGTGTGGGGTTTGAGCCCGTGCGGGACACACTGTTGTCAGTGCCAGGAGTCCGGGCAACTCATGAGCTGCACCTGTGGTCCCTTACGCTTACTTACCATGTTGCCTCCGCACACCTGGCCATTGGTGAGTCCACACTGGCCCTAGCCAGTTACCTCCTAGAAATATTTTCCCCCCACCCCACGCCCACCCCTACCACCCCTTCCAAACCTAAGAAGATTGACTGAATTGCTGGGATTGCAATTCCAGCTCTCTTTCTTGATCACTAACACACATGTGCGTGTTGGAGACAAGGCACCCTGGACAGGGTGTTCTGGTGCGGGTGGGGGTCGCACTACTCTGAAGTAGTGCAGAGAACCAGCAACCCTTTAAAAGATCACTAGTACCAACAGGTCGAGCAACGGGGCACAGTTAGGTAAGTTGTGACCGTGGGGTATGACGGAACTATTCAAACTGATGATGATGAACACTGTGTGGCAACTAGGAAAAATGTTTGTGGTATAATGCTAAGAGAAAAAAGCTGAATGTAAAATTATATCTACATTATGATTCAACTATTAAAAATATATATGGTGACTCACAAGCTGACAAAGGATTTTTGAGTTTCTTCCAGATGCAAGAAGCAATCAGAGACATGCAATTTGGATGCCAAAAATATTATACTTTGAGGGATAGTTGATGGTAACTCTAGAGGGACAATGGGAGAAAATATTTAACATCTGGATTGTCTTGGAGAATCGGGTGCTGTGGCTGCTGAAACATACAGCTGTATATGGATAGTCAAAGAGCAGAAGAGAATAGAAAAATAAGAATAGTCTGGCGTGTTAGCATGGTGGCGTGGTTGATTAGGGGGTGAGTCTCTCCAACCTTTTCTTTGGCATTTTATGCTGTTCATACAATACAGAAAGAACATAAAACTCCTCACTCAAGCCTAGTTTTAATGCTGTGCAAGCCATAGGGTCCCCGTTGCACCAGTCCTTATCTTGGCCCCTGCCTGGTTCCCAACTCCCCTGGGAATCTGCTGCCTCTTATCACTCTCCCACAGACTCCACGGCTGACCCTGAAGCTGTCCTGGCTGAAGCCACATCCCAGCTCCACTCCCGGTTTGGATTCTCCAGCTGCACCCTGCAGGTTGAGCAGTACCAGCCCGAGATGGCCCAGTGCCTGCGCTGCCGGGACCCGCCCCAAGCCTGAGCCGAGGCCCCGCCCTCACCCCACTGCCAGGCCCTGGCTCAGGCCCGGACTCTCAGTACCTGCCTCCCTGCTCTTGCAGAAGGGACAGAGCTGGGCCCGTACCCCTTCCTCTCTCCCTCCTTCCACTTGCCCACTCCCTAGCTCCCAGCCCCGGTGGGCAAGACCAAAGTGTGGGGGAGGCAGGATTCAGGTTGAAGGGGAATCAGTCAGTGGGGGTGTGTAGAAGTCCCTTGGTCCCCCCTCCCTGTGGTTTGGGGAGCACAAGCCTCCTTTCCATGCCGTTCATTTGTCTGTGTGGCAGGCTGGCTGTCTGGCTGGGGGCATCTGCCTGTCTGTGTGCTGTCGGTGTGCCTATGCCTGGGGGAGGTCAGCAGGGGCCCCCTCCCCACATGGCCCTTGCTCTGTCTATGCAGGAGCCCCAAAGCCCGCACTTTGTGTGTTCTAGCCCTGTGGTTTTGTCTCAGTGTGTGGGTGTGTGTGTGTGTGTGTGTGTGTGTGTGTGTGTGTGTGTTTCTTGGTGCTGTGGCCCGTGTGTCTCTGTGCCTATGTGGCTGTGCTATGGTCTGAGTCTGCACCGTCCATGTGTCCTTTTGGGGGTCTGTCTGTCCATCCCTCTGTTGGTGCTGTGCCCTCGGCTATCCCAGACAGAGGGCGGACGACTCCGCCGCAGCTCCACCAATAAACTTGTGTCTAACTGCAGCTTTCAGTCCCTGTACTGACTCCTCAGGAGGGGGACAGAGAGTCCCGCAGCCAGAGTGACCTTTCACAGCCCTCCTACCTCCTACCCAGCCCCCCCACCTTCTCTACCCTCCAATATCCGTTCCCATGTGGGCCCAAACCCACCAGTCCCTTTATTCCCTTCCCCTACTCCACAGCCTGGGTCTCTGGCTCAGGGAGAGCCCCCACATGCCCTGGGCTTGGTTGCAGGAGAAAGTTGGAAGGCAAGGAGCCAAGGGATCCTGGAGAGTCATTCCTAGAGACTCCTGCAGGCCATCGTGGCCTCAGGCTGGTCAGAGGGAAGCTTAGTCCCGTTGGGGGAGAGCGGTTGCACCACATGCCGATGTGGGCCTGGTTCCCAAGCTGCGGAAGGTGTCAGGGGGAGGGTTCCAACCCTGGCTGACAGCAGCCAACCCCGAGGCCGGTTTTGGCCTGCGGACACCAAGGACCTCTTTTACCATTATTTCCCCTTTGCCTTAAAGTATCATGTATTTTGACAGATTTAGTCTTTATAAGCCAAACTTAAAGGATTATCGTTACTATTCAGGGATCCTTTAAACTTAAGGGATTGTGGATTTTCTCTTTTAAGAAATCAAGCTCTTCATGCTTTGATTTTAGAGCTAGTGCTTTGGATCAGCAGGAGCTCACAGGCCTTGCCACCCTAGATGGATACAATTCCAGCCTGAAGCAAAGACACTGAGCATTTTCATTAGCCCGTGCATACTTCTGCAAGGCTTTCCTCTGCATAATGGAAATAATCTTTATCATAAAATGATCTTTTAAAAATTATTATAAAAGCAATATATGCTTGCTTTAAGAATCCAACAAAGGAAAAGTGTATAAAGTAGACAGTAAGTGTTTCCCCTATTCTACTACTCCCAGAGGTAACTGCTATTCACAGTTTGGAGTCTCTCTGCCCATATTTTTATGTATGTCCAAACAGTTCTATATAATAACATTAGATGGGATCACTTTATAGGTAAGATCATGTAACCTGTTTTTATGATTTAACCATACATCCTGGATGCATCTTTCCATGTCAGTACACATAGATCTCATTGCTCTGTGTGAGGTGAGGCTTTTGGACTCACTGAAAACAGGCCTCCCTACTCTGGTCTCCAGCTGCACTCCCCTTCCCCCCAGGCTGGGTGAGTCTCGGCTGGCTGGCTGGCTGGCTGGCTGGCTGGCCTGAGCCAAGGCAGGCATGGGAGGCTGGGCTAAGGTGAAGGGCTGGCAGTCCGTCACACTCGGTGCGCTGAGGCCGCCCCAGCTGCTCTCCATGCTTTTGCTCATTCCTGATACTTTCTCATTTTACGACTCATTGATTATCGGCCCCAAGTGACAGGATGGGGGTTGGGAAGAGGGAGGAAACAGAGGGTGGGGAAAATGAGAACAAGATTTTTCACCCTATGACCAGCCTGAAGCTGCAGCCCACTCTTTATTACAATGCTGGGTCCCTTTGCAGGGGCGGGGGGGACACACAGTGTTCAGGGCGGAATGAGACCTCACAAAGGATGCAGTCCGTCTCTGCCCCACACCCTGGCAAGATGAGGAAGCGGAAGCTAAGGCTCAGAGAAGGAAAAGGACTTCCCCAAGGTCACCCAGCGGGTGACAGGGGCAGGAGCAGAGCCAGGGTTCTCACTCCCACTCAGGCCTCTTGGAAGCTCCTGTCCAGTTGAATTTCTCAGGAAACCTTTGCTCAGCTTTTTCAGCAACTGCTGCCACTGGCACGGCAGGTCCTGGGGCTCTGGACTCAGGCTTCTGGGTTCTGCCGTGGCCTTCTATTAAAACACTGGTCACTTTAACCTCTCTGCCTTCCTGCTTTCCTAATTATAAAAAGAAGGATGACATAGCGTGGTGGGCTTGAACGTGTCCAGTAAATAGAGGGCATGTGGGAATAGCTTCTCTTGGGTGGAATCCAGGATGCAGGGGAGAGCTCTCAGGGGACCAGGATGATCCAGCACCCAGCAGGGACAGGGGCCCACATTCACTGAGCTTACACTGGTGCAAGGCACCCTAGACGGTTTTACCAGCACTTTACAGATGGAGAAACTGAGGCACACCTGCCCAAGGTCATGCAGCTAGTAACTGTCAGGGTTGAGATGCAGACTCAGTTCTGGCTGCTCTAAACCTCCACCCTTTTTACATCCCCCCCTTTCCACCCATCTCCCAGCTACAGGCTTTGCTCAGTCAGGGACTGGGAAGGCCAGAAGGATCAGGAGCAGTCTTCCTCATTCATACAGCACTCCCCGGGGAGTTCAGGAAATCCTTATCTGCAGGAGCTGCCCGCATCCCCCCCATTATCTCCCCAACCCACCTCCACTTGCTTATCCAGAAGCTCCTTTCCTCTTGGTGCCCTTCCCTGATGATAAACTATGTGGCAGAGGGTGAGGTGAGGAGAAAGGGCCGGCGGGGAGGGGATGGAAGGGAAGGCCAGAGCAAGAGCAAAGCAGGGGAAGGGCCCATCCATGAGCCCAGCCCGGGCAGCTCTTCACACAGCCGGTTAGCCAGGGTATGGGAGGGGAGAGGGCCGCCTGTGAGGCAGACGGGGACCAGAGAAAGATGCGGTGGACGGGTGGAGCGAGGGGCAGGCCGGTCATGCTGAGATGCAGTTGTCGGAGGGTTCGAGAAAGACGTGAGACCGAGGAGCAGACAGAAAAGCCAGAAGAAGGGCGCGTGGCTACCGGGAGGGGGCGTGGGAACATCCGGGCAGAAGGGCAGGCCCCGCCTCCTCGCTGTGGGGCTCACCTGCGGCCCCCCGGCTGGGGCGGGGCTGACCCTCCGAGTCCGGGTCCGAGGGCGAGACCTGAAGACCCAGCGGACCAGGGGAACACCTGTCTGGGGCCAGGAGGAAGCACAGGGTGATAAATTGGTGTCCTCCTCCTTCTGGTGACCCTGCTGCCTTTTCAGGAACTTCGGTGAGCTGGGAGCCCGTCCTGGCGGCCTTTAGCCAGACCCTCCGAGGGGGAGCAGCGCCCCCCTGAGGCCCACGCCACGATAGCAGCAGAGGCGGCCCGAGGCTCCGGAGGATAGCTCGGGACCGAGGCTGGGTGGGAAGAGCTATCGCCCTGTTCCTGGCAGATTCCCCCCACCCCTGTGGGGAACTGCATTTAGGGAGTTCCCTTTGTACTTGAAGGAACTGGCTTGTTCCTTCTGGTTGTCCCCAACTCTGGTTGTTCCCAGGGCCTCCCCGTCCCTGGTTTGAGCCCCAGGGCCATCCCATCACCACCTGGCCAACACCTTCCAAGGGATGATGGGCAGTAGGGCAGAGTCCGAGGCGATCGTAAATGGTCCTACGAAGTGGGCTCTCTTGCTAGGACCAGCTGGAGAAAGTGGGCGGTGAGATCGCGCAGGAAGGAGGGGCCCAGGGTAACCAGAGCCTGTGCCTCTCTCCTTCAGCTCCTCGCTCCCTGCCCTCTCTCTGCCCCAGCCCCCCTCGCGGCTCTCTGGCTACAGCATCCTGAAGCCCCGGGAAGCAGCCCCCTCTGGGCCTGCAGAAGCTCACCCAGAGAACGGGTCTCCTCCCTGTCAGGGCTGACCCTCTGCACTAGGCACCAGTGTAGAGGCCATGGTGGCCACCCCAGGAAGGGCACATCTCATGGCACTCATGGGCCATTCCCCTCCTCCCCTCCTGCGCCAGAACTTCCACTCCCTGTGGGAGACTGTCTGGTCAATTCCCAAGTGGGTGCCTCAGGACGGGAGAGAAGGAAAGTGGGGCCATCAACACAGTCGCCCACCTTAGCTTAGTACTATGCTTCTAGGGGGAGGCTATAGGTTCCTTGAACAAGCCAGTTTCCATTCTTAAAGGGAAACAAAAGCTTCCCAGAATAGAGCAGGAAAGCACTGTGTAGGGGGCCTCCAGATGCACCCCTTCTGAGTTTTTCTCTCCAGCTTGGTGCTGTGCCCATGGCACCTGGTCCCAGGGATTTCTGCCTGACTTTCTGACCCAAACAGTCTGAACATTCAGTCTCACTCCCTTGTTCTCTTTGGCTCAACCAAAACAGACTATAAATTTTAAAAGGACTGGAGCCAAAAACCTAAGGAGAAACAAAATGGAACCAAACCCAGGAACGAAAAGACAGAGCTCACCAAAACAAGCAGGTTTCAGGCCCTATACTAGCAAACTTGCTTTTCCTTGGCCCAGAGGTCGCCTCTCTGTTCCCCTCCATCCTGCCCACCTGCTGCACCAGAGCAGGGTTCAGTTCAGGACTCGGTCACACGGGACTTCTGGGAAGCACAGCGATGGGGTGGGATTGCTCTGCAAATCACACACCCCTGGAGGGAAGAAGACACTGCTTTCCTCATGTTTGCCTGGCACTTAGTAGACACTCAGTGATAACAGTTGGTGAAGGAATGAGTGGATGAAAAGATGGTAAACGAATGGGCGTGGGGTCATATAAAGCCTATAAAGTGCCATCTTTTTTTTTTTTCTTTAAAGATTTTATTTATTTATCAGAGAGAGAGAGAGAGAGAGAGCACAAGCAGGGGGAGTTGCAGGCAGAGGGAGAAGTGGGCTCCCCACTGAGCAGGGAGCCCGATATGGGACTCAATCCTGGGACCCTGGGATCATGACCTGAGCTGAAGGCAGATGCCCAACCGAATGAGCCACCCAGGCGTCCCAAGTGCCATCTTTTTCTTTAAGATTTTATTTTTAAGTAATTTCTACACCCAACGTGGGGCTCGAACTTACAACCCAAATCAAGAGTCGCATGCTCTACAGACTGAGCCAGCCAGGCGCCCCTATAAAGTGCCATCTTAGTCCTCAGGCTCCCAACCATAGGCCAAGGAGCCAGTGCCTTACAAGCTGACTCTCTGGGGCAGATCTGCAGCAGCGTTTGGTGGTAACTAACCAGATGCCTCTCTAGGAGGAAGTAATCAATATTGCCAGAGTCCCTCACCGTGGGTGACACGCCTCTCCCCTGCACATTGCTTCCCCACCCCTACCACAAGCTCATGATGTCTGTCTTCCTGTTGAACCCCACTCGGTGACCCTTTTATGACTCTCCTGAGGATTCATCACAGCTTTCCCAGCCTTTTCAGGACTCTCTCTGGTCCTAATGCCACACCCATTTTTTCCTTACCTCTTGGCAAATGACCTCAACTTCTAGACCACCAGTCCCTCACGAAGCCCATGAAATGTGGTGTCCATCTTGCAGCCACAAAGCATCAGAATAACTACCATGACCAAGTCCCTGCCTCAGACTTCATTCTCTTTGACCTACTTTAGGATCTCAGCTGCTGACACCTCACCCCAGATGTCACACACCTGCAACTCTGGGACTCCTGGAGGGCTTTCTTCTGAGTTCTCCTCCCCACCTTTCTGAGATTCTGCTCATTTCTCCTTGCTCTCATTCTCTTGGTGAACTAGTACAGAGGTACATATTTAAAGAACTTCGATTACCTTTACTTATTTATTTTTAATTGTTTTATTTATTATTTGTGAGAGAAGGGGGAGAGAGAGAGAGAGCGAGAGAGAGAACACATAAGCAGGGGGCAGGGGCAGAGAGGCAGAGGGAGAAACAGACTCCCCGCTGAGCAGGGAACCCGAGGTGGGGCTCAATTCCTGGATCCTGGGATTATGACCTGAGCTGAAGGCAGATGCTTAACCAACTGAGCCACGCAGGCGCCCCTTTCAATTACCTTTATGTTAATGATTCAGTCAACAAATGTTTACTGAGCCCCTGCTATGGGCTCAATACTTCTGGTGCTTGGGATATATTAGTGAGTAACGTCCCTTATGTAATCACATATTTATCTTCGTCGCGGGTTGCCCTAACTCCCTAGCTTCATGATCTACATGACATCTCCAGATATGCCCTACAGCAGCTGAAAAGTATCATGCCCAAACAGAATTCGTCCTTCCCTCTCCCAAACTGGCTCACCGAGCTGCATCAACCCTCCTTCTCCCAATCTCAAGGTCCCATGCCATGAGTCATTTTTTAGTCTTTCCTATCCTTAATATTTTCACATTTCCTAACATCCGTTCCTGCCTTAGTCCAGACCCTTTTTCATCCATCACCTGCATTTAGTGCAGCAGTGTCCTAATTGGCTTCCCTGATGGTGGAATGGCTCCCATCCCCCATCTCTTCCAGATGTTGCTGCCAGGTTAGTCTTCCCCGTTCCCCATGCGCTCACTTCTGGCACTCATTGTCTGCTCCGCACCTCCACCAGCCCATGTCTCCCCACCCCCACCCCCGCCCTGCCCCCGCTGTCTATGGGATATCAGGATATGTCTACGGGATATCGGGATATCACTACAGAATTACAGACACCTACCAGTGTTACACTGGGAACTCCCAACTCCGCCCTTTCCGCTACAGCCCGAAGCTGCACCGACTTGCATGGTGGCAGCTCGTTAATGGTAACAGGTGGGAATAAGAGGAAAGTGGCCAAGTTCCAAGGGGAATGCCTATTTTGAGATTTTCTTCTTCACAAGCATAGACAGTATAGAGCTGGGGAAAATGCCTTTGCAATGATAATAAGGGAACACATTAGGTCAGACCTTTTTTCACAGAGGGGTATATCTAAAGGGTTCATTCAAAAGTAAAAGTAAAAAAGAATGTTAATATTTGTAAAGTGCTAGAACAGGGCTTGGCACATACTTAGAGCTATGTTAACAAAAAAAAAAAAATAGATCAAATTGCTTAAGTATTCAGGAGGAAAGGAGACCAGAAAACTTTTTTTTAAAACTCTTTATACTTAATGACAACCATATGGAGTGTATGAGTTTGTTTCTCAATGGGTGTGGAACAACCTTAGATATGGACATTTTGGATAAAGCACTGTTTTTATTTCTTGCAGATAGCTTCATTTATTTCCCAAGGTACGGAGATCTCATTTCTGGTTGTAGGGGAAAGAAGTTTATTCAACTTAGAGCTGTGTTATGATTAGGAGAGCCAAAGAAAGGAACAGAGCAGGAACACCTCCCACCACTTAGCAACTGAGTAGAATGTGTGTGCTGCTTGGCAGCAAACGCTGCTTCCACTTGAGGACTAGGCTCTCCGAGTTCTGTGGGAATCTGTGTATGACAGATTCCCAGGTACTTGGGAAAATAATACCTTGACTTGTTTGCATAACCTCAGAAGGGTAACTGAAGCTCTAGAAAGGAGAAGCCTTCTATAAGTGGTCCTCTTTTCCAACCAACAAAGTTCTCTGGGCCCCCGAGGGAGAACTTGTCAGGGTCAGGGTCCAGGAAGCCTGGAAGGGTTCAAATTAGCAGGGCAGGAGAGGTCTCAGCTCTCCAGGAGCAGATGGATTTATACCTCGTCCCACCCTTCTTCCAACAGTACCTGCGGCTATGAATTCCTGTTTCTGTTGGAACGCACACCCAAACCTCTTGGTCTGGTCTGTCGCTCTGAACCCCAACAGTACGAAGCAGGGGCGCTCTGCTGGGTCTGGGTGTGGAATCCCTCAGTGCTGGAGACAAAGGATTCCCACTCCTGTGTTCAAGCTGTGCTAGCAGTAAGATTCTCCTTCCATCCAACCTGCCCGAGCCTGTCCTTTCCTCCGGCAACAGCTCAAACCCCATTCCGTAGACAGGAGTCCAGGTTTGTGCTGATCTCTCTTCTGAAACCTGGCTCCCCAGATACCTTAGACTTGTTCTCTGCTTGTTCAGATTTGTGTGGCTTTTCTCTCACCCTCGTTTTGGATGCCTCTTAAAGCCTGAGATGACGTTTTCCTTTTTGTTTTACTAGAAAGATGGGTTTGAGGTCGAGCAGTCCTGTATATGAATCTTAGCTATGTGATTTTGGGTAAGCCACCCAGTAACTTTTCTGAGCCAGTTTCTGCATCTGTAAAATGGTTAGAAAGCTGATATAAGTTTACATGAGAATATGTGAAGGTTTGTGCTCACATCGTTTTCAGAAAACGAGTTCCTTCTTTCCTATCCCTGTAACATGCTAATTAATAGCTCTGTGCACGAAGTGGCTTCTTCCTGAGTGATGCTGGTGCAGTCTGGACCATCCTGAGCCAGCATGTGGCAGTCCAATCTGTAGAAGTCACTGGATGCCTTACCAGCTAAGAGGCCTCAAATGATCTTGTTCATTCTTGTACTCCCATTACACATGGTGCTTTGTACTCGGTGTGTGGTGGGGTGGTAAGTAAAGTCTGCTGTATCAAGAAATTTCTTTAATGCTACTGAAGTTCATGCAACGGAATGGAAAAGCTCACATACTTTGTATGATCCACAAGAGCCCTGACCTGCAAAGACACATGAGCTACTCCACCCCAGTCTCCAATCCCAGGGTTTCCAAGCCAAGCGCTCTTCAGCCCTCCACGTTATCTGAAAGTCCAGTGTCAGCCAGAGGCTCCCAAGGAGAGTGGGTGGGAGGAGCTCCTAACAGTGATGGCAGATGAACTCCAAGGCCACCTCAGCCACTGAAGGAGAGGACTAAACACACAGAGGGGAGAAGAATAAAGGCCTCACCAGGCAGGACCCTGTAACTCGTATCAGAATTTTGAGTGCAAATCGAGGAAAGACAGCTGCACAGGGATCCGGACAGCACAGGACCCAGAGCACCAACACAACAGCACAGTCCCGCTCAGACCCCAAAGAGCCACGGCTCTGAAAATGCAGCCAGAGCGAGAGCCTGCCCAGCAAGGCTGCTCTTAGATTTGGTAAACTGTTCTCAATTTCCAGAAGAAAGCCCTGCCGATAACATTTGGCATCCTATGCTGAAGCCAGGATACATGCGAGGAAGCAGGCACTTATAAGCAGCTTAGCTATTTATTTAGTCAGTAGAAAAATGACTTTACAGGTTTGCGGTGCATTAAGGGAGACGGGGCCCCACCCTCATGCTAGAGCACTCCAGTCCAGTCCAGTGCCTGGTGCATGGTCTGCAGGTGTGCCTATGAGCACGTGAGCTATCTGGATGCCCCAGAGCATCTCCTAAGTGTGCTGCCCCCGTGGGGGGCACCGATTTCGGGCCCAGCGGCTGGGCCTGACAAGAAGAGTCTAAGGAGCCAAGCCCTAGAAGCGGCCCAGCACAGTGGCTAAGAGAGCCATGCGTATGTACATGCCGTTCTCGGCCTGGCGGAAGTAGGCTGCTCGGGGATCTGAGTCCACCTCCACGCTGCAAGAGAAGGAAAACAGTTGGCACAAGTTCCCAAGGCCTGTCTGGGACCGGGTGCCCTCCCACAGCCAGCCCCCAGCGTAGCCTCCACTTTGAAGCTGTTGTCACCTTATCTCATTGACTCGAGGCATTGGGTGCATCACCACCATCTTCTTCTTGGCCCGAGTCATGATGTGGGGAGTGAGGATGAACTGGCCAAAGCACTGTGAGGCAGACAGGGGCCCCGTCAGCACCTTAGGGCTGGGGTGGCCGTGCAGCCACAAGCCTGGGATCCTCCAGGGTCCCCTCCTCACCCACACTCAGTTATCACGACCAAGAGGCCCGGTCAAGCTCCTGGGGCCCCGCCTTCCCAGCCACTAGTCTGGATGCCCCGCAGCTCCAGCCCTGGCCTCCCCTCCCCCGTGGCACTCACAGCTTCATACTCCTGGGTAGAGTCGAAGCGTTCCTTCTGGATTCGGGTCATGTAGAGCACGTCAGTGTCGGGCAGTGCTTCCTCAATGCTCTCAAATTCCTCCTGGAGGGTGAGGGCGAGCCAGAGTGAATGCAGTGCCCGGGGCCCTCACTGCCCAACCCACATGCCCCGGGGCCTCCCAGGGTCTCACCTGCTTCGTGCCACGGGCCGCCACAAAGGCCCGCACGTTGGGTGGCATGCGCAGGCTGGGAGGGGCCACATAGCGCAGGCTGACACGGTACTGGGTGAGCAGGCAGGCCAGGGAGTGCACGGTGCGCCCATGCTTCAGATCCCCCACCATTGTGATCTAGGGGAGGAACCCGATCACCAAGAGGGCCCCCAAACTGAACACCTGCACCCCCATTTCACAGCTATCAGTCTCAGGAGCAGGACGGAGGCCTCCCTGCTGCAGCATGCCTCGGAGCAGAGACAGTTCTTCCCAACGGCCTCCCTCTCCAGACCTTCCCCAAGCAGGCCTCCAAGCCCTGCCACGACCCTCACCGTCATGCCATTGACAGTCCCAAGCTCCTCCCGGATGGTGAAGATGTCCAGCAGGGCCTGGGTGGGATGCTCTCCGACCCCATCCCCAGCGTTGATCACTGGCCTCCGGCAGTGCTTCGCTGCCAGCTGCAAAAACAAGGAGAGCCCTGTCTTCTGCGTCTCAGTGGCCCCCACTCCCGGCCTGAGTCCCACTCTTCCTGGGCCCCCTCCCCCCGTCCGGCCCAACCAGACACTCACAGTCATGTCCCTGGAGCCATTCTACTCCACCCCGTCCCGGTGCACTGCTGGCCTCACCTCCACTGCTCCAGGCTGGGGATGCCGAAGCACGACGACGTCGGCGTAGCAGCTCATGGTCTGCACGGAGTCGGCCAGGGACTCGCCCTTCTGGACCGAAGACGTGGCTTCCGAGAAGCTGAGCACAGCACCCCCCAGCCGGGCCATGGCTGCAGCAAAGGAGCTGCTGGTCCGCGTGCTCACCTCATAGAACATGGAGGCCATCACCTTCCCCTGGCGGGAGAGCAAGATTCGGTGTAAACGTGGGTGCGCATCTTGGGGAAAGCACGGCTGCGGCTTGCTTCCCCCACTTACACGGGAGAGGTACTGAGAGAAGCCCTCCCCGCAAACATCCTCGTGACCTGTCCCGACCTTGACGTTTCCATTAGTGTCACACGGAGCTAAAGGCTCCGGCTCCAACAAACCATCGGTAAGTATCTGAAGCAGATACTTGTTTTCTGGGGGAGAAGGAAATACCCCAGTTCTACCCCATGAATCCATCTGCATAGACCAAGTGACCAGATTAGTAGGCTAATACACTGGTGCTCAGGGCCTTGTAAGTCAGCTAACTACTGGTCAGAGGAGAGCAAACGTGGGGGTTGAGGGGCCTAGGGCAGCCGGACCTTCCAGAGTAGAGAAGGCGGAGTAACTTATAGTGGAGGGTTTAGACTCACAGGAAGGGACCTATGGCAGGAGAGGGAGATCCCTCTGATCACTGCATAGCCCTGCTGACAGGGTCCTGGACCCATAACCCATAGCCCTGACCCTGACCTTGAGTATGTCGAGGCTCCGCTCCTTCTGTACCATCATACGCAGCGTGTGTGCCACATTGAACAGGTGAGACATCTAAGAAAGATCCCCAAGTCAGCTGGAAAGGCGGTGGTGCCCAGAGGGCCTAGCCCCAACTTTCCAGATTCTCAAAGCTCTGGGTGTCCCCATCCGCTCTCCCCCAGGCACCTGGTCCTTGGTGAATTGCTGGACAGACAGGATATGTTGACCCACTAATGAGTGCAGCAGGGGCGAGGTCTGGGGGTGCAGCAGGCCAGGGGTCCCCAGGTTCTGGGGTGACGCCTGTCTAGGTACTGGTGGTGGAGGGTAGCAGGTGCCATCGAGAGTTCCCATCAGCTCTGCAGTGAGGGACGGGGCAAAAGAAGTGGGTCAGAGGGTTCCTCCTACACAAGCCAGATGAAACAGATCCCCGAGGTGAGCATGCGTTCCAGGGGAGTCTCACCTGGCTCAGCTGCCTTCCGAGAGGACTTTTCCTTTGGCTCCTCAGCTACAAATAGGGCAACAAGACAGATGTAAGCCTGCAACTAAGTTTTGTGAAGAGCCCCCATTTCCCCACACTCTGGATCACAATGTCTGTGTTAAACCAACTCACACGACAGTAGCTGTAGCAGGTTAGGGGCAAACAAGAAGGACCAGCAGCCCAGGGGACACACAAGTGACTTCCCACGGGGGCTGCTGTGTGTGAGCAGTGGTGCCCTCCCAGGGCCCTCCCAGGAGGCAAAGGGGTCCTAGGCAAGGGGAACGGCCAGGCTCACACCAACCAACAACCTGGATTTACCCCACGTCCTGCTGCCCCGTGGGATCCCAGCTCCCGGGCGGAGGAACACAGCTGCCCACGATAAGAAAGGGCCATGAGAAGCTGTGGCGTGCCTACCTCATGCTGGGCAGACTGATTTAGGCAAAGGAGGGTACAGTGGATCAGACTAGGACGAGGGGATGGCCGGACCAAAGTGACCCCCATCCATCAGGGACACTGGGGGGGAAGAGGAGCCTGTCCCTACACATCTCTAAGTCCAGGTGGCCCCGGCCTCCACATATCAAAGGACCTCCCTCTTACCTGGCAGACCTGGATCGGAGGCTCGGTGGATTCGGGGTGGCAGGTGGAAGCGGCCATCGGGAAGCCCTGGGACAGCCCGGCGGGGCCTTTCAGGCGTCTGGAGAGACATAGGTCTAGCATTTTGAAAAGTACTGACCCAATTCTTCCTCAAGTTCAACCCCTCAAGAAAAGCCAAACTGCTCACTGTCCACAGTGAGAATGGAACAGATCCCAGTCTCCATCACGTCCCCCTCTGGTCCATCCTTCTACGCTGTCCTTGACAGAGAGACAAACTAGCCCCGTGACAGGTGCCCAGATAAATCTCTGGTTGGGTTAATAAGGAACCTGTGTTTCCCCTAGTTAGGTAACCTCCTAAACTGGAAGTTGATTCTATGTTTTGCAGCAGACAAAGAGGTAGGTGGTGGAAATTTTAAGTGTCAAGTGCAGAGCCTTCCACCCCCTAAACCACCAATGCAACCATCTGTGCCGTTAGCCCTGTCCCTGGCTGCACCCCCAACACCCCCCCACCCCGCCCCCAGGCCCGAAGCACTGCAGATACCGTGGTTATCTCACTGGTGGCAGGGGCTGGGGGCGCGAGCTGGGGAACAGCCCCCTGAGGCCACTTGCGTACATCCTGTCCATAGCCCGGGGGCACCAGGACCTGCAGACAGAAGATAGGAGCAAACGAATGAGCAGGGGGCAAAGAGCTGGACTGAGACCCTACAGGAGTGGAAGCCAGCAAAAAAAAAAAAAAAAAAAGAAACCCGCCTCAGGGCAGCTGGGGGAGGTGATGGCACCACAGAGAAGTGCTGGGGCAGGACAATCAATGGGACCAAGGAAATCACTTCTGGGATGGGGCTCGCGCCACATACATACCTGCCCGTCGATATAGGCCACTTCCCCTCGTAGGACCACACGGCGGATGGTGCCCTTCACCTTCTGCCCTTCAAAGGGTGTCCAGTGCGCCTTGGAGAAGGGCATGTGGCTGGGGATGGTCCATTCGTGCTCCAGATCCACCTGCCCAGAGTCACAGGTTAGGCAAGGGTAGGGCTGCACCATGGAACAGAGTCGGAGGCTGCAGAGTGCATCATTCCTCCCCGCCCCCCACCCCCGCCGGGACCACGTGCCCACACCTCCACGTAGGTGTCCTCCTGGGGGGGCAGGTGGAAGATCCGGCGGGGATTGTGGTGCAGCCGCTGCAGCAGGTCATCCAGACTAAGCCGGCCCTCGCTGACGGCCGTCAGCAGCAGTGGGAGCATGGTCTCCAGTCCCGGGAAGCCGGGGGGAGGCCTGGGCCCACACTTCTCCTCCAAGGTGTGGGGGGCTGGGATGAAAGAGAGCGGCACCGTCAGGCCTGATCACCTCCCCATCTGGGAAGTCACACAGGCCACCAGGACTGCACTGCCTCCCTAGCCCCGATGCTCATCTCTTCGGGTTACGGGGCAAACAGGTAAACTGGGGCGGTTGCCATCATTTGGGGACCAGACCTTATACCCACCTTCTCTTATTTATAATTTTACTCATTTGCTCATCAGTTCCTTCGGGGAGTATTTATCAAGCACCCATCACGGCCCAGGTGCCGTGCTACACACATCAAGTCCCAGTCCTCGCGGAGCCCAGAGGCCCTGAGGTGGGGCACGAGCCCTACTGGGCAGAGGTACACTGTGGGGCCTCTCACCATGGTCTGAGGCAAAGCAGTCAATGACAGCCATGTTCTCCCACAGGGCCTCCACGTCCTGGCGGGAGCCAAGCTCGGGCCGGACCTCGCCCTTCCCCGGCCCCAGGCGCTCCAGGTCATCACGGCTCAGAAACAGATGGTGGGGCGCCACTTCACAGGTTACTGGCAGCCCCCGTGCCTTGGCAGCTTTAATCAGCAGGATCTGGGGTGGGCGGAGAGCAGGGAGATCTCTTGAGGAGGCCTCCCTCATGCCCTGCCCTACAAGGTCTCCGCATCCAAGCTCCCCTCTAGGAAAGTTATGGGGCCGAGGGTGCTGGCTCCACACTCCCCGCCCCCTCCTACCCAAGCAGGAAGGGCACCGGGACCTCTGGTGTACTCTCACCTCCTCCTTCCGGGCCACGTGACATATGTGCACCGAGCGCTGGGTCAGCTGGGCCACCATGAGGATGGCAGCCACACTCTGCCGCTCTGCGTGGGCCACGATGGGGAGGTGGGAGGGCCATGTCTCAAAGTGCTGGGGAACAGGAAGAATTTAGCAGGGAGCGTGCAGAGCCCTCACGGAGCTCTTGACACTCCACTGCTGTTATCCACTCTACGGGGTCCTCAAGCCAGGAGGCACTAACTGGCTGCCTCCTCCCACGGGCCCGCTCCCTACCTCCATCCACTGGGCCACATTGTCCAGCCGAAGCTCAGAGAAGGTCTCGTTGAGGTACAGCTTTAGCCCAGCAGCAGACCCGGCCACAGCACCCAGGGTCCCTGCATTTTCCAACGAGGCTCCAAGAAATAAGGCAAAGTCACAGCGGGCACCAGCCTCTGCCAGCTGGAGAGCATACACAGGAGATAAGGCCTACTGGCATCCGTGCCAGCCTGGCACTAGTGGCCTGGGCCCCCATGCTTCTGCGAGGGGCAGAGGGAGGAGGGTTCCGGGAGGCAGGCAGGGACATCTGGGTAACCACGAAGCAGGAGTGCCAGGTCTCACCTTCTGGGCCAGGGCCAGGGCTGGCGCATCAATGATGGGGGGCCGGGTATTAGGCATGGCGCACACCATAGTGACGCCCCCAGCCAGGGCAGCGGCAGTGCCCGAGGCGAAGTCCTCCTTGTGTGTCCCCCCTGGTTCCCGCAGGTGCACATGGATGTCAACCAATCCTGGGAGAACAGGGACGTGGCAAGGTTAGAGGACGGTGCAGAGACACGAAGGACATCAAACATATGAACCGGGGTGGCAGAAAAAGCAGCAGCGACCGATACGAGCAAGAGGCAGCGAGCTTCCTCAGTCAGGGGCACAGTGGGTCATGAGAGGAAAGAGCTCAGTGAGAAAAGAGTCTGGCCCTCCCAAAAGATGCACTCACCCGGTAGCCGAACAAGCTTTTGGGACGTCATACAGTCGACATGCACCTTCAAAGGAGGGGCTGGCCCAATCTGGCCTAGGGCCTGCAGGTGAAAACTGCAGTCAGCCCTGATTTGAGGGCATCCCGCGAGTTGTAGGTAGGGCCTGGGCCTTCCCATACACCAGGCTCTACCCCCCTCTGCTCCCCTTCTCTCTCTCTGAAGCCACAAAGCCTGGATATTTGCATGACTACTTCATACTGAGATTTCCCAACCCACGACCACTCACTTCTCCCTCCTGCCCCATTAACACTGGCTGTTGGCCTCCCAGCACCCAGGCCCCAGTCACCTCCACAAACAGTTTGGTGCACTTGATATCAATGATGAGGGGCACAGAGAAGTCAGCGGCCAGGCGCCGGGTACGGTAGCCCTTGGTGACAAAGGAAGAGAGACGGCGGCCCCCAGCCCCGCGCATTGACAGGTTAATCACTAGCTCAAAGTGATTCTCAGCCAGTTGCTCCAAGATGCTTCGCTGCGGTGGGCACTCACCATCCACTGCCTCCTCAAAGTGCCAGTCCACAGCTGTTACCTGTGGCCCAGAGATAAGGTCAAGGGCTAACCTGAGCCTGGCAGGAGTCAGGAAGGACAGCCTAAAGGGAGGGGGGGTGGCCCAGGAACCCATGAGGAGGAGAATGAGGACCCACAGGGTGGGGACCAGGGCTGGCTCTATTTGCTATTGGCAAAGTGTATTTCTTGACACGAAAGACATCTACTCTATGGTTACCAAGGACTCTGTGCAGTATGAGCTCACACTTGTACACAGAGAAATAATATTCTGGAAGAAAATATACCAGAACATTAACAGTGGTAAATAAACCATTAAGAGACTTTTCCCCCTTGCTTTTCTGTATATTCTATTTGCTCTGTGTGGAATACACAGGACCTATACAATGACAGTAAAAGCAAGGGGAGAGAGAGAATTCTCTGGCACAACGTGGGGTAGGCTGCGGGCGCCCCAGTACCTTGACGCCGTGCTCAGTGTAGAAGTCGGCGGTGCCCAGACTGGCGTAGAGGCTGTAGCCCAGGCTCTCCAGCAGCCGCACGGTGGGGAGCAGCTCACTTTTGTTCTGAACCAAGCGAGAGGAGGACGAGGTTGTATCTCTCCTGTCTTCCACTTCAAGGTCAGCCCAGGCCCAGAGAGCCAAGGCCATTTGCCCCAGGCTCTCTGGGCAGCCCCCCAACCCCCGACGCTGGAGTCTGTACCTTATAGCTGCCAATGGTCAGCAAGATGTTCTTCTTGGGGATCTTAAAGCCAGTGCTTAGCATGGCCTTGAGGTAGGCCTCGCAGCGGCTCTCCCCAAAGCCAGCCACTTCCCCAGTGCTGGTCATCTCCACGCCCAACACCACGTCAGCACCGGCCAGGCGCGAGAACGAGAACTGAGGGACCTGAGGGAGCAGGAAGCGAGATGCCGAGCTCCTCGGCCTCAGCCAAATGGCAAGGTTAGCCTTCCCCGCCACTGCTCTGCCTATCGTCCTCTGCTTCCCGAACATACTTCGGGTCTTCCCTCAGTTTCCACTCGGCTATTCCTTTCCACAAGGCCTATTCCTTGGAACACTTCCTCAACAAGCTCAGTAAACCAAATATCCTGACCGTCCTTCAATTCAGCCACCAGCTCTCCTCCTGGGCCTTTCCAGGTCACCCCTTTTGGAAGTGGCATCTCTTGTCTGTAAACTCCTTTCACATTTTATTCTTCTCTCTACTACGCAGGTTTCTCATGGCCTGTTAGAGAAGCAAGCTGTTTTTGGACCCAACCTCCCTTGCCTCCCATCTCTGGAATGTGAGCTCCTAAAGAACAAAGACCATCCTATCACCCTTATGGCCCAGTGATGCCTTGTCCACAATAGCTGTTCGGTTTACGTGTCGACTGAGCAGTAAGTGAACGCTCTCCCACTATTGGTCTCCTTGCTTGTGACTTCTAACCTCAAGGTTTCAATCCTCCGTACCTTTACCCCCACGACTCCAGAGCCAGTCATGAGCCCCACAGGTTCCACTTCTTCCCCCATGATGACCCGTGTGGCCAATGCTACTAGGTCCACACCTAGTGTCTTGGAGACGAAAGGGAAGGAGCGAGAGACACGCACGTTGCACTCGATGACTTTCAGCTGGTCATCCTGGGGCAGAGAGGGACTGGTCAGGCCTTCTGCAGTCTAGGCTTACTGATGCTACTCCACTGACCTTGACTCTTCCCCTGACTTACCACTCTGTGGTTATCAGTCTGGAACAGGGGTCAGGGTAACTGACTGTCACAAACCCTAACAACACTGTGGGCTCTAGCTAGCACCCCTTCCCTCCAGCTTCCGGGCCTACTCTGATGAGGGCAGGAGACAGTGAGCCCCACTGGCACTGTGGCCCCAGAGAATGAGAAGGTGCTACTCCCTTCCCTCAGTTCCCTCTTACTACCTTGGCAATGAGCTGCAGATTGAAGGGTCCTGTGACCTGCAGCTCCTGGCCCACGGCGTGCACGATGGCTTTAATCCGCTCTAGGGTTTTGGCAGTGATGTCTTGTGGTGGGGTCACCAGCGTGGCATCACCTGAATGCACACCTGCATTCTCCACGTGCTCAGAGATGGCAATGGCTGCCACCATACCATCACGGGCCACAGCATCCACGTCGATCTCCTAGTGGGGATGCGAAGGCAATGTGATACAGGGCTGGGGGGCAATTTTCTTCTCCCACTTGCCCCAGGAGGCTCCCTTCTTTGAGAGCCTTGGTACAACCCATCCTTCCCAGTCTACCGTGCCTACAAAGTGCTGTAGGACCAGAGAGGGGAGTTTCCACCAAGGCTGAGGAGCCTGCCCTCAGAGACTTCTTTGTCTGTGGCCCTACCTTGGCCTCCTGGATGAACTTGGAGATGACCACGGGGTGCTCCTTGGAGACGGCTGCCGCACTGCTCAGGAAGCGTTCCAGGTCCCCGTCAGTGTAGGCCACATTCATAGCAGCGCCGCTCAGCACGTAGGAGGGGCGCACCACGCAGGGGTACCCTACCGTCTGGCAGAACTGGCGAGCAGACTAAAGGTGCAGCTGGGTTGGTCACACTCACCCATGACCTCATCCAGCTTCCAGCTCCCCACCAGGCCCCAGCCCACCTCTAGTTCACTGAGCTCCCTCCACTGAGGCTGGCTGATACCAATGGTGTCCAGGAGCCGGGAGAACTTGAAACGATTCTCAGCTGAGTCGATGGCTTCAGGGGAAGTGCCCAGCACGCGGCACTGCTGCCGATGCAAAGCCATGGCCATGTTGTTGGGCAGCTGCCCGCCCATGGATAGGATCACGCCTTCAGGGTTCTCTAGCTCATAGATGTCCATCACCACCTTGGTGCAAGGGGAGAATTGAGTGGAGGTGGCAAGTGGTCAGGGATCTGAGCCTTCCTGCTCACTGCTTCTCACCCTCTACCCACTTCCCCTCAAACCCCACAAGTTCCAAAGAATCTTAGGTCAGCCAGCCACTCCCACGTGACCCTGGCCACCCAGGATAACGGGCGGTCTTCATATTCCTCTCACCTCAAAAGAGATCTCATCAAAGTAGAGTCGGTCACACATGTCATAGTCAGTGCTGACTGTCTCTGGGTTGTAGTTCACCATGATGGTCTTATATCCCATCTGTGACAGAGAGGGAAGTGAGATTTAGCTAGGAGGTGGGAGGAAGAACATAGAAAAACTAAGGCAAAACCCCTACTTCATCTCAGCTTTCTCTGAAATGGATATAAGGGACAACTGCCTTGGGAGGGAAGTAGGGCCAGCCCTGTAGGTATCAGAGAAGTAGGTACAAAGTGATGGAGAAAAGACACGTGCCCTGTGAGAGGCACAAGATGGTCTAAGGGGAGGGCTCCCCCCCTCCCGACTCCCTCCACACCTCCCAAAGTCCTAAGATAGATATAAGTGTAGCAATTAATAGAAAGTGCCAGGATGAGGTGGGCAAAAGGCAATTGCTGGAACTGAATGGAACAGTAAAGAAAACAGTATGAAAGACCTTTCGGAGCTGCCGGATGCAGCCCACTGCACACCAGTCAAACTCAACGCTGGAGCCTATTCGGTAGACCCCAGAGCCAAGGACCAGGACGTGAGGTGTTCGAAAGGTGAGGTCATGGGTGGTGCCCCAGTATGTCAGGTACAAATAATTTGTCTGGGCTGGCCACTCGGCTGCAACTGTGTCGATCTGTTTCACTGCCGGGCAGATCCCCAGTTCCTGACGCAGCTTGCGAACAGCCAGCTCTGTGCTAAAGGAGAAGAAGGGTCAAAAATACAGCCCTGGGAGTGGAGTGTGGACTAAGTAGAGAAGTGAGATCCTGGGGCAGGGAACTGAGAGGCAGATATCCCAGGGACGAAGGTCAGAAGCCTACAAAGTTCCCTTCCAAGGGCCCCTCACTAGTACAAAGATTCTCTGCCCCACATCCTCAGCCCAAGGCCCTCACCACCACCTCTAACCTCAGAACTGCAAGGGCAATCTGCTTGTCTGAGAAGCCAAGGCGCTTGGCCTGGTGCAGCAGGTCTGGGGGCAAAGGCTGTCCACGATGCTGTTCCAGCAGCTGGGCGTGTTTGATAATCCGCTTCATCCGGTGCAAGAACCAGCGGTCGATGCGTGTGAGTTCATAGAGCCGAGCCACAGAGTAGCCAGCCCACAGAGCAGCTGCCACCACAAAGATCCGCTTGTCGGTTGGCGTCTCCAGCTCCTAATGGGGAGGGCAAACAGATATGGAAGGACTGTGGAGAGGGAGAGGTCCGAATGTTACGCAAAATATTCCAAATCTACTTTTAGCATCTCAAAAAGCCTCAAAGCACGAGTACCCCACTGTTTTAGGAAAGGAAGCTGTGGAAAAGGAACCAGAGCCAAAGCTCTGTGATTGCAAAAACCTGTATTCAAATCTTGGCTCTGCCTCTTTCTGGCTGTGCAGCTAGTGTATTAGCAAGTTCCACAAGCTCTCTAGGCCTGTTTCATTATCCCTGGAAACAAGTTTTAAGAATACATCCTCCTATAATGATAGAGGAGATGAACCACAAAATCCTCAGCAGCATGAAAACACAGCAAACATCCAGTAACAACTACTGCTATTGGTGGTAAGTCCATGGGCTGGGGGCAGAGGGGGTCCATTTCGGGGGCGCCAGGGGAAGGGAGCCACTTACCATATCACTGACTGGCTTTACTGTGTGATCAAAGCCCACACAGTTCTCATCCACCATGCGAAGAGCCTTCTGGAAGGCCTCCTCAAAAGAACGCCCAATGCCCATGACTTCACCTGGAGGAAGAGGATGTAAGGACTGAGGGCCTGGAGGCAGGAGATGCTGCTCAGAATTTCTATCATTTAGTCAAGTCTCTGGGAGGTTCTTGGGATAAGTCCCACGGTGGTGGTATGTATGGTGTTTCACTATTGAGGAATCTTAAAGGGAAGTTCCCTTCCTTACCATTTTCATGTCTTGTGTTTATTAGAGACCACAGAATTAAAATGCCTAAAATGGACACAGGGACACTAGAACATTACAGTTCATCACAGTGGCCCAACCCCTGACGGTTATCCAGTTATTTGCTTTATTCCTATTGTGACACTCTCTGGGATCTGTCTCATCCTTTCAAACTTCTCAACAGTCTGGATAATAGGAAGATGATCCCACTACTCTTTGAATCCATCCAGAGGTAATCACATTTACAACTCTTATTTTAAAGTATTTCTTCCTGGACTTTTTTCAAATGTGTTTACACATGGTTATTAACCATGTGTAAATAGTATGATTTCTAACCTGCTTTTTCTCTCATCATAAGCTCGTTCCCACATTGCTATGTGATCTTATTACCAGCCGTTTAATTCCTGTATGATTTACCATAACTTAACTGCTCACTTGTGGAAGGACACCTAGCTTTGAAGTGTTTATCCTTCTGGGTGAGGCTGTGATGTCTTTAGGGCTTTGGATTATCTCCTTAGGATAAATTTTCAGAAGTGCAGGGGCAATAGATAAAGCCCTTAATAAATATTACTTGCTTTATAGAAGTTTGTGTTTTATAATACACAGTGTAAGTTTAACCACCTTCTAAGAAATATGTACAATTATTTTAAACAATTTTTGCTCATAAAAATGTTACCTCATTTTAAACAGATTTCGATTTACTAATAAAAAGGAACTCCCCTGTCTCTACAACTTTCCAGGTTTGCTTACTGATTTCCTCTTCCATAAAGTTTTGTAATGTCCTCTGACAATTTACCGTAGGGTCTTCAAGTGTTTCTTACCAATTATACTTTTCTATTTACAATCCTAATTGTTTCTTTAAAAGAACTTTAAAACTTTAAAATGCTAATAATAGTGCTAGGGAAGTGGATGATAAGTGATTTTATGCAACTCCTTTGTAATATGGTTATATTATAAAAGTGTTGATTTTGGGCAAAAGAGCAACTTGCCATATTTGTATATGCGTGCATAGAAAGATTCTGGAATCATATATGTACCCAAATTAATCTGTGTGACATGATTATAGGTGACTACTCTTTTTTGGTTCAACTACATTGCTAATTTCTCAATGGTTCGTATATCTTACTTATATAATAAAACATACAAAAAGTTATCAAAGATCACATTCTAAGAATACTTGAAAAGACGTAAAACGTTTAAATGTCTCATCTGGGAATCAGTCTTTCTCCTATTTTCAGTCCACTTCCTTTTACCAACAACTTAATTATGGCTTCATTCCCATGTTTATTGTAATTTTCATATAACAGAAATTCATCTCCAGAAGGAGCAACTTGGCAGTCTTGTATGATTTCTAAAAATTCCAAAATAATATCTGAGCTTACTTCGACTTGCTTGTTGAAAGGCTGCTATTGCTCTTAATGGAAATTTGGAACACCATGAAATGCTCTTATCCTTAGCTGGAAGCACTGTGGTATGTGAAACGCTTGCTTTGGCTGAAATGTTTTAGAACAGTCTAGAGTGACTTAAAAGGACACAGGGAAGCATGTTAACTGAATTCCAGCACACTTGACCACCGCCTGGATGTTGACCATTACACCCAGTCATTGTTCACCGCTACATTTTCTTGTTTTTATGAAAAAGGTCTCAGATGTCCTGCTCTGATCTTAAACCGTGGGTCAAAAAAAAAAAAAAAAAAAAAATTGGTGATGGTGGCAGAAAGCGCCTGGAGAAGGAAATGGGCGGACGCCGGTTGCCACTGTACTGACTTGGATAGAGAAGGGTTCACAGAACAGCAGGTCTCACTTCCCTGAAGCATCAGTATTTAAATTCGCATGGAGAACAAACTGTCACTGGCATTAACAGCCTAGTGATGAGGCCATGGGCAAAATGCAATGCAAGGCTGTGGGTAGAGTTTCACGAAGCCGGTCTCGCCAACAACAGGCAGCAGAGTGTGACAGAAGTGCGTGTAACTAGCGACTGGATCTAGTTTTCCGTTCTTGGCTCTACCTCTCCTCAGCCTCATCGCTTTCCTTCTGCGGGCACCTCAGTTTACTCATTTGTGAGACAGGAGAGATGAGCTATGATGGCTGTCACCCCATCTCCGAGATTCTGACACGCCCGCCATCTGGGGAGTGGAAGTGGCATGTGCGTTCTGGCACAGATTTCCCGATGCCTTTAATTCCCACTCTTGATGAGGACTACCGGGTTTGAAACGTCCCTGTGAGTTCTGAGAAACCCTGTTCCCAAGCTGCTGCTAATACAGCATCTGAAAGGCTATGCCAGGGAACTAACTCTATGACATTCTAGATTCTTAGGACTGCTAGGACCCCGGAGGGTGACCCGGGAAAGGGTCTCCGGGGGTGTGTCTCTCTCACCGACGCTCTTCATGCAGCTCCCAATCTTTGTGCTGACACGGAGGAACTTGCTGAGGTCCCAGCGAGGGATCTTCACCACACAATAATCCAGGCTGGGTTCAAAGGCTGCTGTTCCCCCTGTCACGGAGTTCCTGGGAGCCATCATGTGGAGGTGCCAGGACAGATTGGGAGATGTAAAGAGTGAGCTTCCAGAAAGCTTCCTCTGTCCCCACACATTCAGACCAATGTCCTTTTCATAATCCCTGTCCCATGTCTTCTTCAGCTCCCCTCCCCCTCTCTGATCTTTGCCCCACCCTCGTACCTGAGCTCAGGCAGAGAGATGCCCAAAGCTAGTTTGGCTGCCACGTAGGCCAGCGGATAGCCTGTGGCTTTACTGGCCAGGGCGGAGCTGCGAGAGAGCCTGGCATTCACTTCAATGATGTAATACTGCAAAGAGAGAGAGACGGGGAGAGAGTGTTACCAGATAACTGGCCCAGAAGGCCTACCTGAGAGAGATATCAGTAGGGCCAAAAACAAAGCCCTCTCTGAAGGGATAGATAGCAAAAGCACCACCCCCATCCCAGGCCAACCCTACCACAGACAATCCTGACTTCTACTCCAAGGTCTGTAGGGTCAAAAGGCCCCAAAATTATGGACGGGGGTCCAACAGCTAGAATACAAGCTCCAGGGCCTAGAGTCTCACCTGCTCAGATTCAGGGTTCAAGGCATACTGCACATTGCACTCCCCAACGATTCCAAGGTGCTGGGTCACCTTGATGGCGGTCTGCCGCAATAGCTGGTATTCCCTGTCATTCAGCGTCTGGCTTGGAGCCACCACTATGGACTCACCAGTATGGATGCCCAGTGGGTCCAGATTCTCCATGTTACACACCTGTGAAGGGAAGGTCCCATGGAGGTCACTGCCAGAGGGAGTCAGGAGAGGCAGGACACTGCATCCCAGGGTCCTGTGGCTTCTGGTGAGACCCCACCGTGGGTCTCAGGGACATCGAACCCTCAAAGATCTCAGCCCTGGGCTCTGCTCTTACTAGAGCTCATACTGCCCGTAGTTCCTCCCATCCCGCCTCCATTACTCACCGTGACACAGTTGCCATAGGCATCTCTCACCACCTCGTACTCAATTTCCTTCCATCCCTTCAGGGATTTATCGACCAGCACTTGGCTGGTATGGGCAAAAGCTGGGGCCACAAGAGCAGAGAGCTCCTCCCTGTTAGAGGCAAAGCCAGAGCCCAGGCCACCAAGGGCAAAGGCTGCACGCACCAGCACAGGATACCCCAGCCGCTCAGCAGCTGCCTGGGCCTGCAAGGAGCAGAAGAGATGAACAAACAGATCAGGCCTTGACTGCTTGCTGCACAGAAGGTGCATGGCCCCACAGAAAATAAGATACAAAGACAATGATGCCATTCCACCGTCCCCCAGTCACCCTCGAACCTGTTCGAGAGAATTGGCCGCCTCACTGGGGGCCACGTGCTCTCCAATCTCTGCCATCCTGGAGGCAAAGGCACGCCGGTCTTCCGTCAGTTCAATGGTCTCCACAGGTGTGCCCAGGACCCGGACCCCATAGCGAGCTAACACTCCGGCCTTGGTCAGCTCCACACCACAGTTCAGAGCTGTTTGGCCTCCAAAAGTCAGTAAGATGCCATCTGGGCGCTCATTACGGATCACCTGAGGGATGAGAGGAATAGTAAGCATTAGGACCTTGGGAGTCCAGGAGAGGATCGAAAAAGTTTAGAACCCAGAATGAGCACAGGATCCCCCTGCCCACGTACGGCCCCTCCTCAGTCCAGCCTTACCCCGGTCATACCTGGGTTACATAGTGAGGTGTTATGGGAAGGAAATAGACCTTGTCAGCCAGACCCTGGGAAGTCTGCACTGTGGCAATGTTGGGGTTGATCAGCAACGTCTGAATGTTTTCCTCCTTCAGGGCCTTAATCGCCTAGGGGGACAAAAATGGCCAATCAGCCTCGCCTGCAGAAGCGAGACTATCAACGGTCTTAGACCACCAGCGTGTCTCTTCTCTCCTTCCTGTGCTCTCAGTCCTTAGTAACCAACTCCTATGCCTCAGCACCTCACCTCTCCACACATTCCCCAGATCTCCTGGTTCATTCCCACCCTACAACCAACGTTCATTCCTCAGCCCTCTCCTCAAGACTATCCATTCCTAAGGCTCACACACCAGAGAGGCAGGGATAGACATGCTTTACCTGAGAGCCTGAATAGTCAAACTCTCCAGCTTGGCCAATGGAGAGGCCCCCAGAGCCCAGGATCAGAACTTTTCGTGGTGGGGGAAGCCCAGAGCCTGGGGTGGGAATTCCAGGTGGACAGAGGCGCTCAACCAGCCGCTCTTGAACTGTGGAGGCAAAGTCATAGAACGTTAGAGCTGAACGAGACCGGAGAGATCACCTACATTAACCTCCTCGTTTTACAGAAGAATCCAAAACAAGTCATGCCTCTCATGAGTAGCAGAGGCAGGACGAAAACCCAGACTCATGACTCTGGAGCTCCTTCCCACAGAAGAGGCATAAATAATCATCGTGGCTTGGTTGCTTTCCACCCCATCCCCTTAAGCTCCCAAACGTATCTCAGTTTCCTGGGGCACGTCCATCTTTTGCCCATCCCAGAGCCGACCCGACTCTTAGTTCTCCACCACCCAGGTCTACTCAGGTGCTTACCTGTCTGGCCCCCAGGGTTCCCAGCTGTGGCTTCTTTCACAGTTTCCAGAAAGATATCAAAAAGAAGTTCCATATCTGAAGGACCAGCTTGGTGCTCTGGGTGAAACTGGACACTGTTGAAGAGACAGGATCACGAAACCTGCCATTATCCCTGCCTTGAATTGGCAGTCTTGGGGGTAGGTAGCGGGATAGATGACCGGGGCCCACTGCTGTGCTTTACTTTTTGATCTTCAAGACCCTGGGGCTTCTAAGCTGTAGAAATTCAGTCACCCTGCCAGAATCACCCAAACTCACCTGAAGAATGGCAGGCTGTCGTGTACGATGCCTTCATTGGAACGATCATTGGCGTTGATAAAGAGAGGAAGCCAGCCTGCTGGCAGCGAGTCTGTTTCCACAGCAAACCCATGGTTCTGGGATGTCAGAAAGCAGCGCCCAGAGCCCACCAGCAAGCATGGCTGATTGTGGCCTCGGTTCCCGTATCTGGAGATGGAAGCACACTGAGTCACTGGCCCCTTTCACCACCTACCCTTCACCACTGTACCAAACCCAGCTTCTGTTGAGCTCAGCACCCTCAACCGGCCCCTGCTCCTGTTTCAACACTAGCCAACACCAACTCTATTCCCATCCCCAAGACTCCCCACCGCTCACATCAGTAGTGCGGGCCCTTCCTCTCCCCACAAGTCCCACCTCATCTTGTATGTCTTGGCCCCAATGGCTAAGGCCAACAGCTGGTGTCCCAGACAGATCCCGAAGACAGGTCGGGGATTAGGCTCAGATAAGACACGGCTCAGTGTGGATACCACACTGGGATAGGAGGCGGGGTCACCAGGGCCATTACTCAGGAAGACACCCTCATACTCTGGAGTAGGCAGAAAAGATGATGTCAAAACCAGTAGTTTAACCAGAGAGACACACTTGCAGCCCTTACCATCAGAGCAAAAGCCCTGATCTCTGTCTCCTTCCCTGCAACTTACGGCAACTAGACCAAGGGACAGATCTTCCACCCATGCTGCCTGTCTGTAGCCCTGTACACACCCCAGCTACTCACCCTGGTTGTCTAAGGCATGGTCCCACGGTACCACAGTGACCTCAGCACCACGCTGACACAGGCATCGGATCTGATTATACTTGAGGCCACAATCCAAAGCAAGGATCCGAGGGGCGCCCCCTGCATTGAACACCCGTGGAGCCTGAGGAATAAAGGGTAACAGTTGGTAGCTGTGATCAGTGAGGATAGATAAACACACATCAACCCCTGCCTTTGAGGCCTCTTCTGATCTGCTCTCAAGTGATCACCCCAGTTACAGGCAGAATAGAACTACCGTGCTATAGCTTGCACTACTCTCCCACTCTACCTCTGTACCTTAATTGAGACCTCTGGCACCAGGGGGCGGGCATTGGGGTCCAAGAATGGCAGCGCTGAAGGCTCTGTCCCATCCTGGACCAGCTTTCCCAGCAGAGACCCTTGCTCTCGCAACTTCTTAGTCAGCTCCCGAGTATCCACTCCTGTCAAAATAGCACTCTCTCAGAGATCACACTCGCTCAACTCAGTCATGCATGAGGTTAGACTTTCAGAAGCACTGCATTCCAGAATCCTGAGTCACACACAGCTGTTCTAGGGGCATCAAAATCCTGGGCCATCCTGATGGAAGTACACTACCATGAAGTATTCTTGCTAAAAATATCACATCTGAATTGAACCATGACTTCTAGTTTTGTTTACAGAAAATAATACCAGGAGACAAAGAATATTCTAAACAATGCTATCGGAACATAATCAACAAAATGCAGATTGTGGGATACTCTAAAGAAAAACTGACTTGCTTTTGTCAAATGGGTTATAAGGTCCACTGATCAAAGGGACATATCAACCAAATGCAATATATGGATCTTAGATCCAGATTCAAATAAGCAGTAAAAATCATTTAGATAATAGAGAAAATTGTAAACATTGCCTGGATTTTTGATATTAAGGAATTACTGTTACTTTTTTATTTTTTTTAAAGATTTTATTTATTTATCTGACAGAAAGAGACACATCGAGAGAGGGAACACAGGCAGGGGGAGTGGGCGAGGGAGACTCAGGCTTCCTGCCGAGCAGGTAGCCCAATGTGGGGCTCAATCCCAGGACCCTGGGGTCATGACCTGAGCCAAAGGCAGACACTAAGGACTGAGCCCCCCAGGCGCCCCTATTGTTACTTTTTTAAAGGTACGTTTTCATGGTTTTGTTTTAAAAAGAATTCCTTATTCCTTTTTCACAGACAGTGAACTATTTGTGGATGAAATGATACAACATCTTGAGATCTGCTTCGAAAAAATGAGGGAGTTCTAGTCGTAGTGGTGAAATAAGTTTACTCCTGAGTTAATAATTACAGAAGCTGGGGGTTCATTATATTATTTCTTCCCATTGGAGCGAGAGCTTAGTTCCTTCTCCAACCTGCGGACCCCAAAGTAAATTTTCCAAATCTGATACGTTCTATTGCAACCTTGGACTCAAGGCCCAATAGTGCACAAGAGACTTCTGGATTCTTCCCATCCAGGCAGAGCCCAGATACGGTCATGCTCGCACCATACCTTGCAGGCCAGGTATGCCATGCTGTTGCAGCCACTGGTGCAGGGTGAGGATGGCACTCCAGTGGCTGGGCGTGGGGCAGCACTCTCCCACCACCAGTCCTGCCACGTGGATCCCTGAGGATTCAAACCACTGTCGATGGAAGGAAGAGATCGTGAGGAGGCCAGGGCCACATATCTTCCTATCTTCTTTTCCCACTGTACAGCAGGGGCCCTACACCTCAGCCACATTGAAAGACCCAGCAATTCCTTGAACACACTAAGCACCTCACACTTCTGTCCTTTACCAACAATGCTGTTCCCCATATCAAACACTGAATACCAGGCCCTCATGAATAATTGAGAATGAGCTTTTCCTTTCCTTCCTTTCCTTTTACCCAAAACGGAGATTATAAATCCCACTTCTGTGAAAATACCGCCTCCTCACCCCTGGCAGTTTGTGCCTCTTCCTTAGGGTTCACCTAAACTCACTTTATTTCCACTGTTCTTGCTATTTACATTGTATATAAACGTGTTTGTGTGTCTCCCCATCGCAGAACTATGAATGCCTTAGGAACAAGGTGCCTGACACATAGTAACAGTCAACAAACATTTACTGAGTGCCCAGGCACTGTAAGAGATGTTGGGGGAGGAGCAGTGAGTATGCAAAAAGACAAGGTCCCCGTCTTCACCAGGTTAATTTGCTACTTAAGAAGCCTGAAAATTAACAAAACAACACGCAAATAAACAAGATCATAATCAAAGAGTACGATAAAAGCAGAATGTAAGATAGATGCACAATACCATGTTAAATAAAAAGGTTCAAGGTACGACATTAGGCATGTTTATGCCCCTCCCCCCCTTACTAGGGGATTTTCATTAAAAAAAAAAAAGCTAACACAAATTTGCTACCCAATACATAAGCATTTAATAACTAAATAGAGAACTCAGTCATCTACGTGGGAAGGGATGGCATATTGAAGCCACGTATGTTTAGTGGTACAAGGTTTAAAAGATGATGGCTGTTTGGGGTGTTCTTTAGAGATCTGCAGGAGAGTTTGGCAGAACCTTCCATGACCATGGAAGACTCATCTGCATATGGACTGGTGCATTCACAGTACATGTGCCACAAATGCATCCATGGGGGACTGGAGGCTCTAGGAGGCCTTACTCACCCTGATTCTGTTAAGTGCCTTGATTTTGCAGGTTTGTAAACACTTGTTTTGTCAGCGTGTCCACAGCTGACAAAGGTGAAGACTGCCATACGTTAACCAGCATATTGCATTATAAACAAGAATGCAGTCTATTTACAGATTTGTGATGAGGACCGGTCCTTTCCAGGAATAACAAAATGTGTCCCTTACCTACAGTTCCCTCTCCTAAGAGTCAGGGTGAATTAAAGAATTAAAGGCTCACTAAGCCTGGAAAACCAGGACAAAACGCATTTGGAGGGATACCCTACCTAGGCTGGAGTGGTTTCCACTATTAATTTGTCAATTTTTTTCATTAGTTGAACTCTCAGTGCAACTTAGTTTCCAAATTCCAGAGGAGGAGGAATAGGTGGAAGGAAGCTCACTGTGGGAGGAGACTGAGTTTTCTTATCTAGAGATAAGAACTCTACTGAAAAGTGGCAAAAATGAGTCAAGGTAAGGAAAATAGGTTTAAAAGATTATCGACTTGACTGGTAGGTGACCTGGGACCCACTGTCACTGGGAAGGGTGTGACCCTAGCTTCCAGTCTCTTTCCCACTATGTGTAATCTTAAAGCATTGCCCCCATCACACCACTCTGCTCCTAAAAAATCTTCACCGGTTCCTTACCGAAGCCCAGGCTCTTTGGGGTGGCTTCCAGCGCTCTGTGCCTCTCAAGGTACTTCAAGCCCTGGGTACGATTTAGCTTACCATTGCAGTGTGTACCTATCTTTGTTCTCCCCAGGATGCCTAACTTAATGTCTTCACTTGACTAACAGTTAATAATCATTGAATTGAAAAGGAAAGTAGAGAAAGCATTTGGGTGTGGCTACCTTACTGAGACCGAACTCATCCACTTCATCTGTGGGGATGCCATAGTTGCCGATCAGAGGATATGTCAGCACTAAGATTTGTGCTTTGTAGGAAGGGTCAGTGAGGGCCTCGGGGTAGCCGACCATGCCGGTTTGAAACACTGCAAGAAAAAGGCAGGGCTGGGACTCCGGCAGGACACCCTTCACAACACTGCCCTGTGCGATGACAATGCCCCAGCGGAGGCTGCCTTGACCTTGAGGGATGAAAGGGGCTGGGATGGGGACAGGGATACCAAATGGGGGTGGGAGGGAGGGTATGCAGGCAGGAAAATGGCGGGTTTGGGTAGGGCAAGCTGGGCAGAGAGGGGCAGCAGATAGTGGGATGAGGTCGGCAGCCGGCCCGAGCTTGCTTACCCACTTCCCCGGCAGTCGACACAGTGGCCCCAAAGGGCTGGCCCCGCAGGACCGACCCATCCTCCAACATCAGGGCCGCCATGGGAACGGAGCTCAGTGGCGGGGGCGAGCACAGAGAAGCGGCAAGTGCAGCAAGCCCCAGCCGGTGCTGGAACCACGTGAGGTTGGCGCGCCAGGAGTCGGTCCACGTGGCTAACCGCGCCCGTGGCTGGAGCGCGGGCCGCGGAAGGCGCAGGAGCTCCAGGCGCGCTGGGCGGAGGCCGACTGCGGCGGCGCGAGGGGCCGGCAGCGTGAGGGGCGGAACCCAGCACGTAAGGGGCGGGGCCAAGCTAGCAACAGCGTGACGGCGTCTCCTCTCCCCCCCCAACTCCGCCCCACTGCAAAACCCCGGGAAAACTGGAAAACAAAACCGACTATCCCAAAGCTCTCTCTCCCACTCTAACCAAGAAATACACAAAGCCAGGTCGCCTCTCTCTAAAGTTAAAAAAAAAAAAAAAAAAGAACAAGAAAAGATATTTATTATAGTCAAGCACAAGCACAAATGGGGCACTGGTCCCCGTCCACTCCTGGACTGCAGTGTCCACGACACCCCAAGGCTATGCAACTTTCCATCTTCCTGCCAAAAGTGGCTTCAGTCTTGAGGAGGATCTGCTGGCCAACCATGCCTGTCTAGGAAGAGAATCTCCCTGGCTGGGCTCAGATAGATCAAGAAGATCTTTAGGTCAGTAGGAAGACTTATGTGGTTCACGAAGTCTTGGCTTTTCGGCGTTGGGTCCCCCAAAGCAGAATGGAGATGGATAATGTGGTGGATCCCAGAATACCGAAGAACATAAGCAGTGAGAAGGAACCCTATGAATGACAGACCAAAAAAACCCCTCATACATCATGACACCAAGGACTACATCCTAATACCTAGTTCCTTCCTAGTATACCTATCCCCTTATCCAGGGCAATTCTCTTTTCTAGATGATTGCATTAGCTCTGGTCCTAGGGCTCTTCTTTCAGAGAGCTTCTTCTTTATGCATTTCTCTTATCCCTAATTAGAAGGCCTAATTCCTCACCTGGCGCATACACTTGTAGCCATGGAAGCCATCAGCACAGACACATTCCAAGAGACCTGGACCATCAGGTACACAGGATCCATTCTCAGGACACATTTCTGTGAGCCAGAGAAAAACAGAAGACATCACTGAATCTCATTATGTAGGTTTGTCAAATACCTGCTTCAACTTAGATTCTCTCAACTACTTCTAGGTCAAAAGCAGAAGAAAGAAGATTTCAAATAATCAGAACATAACAACAAAGTCAAAGAGAGAAAGACATCCTTCATATGTGGAATATAAGAAACAGCACAGAGGATCATAGGGGAAAGGAGGGAAAACTGAACGGGAAGTCATCAGAGGGAGAAAAATTGTGAAAGATTCTTTTTTATTATTATGTATAGTACATCATTAGTTTCTGATGTAGTGTTCAAAGATTCATTAGTTGCGTAGAGAGATTCTTAACTATAGGAAACAAACTGAGGGCTGCTGGAGGGGAGGTGGGTGGGGGATGGGGTAACTAGGTGATGGGCATTAAGTAGGGCACGTGATGTGATGAGCACTGGGTGTTATACACAACTGATAAATTATTGAACACTACATCTGAAACTAATGATGTATGTTGGCTAATTAAATTTAAATAAAAAAATTTTTAAAAAGAACATAAGAACAATACATCTTACAACCTTTTCTTTCAAGGGGTTAGAGGTTCAGAAACTTGAACAAGCAGCACTTAAGCAACTTAGTACTGTCAGAGCTAATGAGAATATAAGGGATGAAAGTTAGTTCCTGGAAGGGTGGAGGTGAGACAGCGTACCTTGGTCCCCAGTGCTGTTGCAAAGGTTCCTTTGCCCTTGGCAGGTTTGGTTTTTTATATAAAAGGTGACAGTATTCCAGGCATTAATACCTCCGGGACAGCTGACATCTTGGGGCAGTATCCTGAACACAACACAGGCAATCATAATACACAGCCCAAAATTGCTGAGCTCACAGCACTGTCCCTCTTTGGTTCTCTCCCCAACCCTATACCCTTACTCACAGAGTCTGGAGCTGGGTAAAGCCACGGAAGGTGTTGGCCAAGTCATCCTTGAGGGGGTTTGCTTGCAGGTCTCTGCAAAGCACACACTGTTAGTGGTGTGCTCTAGGAAAACACTCTACTTCCATTCACACATCTTCCTGGGCTGGTAATCCAGTTCTCATTCTGAGTTGTCCAAGTTTGGACATTAATATTCAAACATCTTTTTAGGAGTCCATCCTCAAAGACTTTCCCATCAGCCCTTTATCATAGCTGCCATTGGGGAGGGAGGGTAACTAGCCACTTACATGATGATGGCAGTATGTGCCTGAGGAAAGTCTGGACCAGGGTCCTTCAGAGAACAGTTCTGGAGATCCAGCCTGAGGAAACACAGTAATCAGTGTAATTGTATGTCTCTCTTCACCTACGGTAAGCTAATTTAACCCTCTTTTCAGCTAATATTAATTGAACACAGCTGTGTTCAGGGCCACAAACTAGATGCTGTGGTAGATGTTTTAATTCTGCACTGTCCAGTTCAGTCACCACTAGTTACATGTAACTATTTAAATTAGGTAAAAAAGGGGCGCCTGGGTGGCTCAGTCGTTAAGTGTCTGCCTCCGGCTCAGGTCATGATCCCAGGACCCTGGGATCGAGCCCCGCATCAGGCTCCCTGCTCGGCGGGAAGCCTGCTTCTCCCTCTCCCACTCCCCCTGCTTGTGTTCCTGCTCTCGCCATCTCTGTCAAATAAATAAATAAAATCTTTTAAAAATAAATAAATTAGGTAAAAAAAATTCAGTTTCTCATTTGCACTAGCCACATTTCAACTATTCAGTAACCACTCACCATGTGATCAATGGCTACTATATTGGAAAGTACAGATATGGAACACTTCTATCATAGCGGGAAGTGCTATTGGACTGTACTGTTCTAACCAGTATATCTAGGCATCTGTGCATATATTGGAAGAAATTTGTTCCTTGTCTAGGTTAGTGAATCTCACATTGTAGCATTATGATTCTCAGATCCACAAAGGCCTTCACATGGGGAAAAAAATTCAAGTCACATAAATGAAAGTTTTTTCCAAGTGCATTTTCTACCACAGACTGAAGACAAATTACTGGATATTAAGGACCATGCCACATTATTTTTCCTTCACTATCTATTGCTGTCTGTTCCTTTATTTTTCAAATATTTGCTGAGTGCCTTTTTTTTAAAAAAAGATTTTATTTATTTATTTGACAGAGAGTGAGAGAGCACAAGCAGGGGGGTGGCAGAGGGAGAGGGAGAAGCAGACTCCCCACTGAGCAGGGAACCCAATGCAGGGCTGACCTGAGCCAAACGCAGCCGCTTAACCAACTGAGCTGCCCAGGCACCCATACTAAGTGCCTATTAACTGCAAAAATTGGGAGAATAAAAAGAAAACCCTCAGTATCTTAGTTTTCAAGTGGCCTACAATGTAGTACAGGAAGACCATCACCAAATATAAAAACAACATAAACATTAAATTATAATCTGAAAGAAATCACAGGACAATAAATGAATAATTTTGAGTGGTACAGACACTAAGGGTTAGAAGAAGTAAAAAAAAAAAGAGAGATATTATTCTAGCATTGAGTGGTAGAGAGCATTCACAGAAGATGCTGGAATTAAAGGATGGGTATGTTTTAATTTGGTGGAGGAAGGAAATTTCAGATAAGGAGGCCTGAATGAACAAAGAAACAAAAGCACAATGCTTTTGGAAAGTAGGCAAGTCTGGCTCAAGCCAGACCCTCATGAAGGGTTTTAGTGGACAAATAGTTGGGAAAAAAATGTTTGAAAAGTGGATTGAGACCAATCTGTAGTGGTTTATGGTTTGAACTTTATCCTGAGGGCAACAAACAATTCTAATTTTAAAACTAGAGAGGGATGATGGGAAAAAAAATTGGTTTTCAGATAGTTTCCTATAGAGAAGTATTTAGGTAATTAGGGATAAAGGAGAATGGAAGCAAGACAGATGACATTTAGGACTCTGAAGTGAGGGTGCACTCAAGAGGAAATGTTTAATAGGAAGCTAGAAGTACTCATGTGTACCTTCAGGTTGGAGAGGTGGCCAAGGATACTAAAAGAGATCTAGTTTGGGGAACACCTGCATGGTGGTTATAGCTGAAGCTATACGAAGAGAGAATCCTGAGTGTAAAGGAAGAAAATGCAGGGACTAACCTTCATAAGGGGACAGAATCTGCAGAAGAGGAATCTGCCTCAAAGACAAACATGAATTAACTGGAAGGGAAGAATACCCTATTAATAAATTGCCTTGGAGGCTAACGGAGCCATTTCATGGAGATATACACTAAGTAATCCAGAATTGAAAATAAAAGAACAAAACTTCTTTTAAGAGGAAGCCGTAGGGGCGCCGGGGTGGCTCAGTTGGTTAAGCATCTGCCTTCAGCTCAGGTCATGATCCTGGAGTCCTGGGACAGAGCCCCACAACGGGCTCCCTGCTCAGTGTGGGGAGTCAGCCTCTCTCTCTGCCCCTGCTCCCCTACTCTCTTGCTCACTTTCTCAAATAAATAAATAACCTCTTAAAAAAAAATAAGAGGAAGCCATAAGAGGTTTTTTTTTAATGGGCAAAAATTATGACTTCTATGCAGTTTCAACCAGGAAGAATCACAGGATTGTTTACCTACCTAAAAATGCTGTAACACATTTAAATGTATGAGAATCATGGTTTGGATGCCCCCGAAACAGGCACGGATATTTATCCCAAAAGCCAATCAGGCAAGCCTTCAAGAATCTGGGGGGAGAGGGGGTGCCTGGGTGGCTCAGTGGGTTAAGTGTTGGACTCCTGATCTCCACCCAAGTCTTGAACTCAGGGTCCTAAGTTCAAACCCCACATTGGGCTTAAAGCCTACTTAAAAAAAAAAAAAAAAAGGAATCCAGTTTGGGAACTCTTCCAGTATCCAGAGTTGTCTTTTCCTCCCTCACCCTACAATGGTGCCCTCCTGATTCAGGCAGCAGCGGGAGTGCAGCATTAGCTCTGGTGTCTGCTTACAATAAAGGGTCACTTCTGACAAATCTCGCACACTCCCTGGACACAGCATGCATATCTGCAGAAGAGAGAAAACTATTAGAATTCCAGAAAGAAAAGCCAAGAAAAGAACAAATAGGTAGCAAAAGTTAACTGCCAGTAAGTACACTCTTCAGAATCCCTTTAACACTGGGCAGGTAAGTGTCCTATCTTTATATGTCAAGTGTGCCTAAGGGATTCATTTCTTCGCCTAGAGCCAGGAGCTAAATCAGCACACTAGAGACTTTCTGCACCAGACCTTGCCCAGGAAAAGCCCTCATCTTTGAAGATCACTGTTCGAACATATTTATTATGCCCTCTCCAGTGACTTCTCAATCTGACAGACCCGTTTGGCCAGGTATAAAAGCACCGCCGGCATACAAAGAACTCATCAAGCTTTACACAAGGTACAGTACTGCAGAGCACCATATACGGCATCCGCGCGTGACGAGCTTGAAGAAGAGCCAGAGGGCTCGCGGTAACCGAAAAACTTAAGGTTATTCAAACATTAAGGAACAAGGAGATCAAATTTTAAAGGTCTACGTCAGCAGGGCGAGGACACCGGGAGACCTGCGCGGCGTGAGTACTCAGGAGCCGGAGCCGGCTGGGCTACAGCTAGGAAAGCCTCAAGGACCAAATCGGAGCCACGGGCGGGCTGGGGAGAGAGAGCCGAGGGCCGGCGAGCGCGAAACAAGGTTGCCCAGCACCTCTGCTTCAGCCCGACCTCTAACTTGCTTCTGTACCTCGGGTAACGCCAGAGCCCTTTCCGCGCCCAGAGCGAGGAGCAGGGTCGCTGCCCAAGGGACCAGGAACGAAAGACTGCCCGGCCCGCAAAGAGCCATTTTTTGCTCCGTTCGTCCTTCTCAGCGCCTCGCGAGACTTGCGCGTGTGGCTCCGCCCTGCCAGGGCGTGGCCTAGTCCCCCGGCACGGGCTGGGGCTTGCGGCTGCTGGAGGAGGTCAGAGCTCTTCTCTGCGCGCCCCGGTCCCCGTTAGGGCGGACTGGCCAACCCCCTCTCCTTTTCCCCTGTTAGTGAAGGCCTCCCCGCCGGCGCTCTTTCAGCTCCGTATTCCTCGCTTCCGGACGCCGAGGTCGCGTCACCGCAGTGGCTCGGGGCCCACTCCGTCCGCCCTCAGTAAACATGGCGGCGCCACGTGAGGCGGCCAGGGGGCGCTCCGCCCCCCCGCTGTCACTCAGCCGGCATACGGCAGGCCCGGTTCGGCCACTCCGCTGCACCCAAAGGTGGAGACCCGGCAAATGGGCCGCACCCGGGCGGGCCAGCGCATGGGGGCCAGTGCCCAGAGGCTCCCGAGAGTGGCGCGGGAGCGGGGAGGGGCAGGGCGAGTTGGTTCCCCGCGTGGAGGCGTGGGAAGATCTGAGTTGAGACCGCGTGGTGTAGTGGTTAAGCTACCTCACGTGTGGAGGGAAGGCGGGAAGCCAGCAAATAAAGAGGGTAAGGGTGATAGAAGAGTGAAGGGCAAACCCCGGCGGGAGGAGACGAGCCTGGGGAGGCTCCGGGCACCCTGGCACCATCACCTCAGTCCGGAGACCGCGTGGCGGCGGGATCCTTGGTGAGGAGGGAGGGGCGGGGTAGGCGCTTGCCTGCCTTCTCAACTCCTTTTCCTTCCCAGAAAAACGGAGCGATGCTTATCTCAGGACAAACGGCTGGACCTTCCTAGCCCTGGCGGAGCCACGGAGGTAAGGGAAAGGCGAGCGCTACCCCAGGGTAGCCCTGGGGAGCCCCGCGCCTGGAGGGACTGAGTGTTGCCTTTGATTAGGGCCAGGCAAAATCTCATCAAAGCTGACTCATCTTGAGTGGCCGACCCCGGCTGCGGTATGTGGAATCAACTTGAAAGGATTTACTTTCAGCTGGCTGGCGCGTTCTCTAAGGTGTTGGTAGTTCTTAGCCTTTTAATGAGGATACCGAAGCTTTCAGACTTCGAGGAATTCTAGGCACAAGGGCAGGTTTTGAAGGAATATTTTTTGGGACAGTGGATCCTGCAGTGGCCCCCTTTGCCTTTTGTAGGAGTCAAGGCAATTCAGTGCAGGCCGTCAAAGGGGGTACGGTGGTGTGGAATGATGGTCTTCCGTTTCTGCATGTGTCATACTTTTAGAAAGGGGTCTCACAGCCCACTCTTTGTACCCTGTGTGTTACAGTTTTAGTGAAAGCACTCTGCTCTTTTGGTTCCTCTTTTCTCAGAGAAATGCAAGTCCATGGGGGTTTAGAGCAGTGTAGTTTTTAGAAAGCCACTAACTATCCTGTTCGCAGAATCAGAATCCTGTCTGAGGAACACTTTGTTACTGGGTCAGGTTTTTCTGGTCTTGCCTGGCTCTGTCTTCAGCCATCCAGGAAGGTTCTCTACACCTCATGCAAATAGAATTCTATCTAGAAGCTTCACCAGTTTACCCCAGCAGGAGAGTCTGTATGTCTGTGTTCTAGTCTACACTGAGATCGTTTTTCTTTTCCGTAACCAGCGTAGCCTTATCACTAACCCTTTACAGCTACGCATTCTTATTTGCACACAGCAGACACCTTTTTTTATTCTCCAGTATTTTCCATCACCTTTATCATAGTAAAATTTGCCAAAGAGGAGTGGGAACTAAAGATGTTGCAATGTACAAAGGCCCAGGGCATCTTTAGGTTAAACCAGCGTGGCCTGTTGGGAACACTATTCTGGGTACGAACATTTGTGACTCGTAGAACATGTGATCCTAGAGTTGCTGCCTCTGATATCCTCTCTTTGTTGGCCCCACGGGGTTCAGAGTTCAGGTTTGGTCTCTGTAAGACCATATCTTGCCAGCCGGGCGACATCTGCCCAAGAACACAGTATGAGTGAACCAGAAGACAGCCAGGCTGATCTTTCTCCTAGTGGGCAAGAACAGAAAACGTAGGTTATATTAATGTGTATCTAGATTAGTTGGAATCTAAACTTTGTTCCATGAATGACTGACTACAATTAGCATTCTGCTCCCGCCCTGGTTCTAGGAATAGTAAGCATGGGCCCCTTGGTAAATCATCTGTCCTACCTGCAGATAGCACTCTTTCTTTCTCCCTTGTTTTGTATCATGCTATGTGACCTTAGGGAAGTTCTTTAACTTTTCTGACTCCGTTTCCTTGAGAGCTAGAGAGTGTTCACTTAAAGTTCATAAACAGAGATGGTGTTTTAAAAGTGATAGCAGGGGTGCCTGGGTGGCTCAGTTGGTTAAGCGACTGCCTTCGGCTCAGGTCATGATCCTGGAGTCCCGGGATCGAGTCCCACATCAGGCTCCCTGCTCAGCAGGGGGTCTGCTTCTCTCTCTGACCCTCTTCCCTCTCGTGCTCTCTCTCTCTCATTTTCTCTCTCTCAAATAAATAAATAAAATCTTTATAATAAAATAAAATAAAAGCGATAGCAAAGGGTACTTTTTCATTATCGTTATCAAAATTTGTAAAGCTCACGGCACGCAGCTGGGTTACAAGAAGTAAGAGCTGAGTTGCTTCACTAAAAAAAAAAAAAGAAAAGAGGGAGTGTTCAAAAGGGGTTAACTGTCAACATTTAGGCTATCTGTAAACCTGGCATGCTTTGGTAATTTTTTCTCCATATCAATGAGTGTGTTGTGGGTATCTTCTAAAGACATTATGGTATAAATGAAGAGTGGATGGATGGGGAATCAGTAGACCTGAGCTCTAATCTAGACTGACAATAATTGGCTCTGTGGTTCTGGAAAGATCAGTTGAGTCATCTGGGCCTCAGTATCTTTGTTGGTAACTGAGGGGGGTCGTGATAGTGATCTCTGAATGTTCCCTTAAGTTTTGAAGTAGCATAATCTTGTCCTTGTTCTGAGGATAATGCTGATAATGCTGTATTTCTTTGAGGATTAGTATTTTTGGTGCAGGAGTCAGAAAAGCAACTTTCCCGTTTCCCTGGGCTCCTACTTTCTAATTCCCTCTAGCACACAGTGCCAAGTGTGACTTACAGTGGAAGCCTAATCTAGCTAGGAATGCTGTTGAATGTGAGCTCCCCGTTCCCCACTCTGGAGCCTCTAGGACTGAGCTGGAGTTTGGGGGCCATATGGTGATAGGGCCATTTGGATCACATTGATTGGTTGGTTCCTTGAAGGGGCCAGAGCAAATAGCTGCTGAGCTTCACTCCGCCCCTAAATCCTGATTTCACCTCACCTACTTATAGAGCCAGACCCTCAGCTTCTGCTCAGCTCCAGACACACACAGCTTCTCCAGGCAGCGCTGCCTCAGAACAGAGATTACTTCTCTAGGTAGGTTCCTGCTCCAGGAGGGGAGGCACGCTTTCCCTGGCTGTTCCCTTGCCCCCAGCTCCCTGGCTGGTTTGCTTCTCTGTATCATAACTCTGAACTCCTGGCTCCCGCACATTGCCCTCACACTTTTGAATCCCAGCACTCTCCCCGGATCTGCTATTGACTGTAGTGTTGCTGAGAGATGGGTGGCAGGGCTTATCTAGTAGTGCTGGTGAGAACAAAGTGGTTGGCCTGGGGATATGTGGAATGGAGTTTGGGGCTGCCTTGTAGGTAATCGCACTGGGGATCAGTGCTGAGAAGGGGTCCTCTTAGGAAGGTGACACTGGGAATAGGGGAGATGGGAGCTGAGGCTGGGGAAAGAGAGGAAGCCATGCTGTTATTAGTCTCCCTTTCTTCTTCCCTGCTGGACTGTGGTGCCAGGCTGGGGTCTGCTGGCTTAGTACGCTGTAGTGGCTGGGTCTGTGCCTGCAAGTGGGGGCAGGGAAGTCCTTAAGAAGAAATGTGGGCTAGAGTTGATTTTTCATTTGTGATTGGGCTGGAAACCTAAGAAGGTTCGTTTTTTGTTTTTGTTTTTGAAGCTTTAATTTATCTTAGAAAGGAGGATGAGGGGCAGAGGGAGAGAAAATCTCAAGCAGACCACACTGAGCGCAGAGCCTGACATAGGGTTCGATCTCACGATCTAACTGCACCCCCCAGGCGCCCCAAGAAGGTTGTTATATTTCACAGCTGTGTATGCCCAAAATGATCTTGGACAAGCAGTTGTCTCCTGGCTGTCTCACTCTGCTGCTTCCTTCCTCCCCTACCAAATCCATACTAGGATCTCTAGACCTACAAGGGCTGTACAGAGCTGGCTGGTCCAGGTTTGATGGGTGTGGGATATACAGGCCTGAGAATGGGTGCCCATGAAGGCAGGGTAAGCCTGACTAGGAGCTGATTCCTTTGCAGCTCACTTGGACAATGTCACTTGGTGGAGAAGGACTGTGAGATCGTGGCTAGAAGCCAGGTTGTAGCCACCTGCCTGCCACTGCCCAGCTGAGTGGCAGCCCAGAGCCCAGGAGCAGCACGTGGCTGCTAGATACAGACACGGCGAAGATATGAGTGTGGGGGTGAGCACCTCTGCTCCCCTGCTCCCAGCCTCAGACACAAACACTGTCACATCTACCTTCTCCCTCGTGGACTATGTAGTGTTTGTGCTGCTGCTGGTTCTCTCCCTTGCTATTGGGCTCTACCATGCCTTTCGTGGCTGGGGCCGGCATACTGTTGGCCAACTGCTCATGGCAGACCGAAAAATGAGCTGTCTTCCTGTGGCTCTGTCTCTGCTGGCCACCTTTCAATCAGCCGTGGCCATCTTGGGTGTGCCGTCTGAGATCTACCGATTTGGGACCCAGTATTGGTTCCTGGGCTGCTGCTATTTTCTGGGCCTGCTGATCCCTGCACACGTCTTCATCCCTGTCTTCTACCGCCTGCATCTCACCAGTGCCTATGAGGTGAGTGGGGAGGAAGAAGAGCACATAGGGCCATCAGGGGCAGGAATAGAAAGAAGGACGAGGCCATATATGAGGGATCTGGGTCTCTGGACCTCTTCTGCTTAATGAGAATGATGGGACACATTGTGTGTTTCCAAGTTCTTTCTGGGTGAGGTCAGGTGGGGAGAGAAGGAGGGTCCCGTGCTGAGAGGCCCAGAGCAGATATGAGTTGAATATTCCTTCACGTTCCTGGGTTTCTTGAGGGAAGTCGAATTGTGGGGTAGAGTGGGGAGGAATACCTTTATTTATCTATATATGTGTATACATGTACATACATATTTTTATCTAGTACCTGGAGCTCCGATTCAATAAAGCTGTGCGGGTTTGTGGGACCGTGACCTTCATCTTTCAGATGGTAAGTAGAAATGAGGGTAGAATTTGAGCTTGAGAGAGAGACCCAAACTCTGGGTATGTTGAAGCATTCTGAGCTTTTCCTGCTCTCAAACTGGCAAGACTGAAGGTCCCACTAGGGGTCAGTGTCCCTGAAGCCATCAGAGGCATCCTGCTTCCCATTCCTTCCAGTTGCAGCACAGTCACTATGGTGGCAGCAAGCCAAGATTTGGAAGAAAGGAGAGGGAAGTGAGCCGAGACGAAGGGAGGCCATTAGATTATTGGAGCTAAGGTCCATTTTTTCCCTTCCTTCTGCCCACCTTCCATTCCCCTCCCCCTCACGTTCTCTTTTCCATACGCAACAGGTGATCTACATGGGAGTCGTGCTCTATGCACCATCATTGGCCCTCAATGCAGGTGAGGAGTCACAGCCCTTGGCTCTCAGCCACAGCCGACTGGGAAAACACCTTTGGGAGGGGCAGGTAGAGGAGAGTGTGCAGAAAAGAGTCTGACCTTGGCCAGGGAGTTACTTCCCTGCATGGGCTCTTGACTGGTCTCTGCTGGAGGTGGAAGTGCCTTGGCTCACCTCACCCGAAAGCTAATCAAACATTACTGTGTCTCATCTGAACTGGTGAATCAACACCTTTTGGTGGGATTCAAACATTTTTTTTCCATTGTGGTGAACGATTTATTTTGTCCTTAATGACCAAATGCCTTATGTCTTACTGGGGTTTTTCTGGTTTCTCTGTTGGGAAACCCTCTTCCAGAGACAGGAATGTGGTTTTTATCTGTTTACAGTGACTGGCTTTGACCTGTGGCTGTCAGTGCTGACCCTAGGCGTTGTTTGTACTGTCTATACTGCTCTGGTAAGTGTAGTAAGTCTTAGGAGAGGGAGGGGAGATGGGAAGGAAAAGAAAGGAAGGGATGAGGTAAAAACGTAGGTGAGGTGGGATGGAGCTCTGGAGTGGGACGAGACAGGTTGTAGGAGATGGGCTGGGACTTTGGTGGGGTAGGAGACGGGCTGGGACTGATGTCAACAGAGGCTCAGCGGTTATGCCCCTGGTGGCAGTATATAGTCCCTTGCTGGTGGTAGGTATGGTGTCTTCACTTGTGGATGGTTTTAAAGACGTCTGTGGCAGACATGCTTTCTTTGCCTTGCAGGGCGGGCTGAAGGCAGTCATCTGGACAGACGTGTTCCAGACGCTGGTCATGTTCCTAGGGCAGCTGGTGGTTATCATTGTGGGGTCAGTCAAGGTGGGCGGCTTGGGGCATGTGTGGAAAGTGGCTTCCCAGCATGGCCGCATCTCTGGGATCGTGTAAGTACACCCCTTCCCCTGGCCGGGGTCTGTAGTGCCTGGGGGCTGGGCCCATCCTAGAGCCTGAACTCAGGGCTGCAGTAAACAGGACCAGCTGTGGAAGCCTTAGGGGCAGCAGTGAGACAGGTGGGAAGCTGGCACTGCAGAGATGGAGGGTGATCACAGGGATCTGGCTGGTGGGTAAGGAGGGTGAAGATGTTTTTAGTACCCAGCATGTGGCTGTGGGTTGGAGGGCTAGAACCCTTCCTCCATCTTGCTGTGATGTTTCTTGTGTCCACCCAGTTCTTGCCTTCAGTAGCTCCTTTGCCCTGCAGCAGCGTCTCTGCTCTGCCCCCCGTTGTAGGAGTGTGAGGAAGGCTGTGTCTGTCTGGGGCTATGCCACAGTGACCAGTCGGTGTCTCTTGTAGGCTGGATCCAGATCCTTTTGTACGGCACACTTTCTGGACATTGGCTTTTGGGGGTGTCTTCATGATGCTCTCCTTGTATGGGGTGAACCAGGCTCAGGTGCAGCGCTACCTCAGTTCCCGCACGGAGAAGGCTGCTGTGCTGTGAGTACAGGGACAGGAAGACCAGGGAGGAAAAGAGGAGAGGGGGCCCCGTTCCATGGGGCAGGTGGGAGTTGGGGCAGGATGCCAGAGCATACACACACACCCGTTGGGGTCAGGATATGGGTCTGCTTTCTGGAGCTCGGAGACACGCCTGAGGGTGTCTGTTAACAGCCTCTGTCTCCTTGGTATTGGTCTCTCTGCAGCTCCTGCTATGCAGTCTTCCCTTGCCAGCAGTTGGTTCTTTGCATGAGCTGCCTCATTGGCTTGGTCATGTTTGTCTACTACCAGGAGTATCCCATGAGCACCCAGCAGGCTCAAGCAGCCCCTGACCAGGTGAGAAGTCCTCCCTGGCACCCTTCTCTGCCCATGAGGGCCAACCTGGCTCCCCAGAAGGAGTGTCTGGTTGGCTGCAGAAAGGACTCTCACCCTGGGTAGGAAATGGATGTAAGTCATTTTCCATTTGGGATTCTACAGTCTAGCACATGAGGGGCCCAGCCCCTGGCCGGCATCACCTAATCATAGTGCTCACCCTGCTGGGGTGGGGACCTGCCTTTATTACTGGCTCACCACTGTGCACCGTGCACTTTGCTGGGAGCTGTCGCATACCTGGTCTCCTGTAATTCTTAAAACAGTCTCATTTTACAGAAAAGAAAAAAAGCCTCATCGAGGTGGCTGGAATGCTCATCACACTGCTAGTCAGGGGCAGGGGTGGGGCCTGAACTGCGTCTTTCTCTACCTAGAGCCCATTTTCTCTTCACTAACTGGGACACCCTCAGTGCTTAGCCCCCTTCTTAATCACCCACTCTCCATAGACTGGTAGGGGCACGTGGAGGGGGCTTCCCCCACGCTTCACTCTGGGGAAGGGAAGGGTTCCTCTCTCAAGAGAGCTGTGCACTTCTGCTCTGCCTGCAGTTCGTCCTGTATTTTGTGATGGATCTCCTGAAAGACCTGCCAGGCCTGCCTGGGCTCTTTGTTGCCTGCCTCTTCAGTGGCTCCCTCAGGTACCCTCTTCGACCGTTTCCCTCAGGCTTGGTGCAGCTGAGCCCTACTTGGCCCAAGGTGACAGGTAGAAGAGGGGATCTCTCTGAGTTTCTCAATGTGCCCATCCATCTGTAGATGACGAGGGACAGCTCATCTGTGTAGAATAGAGCATGTCCTCTCCCAGGGGATCCCCCTTGCTGGTGAAGGATTCTTCTAGGAATTGATTCTACTTGATCAAAACCTGTATCCCATTCAGAAAGGACAAGTGCCCTTGCCTTCTGGGCCTCTTCCTCAGCTGCCAACCATGAGGACAGCTTCTGGCTGCATATGTCCTCTCCTGCCTTTAGGGTGCTGTTACCTCAGTAGGGCCCCTGTTGGTTTTGCCTCTCAGCTCCCAGAGTCAGCACAGCTCGTGTTTGTCTTCCTCCTTTCAGCACCATATCTTCTGCTTTTAACTCATTGGCAACTGTTACGATGGAAGATCTGATCCGACCCTGGTTCCCTCAATTCTCTGAAGTCCAGGCCATCATGCTTTCGAGAATCCTCGGTGGGATTATGCTTCCTCATTTTTTCAGTTGTATTCTTTCTAAAATACATCCTAAGCACTGTCATCAGTCTGCTTCACAGCACCAGCTTTAGTCTGGGTTCAGTGCTTGCCAAACGAAGCACACAACCTTGACATCTCAGGGCATTCCCTGGGAAGGTCTCTGAGTTACATAGGTGGGAAGACCAGGTGGGAGGGACCTGGAGCTGGGGCAGGAAGGAATATGCCGTTTCCAGGGACACAGAGGTAATGGTTTGGCTGGGGAAGGAGCTTTGCTGTACTTTTTCTTCTTTTAAATGTGTTAACTTATTTCTGCCTCTTTCCTCCCTTCTTTTTCCCAGCCTTCGGCTATGGGCTACTTTGTCTGGGAATGGCGTATATTTCTTCCCAGATGGGACCCGTGCTACAGGTAAGGACTATGCAGAGAAGAAAGCAATTTTTAAGGGAGAAAAGCGGATTGAAACAGGAAGTTGAGGAAGACAACTGATGTGAAGGGAATGGTATAGGGATAGGTGTCAAAAATGCACCTTTGATGGACCACCGTTAGCTGCGTTCCCTAGAGTTATTCCCAGGACATTGTCAGCTCAGAGACATCTAGGGAGGACAACCCAAAGTACATTCCCTTCACATTCCCGGGATTTGCCCTCTGGAATCCTGCATTCTGACGTTTCCAGGTAGAAGTTACAGACAGATCTGACAAGTGGGCTGCTGAGACATAGGCAGGTGGCCATGCTTTACGTTGGTGAGGCTGGGGTTCTCTGACCCTGAATGTTCTCTCGTTTTTTCCTCAACCCTGTCCTCCACAGGCAGCACTCAGCATCTTTGGCATGGTTGGGGGGCCGCTGCTCGGACTCTTCTGTCTTGGGATGTTCTTTCCTTGTGCCAACCCTTCTGTGAGTGATCCATCTGGCTCCACAGTTGTGTACAGGGGTGGACCTGAGAATTATCTTGGCAGGGCTCTCCCCATGAGTTCTGGGAACTGGCGTGAAGATATATTAGGGCTGGCATCATGACAGGAGAATGTGTTGTGTCTCTGGGCAGGGTGCCATTGTGGGTCTGTTGGCTGGACTCATCATGGCCTTCTGGATTGGCATCGGGAGCATAGTGACCAACATGGCCTCCGGCATGGCACCCTCTCCCCCTAATATATCCAGCTTTTCCCTGCCTAGCAACCTGACCTCTGTCACCATGACCACACTGATGCCCTCAACCACCCTTTCCAAGTGAGTTGGGGCTTGCTCTCTCCTTGGTGAGAATAGCTCATTTTTGAGGGGTTTCCCAGGGGTCTTGCTAAGGGATGGGCCACCAGAGTCCTCAGGGAAATGTTAGGTGTTGGGTCCCAACATCCAGGGACTATGTCCCTGAGGAATGCCCTGTCAGTGATTGCTAACTGTCCTCATTCCGGTTCTCCCCAGGCCTACAGGGCTGCAGCGTCTCTACTCCTTGTCGTATTTATGGTACAGCGCACACAACTCAACCACAGTTATTGTGGTGGGCCTGATTGTCAGTCTGCTCACTGGTGAGGGCGTGTGGAATGGGGACCCAGAGAAGTGAGACTGAGGGAGGGCACTCAGGGAATCTGGACTTGGTGGCGGGGACTGACCCTGCCCTCTGAGCTCCTTGGGCTTCTTGGCCCGAGCTCTGGGAGGTGGGTAGGGGCTGGGAACTCAGAGCCCTGAGAACAGATGGCTTGCTGGGTGTGCCCTGGTTACATGGTAGGAGACTCAGAAGTGCCTTTGCCTTCAGGGGGAATGCGGGGCCGGACCCTGAATCCTCGGACCATTTACCCGGTGTTACCAAAGCTCATCGCCCTGCTGCCCCTGTCCTGTCAGAAGCGATTTCACTGCATAAGCTACAGCCAGGTAGCAGCTATGTTGTCCAGATTGTACCCTCCCCTCCCTCTCTTACTGCCGGACCTTCCAGATTCTCTTCCCTCCCTTTCCTTTCTCCTCCCCAGCAGCTCTCATTATTTGTCTGAACCTGGACCATCCCCCAGTAACTGCCCTGGCTTCTACCCTCAGGGGAGTGCTGACTTGGTGGGTAGAAGGGTCTCAGCCCAGAGAGGTGCCCAGTGTGCTGGCCTTTCCTCTCACTACCGCCCCCACACCACCACCACCACTCACCTCATGCTTTGCTCCTCCCTTTCTCCCCCACTGCCCTTTGCTGATCTCCCTTCCAGCAGGGATCAAAGCAGGGTCTTCACCTTTTCTGCCTGAGTTCCTTCACCCCTTTGTCTCATGTTCATCCCACCCCCTCCACTCCCTTTGCTCTGTGTTCTCCAGGATCTCTCAGTGGACACTGCTACATTTCCGGAAAAGATGAGTAATGGGATGTTGAAGAACAGCAGAGACAAGGAGGTCATGGCAGTGCCTGAGGAAAGCTCAGCCCACCAAGGGAACAGCCCCACCTTCATCCTCCAGGAGACCTCACTGTGATCTAGGCTTAGGTCCCAGTGCCAGAGGCCATCCTGTAGTACAGTGATGAGTTAGGTGATACACAGTGTAGAGACAATCGAGGACTGGATTATCTAGCCCACCAAAGGACCTTGTTTTTAGGTGTTTGGGTTGCAGTAGAAGCTGTCATGTCATGGGAAGTGTTGAGGGTAGGAAAGGATTTTTACTTGTCCCTTGACAGCCTATTCTCTATAGAGGACGGGGCTTGCAGGGGATAGGATTTTGCTAGAAAAGGGGATCGAAGCAAATCCTCTGGGAAACGGGAAATGGCTTCCAATTAACCATCACCAGGCTCCTTTGAAGTGAATAGAAATAGTAGTGCTAGTTACCACTGCTCTGGGACCTGGTTTCACAAGGTTGGCCATGTTTACCATGAAACACAAAGCTGTCTTAGTCAGCTGTTGCTTCTCTTGTGGTACTATTTTAAGGATAGATTCTGTCAGCCACAAAGGGTCCGTAACTACTTTCTCATTATCTGTGACGCCCAGGCCCCTCTCATTCTTGTCTACCTCCATTCTTGAGGGGGAGGGTTTGGTGTCCCTGAGAGACCTCAGAGTGACATTCATCTCGCTTGCATAGACTAGGGAAGCTTTCCACCTCACTGTCCCCACCCTCCACCTATGTCATGGGCACTTGGGGGCGGAGCAAATATTGATCTGAGAAACCAGGGCATGACCAGGTCCACTGTGGAGTATGCCATCCACCTGGCACACCACTCTAGTGTCATTTTGTTGTTCATGTTCATGTTTCCTTTTTGGAGTTTCTTTCCCACAGATCTTTGTTCCAAGGGAATAAAAACTTACTGGACCTAGAATCTGGGCTTCTGTACTGTTCACAGCTGTTCTTGTCATCATCGTCGTCCCCCTGCCCCCCCTTCCCGGTCCCATCCATGGCAGGGGTAAAGTGCTTCCTCCTCCCCTGCACAGGTCTTCCTCTGCTGAGGAGAGGTGGAAGGGGACTGGCACTGGCTTGTGGAGATTTGGAGACTGGCTGGCATGTCTTCAGGGACAGCATTGGACTCATCTGGGTGGAAGATGCACACTCTCCCTCTGCTGCTTTTCATCCCCTGTGGCTCATTCTGTCTCGTGTCCCACCTCCACCTTGTCCTTGACCAGAAAAATTATTGCTGCTCAGATTTTCACTTTTGGGGCTGGAGGAAGAATGCTGTTATTTGGCTTTAAAAATAGAACGTTTGAGCTGGACTATGGTGAAGAACACTGTGCTCAAACCCACCCACCCCTGGGCCCGGCCCGACCCTTGACTCATCCAGCTGCTCAGAAGGAGCTCTACACAGACTCTCCAGGCCCCTCAGCAGAGAACTGATCCCAGGCAGATCTGTGGACAGTTTCAGAAAATGCCCAAGTGGACTCTGCCTTGAGGTCTGCTCTCTTGACAGCCCCTCAACCTGGGGGCTGAGGTGCCATTGCTCTTGGCTAACTACCCCACCCCACCAAGCTGCTAGAGTTCTAGACCTAACCAGGCTCCCATTTGTTCATTCTTCAACATATTTATCCACTGCCTACATGCAAGGGCCTTAAACTTGGCTACCATTTTGCATCTAAGGAAATGACTGCCACCCCTGGACCCTGTACAGGTACCACCATCATTTCAAAGTGACCTCATTTAGTCTCAGATCCTTGCCTGTTAGCTATATTTGCATAGAAAAGGTGAAAGTCCACAGGATTCAAAACTTTCAAGAATTACGAAGTTTAATGGGGAAATGGTAAATACATTTGGTTCTCCATATCCATATAAAACTCTGTAACAGAACAAAGATGCTCTGCTTCTAACAAAGTAAACTTATTCACATGATGAAAGTACCACTTGTGGGGTGCCTGGCTGGCTCAGTCGGAAGAGCAGGCAACTCTTGATCTTGGGGTTGTGAGTTTGAGCCCTACGTTGGGTGTAGAGATTACTCAAAAAATCTTTAAAAGTACCGCTTAATCCCTTTGGCTCAGGTCATGATCCCAGGGTCCTGGGATCAAGGCCCACATTGGCTCCCTGCTCAGGGGGGATCCTGCTTCTCCCTTTGCCTGCCGCTCCCCCACTTGTGTGCTCTCTCGCTCTCTGTTAAAAACAAACAAAAAATACTGCTTAATGATTATGAGGGTATAGTTGAATGCACAGACCTGGATTCAAATACCCTCTCATCCATTCAACATCCTTAAGTTTTAGTTTCCTCATCTGTTAAATATGAATTTCAGAGTTGTTTAAAGATTCAGTTACATTGCATGTAAAGGACTTAAACATTCATTAGATGTCAGTTATTGTATATTTGCTGTAGTTTTCAAAGCACTTTTCATGTACTACCTGATTTTATGCCTTGGGAGGGAGGTATGGTGCATATCATCTGCATTTTTAGTGTATAAGGTAACCAGATTGCTTGGCTGGTGAGAAGTTGAGGGGCAGAACTAGAACTCAGGTCTGTGACTCCCAGTAGCCCACCAAAGTTGTATCTTTGTTGCCAGCCAGGGAAGTGTCCGTTTGGTTGGGGTGTTCACACAGGTGGCAGGGAATCTTGAGGCAGTGGCCCAGAAAACTAATGCTCCAAATGGGGTGCTACTATACCATCATTCCAAAACCTTTCTAGGTCAGTGGCTTTCAAACCTTTGACAGACCCACAGCTAAGAATATGCTCATGTTATCCCATACGCTCATACATTGCATTATGTTACTAAAACACTTCATGAAAAAATGCCTCTGGGTGTAGTTCATATTTTCTGAGCTCTTCCCTTCTCATCCTGCATAATTCAGTCCTAAAGCCATTAGGTGGAGCAGTGCAAGGTAGCATTGGTGCTGGAGGCTGTCTGGTGTGCATGTCAGAGTCTGAGCCAGGGGGAGGAGGGCAACCACATAGAAGGTGGCCTGATGGGAGTTGCCAGAGCCAGTGTGTATGTGTCTATGTGTCCCACCTGGAGAATCAAAGTTTGCAGAATGAAGAGGGCATTTGCACATGGGAGCAGCCTAGCCTGGGCTGTGAGAACCTGGGAGTGAGGGCATCTGTATGGGAGAAAGACCTGCGGTCAGATGGGAGCCCAAGTAGGGTGAGGCAGTCTGGGTGTGATGTCAGCCTAAGCAGGGTGATAGACACCCACACAGGGGCCAGCCCAGTGCAAGGAGAGTTGGATTACAGCCGAGCAGAATGGTGAATAAAATCTCCAGAAAATCACAAATCCGCTCTCCTGTGGATTTGCAGTCCCAATTTCACATTGCTCAACAAGTCCAAATTTGGGACTTCGAAAGAATAATAAAACCAACTGGCAAAAATAAGAGAAAAGAGAAGAAAAATAATTCCAGAAATAACAAGGGTACGTAATTACAGATATCTAGATATTAACGTGGTAATCAGATTATGAACTACTTTAGGCCAACAAATTTGAAATTTTAGATAAAACTGGACAAATTACTAGAAAAATATCACTAAAACAGACTCCAGAAACAATAGGATAGCTGAATAGTCCTATTCCCATTAAAGAAATAGAAACAATATTAAATAAAACCATCTAATCATGAGGAAAACCCCAGGCCCACATGACTTCACTATTGAGTTCTAATCTTTGAAGGAATAAATAATTCTAAATTTATGTAAATGATTTCAGAGTATAGATGAAGAGGGAACCTTCCTGAATGTGTTTTCCGTTTTCCAGCAACACTTAAAGCATAAATTTTAAATGTCTTTTATCATAGCATCAATCCAATACCAAAACCAGACAGAGACAGCATAAGAAGAAAGGAAAACTATTGGTCAATATTACAAACATAGCTGCAAAATCACAAAATATTAGTGAACTGAATTCAGCAATGTATATAAAAAAGATAATATATCATCATTGAGTTTATCTCAGAAATGAGAGGTTGTTTTAACAATAGAAATTCAAATAATATGATCCTTAACATTAACAGAGCAAAAATCTCACTATCTTAACAGATGCAGAAACAGTTTCATGAAGTTCAACATTCATTTAGGAGAAAAGCTAGCACTAGGAGGACTTTCTTAACCTGATTAAGGGTATCTGTGAAAAGAATCTACAACAAAACTTTTAAAACTATAACCAAAATTAAAGGTAAAATAATTTAATTCTTTTAACTCTAATCAAAAGTGTTTTTTTTTTAAGATTTTATTTATTTGAGAGAGAGCGAGAGCACAAGAGCGGGGAGCAGGAGAGGGAGAAGCAGACTCCCTGCTGAGAAGGGAGCCTGCATGCAGGACTCGATCCCAGGACTCCAGGATCATGACCTAAGCCGAAGGCAGTCTCTTAACCAACTGAGCCACCCAGGCACCCTCAAAGTTGTTTTTTTAAAAAGGGAAACAGTGGGGGGAAAATTGATGATGAGGTTTGAAAGTTATCTCTTAGAGATCAGGAACAAGATCAAGATGCTTGCTATTATAATTTCATTTCACCCTTGTACTTGATATTCTAGCGAGCACACAAAAGCTCAAAACAAAGGAAAAGTGATGAATTTGACATGTTAAAAACTTTTCAGTGAGGGGCGCCTGGGTGGCTCAGATGGTTAAGCGTCTGCCTTTGGCTCAGGTCATGATCCCGGGGTCCTGGGATTGAGCCCCGGCATCGGGCTCCTGGCTCAGCGAGGAGCCTGCTTCTCCCTCTCCCTCTGCCTCTCTCCCGGCTGATGCTCTCTCTCTCTCTCTCTGTATCTCTACGTCTCAGATGAATGAATAAAATCTTTAAAAATAAAAAAATAAAAATAAAATAAAAACTTTTCAGTGAAAGACATCATTAAAAGTGAAAAAGACAACATAGAAAAAGGGAAAATAAAGTTGCAACACATATATCTGACTTAAAGAACATATGACAGGCCCCTGGGTGGCTCAGTTAAGTGTCTGCCTTTGGCTCAGGTCATGATCCCAGCCTCCCCCTGCTTGTGTTCCCTCTCTCGCTGTGTCTCTCTCTGTCAAATAAATAAAAAAAATCTTTTTAAAAAATGACCATAAAGAACTAAGAACATAAAAAAGACATCTCAAAAATGGGGGAAAGATTTGAATTGACATTTTACAAATGAGGAAATCCAAATGATCTATAAATATGACAAAAAGAATTCAGTCTTATTAGTAACCAGGGATATGACGATTAAAACCAAAATAACATGCAATTACATACTTAACCAAACTGGCAAAAAATGACTCCAAATCGACTTGATTTGTGCCAAGGTGACTGCAATTAGTGCAAATGTTCAGAATGAAAAGGGCAAATTACATCTTAGTATTAGCATGAAAGAAAATAGTTTTAACTTCAGTGACTCCCTGATAAGGTCCCAGAGAGCCCTAGGGGTTGGTGGACTACACTTTAGAAATTGTTACCTTAAGCAAGGAGTTGTACAAGAACTTTCTTAGGAACAGAATAGCGCCAAACTGGAGACAACCCCAAAGTCCATAAAAACTAGTGTTACATTCTTACAGGAATGCTATCTAGCAATGACAAAAAAATTAGCCACAGCCACACAAAAGTGGCTGATCAAAAGAAAACAAAGTCATGGAAGAAAACACTGATTCCATTTGTTAAAGTTCAAAACAGAAAAAACTATACAAGGTGGTGAGACCATTTTTTCAAAAAAGCAAGGGACAGGCGCCTGGGTGGCTCAGTCGTTAAGCGTCTGCCTTCGGCTCAGGTCATGATCCCGGGGTCCTGGGATTGAGCCCCGCATTGGGCTCCCTGCTCTGGGGGAAGCCTGCTTCTCCCTCTCCCACTCCCCCCCTGCTTGTTCCCTCTCGCTGTGTCTCTCTCTGTCAAATAAATAAATGAAATCTTAAAAAATTAAAAAAACTAAAAAGCAAGGGAATGATTAACCTAAAGCCAGGAGATGACCTCAAGCGAAGTGTGGATAATGTGATCAGGGAGGGGCTTTGCAGGCACCTGCCAGTATTCTAGTTCTTCACTGAACGGGAATATCATAAAGGTTCACTTTAAACATTACATGTCTTATAGGCTCTATATACATTTTTCTTTTTTCTTTTGATTTTTATTAAAGATTTTATTTATTTATTTATTTGACAGAGAGAGCGAGAGAGAGAACACAAGCAGGGGGAGTGGGAGAGGGAGAAGAAGGCTTCCCCCAGAGCAGGGAGCCCGATGTGGGGCTCGATCCCAGGACCCTGGGATCATGACCTGAGCAGTAGGCAGACGCTTAACGACTGAGCCACCCAGGCGCCCCTCTATGTACATTTTTCAGTAAAAAATTTTAATCTGCTAATATCATTCACTCACATAGCTCTCTCTCCTAACATATTAAGAAGAAAGGCAAGATGCAGAATAATATATGTCACTGTAGTAAAAATGATGTGGAAAAGACCACATTAATACTTGTTTGTACCTGCACAAAGTGTCTCTGGAAGGGTACAGAAAAAACTTACAGTGATGAAGAGGGGAATCTCCCTGCCTGTGAAAGGTGATGGGGTGACCAGAAGACAGAGGGGGGGGTCACCTTGTCTCTCATCTCTCTACACTTTCTTATACATTTTGATGTTGAACAATTCACGTATTACCGATACTAAAATATATTTTTTTAAGATTTTGTTTATTCATGAGAGACAGAGGGAGAGAGAGAAAGAGAGAGAGAGAGAAGCAGAGGGAGAAACAGGCTCCCAAGGAGCAGGGAGCCCGATGCGGAACTCGATCCCAGGACCCCGGGATCGTGACCTGAGCCGAAGGCAGATGCTTAACCATCTGAGCCACCCAGGCGCCCAATACTAAAATATTTTTAAAGCGCTACACATCTGGAAGTTTAAAAAATACTTTTAAATAAACCTGTATCAAAGATAAAACTGGAAATTTTAAAACATTTAAACTGGAAAATATAAACCATTTCAGAATTATATTGCAACTAGAGCATTACAGAGCAATTAGACAAGCAATCTTTTAAATGTTGAACAATCTGATGGGTAAAAAAAAAATATTCCATTTAATTTACTTTTCTTGAATATAATTGAGTTTGAGCACCTTTACCTTTTCTCTTTCTCCTCCTCTCCTGTTTCCCCTCTTCTCCATCTCCTTTTTCTCCTCCTCTACGTCCTTCCTTTTTGGTTTGGATTTTTTTTGTGAGTTTCCTGATCATACCCTCTGTTGATTTAAAGAATTGTTGTCAGAATTCTGTATATATTCTGGATATTAATTCCATGCAATAATTTACCCCCACACTTTCCCCTGCTTTTTTTACTTTCCCTTTTCTTATAACTTCTGTTAGAGCATTTCTTTTTTTTTTTTTTTTTTTTTTTTTTTTATTTTTTTTTTTTTT
>NW_027397072.1:22220477-22317463 GCF_003265705.2 Callorhinus ursinus | reverse complement strand
TCTCAAATAAATAAATAAAATCTTTAAAAAAAAAAAACAAAAAAAATTTTGAAAACAAATCTCTCAGTTTTTTATGGCTCTTCTGGGTTTTGTGTCTTGTTTAGGCAGGCATTCACCCCAATATTATTTAAACTATAGTTTAAAAATCTTTAAGATATTTTGATGGACTCTGAAAAACAAGCTGAAGGTTCTAGAGGGGAGGGGGGTGAGGGGATGGGTTAGCCTAGTGATGGGTATTAAAGAGGGCACATTCTGCGTGGAGCACTGGGTGTTATGCACAAACAATGAATCATGGAACACTACATCAAAAACTAATGATGTATGGTGATTAACATAACAATAAAAATCTTTAAGATATTTTAACCTTTTCCCTCTAAATGTTTAATTATTTGTACCAGCTGTGTTTGATGTGATGGGGAAAAATAATGTTGTTTTTTCTTCGGTGGATAGCCAATTATCTCACACGATTTGTTGAAAAAGCCACCCTTCCTTCATAGATTTAAATGTTGCCGCTATCAAAATTAACTAACTAAATAAATAAGCGTTGTCTCTAATCATAAACATTTGCACAGATATATGGATGTTTCGCACTTTATTCCACTGATGTATTTTTATCCCTTCATTGTAGGTTGCTAAATCTGTGTTATGTTTACATAGCTTTATATACCTTTATATTCATATTTTCATATATTATAGGGCAAATTCCCACTCAATATTCTTTTTCAGATTTTGGGGACTGTTATTGAACATTTTCGCTTGCAGAAAAGAATCAGAATTGTATTAAAATTTTTTTTCTCGTTGTTTTAATTTGCATTTCCTTGGTGATATATGTTGTAGAGCATCTTTCCATATGCTTATTTAATGTATCTTTGATGAGGTGTCTGGTAAGGTCTTTGGCCTTTTTTTTAATTGGATTTTTTTTAAAGATTTTATTTATTTATTTGAGAGAGAATGAGATAGAGAGAGAGAGAGCATGAGAGGGGGGAGGGTCAGAGGGAGAAGCAGACTCCCTGCTGAGCAGGGAGCCCGATGTGGGACTCGATCCCGGGACTCCAGGATCATGACCTGAGCCGAAGGCAGTCGCTTAACCAACTGAGCCACCCAGGCACCCTTTAATTGGATTGTTGTCTTGTTGAGTTTTAAGAGTTCTTTGTATATCTTGGATGATACTCCTTTTTTTTTTTTTAAAGATTTTATTTATTTATTTGACAGAGAGAGACATAGCGAAAGAGGGAACACAAGCAGGGGGAGTGGGAGAGGGAGAAGCAGGCTTCCCGCGGAGCAGGGAGCCCGATGTGGGACTCGATCCCAGGACCGCAGGATCATGACCTGAGCCGAAGGCAGACGCTTAACGACTGAGCGACCCAGGCGCCCTTGGATGATACTCCTTTATCAGATGTCTTTCAAATATTCTTTCAGAGCATTTCCGTTTTTAGGATTTTATGCCACAGATACGCTTGCACACAGGTATACAGACGTATATGCAAGGATAATATAAATTACAATTAGATGATAAAACTACAAATTAGAAGGAAAAAAATATTTGTCTCAGACTGGGCTCTTTGTTGCAAGCAGTAGAAGTAACTTTGGCTGATGAGCAGAAAGTCGTTTGTTATAAAGAACATGGTTGTGAGGACTAGAGAATAGGCTTGATGATAATCCTCAAGAATTACAGCCACAAATCACATATATAAATAGCCTGATGTGTTAAAGGCCCAGAAGAATTCTGCTGCCACCAAAAACTAGATGCTAAATTTGCACTGCCACCAAGAACCTGACTGCAATTGCAACTGTCACTCACACCGGCGCCACTAATATCTCTTCTGCATCAGGAACTTGGGCTTTGTAACCCATGATGCCCCCAAAGCCATAAGGCCATGCTGCACCCTTGCCAGCATAATAGGTGTCCTACCCAAAGCCCATTTCCTCCTGGGGTCCATTTCTGATTTAGAGATTGGCATGGGTACAGGTTGGTGGAGTTTCAAAGGAGACTGGAGAGTGAATATTTCCACGGACATGAAAAATGTTCCAAAGGAGTTGGCCAACCAGAAAACATGACAAATGTCCATTGAAGTGTCTATTAATTGGAGATAGCTAATAGGTTACGGCACCTCCATGCATTAGGAGACAATGCAGCTCTTGAACAGAGTAAGTAGTTTGAAAAATAATGATGTGGGAGAATCTCCAAGATATAATTAATATGTATCATATTCTGTCATTTTTATCTTAAAAAGAGCTATGCATATGTATATATTTGTCCAGGTATACAAAAGTCTGGAAGCATACACAAGACCCTGATAACAATGGCTGCTTCTGGAGAAGGGAAAAAGGAGACCAGGCTGGATGGGGGACGTATTGGTCTGAATTCTGTATATGCCATATGCATATAGAATCTATTCAAAATTTTAAAAAGTAAAAATGTTTGCCACATATACAAATTGTGGCCAGTAAACATTTCATAAATTCTTTCACTTCAGGATGTTTGGAAATAAAGCCAGTGAACAGTGGGTATTGTCTACATTGGGATTAAAAGTGAGAGCACAAATACCACTGAGGCTGATGATATCTCAGGGTCAACAACCTCAACTTCGTCTGGTCTATAGGTTGCCCATCTCAAGCCTCAAACTGTGAAACAGCATCCACCTGTCCCATAAAACTGGCGTGCCTGGCTGGCACTCCCCAAGCACCCAGTTCAGATCTCTGAAGCTGTCAGTGACTCTGAGGACACAGAGAACTGTTAATAATTATTCCATCCTAAGGAGCAAGAAATGGTCTCCTGCCCACCCCAGAAAGTCTGGGAGGGTTTCTGTGATTCCTTTTTTTTTTTAATTTAAGATTTTTATTTATTCATGAGAGACAGAGGGGGAGAGAGAAGCAGAGGGAGAAGCAGGCTCCCAAGGAGCAAGGAGCCCAATGCGGGACTCGATCCCAGGACCCTGGGATCATGACCTGAGCTGAAGGCAGACGCTTAACCATCTGAGCCACCCAGGTGCCCAGGTTTCTGTGATTCTTTTGTGAGAAGTTGAGAAAGACCCAAGTGACATTATGAGGCCAGGAGATGTTATAACAAAATAGTTTTGTTTATCTGGGTAGGAGACTGGGTCTATTAACCACAGCCATTTAAACACCCACTGAGTGAGATTCAAAATACTTTCAGGTGAATTATTTAAGATGCTTCCAGCAGCATAAACAGAGTACCCCCAACTAAAAGAAGCTCAAACAGTGAGGATATTCATTATTTCACATAACAAGAAGCCTGGTGAAAAGAATTCCAGAGCTGCCTCATTCAGAAGTTCAACAATGGCAGAGTTCTGGCTCAATCTCTCTGACTTACTTAAGACTTTTCCTTCATGGTGACAAAATGACTGTTGCTGTTCCCAGCACATATCTTCATGTGAGATTAGTGAAGGCACAAAGCATGAAGGACTTCCATATTGCTTGCTCTTGTGCTTTCACTTGCTCGAGTACTGGTTCTTCTGTTTGTAATCAGGGAGGAAAATCTTTCCCAGAAGCCCCCAGAAGATTTCTCCACCACATGCAGTTGGTCGAAATGTGTGACATGCCCACCTCCGAACCAATCTTTAACAAGGGGTAACGGGATTATCACACTTGTTTTAACCAATCACAGTTCACCCCCAGGGGAGAGTGGGGGATGGGGTGAAAAGGGTTGCCCCTTACTTGTTTGTCTGAAATTCAGTTTTAACTGGCTGTCCTATATTTTTATTTGAGACTCTGGCAATGCTGCTGGGTGACACCCTTATCTTTCCTGGGTCTATTGCCAGACCATACTTAACAAAATCAGTGTTCCATTAGCAAGAATAAGACAGTATTGCCTAAAAGTAGCAATCAACCATCTGCCTCTTTGCTTTACAAGATTTCCTTCAACTTCTGTTCAAGAAAATCCTGGCTCCCTTTGGCTCTCTGCCCCTCCCTATTTGACAACAGCTGTGTCCCTGAGACATGATGGTGAAGGCCCAACTAAATGGCTTTGGCTACTTTGGGTGCCTGGTCACCAAGGCTGCTTTTAACTCTAGCAAAGTGAATATTGTCTCCATCAATAACACCTTCATTGACCTCGATACATGGTCTATATGGTCCAGTATAATTCCACCCATGGCAAGTTCAAGGACACAGTCCAGGCTGAGAATGGGAAGCTTGTCATTAGCGGAAAGCCCATCTCCATCTTCCTTGAGGGAGAACTCACTAGCATCAAATGAAGTGAGGTCTGTGCTGAACTTATTGTGAAATCCACTGGTATCTTCACTACCCTGAAGAAGGCTGGGGCTCGCTTGAAGGGTAGAGCCAAAAGGGTCATCATCTTTGCCTCTCCTGCTTGTAATGGGCATGAACCATGAAAAAGAAGTATGACAACTTTCTCAAGATTGTCAGCAATGCCTTTTGCACCACCAGCTGCTTGGTCCTGGCCAAGGTTGTCCATAACAACTTTGGCATCATGGAGGGACTCATGACCACAGTACATTCCATCACTGCCACCCAGAAAACTGTAGAAGGCCCTTCTGAGAAGTGGTGATGGCTGAGGAGTTTTCCACAACATTGTCCTTGTTTCCACCAGTATTGCTAAGGCTGTGGGCAAGGTCATCCCTGAGCTGAAATGGGAAGCTCACTGGCATGGCTTTCCATATCCTCACCCACAAGGTGTTGGTCATGGACTTGACCTGCCATTTGGAAAAAGCTGCCGAATATGACAACATCAAAAAGGTGGTGAAGTGGGCAGCAGAGGGCCCCCTCAAGGGCATCCTGGGCTGTGCTGAGGACCAGGTTGTCTCCTGCAGCTTTAACAGTGTCATGTACTCTTCCACCTTTGATGCTAGGGCTGACATTGCCCTCCATGACCACTTTGTCAAGCTCGTTTCCTGTGATGAAAATGAGTTTGTCTATAGCAACAGGGTGATGGACCTTGTGGTCCACATGGCCTCCCAGGAATAAGAGCCCCAGGAACACCAGCCCCAGGGAGAGCAGGAGAGGCCCCAGCTGCTGGGGAGTCCTTGCCCCAGATAGACCTTCTGATATACTGAAAATCTCTTGTCTTCCACAGTTTCCATCCCAGACCCCCTGAAGAAAGGGAGGCATTTAAGGAGGCCTACCTTGTTGTGTGCCATCAATAAAGTACACTGTACACCCTCACACACAAAATAAAAAGTCCTGGTTTACATGGCCCAGGGTTTTCACATAGCACAAAGGTGCCCAGTTCTCTCTGTGTGTGTGTGTGTGTGTGAGCTGGCAAAGATGAACAGTGACAGAATTGTTAAAAGTAAGATGTGTGTAGAGCATGTTACAACCTGCAATTTACATTTGTATGAGCCAAAGTTTTAAATGCCACTACCTAGTGTTCTTTAGCTTTGCTGCATGACCTCTGAAGGAGAAGTAAACAACCGCCCAGCCGCTCCCTGAGACCTTGGATTTTCCCTGATGTGGAAGATTTGAGTATTACTGCCTTTTCAAAGATCACTTGGGATTGAAGAGCATGGTGTCATAGAAATGATGAGAGAGAACAGGAATGTTTCCTATGGGAGTCAGCGCTGTTTCTATGTAAGGGGATGATTATGATGTAAGTAATGAGAAGGCATTTCTGGGTCCCGATTACAAGTGGGACTGCTGGGGTGTTACTCATAGACATACACAAACCTACAATTCCTTTGCTGAGTCACCAGCTTACCACTGTTAGGGGGCTGCCCCTGTTCGCACAGCCCCAAGTAAAACCATTGGTTTGTCATACTCCCATGAGCTCTGGCCCATAGCCTCGGCAGCTGTTGGAAATTCTCGCTATCAAACTAGACGACTCTTTTAAGTGTGTCCCCTCTGGGAGACAAAAATCAGATGGCTTGCCTGGATATACTTACTGGGATCATGTCTGATAAACACCTATATTTTCCCAAGGTTGACCAGCAATAAACTTTATATATATTCATGAGAAAATAGTATCCATTTCCTAAAGTATATTTATGTTGTAGACTTGATTAAAGAAGAGCTGTATCAGTTAACGTGAAAGATTGAATAGGTATTTATCTGTTCCCTCCCAAATCCTCACTATAATAACAGTGAAAAATAAATAAATAAAAAGACCATAAACCCATAGGGTTAAAGAGAAGAGAGAAGATGACAGGAGTTAAGAAATGTCAACACAAGGCGCCTGGGGGGCTCACTCAGTTAAGCGTCTGCCTTCTGCTCAGGTCAGAATCCCAGGGTTGAGCCCGTTTCTCCCTCTCCCTCTGCCTGCCACTCCCCCTGCTTGTGGGCTCTCTCTCTCCCTCTGTCAAATAAATAAATAAAATCTTTAAAAAAAAGAAAGAAAGAAATGTCCACACAGTTCTGGAAAATGAAAGCAGATGGAGGAGTAATAGAACTAATTGAGCGGAATGGAGAAGCTTAAGCCGGAGGGAGGGGTGCTGCAGGTAGAGGTGGGGAGTGGAGGGCACGCCAATAAAGAGCAAGTTGATTGGCCCCGCAGAACACAGCAGAGGGTCTGGAGCGGAAGGCGCAGTGAATCTCTGGCAACCGCTGATTGGTTCTTTGTTCCCGCACTTTTGCCTTTCCAGGATGTTACATAAATGGAATGCAGCAGTATGTAAGTCTTTTGAATCTGGCTTCTTTCATTTAGCGTAATGCATTTCAGAGTCGTCCGTGCTGTTGTAGTATCAATACTTTTTTTCCTTTTAATGGCTAACTAGCAATCTATTTTATAGGTGTGCCACAATTTTTTGGATTGTTTCCAGGTTTTGGTGATTACAAGTAATGCTACTGTAAACATTTGTGGTGTTTTTTTCAGTTATTCTGTAAACACAGGTTTTTTTTTCCACTTGGGCAAATAACATGGGGTGAGATTCCTGGGTATGTGGTAGGTGTATGTTTAAATTTGTAAGAAACGTCCAAACTGTTTTCCAGAGTGGTTGCACCATTTTGCACTCTCATCAGCAATACATGAGACTTTTGGTCCCTCTGCATTCTTGGCAGCACTTCATATGGTCATTTGTGTTTTGTTTTATTTATTTATTTATTTTTAATTTTAGCCATTCTAGCAGATGTGTGGTGGTATCTTACAGTACGCACGTGTGTGTGTGTGTGTGTGTGTGTGTGTGTGTTTTAAGTATACAATTCAGTGGTTTTTAGTGTAGTCACAAAGTTTTACAACCACCACCAGTATCTCATTCCAGAACATTTCCATCAGTCTCTGCTTGCACTGAATTGCCCCCCAAATTCATGTTGAAGCCCTCCTCCCCAATTTGAAGGTATTTGGAGATGGGTCTTTGGGAGGTAATTCGAGATAGTTGACGTCATGAGAGTGGGGGCTCTCATGACGGGATTAGTGCACTTATAAGAAGAGGAGGAGAGATCTCTGCACATGCACACACCAAGAAAATGTCACGTGAGCACACAACAAGGCTGTCTACAAGCCAAGAGAGGAGCCTCAGAATAAAACCCACTTTGCCAGCACCTTGAGCTTAGACTCCCCAGCCTCCAGAAGTGTGAAAAATAAATTTCTGTTGTTATTTTATTTTTTTAAAGATTTTATTTATTTGTCAGAAAGAGAGAGAGAACGTGCGCACAAGCAGAGGGAGCTGCAGGCAGAGAGAGAAGCAGACTCCCTGCTGACCAAGAAGCCCGACATGGGACTTGATCCCAGGACCCCAGGATTATGACCTGAGCCAAGGGCAGATACTTAACCTGCTGAGCCACCCAGGTATCCCTAACCTTCTGTTGTTTAAGCCACCCAGTGTATAGTATTTTGTCATGTCAGCTTCAGTTGATTAAGATACCCCACAAGAGAAACCCTGTACCTGCTGACCCCTTCTTACCCCCATCCTCTGACAATAACAAATCTACTTTTTGTCTCTATGGGTTTGCCTATGCTGGACAATCGTATAAATGGGATCACATCATGCAACACGTGGCCTTTTGTGTCTGGCTTCATTCACCTAGCATGATGTTTTTCAAGGTTTATCCATGTTGCAGCATGCATCAATAGTTCATTCCTTTTTATTCCACGATATTCCATTGTATGGATATACAACACTTTGCTCATCCATTCATCACTCAAATATTTAGGTTATTTCTACATTTGGGCTAGTATGAATAATGCTGCTATGAATATTCGTGGACAAGTTTTTGTGTGAACGTGCTTTCAGTTCTCTTGGCTATATATCCAGGAGTAGAATTGCTGGATCATGTGGTAATTCTATGTTTAAGTTTTTGAGGAACTGCCAAACTGTTTTTCACAGCAGCTGTGCCATTTTACATTCCCACCAGTGGTGGACTGGAGTTCCAGCGTTTCCACATCCTTATCAGCACTTGTTGTTGTCTGTATTTTTTGTTATAGCCATCTCGGTGTGAAGCAGTATACCATTATGATTTTGATTTGCAGTTTCCTAATGACTAATGATTTTGAGCATTTTTTCATGTACTTATTTGTCATCCATATAGCTTCTTTGGTGAAGTGTCAGTTCAAATCTTTGCCGCTTTTTAGAAAAATATTTAATTCCAGTATAGTTAACATGCAGTGTTAGTTTCAGGTGTACAAGATAGTGATTCAACAATTCTTTGCATTGCTCAGTGCTTATCATAAGTGTACTCTTAATTCCCTTTACCTATTTCACCATTTTACCCATCTCCCCACCACCCTCCCTTCTGGTAACCATCAATTTGTACTCCATAATTAAGAGTCTGGTTTTTTATTTGTCTCATTTTTTCTTTGTTCATTTGTTTTCTTTCTTAAATTCCACACATGAGTGAAATCATATGGTATTCATCTTTCTCTGACTGACTGATTTCACTTAGCATTATACTTTCTAGATTTATCTATGTTGTAAATGGCAAGACTTCACTATTTTTTATGGCTGAGTAACATTCCATTGTATATATATACCACATCTTTTTTTAAATTTTCTTTATTTAATTTAATAATTAAATTAAATAAAGGCAGAGAGAGAAACAGGCTCCCCATGGAGCAGGGAGCCCAATGTGGGAATCGATCCCAGGACCCTGGGATCATGACCTGAACTGAAGGCAGATGCTTAACTGACTGAGCCACCCAGGCGCCCACATCTTCTTAATCCATTCATCTATGATGGACACTTGGGCTGCTTCCATAATATGGCTATTGTAAAAAATGCAATAAACATAGGGGTGCATATATTTTTCCAAATTAATGTTTTTGTATTCTTTGGGTAAATACTCAGTAGTGGAATTACTGGATCATATGTAATTCTGTTTTTAATTTTTTGAGGAACCTCCATACTGTTTTCCACAGTGGATGCACCAGTTTTCATTCCCATCAACAGTGCACAAGTGTTCCTTTTTCTCCACATCCTCACCAACACTTGTTTACTTGTTTCTTGTGTTTTTTATGTTAGTTGTTCTGACTGGTGTGAGGTGATATCTCATTGTGGTTTTGATTTGCATTTCCCTGATAATGAGTGATGTTGAGCATCTTTTCATATGTCTGTTGGTCATTTGTATGTCTTCTTTGGAGAAATGTCTATCCATGACTTCTGCCCATTTTTTTTTTTTTTAAGTAGGCTGCAGACCCAGTGTGGGTCCAATGCAGGGCTTGAACTCACAATCCTGAAATCAAGTCCTGAGCTGAGAGCAAGAGTCAGACACTTAACTGACTGCTGAGTCACCCAGGCACCCCTTCTGCCCATTTTTAATTGGATTATTTGGGGTTTTTTTCATATTGAGTTGTATAAGTTCTTTATGTATTTTGGATACTAACCCTTTATTGGATATGTCATTTGCAAATATCTTTTCCTATTCAGTAGGTTGTCTTTTAGGTTTGTTGATTGTTTCCTTTGCTGTGCAGAAGCTTTTTATTTTGATGTGGTCCCAGTAGTTTATTTTTGCTTTTGTTTCCCTGGTCTCAGGAGACATATCTAGAAAAATGTTGCTACAGCCAGTGTCAGAGAACTTACTGACTATGCTCTCTTCTAGTATTTTCATACTTTCAAATCTTTGGCATTTAAAAAAAACTGGTTTCCTTTCATTTCATCCTAAGTGTTCTTCATGTATCTTGGATACAAGTCCTTTGTCTGATATATGATTTATAAATATTTTCTTCCCATCTATGAATTGTGTTTTCATTCTCTTAAGAGTATTCTTCACAGAGTCAGTTTTAAGTCTTGAGGAAATCCCATTTGTCAGGTTTTTCTTTTCTGGATTGTGCTTTTGGTGTCATTTCTTAGAATCTTTGCCTAACTCCAAGTTACAAAGATTCCCTCCTGTGTTTTCTTTTAAAGTTTTTGTACTTTTAGATTTTATATTTAAATTTATGATCCATTTTGAGTTAAATTTGTATACAATGTGAAGTGTGGGTTATGGCTCATTTTGCTTTGCCAATGGACTTCCAGTTATTCCACCACCATTTGTTCAAAAGACAATCATTTCTCCATTGAATTGACATTGCACTTTTGTGAAAAATCAATTGTGTGGGGGTACCTGGGTGGCTTGGTCAGTTAAGCATCTGACTCTTTTTTTTTTTTTAATACCATTTATTTATTTGACACAGAGAGAGACAGCTACAGAGGGAACACAAGCAGGGGGAATGGGAGAGGGAGAAGCAGGCCCCCCGCGGAGCAACGAGCCTGATGCGGGACTCGATCCCAGGACCCCGGGACCATGACCCGAGCCAAAGGCAGATGCCCGACTGAGCCACCCAGGCGCGCTAAGCATCTGACTCTTGATCTCAGCTCAGGTCTTGATCTCGGGGTTGTGATTTCAAGCTCCTTGTTGAGCTCCACACTGGGCATGGAGCCTCCTTAAAAAAAAAAAAATCAATTGTGTGGGTCTATTTTTGAACTCTGTGCTCTGTTCCATTGACCTATGTGCCTATCCTTTAACCTAATACCACACTGTTTCTGGTTTTGATATTAAGGTAATTGCATTTGGACAGAAAGTTTTTTCCCCAAAATTCATATGTTGAAATACTACCCCCCAGTGTGGTGGTATTAGGAGGTAGGGCCTTTGGGAGGTAATTAGTCATGAAGGTGAAGCCTTCTTGAATGATATTAGGGCCCTATGAAAGGGATCCCAAAGAGCTCTCTTGCACTGTTTCTACCATATGAGGATACAATGAGAAAACAGCAGTCTGTAACCCAGAGGAGGGCCTTCACCAAAATTCTAACCATGCTGGTACCCTGATCTTGGACTTCCAGCCTCAATAAATAACTGAAAAATAAATTTTTGTTGTTTATAAGCCACCCAGTTTATGCTACTTCATTATAGCAGCCTGACCTAAGACAGAAATGCTGGTCTCGTAAGTGACTTGGGATGTGTTTCCTTCTCTCCTATTTTCTGCAGGAGATTATGTCAAATTGGTGTTATTACTTATTTAAATATTTGGTAGAATTTGCCAGCTAAACCATCTGAGCCTGGAGTTTTCTTTGTTGGAAGGCTTTTCACAATGAACTCAATTTCTTTGATAGATACGGGCCTATTCAGCTTATCTATCTCTTCTTGAATGGGTTTTGGTAATTTGTATCTTTTAACAGCAAATCAGCCCATTTCATCTAAGTTGTCAAATTTATGGGCAGAGAGGATTCTGTTTGTTTGGTTGGTTTTGGTTTTTTGGTTTTTGTTTTTTATCTGATACACTTTGGTTTTTGGTTTTTGGTTTTTGGTTTTTTTCCTGATACACTTAATGTCTGTAGGATCTGTAGAGTCTGTAGTGATATTTCCTTTTTATTCCTATATGGATAATTTGTGTCTTCTAGAGGTTTATCAATTTTATTATTCTTCCCAAAGAACTGGCCTTTAGTTTTATTGATTTTTCTCTGTTGTTTTCTTGTTTTCAATTGTATTGATTTCTGCTCTTTATCTTTATTTTCTTTTTTTTTTAATTAAGTTATGGGTCACATTTTTCTTTTTTTTTAAAGATTTTATTTATTTATTTGAGAGAGAGAGAGAGCACATGAGAGGGGGGAGGGTCAGAGGGAGAAGCAGACTCCCCGCTGAGCAGGGAGCCCGATGCGGGACTCGATCTTGGGACTCCAGGATCATGACCTGAGCCGAAGGCAGTCGCTCAACCAACTGAGCCACCCAGGCGCCCCTATCTTTATTTTCTTTTGCATGCTTTCAGTTGAATTTGTTCTTATTTTTTAATTTTTAAAAAAAAATTTCTTAAGGTGGGAGCTTAGGTGATTGATTTTAGATAACTTTTTCTAATAAAAACTTTTCATGCTATAAGTTTCCCTCTGAGCACTGCTTTATCTGCATTTCACAAGTTTTAATATGCTATATTTTCATTTTAGTTTAGCTCAAATATTTTCTCTAATTTCACTGAAGACTTCTTCCTTGATCCATGGGTTGCTTAGAAGTATGTTGTTTAATATCCAGTCATTTGGGAATTATCCAGATATCTTTCTGTTATTGTTTTTAATCTAATTCTTTTGAGGTTATAGAATATACCTTATGTGATTTTAATTCTTAATAATTTGTTAAGGTTTATTTTATGGCCCAGAATATGGTCCACCTTATTGGATGTGAATGTTTCATGTGCACTTGAAAAGAAAGACTTCCGGCTGTTCTTGTTCTGTAAATGTTAATTCCATCAAATTGGTTGATGGTGTTGTTCAGAGCTTCTTTGTGCTTACTGATTTTCTGTCTACTTGTTCTATTAGCTACACAGAGAAAAGTGTGGAAATCTCCAACTATAATTGTGGATTTGTCAGTTTCTCCTTTTGTTTCTATCAGTTTTTAATTCATGTGTTTTAAAACTTTGTTATTAGGTGAATACACATTTAGGATTATTATTTCTTCCTTGTCAGTTGGCTCTCTTATCATTATAAAATGTTCCTTTTTATCTCTGGTTGTTTTATTGTTCTTTTTTTTTTTTAAGATTTTGTTTATTTATTTGACAGAGAGAGAGAGACACAGTGAGAGAGGGAACACAAGCGGGGGGAATGGGAGAGGGAGCAGCAGACTTCCCGAGGAGCCGGATGCGGGGCTCCATCCCAGGACCCTGGGATCATGACCTGAGCGAAGGCAGATGCCTAACGACTGAGCCACCAGGCACCCCTGGTTTTACTGTTCTGAAGTCTACTTTGTCTGGTATTAACAAAGCCACCCTAGCTTTCTTTTTTTCCAATTTTTTTTATTGTGATAAAACACACATAACTTAAAATTTACCATCTTAACCATTTTTTAAAAAAGATTTTATTTATTTATTTGACAGAGCCGCAGCGAGAGAGGGAACACAAGTAGGGGGAGTGGGAGAGGGAAAAGCAGGCTTCCCACTGAGCAGGGACCCCCGATGCGGATGCGGGGCTTGATCCCAGGACCCTGGGATCATGACCCAAGCTGAAGGCAGAGGTTTAACCAACTAAGCCACCCAGGCGTCCCCATTTTAACCATTTTTAAGTGTATGGTTTAGTAGTATTAAATACCTTCATATTGTTGTGCAACCATCACCACCATCCATCTCCAGAACTCTATTCATTTTGTAAAACTGAAACTCTGTACCCTTAGTCAATAACTCCCCATCCCCCCCCTCCATCTAGCCCCTGGAAACCACAATTCTATTTTCTGTCTTCTATGGTTTCGACTACTCGAAGTACCTCATGTAAGTGGAATCATACAGTATTTGTCTTATTGTGGCCAGCTTATTTCACTAAGCTCAACATCTTCAAGTTTCTTTTTTTTCTTTAGATTTTCTTTATTTATTTGACAGAGAGAGACACTGAGAGAGGGAACACAAGCAGGGGGAGTGGGAGAGGGGGAAGCAGCTTTCCCTCCAAGCAGGGAGCAAGGAACCCGATGTGGGGCTCGATCCGGGGACCCTGGGATCATGATCTGAGCCAAAGGCAGACACTTAATGACTGAGCCACCCAGGCTCCCCTCAAGTTTCATCCATGTTGCAGAATTTCCTTTTTTTAAAGGCTAAATAATGTTCCATTGTATGTATATACCATATTTTGCTTATCAATTCATTTGTCAATGGACATTCAGGTTGCTTTCATGTTTTATCTTTATATAAAAAATTTTATTCAATTTATTTAAACTAAAAAAAAAAAATCCACCTATTTCTCCCACCCCCTACTCTCTGCCTCTTACAATCACCAATCTGTTCTCTATCTATGAGTCTAGTTTTTTGTTTGTTTGTTTAAACTCCACATATAAGGGAAATCATATGGTATTTGTCTTTTTAAATCAATTGATTGTGTGGCTTCTCTTGCCCAGTCAGAACATATTTTGAATGATGGAAAGGCTGCCAAATTCTGATGCGTAAATGTTCAGTGACGGTATTTCAGTTGACTGTCCATTTCCTGCTTTCCCTCTCAGATTATTCGTAACTACCATATTGACACATTTCATATGAAATAAGCTCATTGTCATTCTGTGTGGCCAGGAGGATTCCTATTAACAGAATATTTGGGAAATGTGTTGTAACATCCTGTTCAAGGGCTGCCAAGAAGCCATTGCACCACATTATTTTTTCTGGCACTTTAGATACCCTTTAATTACCCTTTTGATGTAAAAAAAAAAAAAGTTTTCTGCGATTAGTTTTCTCTGAAATAAGCAGTCATACCAGGATCCAGGCACACACAAAAAATTTCTGTGCAATTGTACATACAGGAGTCATAGCCATAAGGGTTTCAAAACTTCTGGATACTTTAAAAAAAAAAACGAACAGTGTTTTGTTTTTATCACATATAATGATTTGCCTTTTAGGAAATTCTTTGGACCATAGTTCTTTGTTTCTTTTGTTAAAAGGTGTACACTTAAAGACTCACTTTCTCCTTATCCTCCATCCACTCCAGTTCCGGCTACAAGAAGTAACCGCTTTTCATTGATGTGTGTGTGTCCTTATGCAAATAAAAATGGAAATCATATATGCTCTGGGAGCATAATATACAGGCTGGTTTGTCCTTTAACTTTTTTTTATTAAAGATTTTTATTTTATTTATTTATTTGACAGACACAGCGAGAGAGGGAACACAAGCAGGGGGAATGGGAGAGGGAGAAGCATCCCGGGGTCCTGGGATCGCGTCCCTCTGGCAATTCTAACGTGTAGCTGGTGTTGAGGAAGCTCTACAACCCCTGCGCCTTTATTTTATTTTTTTTTAAGATTTTATTTATTTATTTAATTGACAGAGAGAGAGAGAGAGAGAGAGACAGCGAGAGAGGGAACACCAGCAGGGGGAGGGTCAGAGGGAGAAGCCGGCTTCCCGTGGAGCAGGGAGCGCGATGCGGGGCTCGATCTCACGACCCCGGGGTCAGGACCCGAGCCGAAGGCAGACGCTTCACGACCGAGCCACCCAGGCGCCCCTGGTCTTTTCCTTTTACCCATTTAAAAATCTATCTCAGAGATCTTTTCATGTTAATTTCACAGCAATATACGAGACCTGTTTTCCCATAGGGCATGCTGTCAAACTTTTGGATTTTTGTCAGTATGATAGTTGAAAATGATATTTTGGTGTGACTTTCATCTTTATTTCTCTTTATTATTAATGAGTTTGTCTATTTCTTTGTATCCTAAAGGGTATTGTATCCCTTTCCTGAGATCCATCTGTTCATATTCTTTCTCCATTTTTCTGTTGGGTGATTGGTCTCTTTCCTATTGATTTCTAGGATAAAGAGAATTCTTTTGAAATATTAGGGATATTGGGGCGCCTGGGTGGCTCAGTCAGTTGAGTGTCTGCCTTCGGCTCAGGTCATGATCCCAGGGTCCTGGGATCGAGCCCCGCGTCAGGCTCCCCGCCCAGCAGGAAGCCTGCTTCTCCCTCTGCCTGCTGCTCCCCCTGCTTGTGCTCTCTCTCTCTCTCTCTCTCTGACAAATAAATAAGTAAAATCTTAAAAAAAAAAAAAAAAGAAACATTAGGGATATTATCACTATGTCCATGACCTGAACTATAAATACTGTTATGAGATAATAGAAAATATATATGTTGGCCTCTGCCCCCAGTTTCTGGCACAGGGCTCCTAAAACCCTTGTAATTTTCTAAATGGTAAGAGAACAAAGAGCATCTCTGACACAGGGCTCTTTTTTTTTTTTTTAAAGATTTTATTTATTTATTTGAGAGAGAGAATGAGAGATAGAGAGCACAAGAGGGAAGAGGGTCAGAGGGAGAAGCAGACTCCCCGCTGAGCACGGAGCCCGATGCGGGACTCAATCCGGGGACTCCAGGATCATGACCTGAGCCGAAGGCAGTCGCTCAACCGAGCCACCCAGGCGCCCTGACACAGGGCTCTTAAAACCGTCCTAAGTTTCTTTCTTTTTTTTTTTTTCAAAGATTTTATTTATTTATTTGAGAGAGAGAGAGAGAATGAGAGATAGCACGAGAGGGAAGAGGGTCAGAGGGAGAAGCAGACTCCCTGCCGAGCAGGGAGCCCGATGTGGGACTCGATCCCGGGACTCCAGGATCATGGCCTGAGCCAAAGGCAGTCGCTTAACCAACTGAGCCACCCAGGCGCCCCCTCCTAAGTTTCTAAGGGATAAGAGAGCCAGGTATATTTTTTGTTCTAATGAGGTGATTCTGAGTGGGTTCCTAGATGGAGGCTGGTCTCCAGAAAGACCACACTATGATGAGAAGCTTGGAATTTTCAGCCCCATCCCCCATACTCCAGAGAGGGGAGAGGGGCTGGAAATGCAGTTAATAATTGATCATGCCTACATGAGGAAGCCTCCGTAAAATCCCAATCGTATGGGGTTCAGGGAACTTCCAGACTGGCAAACACATCCACACTAGGAGGACGATGTACCCTAAAATCACCGGGATAGAAACTCCTGCTCTTGGGACCCTTCCAGACCTCACCCTGTGTGTCTCCTTATCTAGCTGTTCATCTGTATCCTTTATTATATGCTTTAATAAACTGGAAAACATAAGTGTTTCCCTGAGTTCTGTGAGCCACCCTAGCAAATTAATTAAACCGAGGAGGGGTCTATAGCCAGTAGATCAGAAGCACAGGTGATAACCTGAGCTTGAGACTGGTGTCTGAAGTGAGGGTGGGAGTGAGGAGCCGTCTTGTGGAACTGAACTGATGTCATAGGTAAGGGTTCAGTTCCACAAGACAGAAAACTGGGTTTTCCCCTACTTAGGAAGGAAAAAACCAAGTTTTTTCCATTACAGTTGGCCATTTTGTCATTTGCCTTTTGACTTTGCTTATAGTGATTTTTTTTAAATTGACATATAATGTATTATTTGTTCCAGGGGTATAGGTCTGTGATTCATCAGTCTTACACAATTCATAGCACTCACCATAGTACATACCCTCCCCAATGTCCATCACCCAGCCACCCCATCCCTCCCACCCGTGCTTATAGTGATTTGTATCTTGCTAATTTTCTCCATGATACTTTGACATTTAGAAATAGAACAGAGAAGGAGGGGCCAGGAAGAAGAAAAGGAACAGTTGGTTAGGGAACCTAAAGAAGAAAAGCGTTTCAAGAAGAGATAGAGTTGGGGGCACCTGGGTGACTCAGTTGGTTGAGGGTCCGGCTCTTGATTTAGGCTCAGGTCATGATCTCAGGGTCCTGGGATCCAGCCCCATGTCAGGCTCCGCTCTCGGCCGGGAGTCTGCTTGAGGATTTTTTCCCCTCTCTTCTCCTACCCCCACTTGTGCACAGGTACTCTCTTGCTCTCTAATATAAATAAATCAATCTTTAAAAAAGAAGAAGAAGAAGAAGAAGAAGAAGGGACAGAGTTGGGCACCTGGCTGGCTCAGCTGGTAGAGCATGTGACTCTTGATCTTGGGGTCATGGGTTCAGACCCCACGTTGGATGTGGAGCCTGCTTAAAAAAAAAAAAAAAGGTAAGGGGCACCTGGGTGGCTCAGTCAGTTAAGCGTCCGACTCTTGATTTTGGTTCAGGGCATGATCTCAGGGTTGTGGGATCGAGCCTCGCATTGGGCTCTGCCCTGAGCACGGAGTCTGCTTGGGTTTCTCTTTCCCTCTCCCTCTGCTCCTCTCCCCATTCTCTCTCTCTCTCTCTAATAAATAAATAACACTTAAAAAAAAGTTTTGCTATGCAGTGGGACAGAGAAGTGTGGTGGTAGTGAGGTGGCTCTATGGGGTCAAGGAAGTTTTTAAAATGGGAGATATTATACTAGGGAGTGTTTGTATGCTCATATAAACGACCCAGGGGTGGAAAAAGCTAAGGATGTAGAGGGAGGCAGAGGGAATATTTTTAGAAGTGAGGCCCTTCTAAAGGGCAAGAGGGGGTGGGATCTTGCTTCACAGAGAAGGCAGGCTTTGTCCATTTTGAGTGTGGGCACACAGCTGGCAAATTGGTAGGTGTGGCTGTTGGTATGATGACGGAGGGGTTCCTGCCTGTGGTGAAGGCAAGCTGGGAGGTCTGAGTAGAGAAAAAGAACGGGAAATAAATGTGTTAGAATGTGGTAGGGAAACGCACCAGAGAAAGTTGCCACAGAGTGTTGAGTGCCCATTTGAGATTCATGGTGAGAATTTCAAGGGAGGTCCCTGAGCAAGTTGTATGTTCATCTCCAGCCATGTTCAGGCAAGGCCTGGAGTGGAAAATACTACAGGGTCAGGATGTTGCCAAGCAAAAACAGTGCAGGGGAGGCAAAGGATAGTGGTATGTGCAAGAGAGCAATTACAATAATGATCGTGGAATCTGACATGAATAAAGAGGAAGTTTGGACATGAGGCAACATGGTTAGTATATGAGTCACAGGTTTCAGTAAGATTGAAGAAATGCTGGAATGCATGCACTAGCCTACAGGAGGAGGATAGGAGATAAGGAACAAGTCAGAATTCTTGAAATAGAGATTTTGGAGACAGTGCAGTTATTGGTGATGATAAGGTGAAGGTCATGACCATAGGAGTGGGTGGCTGAAGTGAAGCAACAGGAAATTGCATTTGAGGAGGTGAGGAGCTGAGATCCTAAGGATAATGCCTCTGGACAGAACCAAAACTTTGGCACAATCTAGAATTTATACAGTAGGAAAATCTTACGAGAATATTCTGGCTTAAAGTGTAAATAAAAATGGGTTTTTAATGATGGTCGTATTCTGCCTTATTTAGACACACATTTAAATGGTGGGAACTATGGGGGTGTGTACCTGAGTTAAGAAAATTATATACCATCAGGGATTTTTTGGGGGAAGGAGGGTGGTCTGGGTTTATAATGATTCATAATGGTCGGTACAGCCGCCTGAGGGAAGAACACTGAAAAATCATGGCCCATCAAGGTCTTAGCTCACGTTGTTTTGCTTACAAATTGCATAACCTTCTTGTTCCTTTGCTGGGCAACCTCTGCACACATATTTACAATCTGGTTAAAGAATCAGCCCTTACAATGACGTTATTAAACACATACGGACACACGGTGGCCATAGCAACAGCAGAGTTAGACATTAGACGTTCTCAAGTTCAGTTTCCTCAACAACCTATTGATGAGGAACACGAAGACTTTAGGCAAGATGCCATTTTCCCGTGCACATTCACAGAAGGAAAAGAAAGTCCAGCCAGAGAGTGTTCATAAGGATCGGTGTGAACCTAAGTGTCCTCCTGGCAGGCAGTCACCGTAGTAGACACCCAGGATGCTCTGCTCTCTTTGGCTCTGGTTGATTTCTGCAACCAGGTCAAGACGCCATCGACAATCAACCAAGCGAGGCTGTGAGGATCTGTGAAACTTGTCGGAGCCCTCTGGTTCCCCCATATAAAAGGGGAGTGGGTGATGTTCAATGCATCCCTTGTCAGGAGGCAGGACAGATGCCAAAAGATTCAAACCTTGGCCATCCTATCACGCAGGGTCCAGTCAGGTACACAGACCAGTTAATTTAACAGAGGATATTTATTATAAGGACAGCATAAGCCAAAGGGAAATGCCAAGGAAATGCAGAGGTGGCAATTGAAGCCCCTGGAGAGGTAGCGGTTAACAAAGGGAAAAGGTACAAGTGTACTGGAACCCAGAGGCTTAGAGGAGGAGAGACCTCAGAGGAAGGAGTACTGAGACCTCAGAGGAAGGAGTACTGGAGAGTTGGTGCTGGTGTCTTTAAGGGAAACAATTAAGGCTGGTTCCAAGAAGGGGAAAAGGTGGAACCTAGTGCAGCCCCTGAGGCAGGGGGCTGGGCGGGGCGGGGGCGGGGGCAGGGGCAGGGGTAGGGGTGAGGGCGGAGGTTGTGGGTGGGGCGGGCTGCGGGGAGCTCTTACCACCACAACACTCAGGTGTGGGAAGCAGGGCCCCTCCCTCTCCTCCCACTTTGCAGGCTTCCTCTAGCACCCCCTATTGGCGGAGCTTAACAAGGGGCCAGCCGGCAAAGAGAACTGTAGTTGCAGGAAGCCCAGCCCCAGCAGCCATAGAAAAACGAATACAAGGTTCTAGTTTGGGGCTATTATAGATAAACGCTATTATGAGGATTCTTGTACACATCTTTCCATGCACTTGTGCACTCATATTTTGGGGATATATACCTAGGAGTGTTCTTGCTAGATTTAATAGATACAGATAATAACCGTTCTGGTGAATGTGAATTGTGATTTTAATTTGCATGTTTCTAATTACTATTGAAGTTGGCCATCTTGACCACTGGGATATCCTCCTTAGAAAGGTTCCTCATTTGGATGCCTGGCTGGCTCAGTCGGTGGAACATGCGACTCTTGGTCGTGAGTTCAGTCCCCGCATTGTGTGAAGAGATTACTTAAAATTTTTTTAATTTTTTTAAAGATTTTATTTATTTATTTGAGAGAGAGAGAATGAGAGATAGAGAGCACGAGAAGGAAGAGGGTCAGAGGGAGAAGCAGACTCCCTACTGAGCAGGGAGCCGATGCAGGACTCGATCCCGGGACTCCAGGATCATGACCTGAGCCGAAGGCAGTCGCCTAACCAACTGAGCCACCCAGGCGCCCTTAAAATTTTTTTTTTTTAAAAAGGTTCCTCATTAAGTCTGTAGCCCATTTACAGTTGGATGGTCAGTCTTTTTCTTACTGCTTGGTGGGGATTTTTAATATATTCTTGATATAAGCCCTTCTGATTATATGCATCCCAAATATCTTCTCCCAGCCTGTGAATTTGTCTTGAATTTCACTCTCTCAGTTGGTGCCTTTTGATGAATAGAAGTTCTTAATTTTATATAGTACAACTTATCAGATTTTTTCCTTTGGAGTTCATGCTATATTTTCTTTAAGCAGTATTTCCTTATTTCAGATTCATGAATATACTCTCCTATATGCTTCTTTTTCTATTTTTCATCTCTTTTCTTTGTCCATAGGTACTGAATTCTGAGTCATTTCTTCAGATCTATTTTCCAATTTACTTGTTTTCAGCAGTTTCTAATCATCTGCTGGGTTCCTAATTAAAATATTATATTTTTAATTTCTAGAAATTATTATTTTTCCCCAATTTTGCCTGCTCATTTTTAGCCTCTTTTTCCTGCATTGTCTTTTCAAAATCCTTGTTATTTCTTTAAACATCTGAAACATGTTTAATGCTTATCATGTACCTAAACATTACTGTATCTGCAGTCATTGCCAGTGTGATTTTACAGTTCAGTGTTTCTGCTATCGTTTGTTTATGCTGGCTTATATTTCCTTCAGATTTTTATAACTGTTTGCTCTGAGCTCAAGTTTGTTACAACTTTATTCATGGGAATCCTTCAAAGCTTAGATTTAAAGTCTATTCTCCCAGAGAAGAATTGTACTTGCTTGCGCCTAGAAACACTACTAAATTGAGACCAATTGAAATTTTTGGCTTTTTGGCCTGCAAAAGTTTGAGGGCTTAGAAATCTTTGGGGAACTCCCCCCACCCCACCCCAGCCAAGGTCTATTTTTATAGCAAGTGTTGCCAACTCTCTTTTACACAATGAGGGTATTGCCTTTTGGCGACCCCAGCTTTATGACAGGGTCTCTGACTCAACTTCCCATTTTGTATGGGTCCCAGCCTTTGTCTCTTGCACCCAAATTTGGCCTATTACCTGGCCTGGGGCACCAACAATCCGCAGATACTGTCAAGGCAGTACTGGCCTCAGGGCTGGCTTACCATTTGGTTTTATGGTTTCTGATTCCTTCTCTGATTCCTTTCCTCCACTTTTCTGCCAGCCCAACAATGCATTTAAAAATATGGTTTTTGGGGGGTGCATGGGTGGCTCAGTCGGTTAAGCGTCTGCCTTCGGCTCAGGTCATGATCCCAGGGTTCTGGGATCGAGCCCCGCATCGGGCTCCCTGCTCAGCGGGAAGCCTGCTTCTCCCTCTCCCACTCCCCCTGCTTGTGTTCCCTCTCTCTGTCAAATAAATAAATAAATACATACAATCTTTAAAAATATATTTAAGATTTTATGTATTTATTTGGGGGGCGAGGAGCAGAGGGGAAGGGAGAGAATCTCAAGCTGACTCCCACTGAGCACGGAGCTCAATCCCACAACCCCGAGATCATGAACTGAGCCAAAACCAAGAGTCGGATGGTTAACCGACTCAGCCACCCAGACGACCCTAAAAATATGTTTTTAATTTTTTTATCCGTCATTTTAAGTGTTCTGTACCAGGAGGATTTCCCTGCCTATCTAGTCCACCATATTGTCAGAAATAGAAATCCAACGATTTTTCTTAGAAAACATGTCACTCATGCAGGAGTCCTACAAGGCAGGTAATTTCTACTTCAGAGTCAAGTATGTTTTACAAACCCAAGATTTCTCCTTCCTGCTCTGTTTCTTCATGTTTGTTTAGAATGTCTCTGGAGAAACAGAGTTGCATAGTTTCCATAACTGAGCACAGATTGAATGAAAGCCCTGTGAGAATAGCTATTATTGTACTAGATAATGAGATGATCATCCAGGACCACATCAAGTTGGGATAAAATAAAGACTATGGGAGAACTGATCAATTCCTTTAGATACCCTTCTGTCAAGATCAGAGTCACTTTCCTCCACAATTTTGCAGTTTGGGAGGAGGTGTTTCAAAATAACTGATTTCCCTGGCTCAGGATGTAAATTTAAGAGAAGATTCTGGTAAAGCCAGAGGAGATATTTCAACATAGATGCTTTGCCAATTTAGGGCTTTGTGGGAGGCTTCTTGACAGTTCTACTTCTGACCTTGTACAAAGTCATCTTTGTAATATGGTGATGGAAAAAAGAAAAAGTCCTCCAGTGAAGGGAGTGGAGCAGAAAGCCCCACCAATCTCTTGGTCATCTTGAGCTGAAAAGAACACTTTTCTTCTTAAAAGGGCTTTAGGAGGATGGACATAAAACGATTGACATAGGATTTGTACTGTTTCGGGGAGCCTGAGGAAGGCTCTGGCTTCTTTTGATATGCATGAGACCAGCCCCTTTCTTTTTTTTTTTAAAATATCAACTTTTTTATTCTTATGTTAATCACCATACATTACATCATTAGTTTTTGATGTAGTGTTCCATGATTCTTGTTTGTGCATAACACCCAGTGCTCCACGCAGAACGTGCCCTCTTTGATACCCATCACCAGGCTAACCCATCCACCCGCCCCCCTCCCCCCTAGAACCCTCAGTTTGTTTTTCAGAGTCCATCGTCTCTCATGGTTCGTCTCCCCCTCCGACTTACTCCCCTTCATTCTTCCCCTCCTGCTATCTTCTTCTTTTTCTTTTTTCTTAACATATGTTGCATTATTTGTTTCAGAAGTACAGATCTGTGATTCAACAGTCTTACACAATTCACAGCGCTCACCATAGCACATACCCTCCCCAGTGTCTATCACCCAGCCACCCCATCCCTCCCACCCCCCACCACTCCAGCAACCCTCAGTTTGTTTCCTGAGATTAAGAATTCCTCATATCAGTGAGGTCATATGATACATGTCTTTCTCTGATTGACTTATTTCACTCAGCATAACACCCTCCAGTTCCATCCACGTTGTTGCAAATGGCAAGATCTCATTCCTTTTGATGGCTGCATCATATTCCATTGTGTATATATACCACATCTTCTTTATCCATTCATCTGTCGATGGACATCTTGAGACCAGCCCCTTTCCATCCTAGGTCTTAAATAAGCACGGCATTAATAACACACCCGCCACTTCACTGACAGTGTTTCTAACAGCTGGTTTCTTGGAGCGATTTGCAATATCACGATCTCTTCTACAAAGTGACACTGCCTTTCAAAAAAAGGCTATCCAGTTGTTCTTCCTCCACTCCCCCCGTAGCTCACACAGAGCAAGAATCCCATGAAAATCTATTAACCCTGCGTCCTGTACTCAGCCTGGGATTTCAAATACAGTCTAGGATTTCATAATTTTTTAGTAACACCATTTTCCCCCATGTAGAGTTCCACCTTTCTTTCTTTTTTTTAAGATTTTATTTATTTATTTGTTTATTTATTTAGAGCCCGTGCGCAGGCCTGAGCACTCACGAGGGGAGGGGCACTCTAATCGGAATGCAGAGCCTGAGGGGCTCACGGTGGAACTAGATCGCATGATCTGAGATCCTGACCTGATCTATAACCAAGAGTCCATGGCTTATGAGACTGAGCCACCCAGGCTCTCCTAGAGTTACACTTTTTTTTTTTAAAGATTTATTTATTTATTTCAAAGACAGAGAGAGAAGAAAGCACAAGCATGAGTAGGGGTGAGGGGCAGAGGGAGAAGCCGACTCCCCACTGAGCAGGGAGCCAGACGCAGGGGCTCCGATCCCTGGATTCTGGGATCATGACCTGAGCCAAAGGCAGACGCTTAACCTTAACTGACTGAGCGACCCAGGCGCCCTCAGTGGCATATTTTTATGACAAAGCTTCCAAAAGCAAAAAAGGAAAAGGTCTGTCCTGGCCCGCCTTTCTGTCCAGGGAAATAATGGTGGTGGTGCACTGTTGCCAAGATAGATGAACCTTGTGAAAGGGAGTCTCACTTGCTTGGCCAGTTGGTGGGGTAGTGTAACTGCGTTAGGGAGGCACATTCACCCAGCCTGGCCTGTGAAGGAGGAGTTTTGCTGATTGGCACATCCCGCATCTGGCAGCCCTCCCAGCACCCGGGGCCCATGGCTACTTGAGACGAGATGGAGCCCTCCCCAGCAGGCTTGGCACATGGCCACACTTCAGCGGTAATAGTTGAGCTTTGCCTCAACTTCTGGTTTGTGCTACTGCGCTTCTTCTCAGAGAGCATCAGACCTTGATACCTTGACGGTCTTCTGTTCACCGGACATGGGCTCCCTCCCCATGCCCTATTTAAAATTCATACCTTTACAGAGAGTGTACCTATATTTGCACCAGGAGCTCCAGGGGCTCTGCCGCCCAGCCTGCAGTTAGCTGTGGTTTCTGGGATGTGGGACATGGAATCTATTTTCATCCAACTTGGCCCCAACCCAGAGGTTCCAGCCCACTGAAGCCGGAGGTAACTGATGTGATTTAGGCCTGATTTACTGAGCTTGTTTTTCTCCTTCCAGCATCCTCAATGTGGAGGACTGTTCTTGTTCTGATTTCTGGACCATAATTTTTTGTAAGGTTTTTCAGGTTAAAAAAAACCTCAGGCATCTTTGCCCCTTCATTACTTCTCGGTTTATTCAGTGCACGATCAGCTTCTTCCGCTATCTCTGTAGGTGACACATAATGCTGCAGCTCCTGCCCTAGGCAGCTGAGGTGGTCCCTTGTCCTTTGCTTCTCAACAGCTGACATCTTGCTGTTATTTAAAAATTACATTAATTAGGGGCACCTGGGTGGCTCAGTCAGTTGAGCGTCTAACTCTTTGACTCTTGGTCTCCGCTCTTGGTCTCCGCTCGGATGGTGGTCTCAGGGTTGTAGGGGATCTGTGTGTAGTTGGACTCTGCGCTCAGCGGGAGTCTTCTTTCTTTCTCCCTTCCCCCCTGCCCCCCCATGTGTATGTGTGCTCTCCCTCTCTCAAATAAATAAAGAAAAAGATCTTCAAAAAATTACATTAATTAGCCCACTATATGTGAATATGTATGACATTTTTATGAAAAATAATTATTTTCCATACTGGAAAATATTTAGTGAGAAGAGTGGCATTGTTTTACATTTTTGCAAATACCTTTAATGTCTGTTGCAATAGGTAGCTGGATTCTCCTATCTGTTTCTACATCCCATCTGTTGTAATATCATATATTGTGTGGCTTCTGGAAAATTCCATGATGCGTGAGAGAAGTGTGAGAAAAGGCAAATAGCATCTTGTATTATGAAAATGGTTTGGGCCACGTAGAAAGGGCCTCAGGGACACCCCCAGAGTCCCCAGACCACACTTTGAATACCTGTGATCTAGAGTGAGGGTCAGTACACCTTTTCTTAGAGGGCCATATTGTAAATATTTTAGGCTTAATCTGTCCGTAGCTATTCAACTCTGCTGTGGTATCAGGAAAGAGCTATGGGTAACATGTAAACAAATGGGTATGACCATAACCCACAAAAACTTATTTACACAAACCTGCAGGGGGTGGGAGGAGGTGGGCTGGATTTGGTATACTGTGGCCGGTGAGCCAACTCCTGGTCTACAACACCAAGCTTGCAGGGGCCCTGGGTTTAGGGCTTGTGCCACAAAAAGGGGTGGACGGTGCCCTCTGATTCATCCTAGCCAGGCCCCTAACAGAGGAAGAGAAAAGGAACTTCTCAGAGAAGACTAGATCTTGTACTTTAATTACCCTAGTTCCCAACTGGTAAAATCCAGTCTCCACCTTCTACTTAGACATCCCTCGGCCAGCTCTGCTTCTCCCATGGCCCAAGCTTCTGCCCTGCAACTCTGCTGCTCCTCGGGAAGCAGATGCACATCCAACTCTGGGGAAGCTGTGCTGTCTCTGCCTCTCCCGCCACCTCGGGTCATGGGCACCTGGTCAGGTAGTACAAGCTAGCCAAGGGGACCAGCCATCCCCCTGACTCCTGAGTTAGGCCACCTTGGTGACATTGTGTCATCTGTGCTTGTTTCCTTTTGGAGCCTCTTGCCCACACACCCCTGTTCCCATGGGGACCAAAGCTGTCTTTGGACTTGAGTCTTAACCTGCCTTTTACCACTCTTGCCTACCCATTGCCCCTAGATCTGGTGGGAATAAAAAGTCTTCAGTGAGCAGGTGTTTTTCTTCCTCTGCTGCAGAGGCAAAGAACTCCTGGTTCTGGTTCCTTTGTGGATCCAAGTCTCTGACCTGACATTTCCTCCGGTCATTCCCATTCGTCCTCTGGTCCTTCCCTTGACTCTGCCTGCCTCCGCAGCCCTTTGGCAACCTGGCCTGTGCTGGGTGCTCTCCAGCTGGAGGACATGGCCTCTGGACCCCAGGCTGGCCTGGGCACGAAGGAAAACAGGAGGCTGGGGCAGCCTAAGCAACTTGTATTGAATGCGCTTGCCCTTCCTCAACCGTCCACCAGCTTCATCTTCCTTTGCTGTCCTTATCTTCTCTACCAGGGTAATGCAGTCACCCCAGGGGGGCCTGATACTACTGGGCAAAAGCTGGAGTCTCAGCAGGGTAGGGTGGGGCAGGCTCCAAACTAGTCTCCTTAGCTATCAGGAGGGGTCCCCCCCCCAATGTATGCCCCAAACCAGCTTGCCCAGTTCCATTCCCCAGAAAAAGATTGTGTGCCACCAGCTTGGGAGGAGATTCATCTGTTCCTCTGCCTACCACTTTCAAAGTCAACCAGGAAGTTATTGCTATTTGGCTTTAAAAATAGAACATTCAAGCTGGACTTTTATGGTCTTGTGAAGAACACTGTGCTCATGCCCACCCACACCTGGTCTCTGCCCCTGCCTGGCCTCATCCAGCTGCTCAGGAGCCATTCTCAGTGGGCCCCTCAGTGGAGACTTGGTAGATTTATGAGTTCAGCCTTGGCTGAGACCTTCTCCCCATGGCTCCCAGCCACCGTTCAGCTGCTCTCCCACATCCCATTCAGCCCACGCTGGGACGTTCTGTGTCTTTTTCTGCCTCCACCCCAACTTGCTGAGTCACCCCTCAGCCCCTTTCCCCTGCTGCCCTGTCCCAGCCCTGTGGAGGAGCAGTGGCTTGTCATGCCAGAGCCTCATTTAGTCCCACAATGGCAATGGTGGCTCTAAGGCTACCCGTGTTGGGACTCAAGTCAGCCTGGTCCATCCCCTCCCGCTCTGAGGCACTGATCTTTAACCAAAAGCTGGTTCCTTCTCTGTCTGGACTTCAGGTGCCTTTTGGTTTTGAAGCTGTACCTGATCTGGAAAGTTACTTTTAGTATGTGTAGACTCTAGGATGTCCTCAAATGAGTTCTTCAGAGCCAGAGAGAAATTCCGCTAAAGCTCTCAGAGATCTCCGACACCCCGTGGCAAGACTTAAGGAGTGCCTGGGAGGGCAGGGCCTGTGGGGAGAAGCTGCCTCTGGAGAGCTCATTTGTAGACAGATTGTAGAAATAACTCCAGAGCCAGTGAGGCCTTAGGCCAAAATTATGTAAAGAACCCAGGGAACCCAGGCCCCATCTTGTTTTTCCTGGAGGTTAGGTTTCTAACATAATGGAAAGAGAAGACTAATTGTCATCCCCTGGAAAAGGTAAGTGTTCTCCTTCAAAGGTCCTTCAAGGAGGTAATCAGGCCCATCAATATCCTTCAGATGCAAGGCCTTCAGGTGCTGTCTGCTTCAGTTCCGGTACGCCTTCCTCTGGGATAAGATCATGTCAAACTAGGCAGCTGGGACCATCGAAAAGTTTCTCTGAAAACTGGAATGCAAGCAATGCAAGCTTTCTGGCTTAACCCATAAATCTAAGTCATTATCAAGAAAAGAGTGGAAGGGCGCAGGGCCCAGAGAGGGAGAAAGTGTAGTGATGAGGGGCAGCTGGAGAGACCACAGTGCAGACAAGACTCCTAAATTCCCCCCCTGCCTCTTGGACATCAGGTAACGTCTTGGAGCAATAGCAAGCAGGCTCCCTTCTTCAGTTTCCATCTGCCTACGTGACCCTGGCCCAGTTCTGTTCACACTCACAGCTGCCCAGAGCCTGTCCTGCCCTTGGCTTTCCCATCAGCACCTGCAGCTGCTGCCCTCCTAGGCCTCTAACCTCTGCACCTGCATGTCCGGAGGGTTTGTGGGAAGCTTCCGGGAGAAAGCAGGGGCGGTGTCCTAACGCAGCGTCCAACCCAACCAAACCCTGTCCTCTCCCACTTCCCTTGCAGCTACCACAACACCCGCCTCCCCCAGTGCTCCTGAGTACCCTCCCATTGCCGAAGGGCCCACTGCCTCGCCAGGTCTGCGTGCTGGAACCTGGGAGCTGAACCTGAGCCTGTTCGATCCGAGGGCTGAGAGTCAGAGGGAAGACAGGCAGGCTGGTAGAGAATCTAGGTTCCTAAGCTCGAGTCGTAGTCTAAGAGAAAAAGGCAAGTGTGATGCTCATTTGTCACCGAGAGCTGGTGAGCGTGGCCTCGTAGGAAAGAGAGCGTCTGCCTCTTCAGAGACTTGGGGTCTGGCCTCTGCCTCCGTTGTTCTTTGGCTTGAGGTGGTAGCTGTGGTGGGGTCAAGGCCAGAGCTCCCCAGGCCTCCAGCATAGAGACGAGATCGCATGGGCCACTTCTGCAAGACACGGGGATGGGAAGTGAGTAATGCTCACTGTTGCAGCCCCTCGTAATCCTTGGCACCCGAAACTTGGCCTTCACTAGCCCCCCTCCCTGAGGCCCTCCTCCACCATGACTGCTCTGATGACAGTGGTCTCGGCTCACCACTACCTATGGCCCCCTGCCTTCCCCTGACCCGCTGAGCCTGGCAGAGAGGCTCATGAGGAGCTGTCTGAGAAGAGCAAGGTCCTGAAAGGAGCCCCCCGACGGTGGGGAGGGAGGTGCATGGCAGAGCTGGCAGCAGCCAGGGGCTGGGCAGCGGGGAGGGCAGCAGAGCCGGGGCAAGGAGAGGGTCCTCCTGATACTGAACAGCCCTGACCTCTTCTCTTGCTCAGCCCCCAACCCAGGTATCCCTGGCCATACTTCGCAGTGCTGCCCGTCCGTCTAAGCTGGGGACCTCCTTGTGCATCCTTCCAGCAGGAGCGTGGACAACCCCAGAAAACACCAGTTGACTCTGCTCTGAGGGCTGTCCTCCTCTTGGCAGCCCCTCGATGGGGTGGGGGCGCCAAAGGGGCACTGCTCCCCGCTAACTATCCCATCCCACCCCGCTGCCTGAGTTCTAGACAGAACCGGCTCTCATCTCTTCTTTCTTCAGCATATTTATCCATCACCTTCTACATGCAAGGGCCTGACTTGGGTCATCGCTTTACAGGTAAGGAAACGACTCTGCCACTGTCAGCATTTCAGAGTTGTCCCCATTTAGTCTCAAGTTCTTGCATTTTAGCTATATTTGCATGAAAGAAAAGAAATCTCAAGTTTCAAGACATTTCAGAACTGTGATGTTTAGGGGATAGAGAGGGTGAACGTATCCTCCATAAAAACAAGGCGGAGCCCTTTCCAGTGCTGTCTGGCCTCAGAGGGCAGAGATGACCCATCCTTTATAACAGTTCACTCTGCAACCAGCAGCTGACAGCACCCTTGGCCTGCCTGGTGGCTATGAGCATGGGCTCTGAGGTCAGACACCCTCAGGTTCAAACTGCATCGAGCCACTTAGTCTCCCCAAGATTCGATTTCCTCATCTGTAAAGTAATCCTCATTGGGTTCTCGTGTGGACAAGAAGATGGAAAGAACTGGAGTGCTAAGCCCAGCTCCTGGCATAACTTTAGCACCCAAATACTGTTATTGCTGTTATTCACCAGTGATGGTGAATATTGTTAATTATACTTTTCACTCATGATCTCATTTCATACCATGGAGGGGAAGTAAGGCTCGTGTTAGCTTCCCTTTCACATATGATAAAGCTGAGGCTCAGGAAAGGCAGGTCCCGGTCTAGGAGGTGGGAAGCACCCCCCTCACACACACACACACATTCTGCCCCCCCCCACTGCTGGTCCCTCCCCCACCCCAGCTTGATTGCGTCTCCAGTGAGGCTTTCTGAGACCTTGTTCTCCCAGAGGGGGATCCCTCCTATGGCAGAAGTCCAGAGGACACCGACGCATTATATGATAATCAGGTGATGTGCCCTGGAATCTAGGACTCTCCTGGTGCGGTTTCCTTTCCTAGGTCCCAGCCCCAGAAACCGCTCCGAATTTCCCTCCTCTTGGAGGAACTGCATTTTCCATGAAGTCATTTCCAATCACCACCCCCACTGCACCCAGGGTCAGCCGATTCCCAAGAGCCAGGCTTGGCTCCTCTCCCTCTGACAGAGCAGGAAGCAGCCAGTCCCCTGGTCCCCACGTCAGCTCTGCTCAGAGCAGGGGGCCTGAGTCCAGTCCATCCCAAACCCCATTCCCCAAGGCCCGGGGCTCGTGGCCTACCTTGAGAGGGTGTAGGTAGCAGAGTCCACGCAGGAAGGGAGGCCAGGCGGGGCCGGGCAACTCATGGCCCAGTGTGCGGGTGAGGTGGGCTATGTAGCTGGTGGCCAGCACCAGCACATCCAACTTGGAGAGCTTGGTGTCGGGTGGCACAGCAGGCAGAGCGGCCTGCAGGGCCAGGAAGGCCTGGCGCAGTGTCCTCACCCGGCTCCGCTCCCGTGCAGCGTTCTTGGGACTGGCCTCACTCTGCACAGAGGACCCCAGGTGAGTGGGTCTGACTGGACCCCCATCGGCCCCTGTTTCTAAGAGCATTCTAGTGTGAGGTCTCCTTCCAGAGCAGTAGTGCACTGAACAGCAGAGACCTGAGGACCTCAGGCCCTGTTTGTCCACTCTCAGTCCTACCCTGCTTTACGCCTGAGGAAATGCAGAGAAGGTGTCACCGGGGGTCAGATGGCAGCAGGGTGGCAAGGCTGGGCTCAGAAACTGAGAGTCCTTTCCTCTTTCTAATACTCTAGCCCTTGCTCCGTCCACACCCAAGTCTGAAGCCTGCTTATCAGGGTGCCCTGGGACCGCGGGAAGCTCAGAGCCAGCCCTGCTCCGTAGGGCTGACCCTTGCCCAGCCAGGTCCTGAGATGAAGACACAGCTGCAGTGAAGAAGAAAGGACCCCCAACCAGGGCCCAAAGCCCACAGCTGCCGTCCTGGCCCCACCACCGGCTGCAGTTCCGGGGCTGTGGGGAATCCACCCCATTCCTCCAGGCCTCAGGGCCCCCAGAGAAGTGAGTTGGGCCAGCTCTCTGAGCCGCACTCTGGTTGAGACCCCCTGAATTACCCCATCCACCCAAGCGTGGAGCCTTGGGGTCGAAGGCGCCAGTGTCCCCCCTCTTGGGCAGGGACAGTAACGCTGAGTGAGGCTTCGCCGTCAGAGTGACACCTCAGCCCTTCCAACCTTCCAACCCCTGCCTCCCCCCCCCCCCCCCCCCCCCCCCCGCTCCCTCCACAGGTCCAGCATTTCCTTACCCGGCCACGAGCCAGGCTCCTGGGCCTGACCCCCCGTGGGCTCAGGGCAGCTCTGCTCCACCTTTGGTCGCTCCAGCTCGTCTCTTCCCACAGGTCCTGCCTTGTTCTGCTCAGGCGGCTCCGCTTCCTGCCAGGGCCTGCTACCAGCCGCCGCTTGGCCTTGGCCGGCTTCTGCCCCACTCCCGGCATGGCGGGGGCCCTTCTGACCTCCCTCTGTGACATGCCACAGCCCCGGGGTTGGGGGGGGGTGCTGCAGCCCCTAGACGGGAACACAGTGCCTGACGGAGCCTGTGGGCGCAAGCTCGGCGGGCAGGCGGGTCGCCCAGCCAGCAATGTCTCTGAGGGAGCTGGCGCCCGGTCAGTCCCGCTTCGCTCCTTGCTCTGGGAAAGCCGCCCACCGGGCGCAGCCCCCGCGAGAAGCCTCCTGCCTGCCTCCCAACCGGCTCAGGGGTGGGGGTACTGACGCCGGGAGTGGCCGAGCCCTGGGAGGAGGCCCCTGCTGAAGGAGGCAGGAGGGTGGTGGGAAGGGAGCTCCCTTCCCAGAGCCTTGCCGGACGGACCCTGACAGTAGTCCTGCCATGCACATGCAAGTCTAGCTTTGAGGCTCAAGTCCCTGGAAGGGCCCCAAACCCCCTCCTTTGCCAGAAGCCCGCCTGCACACACCCCTAAAAGGACCTTTCCCCCCCTTGCCAATGAACATGACCTTCCAGCCACAGGGCACTACTCCCCATCCCCCAAGCAGGCCTCCTATTTCCAACCCAGTGCTTCTCCATTCCCCGGAATACCTTCCTCCGGGGGGGAAAGGCTGCCTTCATCCGTTGGCTTATACCCTTTATTTGTGAGGATTTCTTCAAACCCCACAGAGCCCAGAGCCCATGTCTCCCTGTTTGATGGATACCCTAATTTATGCATGACCACACCCTGGCGAGTTCCCTCACAGTTCAGTGTTCATAGATCACTCTGTGCCAGGCACTGTGCTAAGCACAGTATTCTCTTATTTATTTCTCAGAACAACCTTCTAAGGAAAAAGAGACTCTCATATCCTCATTTTACAGATGGGAAAACGGGGATCGGGAAGTGACACAACTAGTAAACGCAGCTAGTAAGTGATGGGAGTGGGATGAGAGCCCAGGGCAGCCAGGTAGACTTGGAAGGCTGCCCCTCAGCCTACGCTGTTCTGCTGTGGGTGGGTCACTCACATGTCTGTCCCCATGCTGGTCACATCATCTGCTCCTTACAGCTAGTCAGGAGGAGTGAGGATGCAGGGACAGCAAATCTGCCACAGTAGCCCCTACCTGTCCCCAAGTCCCAACCTCTGCTTGCAGCACAATCCATCTGAGATGTCCCTTTGTCCACCCACTATGAACTCCAGGGGAGACAAAATAAGTAGAGAGAAAGGAGAGAACGGACAGAGGAGTAAAGGTGGAGGTACATAGTAGAGTGAGACAGAACCACAGCCAACCAGAGGGAAAGGAAACAGGAAGACAAGGAAAATCCACCTGAATGTCCATCATCAGTAAGGAAGTGATCACGTACAGTTTGGTATCTCCATTCTATGGAATGATGCGCAGTAATAAAAAGAAGACAGACCTCTGTAGAGTGACATGAAAATAACTCTCCAAGATGCATGGTTAAGTGAGAAAAACCTAGCTGTGGATCAGTATACATGATAAAATCCCACCCGGGATCAAAAACACCAAACACCAAAAGCTGTAAGCGTGGAGGTTTATGTGTTTATATGAATGTATAGAAACTAGACCAAAAAGTTGCACACCATGTTGTTTTGTTTTGTTCTGTTCTGTTTGTTTTACTCTAGAGGCAGAGAACGAAACATGCTCTGGATCTGTGGCACACCCTGGCCTTTGGTACCACAGGGACTCCTGCTGGCCCTCCTTCACCCCTCCCCTTTTACCCCATTGCCATTCTTCTTCCCTACCGCCATTTCAAAGTATTTAATGTATACTCTTTTGCTAGTCTGTGTGGTGGTTTTAAAATATGTACATGAATTCTTTGATACTTCTCTCTTCAAAGGTGGAGCCCAATCCCCCTCCCTGTGAGTGTGGACCAGTCTTAGCAACTTGCTCCCAACAAATAAAACGAGGCAGGGGCGCCTGGGTGGCTCAGTCATGTCTGCCTTCAGCTCAGGTCATGATCCTGGAGTCCCTCTTTGGGCTCTGCGCTCAGTGGGGAGCCTGCTTCTCCTGCTCCCTCTGCCCCTCCCCAACTCATGCTCTCTCTCGTTCTCTCTCTCTTGCTCACTCTGTCTCAAACAAATAAATAAAATCTTAAAAAAAATCGAAACAAAACAAAACGTGGAAGCAGTGTCAGCGTGAAGCTTCTGGAACTAGGTTATAAAAGATGCTGTAGCTTCCTCCTGGGATCTCTCGGTCCTCCGGCTCTAGGGGAAGCGAGCTGCTGTGTCACGAAGGTACTCCAGTTGCCCTGAGAGGTCCAGGTGGTGAGGAAGGGAGCTTCTCACAACAGCCAGCACTCACCGGCAATGGTGTGAGTGCACCATCTCGGAACGGACCCTCCAGCCCTGATTCAGCCTTCAGATGACCGAAGCCCTGGGCAACGGTTGGAGTGTGACTCATGAGTGTCCCTGAGCCAGAGTCACCCAGCTAAGCTGATCGCACCCACAGACTTTCTGACCCACAGAAACCATGGGAGGCAATAAATGTTTATTGTTGATTAAGTTTGGGGATAATTTGGTAAGCAGCAGTAGAGAACTCATGCAATATGTGTTACTCAACCCTGTGCATCGTTGTATGAATAAATTTTAAATTCATTAAAATAATGCATTTTATATTATCAGTATATAACACGGTATCAGCTACGTAGTAAGTATTCTATAAGCTTCACTGTTACTGCTTCCACTCAATCCTGTGGGTTTTTTGTTTGTTCCATAATATTCTTAAGAGTTTATTATAAACTAGTTTCACAAGCCACAAGAAAGTAAAAGGACTTTTACTTTTTACTTGTACAGCCTTTCAGAAAACAGGCAGGGAGCTGATAAGGGCCAAGATGAGTCTAGGTGGGTGCATTCCAGTGGGGGGGGGGGGCTTCACTTTGGGGGTGGGGGGCTGCCTGCCTCTCTGGAGGGGGCATGCTCATTGGAGTTGCTCTTCCAGGGGGGATCCCCATTGGGGGACCCATGGGAGGCCTCAGCCAGGTGGCAAGCCCACCATGCCTGGAGGGGATGCCCCTTGGAGGCCCATAGGTGGGGGAGGACTCCTGTGGCCAGGTGAATACTGGGTTGGGGCCCCCCCTGCAGTCTTGACCATGACAGCAGCGGCAGAGGCTGCAATAATGCCTCTTCCTTGTGGGGTCATCACCTGTTGGGATGGCCCACCGACCTCTTGGCCTGGCCCAGCAAGGCCTGCAGGGTCCCGGGCCACTGGAACCCCAGCTGGGACTCCTGTGCCAGCAGCAGGCTGATCCCTGGGCCTCCCGCAGCTCAGCAGGTGGCACTCGGGCCATACCAGTGTCTTTGGGAGGAGGTCCCTCTACTGTTACTGAGACCAGGTTCCCCCCTGCATTAATTGACTGAGTATTGCCAGAGTGCCATCCGGAAGGGCAGAATCTGCACATCCAAGCACCCCACGTGCTCAGCACCACCTGGTATTAATCAGATTCCCAGTTTTATGGTAGGATAGCTATAAAGGGCTGTTTTAAGTTGCCTTTATCTGATAAAGGTGTGTGTGTGTGGTGCTTGGTGGTGCTCAGATTGCATTTCATTTTTCTCCATATAGGGAGACTGTTTTCCCAACATCATCTGCTAAACAGTCCATTCTCTCTCCCTGCTCAGTTACAGCTCCCACTTTATCATATAATAATTTCCCATATTTATACATTGGTCAGTTTCTGAGTTCTCTATTCTGTCTTGCTGATCATGTTGTCTGTGTTTGAGCTAATAGCACACTGCTTTTATTGTTACGACTTTGTAGCATATCTTATTATTTGGTAGGGTAAAACTCCCCTCTTCACTCTTATTTTTCAAGGTTGACTTAGTTATTTCTGGACCCTTATTTTTCCACTTAGATCTTAGAGAAAGTTCATTGGGTTCCTAAAAAATTTAACTGAAATTTTGATTGGGATTTTATTGAATACACGGGTTGATTTGGGGAGAATTGCCATCTTTATACTTTTGCATCAAACATTCCAAGAACATGAAATGTCTCTCATCTTATTTTAAACATCTTTTATATCCTTTATTAATTGTATAGTTTACTCCATGAATGTCTGTGTGTTCTTGCCTCAGTGAAATAGTTCACAGTTTTGTTGAACTAAGTAGTTCATAGTTTTTATTGCTCTTGCAAATGCTCTTATTCTATTCTATTTTCTAGTTGATGATGGCGCTATACAGAAATGCTAGCAAATTTTTAAAGTTTGTCTTGAATCCAGCAACCTTGCTGAACCTTCTTATTAGTCTTAAAACTGTTGCTTCCATTGGTTTTTCTAAGTAGATAAAAAAATCACAATTTTATTTCTTCCTTTCCAATCTTTATACTTCTTTCTTTTTCTTTCCTTAGAGCATTGACTTATGCTTTTGATACTATGTTAACTGTAAGTAGTGATAGCAGGCACCCATTCTTCCCCTAGCCCTATGTAGAATGTATCTAGAATTTCTCCATTAGGCATAATATTTGCTGTAGGCTTTTGATATATAACCTTTACCAGGTTAAGGAAGTATTGGTCTAGTCCTTGTTTGCTAAGAGGTTTTTTGGTGTTTTTTTAAAAATCATAAGTAGGGGGGCGCCTGGGTGGCTCAGATGGTTGAGCGTCTGCCTTCGGCTCGGGTCGTGATCCCGGGGTCCTGGGATCGAGTCCCGCGTCAGGCTCCCTGCTCCTTGGGAGCCTGCTTCTCCCTCTGCTTCTCTCTCTCTCTCTCTCCCTCTGTCTCTCATGAATGAATAAATAAAATCTTAAAAAAAAATAAATAAAAATCATAAGTAGGTGTAGAACTTTATCAAATGCTTTTTCTGCATCAACTGAGATACAGTCATGATTTCTCTCCCTCATCTACTAATATGTTAAATTATTTGGTTGTATTTTCTGACGATAAATCTTGCTTGAGTTCCTATGATAAATCCCATCTGCTTGTGATTAATTTATTTAAAATACACTCTCTGATTCATATAGTGAATGTGTGGTTTAGGATTTTTACAGCCATCTCACAAGTGAAATGAGATTCTAATTTTCTTCTCTTTAACTGTCATTGTTCGGTTTTGGGATCAAGGTTACACTAACCTCATAAAAGGAGCTGGGGAGCTCTCGCTCTTCTACTTGCTGAAACAACTTTTTACATAAGATAGAAATTAACCCTCCTTTGAAGTCTGGTAAAACTTACTTGTAAAACCACCAGGCCTAGTTTTCCTTTGGTGAAGAGGGGAAGAAATGTTAACTTTCCCCTTAATTTCTTTGGTACTTAGTATTTTATATTTTATAGTTTTCTATGAATTTAGCCATTTCATTCAGGAATTCTAACACTTTAATGTACAAAATGCTCTTTATGTCTCCAAGGAAATGAGAAAAAAAACAGAAGTCCTATTCAGCAGAAATTTTCTTTCAAAATGGTAAGCATTTCTCAGCCTTGAGGAGAACAGCGTAGGACTCTGAGAATGGCCAGGCAGTTTGCCCAGGAAGAACACTTGGCCCACAAAATGGGCATGGCCTTGGATCGCTGGTAAAACCCAAAGTTCCAGTGACTCTAACAGACCAACGGTTCTGTGGCTGGACAGGCAAGATAAGACTGATTTGGGGCGCCTGGGTGGCTCAGTCAGTTAAGTGTCCAACTCTTGATTTTGACTCAGGTCATGATCTCAGGGTCATGGGATCAAGCCCCGAGTTGGGCTCCCTGCTGAGCATGGAACCTGCTTAAGATTCTCTCTTTCCTTCTCTCTCTGCCCGGCCCCCACCCCTGCTCATGCGCGCTCTCGCTCTCTTTCTCTCTCTCAAAAAAAAAAAAGAGCAAGCATGTCTATGGAAAGTACAGCCCCTTCGGGGGCAGACATCATTCTAATCTTGAGAGAACTACCCATCAGGAAATCAGGACAGAAGAATGGCATTTTGAAGAATAGAGCAAAAACATGTTTTTCAGACATAACAGAACTGTCTTTTGTCCTCCCATATATATGTAGCTACTCTGATGGTATTAGATGCCAACCTTTCAGTGATGAGCCAAAACGTCAGCAGGGGCTCCCATCCCAAGATCCTCAGACCAGGTTCAAAAAGCCACCCACAGAAAACTCTAGGGAGCTCATTGGGCAGTCCAGAGTTTCTTGCATTCTAACCATCTGTGAGATGAGGGGTAGCTCATGGAATGAATGGTGGGTATTCCCGGGCTTTCAGTTCAATATTCTTTCTTAGAAGTCATTAAGTTTTTGCTAAGGCAGACCTCTCCCAGAAGCTTCTATCTGAAATTTAATCAGGTCAGTGCCAAAGTCAAACTTAGAGGGGAATCCATGGAAATCCTTGCCAGATGGTAAATGTGTATCATCCTTTCCTTCTGTAGGAACTTACCTATCAGAGAAGGAGGGAGATCTGACTCCAAATTTTCTGAGTGTTGGCAGGAGTAGGAAGGAAGAAGGTATTAAAGCTCGAGGCCATGTGGAAAGAGTAGGAAGGAAGTAGGAAGTAGGAAGGAGTAGGAAGGAAGAAGGTATTAAAGCTCGAGGCCATGTGGAAAGAGATCTTCTTGTGCCAAGTGCCTTTCAGAGTTAGATGACCTGGACACCCTCAGGGAGCTCCTCCACCTGAAGGCTCAGTCCTCAGAAGGACCTCAAGGTCATGGTCAGATGAACCTGGGACTCAGGCTATCACCTCCGTGTTGTGTCCACAGCAGGGATGTTGGTATATAAAGGAAAATTTACACAGAAAAAAACAGTGTCCACAAAGCCCCAAGTGGTGAACTAGGAGAGAGAGAGACTGATGTACAAGGAGGGGCGCTTCCCGGCCAGAAGGTGCAGAGACTCCGTCATCTTCAAGCTGATCTTCAAGGCAACTGGGTTCTGCATGGTGAAACTCATCTCCAGGGCACGGCTCAGGTCCATGCTGTGCCTGGCTTTCTCTGTGGCACGGTACCACCTGGATGCATGTATGTGGGTGGCTCTATGAAATGGAACTTTGTCGCCACCTTATGCTTCATCTTCAGCGGCCGGGCCATGGATATAACAGGGCAGGTTCTGCCACCCTGGTCTGAGTGGGCTTCATGGAGCACACAGGCAGCAGATGGGTGAAGGCTCAGCTTCTCTATCATGTATTGGCTTTTGAAGTTGGTCTGGGATCTTTAGTTCTTGGGTTGGACGCAGGCACAGTACCGGGAACTAGTCCAGCTCATGGAAGTTGGGCCTCATGGCTTCTCCTTGGCCTCTAGTGCTGATGACAGGTTCTCCTCTCCCTGGGTTTTGTTTCAGCACAGCACCATTAACCCCCACGGTCACAGGCTACGGCAGAAGGCCAGACGCCTTCCCATTTGGGTGGGATTGGCTCTCACGAAGGTATAGAGAGAAAGTGGATGTAGAGTAGGATCATCTTCCCCTCGGAACTTGAGCCCCATCTCTCAAGAGCTGTTATTTACACTTGGAACAATGACTTCTTGGATACCGATTGTCCCTTTGAAAAAGAAGTGCTTGGCAAGCTCAGGATCCTTCTGCTAGGCAGTGGGGCCAGTGGGAAGGGACAAGAGCAGCCTTCTTCCTCCCCTTCTAGAACAGTCACTCATACTTCTCCTAGTACCTCAAGTGTTTTAGAGGTGCCCTAGAAGTTTCACTACTACTATGGGAGCCCCCCCTTTTTTTAAGATTTTATTTGTTTGACAGAGAGAGAGACAGCGAGAGAGGGAACACAAGCAGGGGGAGTGGGAGAGGGAGAAGCAGGCTCCCCGCGGAGCAGGGAGCCCAGATGTGGGGCTCAATCCCAGGACCCCGGGATCATGACCTGAGCCGAAGGCAGACACTTAGCGACTGAGCCACCCAGGCACCCCGGGAGCCCTCTTTTCTTATTTTTAAATCTCCATTATGTCCCTAGATACTTTCCCTCTTTTTTTTGGTTCTGTGTTTTATTTGCACCCAACTCTTTTTGTTTTTAATAAGTGTTACCAGAAGTATGCTTAGCTTATCTATCTTTTCAAGGACAAGACTTTCTTTTTTTAATACTCTATATATTTAAAAAAATTATTTATAAAAAATTGTGACATAACATAAAATGTACCATTTTAACCATTTTAAGTATACAGTTCAGTGGCATTTAGTACATTTACACTTTTATGCAAACATGACTGTCATCCATTCACAGAACATTTGTCACCTTGCAAAATTGAAATTTTTTTTAGATTTAGTTATTTATATTAGAGAGAGAGAACATGAGCGGTGGCGGAGGGGGGCAGAGGCAGAGAGAGAAGTAGACTCCCCGCTGAGCAGGGAACCGATGTGGGGCTCAATCCCAGGACCCCGGGATCATGACCTGAGCCAAGGGCAGATGCCACAGAATTGAAATTCTATACTCATTAAACAATAACTTCCCATTCTCCCTACCCTATCCCACACCTGGCAACCACCCTTGAACTTTCTGTCTCTGTGAATTTGACTATTCTAAGCATCTCATATGAGTAGAATCTTACAATATTTGTCCTTTGGTGTCTGGTTTATTTCACTTAACGCATCCACAAGGTTCATCCATGTTGCAGTATGTGTCAGAATTTCCTTCCTCTTTAAGGCTGAATAATATTCCATTGTAGATATATACACATTTTGTTTAAAGATTATTTATTTGTCAGAGACAGAGAGAGAGAGAGAGAGAGAGCACAAGCAGGGGGAGCAGTAGAGGGAGAGGGAGAAGCAGGCTCCCCGCCGAGCAGAGAGCCCGATGCGGGGCTCGATCCCAGGACCCTGGGATCATGACATGAGCTGAAGGCAGCTGCTTAACAGACTGAGCTGCCCAGGCGCCCCCTACATGTTGTTTATCCATTCATTGGTCCGTGGACATTTTGGGTTGTTCCTACCTTTTAGCTACTGTGAATAATGCTGCTGTGAACATGGGTGTACAAGTATCTCTTTTGGGTACATACCCAGAAGTGGAATTGCTGTGTCATGTGGTAATTTTATTTTTAATTTTTCTAGGAACTGCTGTACTGTTTTCCATAGTAGCTATACCATTTTATGTTCCCACCAGTGGTGCACGGGGTTCCAATTTCTCCACATCCTTGCCAACACTTGTTATTTTCTCGTCTCTGTTTTGTAATTGCCATCCTAATGCATGTGACTCTATAGTATTTTTAAGTGTCAATTTCATTTATTTTTAGTCTTCTCATTTTTATTTTCTTCCTTCTCATTTCTTCACTTTTCCCCTAGTGTTCATTTTTTCCAACTTCTTGAGAAGAAAGCTTGGTTGGTTTATCTTCAAGTTTATCGTGTTTTGCTAAATGCTAAGAGGAACAATGGAACAAGAAGACAATCATCATAAGCATATTCTTGCATCTAGTAACAGACTCAAAAATAATCAATGACAACTGACAGAAACGCAGGAATAGATGAATCAATTAGAGTTGATCTTTACATACCCCCTTTTTTCCCCCCAAGATTTTATTTATTTATTTGACAGAGAGACACAGCGAGAGAGGGAACACAGGCAGGGGGAGTGGAAGAGGGAGAGGCAGGCTTCCCGCCGAGCAGGGAGCCCAATGCGGGGCTCGATCCCAGGACCCTGGGATCATGACCTGAGCCAAAGGCAGACGCTTACTGGCTAAGCCACCCAGGCGCCCCTTTATATACTCCTTCCAGTAACTGATAGATTACATAGAGATACCTAAGCCAAGATACTGAATGATAGCTAATAAACTCAAGATACTAGATATATCCAAAATATAGGACAAACTGAATATTCCCGGAGAGAGTAAAAATAGGAAGACTGTCAAGGCTAATTTTTATTTTTTATTTTTATATTTTTTAAAGATTGATTTATTTATTTGAGAGAGTGAGAATGAGAGAGAGAGAGAGAGAGAGAGAGAGAGAAAGTACATGAGAGGGGGGAGGGTTAGAGGGAGAAGCAGGCTCCCTGCCGAGCAGACAGCCCGATGTGGGACTAGATCCTGGGACGCCCAACCAACTGAGCCACCCAGGCGCCCTAAGGCTAATTTTTAAATTTCACCTGTATACTCCTGTATTGTTCAGATTTTTATTTATTTATTTTTTTTAAAGATTTTTATTTATTTGACAGAGACAGACACAGCGAGAGAGGGAACACAAGCAGGGAGAGTGGGAGAGGGAGAAGAAGGCTTCCCGCAGAGCAGGGAGCCCGATGCAGGGCTCGGTCCCAGGACCCCGGGATCATGACCCGAGCCAAAGGCAGATGCTTAACGACTGAGCCACCCAGGTGCCCCTTGTTTGGATTTTTAAGTAAAGATTTTATTTATATATTTGAGAGAGAGAGCACACGCAAGAGAGCAAGAGAGAGCACAAGCGGGGCGGGGGTTGGTGCAGAGGGAGAGGGACAAGCAGACCCCAGCTGAGCAGCGAACCTGATGCAGGGCTTGATTCCAGGACCCCAGGATCATGACTCAAGCTGAAGGCAGATACTTAACCTACAACCACCCAGGTGCCCCTATTTGTAGAATTTGTATATTATTTGTATACTTCAAAGAACAATAAGAGATGAAAGGCAAAAAAGCAATAGTGGTTCAACTGGCTGGCTCACATTTTTCCACCACCATACTTAGTCAAAGCCTTGATGAAATCAAAATATATAGGGAGGGGTGCCTGGCTGGCGCAGTCAGAAGAGCAGGCAGCTCTTGATCTCCAGGTCGTGAGTTCGAGCCCCATGTTGGGTGTAGAGATTACTTAAATAAATAAACTTTAATTTTTTAATTTTTTAAGATTTTATTTATTTATTAGAGAGAGAGAGAGCAGAGGAGGGGCAAAGGGAGGGGTGGGAGAGAGAGAGAGAGAGAATCTCCAACAGACTCTACGCTGAGTGGGGAGCCAGATCCCACAACCCTGAGATGAGGACCAGAGCTGAAATCAAGAATCTGACGCTCAACTGACTGAGCCACTCAGGCGCCCCAAATAAATAAACTTAAAAAAAATACATAGGGATTATTACAATTCCCAAATTATAAAACTCATTTACAAAGTAGGAAATAAAAGCAATGTGGGAAAATACATATGGTAAGTACTTAAGGACTATATTTAGTTCCTACAAGCACTTGGGTATAAGGTACATTGCATTGCTGAACTGCAAAAGCAACTCACCATGGGTCAGAACACAGGTAGGTAGATTTCAATTCCCATCTAGCAAGTGTCTTTAGTAGCAAGTTTGAGAGAATGTGTCAGTCCACTTTGGAAGAGTAGGAAAAGAAGGGTCGTAGGGCACTTGGGTGGCTCAGATGGTTAAGCATCTGCCTTCGACTCAGGTCATGATCCCAGGGTCCTGGCTCAGCGGGGAGCCTGCTTCCCCCTCTCCCTCTGTCTCTCCCCCTCCTCATGCTCTCTCTCTCTCTCTGTATCTCTCTGTCTAAAATAATTTTAAAAAAGAAAGAAAGAAAAGAAGGGTTATAGAGGCAAATCCAGGCATACTCACCCCAGCACTGTACAGAAAAGGTAGAACTTTGCTCAACATTATTTGAGTATTTCTATTGATGTGAATGAAACTAACTCTCTTAGCTTGGTGCCATTAGGCAATTAATTCATTAATTTACTCAATTTTCCTTCTTCTGAGACCAAGCATCAAACATCTTTCTGACTCCCAGGCAGGTCTAGCTGCATGATTTTAGAATACTGATGCTATTGAAAGCAATAAGTCAGTCCTTGCAACTCTGATTTCTCATAGTAAATCAATGATGTGGATTCTGATCACATATTGTCTTCCCGAATATTAGACTATAGAGAGAGAATATGTGAATTATTTCCCGTTTGTGTGAGCTACTTTTTTAAAATTGGCATCCTGGCACTTACTTTAGGCTGTTGTGTTTTAGTTGGCGTGGTCAAGAGCACATTTCTCATCCTGGAAAGTAAAAGTCCAGATATAATTGTTTTCCCCAATGACATAGCAAACATGCCACTTCCAGATGGCCCTTACTTTACTTGAACCAAGTACTTTATAATTTACTTTACTTGAACCAACTCTGGCCTTTGTGATCATCAGTTTCTTTTCTAAGGGGTCACATACATTCTATGTAATAATCCAGTTGAAAATTTTCCTAGCAAACAACTAGAAACTGATCTGAGATCCTCGAATTTGTCTTCCCCCCCCTTTTTAATATTTACCTATCTGCAGTTATCTGACACTTCTCTTATAATTATGATTTCTCCATGAATACTCAAGGTAGTTCCGCAAACAGCCCCTTCCTACTGTATCATATGTACAGCTCAAACAGAAAAGAAAAAAGTGCCAAAGTCAAATTTTCTTAAGTAATTTTCAATTTACCCATTCAGTCATCTATCCTCTTAAGAAACATGTGCAGGGCACCGCCTGGGTGGCTCAGTTGGTTAAGTGACTGCCTTTGGCTCAGGTCATGATCCTGGAGTCCCGGGATCGAGTCCCACATCGGGCTCCCTGCTCAGCGGGGAGTCTGCTTCTCCCTCTGACCCTCCCCCCTCTCATGCTCTCTCTCTCTCTCTCAAATAAATAAATAATCTTAAAAAAAAGAAAAGAAACGTGCAGATTTCTGGAAAGAGCGTGCTATATAGCATTGGAAAGAAATAAAACACAGTGTTCTTGCCTAGGATTGGAGAAGTGGAGGGTGGAAAGAGTGTGTGGTAGATAATATATATCTACAACAGGAAACAACTAGCAAACTGAAACAAGTTCATTACAATATCACATTTCCAACTGGGACGCCAAGTGCTTAGAGAACCTCTACTCACTTGGTCAATAAAATTTTACTAAGCATAGAGTAATTAACATAAACTAAGGGAGAGATTGGTTAGTGTAAATTGAAGTTATTATAGAAATTTTTGTTTGAACAGCAATCTTCAATGTGGGGTCCTCATACCCCTAGGGGAACATGAATATTTTCCAAGAGGAGCCAAGTTCTAGGGTGACCAATTGTCCCAGTTTATCCAGAACTGTCTTGGTTTTAGCACTAAAAGTCTCACATCCTAGGAAGTCCCTCAGTCCCTAAGGCTGGATCACAACTTACCTATTTCCTCCTCTCTAAAACGGATGTGCCCGAGATTTTGCCTGGTTTTCCTTTCCCACCACCCACCTTTTCATCAAGTGCCAGTCTCTCACTTTATATAAGCCGTGACTCCTATTCATTCCTGAATTTATTATGACTTGCCTGGACTCGATAAACCTCCAGGGTACCTGAAAAAAAAAGACAATTAGAAATATATTTTTTAAGAGTTTTATTTATTTGAAAGAGAGAGAGCTCAAGCGGGGGTGGGGGTGGGGGGGAGAGGCAGAGGGAGAAGCAGGCTCCCCGTGGAGCAGGGAGCCCTACACAGGGCTCGATCCCAGGACCCTGGGATCATGACCTGAGCCAAAGGCGGACAGTTAACGGACTGAGCCACCCAGGCACCAGGACATTTAGAAATATTGATATGGGCACAGCCTCCTTTAATATAGGCATCATAGCTCCTTGGAAGGGCATCTCATCTTTCAGTCACATATTGTGATGGTTAATTTTATGTGTTAATTTGACTGGGCCATGGGGTGCCCATATATTTAGTTAAACATTATTTCGAGTGTGTCTGTGAGGGTGTTTCTGGATGAGATTAATGTTTGAATTGGTAAACTGAGTGAAGCAACTTGCCTCCCTATTGTGGGTGAGCCTCATCCAATCATTGAAGGTCTGAATAGAACAACAAAGGCAGAGTAAGGGGGAATTCACTCTCGCTGCCTGGTTATCTTCAAGCTGGGCCATCAGTTTTCTCTTGCCTTTGGACTCAGATTTGGACTGGAACTGACACCATCAGCTCTCCTGGTTCTCAGGCCTTTGGACTTGGGCCGGAACTATGCCATTAGCTCTCCTGGTATCTAGCTTGCTGACTGCAGACCTTCGGACTTCTCAGCCTCCATAGATACATGAGCGAATTTCTTATAATAAATCTCTTATCTGTCTATCTGTCTATCGCTATACATAAATATACACAACTGTATGTCAATAAGAATAGATGACTTAAATGAAACAGATACTTTTTTGGAAAGACACCAATAGAATATATCTGTAACTATCATTTATCTGTCTAGATATAGATACCAGTCAAAGGAAGAACATGCTTAGGTATAAGTGATAGTTGCGTAACCGGTGAGTAAACTAGAAAACAGTGAATTGCACACTTTAAATGGGTGGAATTTATGGTGTGTGAGTTATACTCACTAAAGCTGCTGAGAAAATAGTTATTAAAACACAGAAGTATATCCCAAGGGCGGAAATGGTATAGAGCATGAGCCACTGCTCAGAAAGCAAAAGAAAACAGGGCTTTGAAGAGAAAGCCCAGCTGAGAGAGGCCGTAGGGTTGGAGAGAACCCCAGATGTAGGAGGCAGTGGGAACTGGGAAATATTATGGGCAGAGAGGAGGGGGGAGGTAGGTCCTGACGTGGAGACCGAGTGCCCCCAAAGAATTTTGTCTGCTTTAGTTTTGTCAAGGGCCAGCCTTTGGATGATCTCTGAAGGAAGGTCCTAGAGCCTTGAGGAGGAGAATGTATTATGTCAGCACCTGACCTTTGTGACATAGGCACGAGATGCCAGGCAGAACTGCCCCCCAAGGAATGGGGCTCATAGCTCCCTAGGGGGGCGGCAACGCCGCCCCTTAGACAAAGTTCAGTCTCCCAGAAGTTTTCACCAGCTGGCCCCACGGCTGCTGGTGGTGCTGCTCCCACTGCTGGGCGTGCTGAGGGCCCGGCCGAGCCAGAGGACATCAGCATCAGGGGTGACAAGGAGTCAGGGAAACCGGATGGGCAGGAAACCAGGATGCTTGCAGAATCCCTGACTCAGGTTTAGGGGAGCAAAAATCTGTAACAGAAGACCTCCTCCTGGCTGGAGGACCACCGAGGGCAAGGTTCGGACAGAAATCTGGGTCAGAGTGAGTTTAGGGTGACAGATGCTGGGGACAGAGGGGGTGTAGCTACCATTTTGTGACTGTCCCTCTCTCTCCCAGGTTCCTCACTGCTGAAGTGCCTTGTGAAACACAGCTCACAGCTCAGAGGAACCCTCATTGGTAAGAGCTCACAGCACCAGAACACCACAATTTCTCATCCCACCTCAGCGGCCATCCTCAAGCCCCCTTCTCCACCTCCGTTCTAACCCCCCCCCCCCCCCACCATTCTTCTCCTCATCTCTCACCTCCCCTGGAGCATTTTGCCAGCTCTTCTGACCCCAAAGGTGCAAGGATTTAGGGTCTTGGTAAATCAGTCTTCAGAGCCAGAAGTGGACCAATTCTCCCAATATCTTAGATTCTGTTTCTTTCTCTACAGGTCCCATGGGCTGTGTCTTCCTCCCTAGTGCACCCAGATGACTGATGCTGTCCTTCAGCTCCCAAGAGGCAGCTCTGATTCTCCATCCTTATACATCCCTCATCAATGGCTGACTGCAAAGTGAGAGGCCAAGTTTAGACCCAAGCTCCCACCCAAACACTCAGAGAGCCTAGTGCTACAGGGCTGGGGGTCTCCTTGTCCTGCCACCAACAGCTACACCAACCCTGGGCTGGAGCCACACTTGCGCACAGAAGGCCCTGATTTCTCAGGCAGGTCTGGCCTCTGAGATACTGGTCCTGATTCTGCCAGGTCTCTCGTCTCTGGTCTTGAGGCCGCAGCCCCTTCTGATTCAAGGCGATGTTGCCTCAAAACAAGGACCAGGTGCTGCTACAGAACGCAGCGCCCCCTGGGCACCCCTCTCTGGGCCCCTCTCAACTTGTGCACTCCCCACCCAGCAACCTACAGCCTCTGCCTCCCCCGCGACCACCCCCTCTCTTCCACTCCCCTTGCTCCCCTCCACCAGGGTCGCACTCTCCAGGCTCCCATTTCTACTCTTCTGACTCAAATTCTGACTTTATCCTACACCCTTACTCTTCCTCTCTCCCAAGTTCCCCCAGTTTCTTTCATCAGAATTACCTCTCTCTTTCCTGCCCCCCGTCTTCCTCGCCCTCCCACCAGCTACACTCCTCCCCTACTCACACGCATTCCTCCTCTCCCTCTCAGCTACAGAACACCTCTCTCCCCCACTCTCATTGCCAGTCTCCTTCCCCCACAGGAGACCGCCCTAGCTCCACCGTCACTTCCCCGACCCTCAGCCTACCTTCTGGTGGGGTCCACTCAAACAGACAGACATCGCCTTGGCATCAGTACGGGGACACCAGCTCCCCTGGGGCGGTGGGGGAATGCGTGGCAAGCGAGAGGGACCCTGCAGAGTTCAGGGACCCAGGAGCCCTGGCCCATGCCCTGGTGGCCCATCTGGGGCACCGGCGCATTGCACACGACCTGCGGCTCCTGCTTTTGCAGCGCCTGTGGCTAGGGAGAACTGGCCAGGCCCCAGTTGTAGAATATCCCATTTGCCTGGTGTGCCTCAAGCCGCGCAGCCCCTCTTGCCCCATCCCCAGGTACAGGACTGGACCCCGGCTGCTTGCCTTCCCCCAGCTACTGCCCTGTGCACAGGGCCAGGAATCCGGACCACTCCGCATAGGCATTGGTTTTGGCCTCCGCCTGCCTCGGGGCCAGGCCAGGGCCTTGCATCTCTTGCCAGAAAGAAGGCCAGAGGAAGCAGGGCCTCAGGGCAAGGCTGCTCGGGCCCATGGATATCAAACCCGAGCATCCCAGTCTCCAGCAGCTCAAGCAGCAGGGGCTCAGGCGCGGGCCCATCCAGCCCGGGGCACATCCTCCGAGGCCATGAGTCTCAGATCTACAGGCCTTCAGTCACCAAACTCTATGCGCTTTTCAGGGCCTCTACCTCAGGCACCCAAACAAGCCACTGTCTCCCTGAAACCCAGGCCCTTCTCTGTGTCCATGGGGCCTGCCTCTCCAGAGCCCATTCTCCAAAAGTCACCACCCTAGTTCCAGAGCCGAGGAGGCTCTCTGGAGCACCTCCTCCGAACCCCGCTGCCCCCACCAGGCCCCAGATCTTAGGGAGTCCCCGAGACACCCTGAAGGGCTGGCTGGCAGGAGGTCAGGTGTGTTCTCCAGCCTTGAACCCTGGGAGCCCCTTATGGAGTCTGCTCTCTCCTGGCTGAAGAGGATGAAGGGCACCTTAGACCCCATTCAGCCTGTAGTGTATCAATAAAGCCCGACCCTGCAAAACTTGTGTCTGATGTGGAAATGTTGGGGTTTGGAGTGAACAGTCAAGAAAGAAGCCTTGAGACGCCTTTGGTGCAAAAAAGTGGTTTTATTAAAGCACGTGGATAGGACCCGTGGGCAGAAGGAGCTGCACTGGGGTTGTGAGGAATGGCTGATTATATACTTTCAAGTTGGGAGGGGGTTAGGGATAGCCTAAGTCTCTAAGGAATTTTGGAAGCAAGGTTTCCAGGACCTTGAGGGGGCTAGCTATTGTTAGGAAAAGGTCATTTATTACTGTCTAATAAAATGTTAGTCATGAGACCCTTCAGATGTTTATCAGTGGGCCATATGCTTGGAGGATGATCGCTACCATATATCTTGGGGTTAGAGATAAAGGAAGTTTTCAAAGGAATTTTTATTTGTTAAAGGACACGTCCAGGATCCTGCACAGTTGGGATAATGTTAAGCTAAGGTTGCCTTTTGCCTCTAGCAAAGTATTAACATTGAGGCAGTGGAGTTTCTAGGGGAAGGTCACCCCCCACTCCCCTGTCTCAAGGACTTGTCAATGGGCTGTTAAGTTACAAAGAAATCTAATTTTTTCTTTTGCCTTCGTTTCCCACATTGATGGAGGGTAGTCGGAAGGCAGGCAGGCAGGGGTAAGTGCTCCCCCTCCCCGTCCGTCCTAAGAGGAAACCACCCTTAAAAGGAAAAAGCCCCCATCCTGTTATTCTAGGCTTTACTCAGTGTCCCAGCTTTAAGTCTTTCAACTGGGAGGATTTACAACTTCAGAAAGGAAGGGAATGGCCTTGGGTGTCCTAACCCAGGCCCCGGGGGAGGGAGGGGCAGGTCAACAGCCAGTGGGATATTTAAGCTAAGAGCTTGATCTAGTGGCCTGTGGCCGACCAGCGTGCCTTAAGGCAGTGGCAGCCCCGCCCTCTTGATCCCTGAGGCTACTATGAAACACCACCCTGGAAGAAGCCCTCCACCCTTTCCCACCTGAACAATTACCTGATAGGTAGATGAGCGTGTGGACAAAAAACCTGATTGGGTGACAGTCCCATGGAGGGTTAATCAGATTAAAACAGCCCCACCAAATCACCCATAAAAACCCCTAGATTTAACCACCACATTGGCAACCCTCTCGGGTCCCCTCCCTCTGTCGGAGCTCTGTGCTGTCGCTCAATAAACTTTGCTTTGCTACCCACCACTCTTCGTCTGGTCTACCTTTTCATTCTTCGAAGTGGCATGACACAGTGGGTAGCTGAACCTACTGGGGACCACAACTAAACAAGGGGAGGCGGAGAGTCAAACAGGGTGACCAGGAGAGTAGGTGCCATGTATCTGAGGAGGGCATGGAGTCCATAAGGCCTGAGCACCTGAGATGTGCAGACAGTTCTGCGGGGCCCTTTACACATTTAATTCAATGTGGTGGGACAGACAACAGCATTCCCAAAGATGAAGCCACTGGGCTCCTTCCTGAGTGCACCTTAGGTTAACAAGAATGCTTACTTAGGCAGCCAGGGAAGCAGCAAGAGGTGTCTCCTTGAAGGGACGGACATTCCTAGGGTTCACTTGCAGAGAAACATGAAGAGTCTCACGTTGAAGATCGGAAACCCAAGGGACCCCCTCAGGAAGATGGAAATGCCAGGCAAAAAAGAGACCTGCCCTGCCTGGGAGCCAAGTTGCCTCCCTCTGAGGGTGTCAGCAGGGAGCAGCCCCCTCCCAAACGCTTGAATGCTGTCGTGTGCAGAGCCACAAGAATGGCCAACTCTCAAATCTGCCAGCCACAGGGGATAGGTGCTTGGCTAAGGTAAATTGCGGTTTCCTTAAACCAGGCAGTGGTGGATTGAGGATTTGAAGCCAGTTTTATTTTAAAGCCCACTCTGCCTCCATTAAAAGGCAAAAGACACAGTTCATGTTCCCAAATGCTGAATTTCCAAGGTGTGTGACCTGCAACAAATCACTCCGTCTCTGAGATAAAAGGTAAGGACTGAGCTTCTGTATCACTCCTGAAATGGGGACAGCCGTAACCAAGGATGTTTTTTTAAGTCATCTCTACATCCAACGTGGAGCTCAAAGCTCAAATTTATAATCCTATGATCAAGTCACATGCTCTACCAAATGAGCAAGCCAAGAGCCGCCACAGATTTATTAAAGGTTTGCTAACATCCCTTAACTTTTAGGGATCACCAAGCCGAGCCCCTGGAAGAGGAGCAAGCCTCGCGACCCTGCACAAACATGGCGGAGGCTGACGTCACAAGGGGGACGGAATCCTGAGGGGGTTGTTGGGGCACCGGCCCGCTAGTGCTGACGCGTATTGGCGGTCCTGCGCCTGCGCAAGGGGAGCAGCGGGCTAGGTGCGCGTGCGCACTGCGCGACACGCAGACCCGGTTAAAGACGGGCGGTGGAGATCCGGGTCACTGAGTGTCGTTTTGGCAAATCGCTGGGTTAGAGTTTTGGCAGCTCGGAGGTTGTGACAGAGGAGTCGGGAATCTTCCTGGCGGCCACAGGACCAAGTTAAATAGCGACCGGGACAGGGGTCAAAAGCCGGCGCGGCATGTCCCGGGTGCCGCGGTACGTACAGTGAAGCGCGCCGCGAGCAGAATGGGCCGGCGACGGGCGCCAGAGCTGTACCGGGCCCCGTTCCCGTTGTATGCGCTTCAGGTCGACCCCAGCACGGGGCTGCTCATCGCTGCAGGCGGAGGAGGCGCTGCCAAGACGGGCATAAAGAATGGCGTGGTGAGAGCTCAGGGCCACTGGGGCCGGGTCACGCCAGGGGTGATGGTGGTAGGGGATCTTGGGGATGGTCGCACCTCAAGCTTCAGACCTTACCTCTCCCCGGTGGGAAGTCTAGGCTTTTCGGGCGCCCCAGCGCGAATTTCAGCTAAGAACTTACTCACCAGCAACTCCTAAGGTAGAGTAAAAATACACAGCGCCGCTTAGGCAGGAACTTAGGCTTCAACTCGACCTCAAGAGCAGCTCCAGGGGTCTTAATCCTGGACTTTTCTGGGGGCGCCGCAAAGACTTGTCCCACTGCTCTCCAGCAGCGGCAGGAATGCTGCATTTGGCCTTTAGGCTAGGTTTCTTCACTCCTCTGAGGGTCACCCTGTTATTTTGTGAACTGGAAGTATTAATCCTAACCCTCCTTCCTGTACAGATTTGTGCGGTTTGAAAGAAAGAAACCAAGAAAGGGAAAGAAGCAAGCAGGCTGGAAAAAGCCTTTTAAAGTAGAAAGTGCAGTAATCAAAGGGGTATGGCTTTAGACTATAGGATCTAAGTTTGCCCTTGAGGTGCACTCTGGGCACCCCTGAACCTTGCTCATCCTGGTTCTCTCTTCCACAGCACTTTCTACAGCTAGAGCAGATTAATGGGCGCCTGAGTGCCTCTTTGCTACACTCCCATGACACAGAGACACGGGCTACCATGAACTTGGCACTGGCTGGTAACATCCTTGCCGCAGGGCAGGATGCCCACTGTCAGCTCCTGCGCTTCCAGACCCATCAGCAGAAGGGCAAAACCAAGGCAGAGAAGGCAGGTGAGAAGCTCCCTCTTTCGCTTTGGGGAAAGGGTTAAATGAGTAAGATCACTTATTTTGGTTTCTAAAAGAAGTGGGGCTGGAAGTGTGGGTTGTGGTAGCAGGGAAGAAGCCAGATGTTCACTACTAGGGAGGAGACCAGTGCTACTTACTATAGAAGCTGGAACCTGGCAGGCTGTTTGTATTGCAGGTTGCAAGGAGCAGGGGCCTCGACAGAGGAAGGGGGCAGCCCCAGTAGAGAAGAAGTCTGGAGCTGAAACCCACCAGGGGGGGATAGAACTCAGTGTAGAGAATTTGCAAGCGGTGCAGACAGACTTCAGCCCTGATCCGTTTCAGAAAGTTGTATGCTTCAACCATGATAACACCCTGCTTGCCACTGGAGGGACGGATGGCTACGTTCGTATCTGGAAGGTATGATTTTGGGGATTAGGGGATCAGTGTCGATAGCAACAAGGCCAGAATTGTGAGAAATCGAACCTCGGTTCTGGGAGACTTGTGAGTGAAGCCTGCACTGAGTGGCAGAGACGGGTGGGGATCATGGCGCCTTGCCAGTTACCTGGGGTAACCATGCTGGTGGTTTGGCTGCAGGTACCCAGCCTAGAGAAAGTTCTGGAGTTCAGAGCCCACGAAGGAGAGATTGAGGACCTGGCTTTGGGGCCTAATGGCAAGGTGAGGAAGTGAGAGGGTGGAGAAAGTAGGTGATGATGATGCTTGTCCAGTAGGTGGATCCCCTAACTGTCCATCCTTGGAATCTTGATTCCTGACTAGTTGGTAACTGTGGGCTGGGACCTTAAGGCCTCCGTGTGGCAGAAGGATCAGCTGGTGACACAGCTGCACTGGCAAGAGAACGGACCCACCTTTTCTAACACGCCTTACCGCTACCAGGCCTGCAGGTGTGAGACCCCAGAGGGTAGCTAAAAGAGGCCCAGCCTAGATTTGGTGGGGAGGGGGGAAGCTGGGGAGGGTTGCAACCTTGGTGGGTATTACCCCAGGCCTGACCAGGGTACAGGAGGGCACAAGCCTCTGAGAAGGGCTAGGCAGGCCCCGGGAGCTGAACAGCCTCTCCGCCTGCCCCCCCCCCCCCCCAGGTTTGGGCAGGTTCCAGACCAACCTACCAGGCTGCGACTCTTCACAGTGCAGATTCCCCACAAGCGTCTGCGCCAGCCCCCACCCTGCTACCTCACAGCCTGGGATGGCTCCACCTTCCTGCCCCTTCGGACCAAGTCCTGTGGCCATGAAGTCATCTCCTGCCTTAGTGTCAGGTGTGAGACAGTGGTGGCTTGACTGGTTGCGGGGTGCCTGGGGGAACTTGGGAAGGTGTCCAGTCTGAGGCTCTGAAGACCACTGTTAGTGAATTTTGCTGCACAGGCCTCCAGAACAGTGTACACTTTGTTTGTTGCAGTGAGTCGGGTACCTTCCTAGGCCTGGGCACAGTCACCGGCTCTGTCGCCATCTACATAGCTTTCTCTCTCCAGGTAAGGCGTAGAGGTGGGCACAGCCCTGGGGGCTCTTGAGGGGGAGAATCTAGACCTGCTTCAATCTAAGTGTGCGGGAAGGAGTCTGGCCCAGCCCATAGAGGGAAGGCCATCTGGGGACAAGGGAGCATGTTTTCCAGAAGGAATGTTTCCAACTAGGCCTTGCCTCACTAGTTCTTCTGTCTCCAGCGCCTCTACTATGTGAAGGAGGCTCATGGCATTGTCGTGACGGATGTGGCCTTTCTACCTGAGAAGGGTCGTGGTCCAGAGCTCCTCGGGTTCCATGAAACTGCCCTGTTCTCTGTGGCTGTGGACAGTCGTTGCCAGCTGCACCTGCTGCCCTCGCGGAGTGAGTCATTGGGGTGGAGGGTACCTACCTCTAGCTATAGCAGAAACTTGCCCCCTGGAGAATGGGCTGCTTGTCTGTAGCCATCTGCCCCCCCTCTTAAACGGTTCTGTTCTTAGGGCTGTGAATCCCTTTGCCTGCTGACTTCTTTCCTTACTCTCGTGCAGGGAGTGTTCCTGTCTGGTTGTTGCTCCTGCTCTGTGTCGGGCTTATTGTTATGACCATCGTGCTGCTCCAGGGTGTCTTCCCAGGTTTTCTTTAGCCTTCATGCTCCTGGGGAATCGAGTGTGGACACTGCCATCTTATATACCAGAGTGGAGGCCTGCACCCCGTTGCTCACCCCACCTGGGTCCACAGTGGGGTTGCTTCTGATGAGACTGATGGGCACTGCCTGCCCCGCCCAGTGAAAGCTTGGCTATGGCCCTGTGTGACTCTGAGTCCTGGGAACCCTTCATCATCTGTGGATCCACCCAGGACAGTGGTACCTGCAGCCCAGGCCACTCCACCTGCATCTTTCCCTCTGCCTAACAGAGGCTCCAGAGTTGAGCGTGTCCTCTCTCCAGAAATATGTGAGGATGCCCAAGAACCTGAAGGTACTGCTGTCCATGAGTTGCTCTTCACATGAGCCCCTGGTGTTTGCTGGGGCAGGCCCTGGCCTGGGACTTGCAGTTAGGGAAGGAAGGGGCAAAAGGAAGACTCAAGCTGTTGTCTCTGGGTCCAGCTGGTAGCTCCAAGCCAGCTCGGCTACAGACACAGTAAGTTCCTGGATGGTCTACCCTAACCTTGAGAAAAGGGAAAATGAACCTCAGCCCGTTCTTCGGGAAAAGTTGATATTTAATAAATAAGCGAAGACTGAATTAAGACCCTGGTGGTACTCCTGTCAGCTCTTGCCTCTCTTGGAAGGGGAAGAGACCGCTGAGGTTGAGCAGCTCCGCCGAGGGCTGGAAGACGGCTTTGGTGTACTGATGTAAGGGGCGGGTCATGTAGCAGTGCTGCCAGGGGAACAGCCCTTCCAGGAAGCCAATGTGGCCACCCCGGGCTGTGATGAGCAGTGCCACGTGGGCAGAGCATTGGGCAGCCTGTAGGGGAAGGGCTTGGGGAGGGTTGGAGAGGAGGTCAGAACCCAGGCCTTTCCTGAGAGCCCAGGTGCTCTCCACTTGCACCTCATGGCCCATTTTCCCTGGGGCCTCTAAAGCATCCAGATTCAGGCTGCTCATCATGGATTGGGGAAAAGGGGTCGTCAGCTGCATTGAGGCAGAGCACAGGGGTCTGGATGGCATCTACCTTGGTTCTTGGGCTTGCTGTTTGGTAGTAGGTAACACAGTCTTGATATCCAAAGGCCACAGTTGCGTAGCGCTCATCAAACTGGTGGATTGTGCGGGCCTGCCCGGGGTCGAGGGTGGGATAGGCTAAGATGAGGCTAGGGAGTAGAAGATAACTGAACAACTTTGGGCAGGGGGTCGTGGTTGAAAGACTATACCTGTAGCATGAAGTCTACGTTCCCAACCTTTTCCATCACCTTTCTGTTTCTGCAAAAGAGTTCATAGAGGTTTGCCTCTCCTGGACCTGACCCTGTCTGTCTCATGAGTGAGCAAACCCAGATAGAGAACTGACCTGAGCACTGGGAGAACCTGGTGTGTCCGCCATCCCTCCCTGTCTTCTGCCTCCTCCCACTTGCCAAGACCCTGCCGGTTCACAATGTGGCAGAGCTCAGCAGCGAGGCGCTGACTGAAGAGCAGTGAGTGGAGTGGGGTCCCCAGGAAGCGGGTGGTCTCAGAGGAATCCCAGCACGCAGATAGAGTCAGTGCCACCACCAGCCTCGAAGCCTGCCCTGTTCGTGCTGGGTGGTTCAGCACTAGTACCCTGATGGGCCAGGGGCCACGAAAGAAGGGTTTGCATTAGTGAGCGGGCACGGAGGAGAGGGCAAGAAGGCATGGAGGAGGGAACAAAGGAAGACTGGGCCTTTGGGTCAAGCCCAGGCAACTCTTACCCTCCAAGAGAGATGCCCACGGCCAGCAGTGGAGCTTGGGAGTAGCGGTGCTTTGTGTGGTTCACGACTGTCTCCAGATCTTCAGTATTGTTGGCAGAAAAGGCCCTGTGGGTCTGAGGCAAACCAGATCATTGGGGAGGGAGGGAGGCCCTGGCCTGAAGGCGGAAAGGTGGAAGGGGCGTGGAAGGAGGATAGGTAAGGTAGAGCCCCAGGGTCAAGGATCTCTTAAGGGAGTGGGGGGAAGGGCTACAATGAGGAAGGAGGGTCCTCACGAGCAGTTCTTCCCCACGGCAGCCCCGGTTATTAAATACAACAGCTCTGTGGCACACATAGGTACATCTCAGCCAGACCCTCCCTAGAAGCCCCACTCCTCTCTGGTAGCCTTCAGAAACACCCCAGTCAGAAGGTGCCCTTCATATAGTGCCTTCTCCCCAGAGGTATCAGGGTCTTCAGTGACCTCCCTATTACAAGTTCTCAGACACCACCCACTTCTCTGGACTTGGCCCATCCTTACCTATAACCATCCCTCAGAGCTTGGTTGGCCAGTTGGAAGATATAGGAGTCCTGGCTACTGCCTGTGATACCAGGAAGCAGTAATACAATGGGCTGGGTAGTAGGGTCAGGGTACTGACTGCTGCTGTGCCGGCCGGCCCAGTCTAGCAGAAACGCTTCCATCTGGGGTGTGGAGGACTTCACTGTGGTTCAGGAGAAAAGGGTACACAAAGATACTATTAGGAATTCCATGTACTTCAAAAGGTTTACCTCTCTTGATCAACAAACAACTCCCAAACCTTCCCATTGGCATCATTTGAGGGCATACACTTTGCAAGACATTAAGATCCTTACAAGGTGTGGGGCACCTGGTTGGCTCAGTCAGTTAAGCATCTGCCTTCGGCTCAGGTGATGATCCCAGGGTCCTGGGATGGAGTTGGGTTCCTTGCTCAGCAGGGAGCCTGCTCCTCCCTCTGCCCCCGGCCCTGCTCATGCTCTCTCTCTCTCATATGCTCTCTTTCAAATAAAATCTTAAAAAAAAAAAGACCATAACAAGGTGTAATGGGACATAAATGATTAAATACTACCTCATGGTTGAGCAATTAAATAGCCCTTCCAGGGCGCCTGGGTGGCTCAGTTGGTTAAGCGACTGCCTTCGGCTCAGGTCATGATCCTGGAGTCCCGGCTTCAAGTGCCACATCGGGCTCCCTGCTCAGCAGGGAGTCTGCTGCTCCCTCTGACTCTCCTCCCTCTCATGCTCTCTGTCTCTCATTCTCTTTCTCTCAAATAAATAAAATCTTTAAAAAAAATTAAAAAAAAAATAGCCCTTCCATATAGCCACTCATTGTTACCCCCAACACACCGGGGTAGATGGGGCAAAGATTACCTTCAGTTTAAAGAAGGAAGACAGGATTCCCCGGTAGTTGCAGCCTCATGTTTACTCCTCTGTCCCTTCTTACCTCCAGTAAGGGACTGGAGGCTGAGACTGCAGTAAGACTCGGAAGATGGTTTGTAGCTGTCCCTCAAAACACCATAGCGTAGGGTAGAAAGTCTCCAGAGTGACTGGACAGTGTTGCTCCAGGAAGGCCAGAAACCAGGACCCAGTCACCAGTTGAGGCCTCTGCAACTACAACACAGTCTGCCTCACCCCCTGGTGTTTGCAAGGCCAGTGAGGCACCCGACACCAGCGTGACCCCTCTCCAGAGGCCAGCCTCAGGCGGTGAGAAATCTAGCACACCTCGGCCCAGAACGGCCAAGTCACTTCTGTGAACGTAGTCCAGCCGGAGCCCTCAAGAACTCCAGTCCTGGAGTGCCACCTCCCCGGCCTGACTGAACTGACTCAGTGCCAGGGCTGGGAGCTGCTGCAGCTGACCGAGTGCTGACTCTCCCGCTCAGCCTATCTGTGCCCTAGCCCCAGTTTGGAGAGAGTAGGTAATATACATTGCCCAACTGACTCCTTGTGGAAAGGGTTGGCATCCCCGTCAGAGGCTGAAGAAGTACAGCACCATTCAGTCTGTGACTTTTGCTCTGCAGTTGAATTACCCACACTGGCATCTTCCTAAGACTAGCTCTGGCCAGGCTGGCTCCTGGCTTTAGCACCCCATTGCCACATACTCGCATTCCCTACAGCGTGTGCTCACAGCTGAAGGGCTTCGACCACAGCACCTCATTTTCTTAGTCATGGGGCTTGCTGTTAGAGCATACTCCAAAGGAGGAATAGTCCCGATGGGAACAGATTTTTCTCTTCTTTTATGCCAGCCAGAAGGAAGGTATAACAGAGAGTGGCAGGGACAGACAGGTCAGTGGGGGAGTTGGCCCTGACTTTCAACGCCTCTGCTGGTTCTTCTGGTTGCACATCAAGTGAGTGAGAGGGCCTAGCCACATGGCTTATGAAAGAGGGGTGTGCTGTAGAAAGCCAAAAGGCCTCAGGCTCAAGAAATAGAAATTGCATTTCTGGTACGAGCCCTAAGGAACCTGATGATCAGATTTGTAGGTCTTCTGCAGGCTCAGTACTCACAAAAGGCTAGGCAAATTATGAACTAGAGAGGCCAAGTTGTTCGTGCCACTGTCTCGAGATGTGACTTGTACCCTGCTCCTTAAGCCCTGGAATAATGATGCTTGTGATTCATTGTGTGCTATGTGCAGGTACTAGGCTAAGCCCAACCTTAGGGGCTAGGATATTTGTAAGTGAAGAAACTATGGCTCAGATGAAGTTTCCCCAAAGTCACACAGCAAGCAAGAGGCAAAGTGTAATTCGCAATTGTGCTACTACCAATACTAGTAGGTAAAACTTGTTGAGTGCACATGTTTCAGGCATTGTGCTAAGCACTTTACATGATTATATCCTGTGATTTTCACAACAGTTCTTTGGCATAGATCCTGTGATTCCCCTATGGGAACAGGTTTGAATGTTGAATAAATTATCTTGCCAAAGACAGCTAGAGGTGGAGCTGGGATTCAAACCCAGGTCTGACTCTAGAGCTCATGCTCTTAGTCACTGTACTCTATTACCTCCTCATTGCCAGGATTTTGAGTTACTAATTTTTGGAATCTTTGATCAAATAGCTCAGTGTAGAACAGATTAGGTCACAGGTTAATTTCATTTTAGCTCTAGTGAAGAGTTTCTTGACTCATTTCTTGAGAATTAATTAGTAATATGCCATTGGTCTCTGTGGATGAATCGATACTAGTTCATTAACATGCTGGACAATCCAAACTCCTCAGGACTTCCAGAATGCACTTCCTGCATTTTAAGCAGTATTTGGAAGTCAAGGAAGGGTTTGGAATATAAAGAGGCAGAGGTCTCTGACTTCGTGGCTGGTTGCAAGCAAAGGAAAATGGTGAGTTAAGTAGAGCTCTGGTCTGAAATGACTGACTTTTGAAATTAGGCTTGGAAGGTAAGATTTATAGGGTACTGTGGGTTTGGATCTTTTATTAAGGCAGACAATACATGCGAATGTAAAAAGCTCTGAAAATAGAGAAAAGTCTAGGCAACATTTAAATTCCCTATAGATCTTTTTTTAAGGGCTTGAATCAATTGGTTTTATATTAGACTCCATTACCTAGAGCAGTTTAATGAAGATTTAAAAGACTTAGATTTTTCTGGGTATGTAAATTAATGTATTTTATCTAAATTTCAGTGAAAAATCTCTTCAGACTTTCCCACTGCACCATATATACATGGAGAGCCTAGAAGTTAAGGCAGAATGAACGACAGGGTTATCCATTAGTCCTGAGCTAGGCAGGGAACCTCCCCCAGCCTGTGAGAGAAGCAAGGGCCTACTAAGCTGATGGGGTGGGGGGAGTTAGCCAGAGCCACACAGGCCTCCAGTTCCTTTATTCGGTGAAGCTAGTGAGAAACTCAGCTAGACTGCCTTTTTAGAAGAGGAAAGCATCGGCCTGACACCTCGGGATGCCTTCTACCCCGCCCTTCCCCAAATGTCTGCCCACATCCTAGGGAGCAGCACCCCTCCGGTGCCTGAAAGGCCCAACTGGTACGGGGAGCCTACGGGATGCAGAGAATCTAGGCAGGCAAAGAACCGACTCTCCCTTAGGTGATCAGAGCAAAGCAGAACCCTGCTGCAGCACGCGGCAGGGCTGGTGGTGGGGTGGGGGCATCAAATTTCACCTGTTGCGGGAGGCCCAATCGTGCCACCTCCCACAAAGGGCTCGAGCCCCTGGCTGGAAGCTGCTCCTTAGGCCCGAGGATCCTAAACCCGCCGGCCAGAGCTCTGCACCCGCATCCACCAGGGGCACATATCTCCAGTAGTAAGCCCAAGTAGGGGGTGACGCCAAGACCTAAAAGCAGGGAGACGGGCTCTGTCCAGGTGCCATTCTGAGGGCTCTGGGAGGAGCTCGGCATCTTGGGTGTTTGGGTTCCGACCCCCAAGTTCTTGATCGGCTCCAGCGCCCGGTCCCGCCCGTTACCGGCCATCGGCCGGCCTGTGCAGGGACCGCGGCCGCGGCGGGGCGGGGCGGGGGTTCGGGCCCCGCCCACCTCCACAGGGCCCCGCGGCGGGCGTGGTGAGGGGCGGTGCCGGGACCTCGCCGGCCGCCGAGCTGAGCCGAGTCACCTGCTAATGGCCTCCCCGCCCCATCGCCCGGGTCGCGCGCCCGGGCGCCTCCTGCTCCCGCCTCGCGGTCACCGGTGGTGCCGCCCCTTGCGAGGACTAGCGGCCTCCCGCACCGCCGCCATCTTGGTGAGAGGTGCCTCCAGCGCCTTCTTCAAACCGTGCCCCGGCCGCTTGAGTTAGGCAGCCTGGTCACGGTCCCCAGTCATTGGCACACAGGACACAGCTACTCCTGTGGTGGCATCCTGTGACCTCCTCAATCAGGACACGGCCACTCACCTTGTGAAAACGCTCTGCAGTCCCACCGTGTTCAGCCATTCACAGTGGTCTTCCCAGACTGGACACAGACATTCACACTGTGACACCCCAGACTGTCACACAGGTTTCAGCTATTGAGTGCATGGCATTCCACATAGAGTCACACACACACACAGGTTACAGTCATTCACACAGTGTCACTCTGCACTGTCTCATCTAATCCCTGTCAAGTAAGCACGATGGAATGTACTCATCACCCACTTTGTATCAGGCACTAGGGATGCCCCGGGGATGCTGTTCCCTCTCATCACTGGAATGTGGAAACAAATACATAATCTAACAGAGCAGTGGTTCGCGACCTTGACTGAAGATTGGAATCATCTGGGAGTTTTAAAAAAACTACCAGCACCCAGGCCTCACCCCCTGCTATAGTTGGTCTGGAGAGGAGCCTAGGTGTCAATATAACTTAGATGTTCTCTGGAAGATTCAAATGTGTAGTCAGGGTTGAACCCCTGCCATAGGGCATGGGGCTGGGTAAGGGAAGTACAGCTGCAGTAGGAGCACTGAGGAGGGTGCCCAAACTCCACGGGTCAGATAAAGTGTACTCAGATGTTGAATGATGGTACACTTAAGGTGAAACCAAAAAACGAGTAGGAGTTTCCCAGGCAAAGGAGAGGTGGGGAGAGAACAGTTTCAGGAGCAGAAACAGCATAAGCAAAAGCCTAGATGTGAGAGACTTCTTAAAGGAACCAAAAGAAATCTGGTGTGTCTGGGGCATACGAGATGGTCAAGAATCAAGCTGTGAGCAGCTACACAAAGGATGTTAGAGTTTGGGGCAACTTCGGCTCAGGTTATGATCCCAGGATCCTGGGATCAAGTCCCGTGTCAGGCTCGGCGGGAAGCCTGCTTCTCCCTCTCCCACTCCCCCTGCTTGTGTTCCCTCTCTTGCTATCTCTCTCTCTCTCTGTCAAATAAATAAATAAAATCTTTAAAAAGGGGGGGATGTTAGAGTTTAAACAAAGGGTAGAGGAAAGCCATCAAAGAGTTTTACGAAGGGGTGGGTGACATGACCGGAATTGTGTTTTAGAAGAACCATTCACGCAACTTGGAGAATGGATTGGAGGAGGCTGAGAAAGGAAACAGGCCAGTTAGGCTGTTAAGAGAACTTTGGAATGGCAGATGGCTGCCTGGCCTGGAGGAAGCTCCAAAGAGGAGTGAAGATCTTTAGGATAGGAGGCGGAACTGATAGGACCTGGTGGTAGGTTGGAGGTTGGGAGAGAAGGAGAAATCATGAAGGAGTCCCAAGTTTCTGACTGTATGACTCAGGGATGCATGGCAGTGCCAGTCCCTGGGCTGGTGGAACTGGGGAAGAGGAGGTTTGAGGAGGAGGAAGATTCGTTCTGAGACACATAGAGGTTAGTGTGCTCGCTGATAATTGTGTTTTCTTAGATTCTGTATTTGTCTACTTGGCATCCATGAATCACAGGGCCAAACTAACAGCCAAAGTTGATATCTCACCTGCAATCCAGAGCCCATACTCTGAGCTGCTTCTTTAATCTAATTCTCACTCAACAAACCAATATTTCCCCTCTCCTAAAATCAACCCAGGGTCAGGTGTCAGATAACTAGGGACGGTTCCTATGTCCCAAAGCCTGCCTGAATGACTCCAACTAGCCAATCCTAAGCTGTCTACCTTGCCTTGCCTTTCCCATTTAGCAAAGGCTGTGGCCTGTGCCTCCCCACCCCCACCCCCCATTCCACCCACCCCCCCACCCCCCCACCCCCGGCTCCTTTCTGCCCTCTACACTGGTGCCTCCCCCTGCTGTCCTGTGTGGTGAGCTGTGCCTCTCGCTTCTTGGGGAACTGTAACATTAAATGTTTCTTTCAGTGGCATTGACTTCTCCATGTTGTCACTCAGTCACCTTTATAAATTAAAATCTAGGCACAAATTAGAGAATGTTCAATTCCTGAATTGGTCTGGGGCTCGGAGATTGGAATTTCAGATTCGGTAGTCATCAGCATTTAAATGATATATTAGTTTGCAGAGTTGCCATAACAAAGTACTACACGCTGGCTGTCTTAAACAACAGACGTTTACTGTCTGACAGTTCTGGAGACTAGAAGTCCAAGGTTCAGAAAGATTGGCTCCTTCTGAGAGCTGTGAGGAAGCATCTGTTCCATGCCTCTTCTCTAGCTTCCGGGGGTTTGCTGGCAACCTTTGGCATTCCTTGGCATGTAGAAGCTTCATTCCAATCTCTGTCTGCGTCTTCACATGCTGTTCTCCCTGTGTGTGTGTGTATGGACACCGGTCATATTGGAGTAGCGTGGGCCAACATGACCTCATTTTCACTAATTATACCTGCAATGACCCTATTTCCCCATAAGGTCACATTCTGAGGTATTGGGGGTTAGGATGACAACATATGACTTTTTGAGGGACTCAGTTCCACCCACAACAGATAGTGACGGAAACTACATGAACAGATGAACACATGAGCAGATGGGGAGTGAGGAGACAGCCCAGAGGACTCGGACACAAAACGAAGAAGAAATGCCAAGAGAAAGAATGGTGTCGCTGCAGCCAGGGGATACCATAATTCCAGCGGGTAGTATGCAGCAGTGTCCACCATAGGAAGGAGGACAGGGTGACCTTGATGAGAGTCTGTTTGTCGTGATAGATGCTGATGGGAAGGAACTGATGGAGAGGGAGAAGTTGAAGATTCTGAAGATTCTGGGAGAGTTGAAGTTACTCCTTTAAAGAACTAAGACCTTGGGCCAGCGGGTGAGGATGTAGTCTGAAGCGTAGGTGGAACCGATCACTGTGACGAAAGTAGGTGACACACCATTTTGACTGCAAAGCTACACTCTGTGCTGACAAACGACTGCCACCATCGCCCTTAAGATGATCCTTTCCTAGGCCCTCCGCACCTATGTCTCATATGGAGCCACTTCTCAGGGATGCACACGGTCACAGCCACACAATGACACCTTCCCTGGAAACCGGCAGTCACGGCTGTCCCTTGAGCATCACAGACAACTCAGGAAGAGTTCCACCAGATACCCGGACACGTGTGCCACGAACGTCCTCTCCTGTCACACACCCAGTCATTCACACACCGGCCATACTCTCTCAGGGCCATCTTGTCAGTCTGGATACAGCGCCCATACCCCTACCGTCACGGGCGCCTCACACGCACAGCCAGCAGTCACGGTCACACTAACAGCTGCTGTCTTGTCCTGCACATCTGGGGGCCAGCAGGTTGTGGCACCGGCGGCACCCGCACCGTTAGACCTGCTTCTCGTAAACACCAGCGTGCCATCCGCCTCTTTGTCTCTGTGTCTCTAGATGTCCGTCTCTGTCTCTCTCACGGAGACGCGCGCGCGCACACACGCACACGCACACACGCGCGCTCACACACGCACACGCGCGCGCGGGGACCGCGGGGAGGAAGCCCGGCGGGGGTGCGGGGGCTGCGGAGGGTGGCGGCCGCGGCCCCTGCGAGCTCTGCCCGGGCCAGGGCGGCGGCCGGCGGGAGGGCGACGTGGAGCGGCCACGTGGAGCGGCCCGGGGGGAGGGCCCGGCGGCGGCGGCGGCGGCGGCGAGTCGAGGCGCGGCCGGCGCACAGCGTCGAGCCGCCGCGAAGCCGGACCCCGGCCCTCATCGCGCCGCCGCAGGTGGGTCCGCGCTCCGCCCCGGGGCGGCCGGGCACCGGGCTGGGCGGGTTGAGGACCGCCGCCGCCGCCGCCACCAAAGCCGGCGGGGACGCACGGGTCGCCGCGGGGCGGGACCGCGGGGCCGCGGCGCCCTCCCGGCGTCTGGGTCCCCAGGCTGCAGGCGCAGTCCCTCTGCGTCCCCCTGCGTCCCCCTGCGGCGCGGACGGGGCTGGAGCGGCGGCTCCCGCCTCGGGGCACCTCCAGGGAGGAGGGTTCCCCCCCACCCCCAGCCCCCGGGTGAGTGGGTAGAGGAAGGGGCTCGAAAGCGAATCTTGAGCTTCCTAGGTGTGATGATGGGGTTCCACAATTCCCGACCCTTTGTCGCTCTGACATCCTGGGAGGGGGCTTGGGGGCTGGCGGGAGTTTGATCCTCATTTGACAGATGAAGAAAAGGGGGGCTGGGGAGGGGCCCCAGGTTATCACCCAGCTGGAAGTGGCAGGGTGGAGACCGGCTCTCAGGTGTGGGACCTTTTTGGCTGTAGAACCACTCTCTCTTCTTTTTTTAGGGGGCGGGGCCGTGTCCTGGGAGGCACAGGGGCACCAGAGGGATAAGTTAAGGGTTAGGATTCGGTTCAAAATAACTTCTGGACAATGAGACTCAGCCAGAAACAGAATGGATGCCCTATGAGGTGCCAGACCCTTGACCTGGAAAGTCAAGCAAGGGCTGAATGGCCATTGACAGGGATGCTGTGGAAAAAGTTTTGCACTGGATGGGAAGCTACCAAAGAACAAAGGCCCCTGCCACATCCTAGATTCTCTGGAAATCCTCAAATGCCAGTCATTTTTTTTTAAGATTTTATTTATTCATTCATGAGAGACAGAGGGAGAGAGAGAGAAGCAGAGGGAGAAGCAGGCTCCCAAGGAGCAGGGAGCCCGATGCGGGACTCGATCCCAGGACCCTGGGATCATGACCTGAGCTGAAGGCAGACACTTAACCATCTGAACCACCCAGGCGCCCTCAAATGCCAGTCATTTAACCTGCATTATCCCATTGCATCTTCCCCAGGCCCTTACAAGACAGATACTGTTATCCCAGGCTCAGAGAGGTTAAGACACCTGTCAGATCACACTGTCAGAACCAAGAGGCAGGATCTGATCAGAGGTCTGACCCCAAGGCTGGGCTCTCCTCACTGCGCTGGTGTCAAGGCTCAAAGAAATTTGAGGCCTGAGAGTCATTGTGAATGTGAGTGTATGAATGTGAGTGTGTGTGAAGGATGTGAATAACTGCTGAATTACATCACAACTGTTAACTAAGAGTTGTGGTGGCTTTCAGGTGGTCATGAGGGTAAATTACATTTGTTCGCTTTATGGTTGTAGGAAATGATTAGGAACACATTTGTTTGACAGGCAGTGGTTCAATAACGGCTTTATTTCTGTTGCTTACAAAAGCTTTTGTTAAGTGCTGAGAAATGTCTTAAGCGTGAACAAATCACATCACACCAACCTCATTACATGTTACTTGAGGTGCCTTAGCTTGACTACTTTTAAACAATAGAGGTGAGCCATACAGTTATTTAAGTTTGTGACATGAACTATAACCAGAATGCTCAGGTTGTCAGGAGAGCCCAGGGTATTCCAGGTAGAGGGTAGAACAGCTTGGGCAAAAGCTAAAGCACTGAAAAGTGAAAGTGAGAAGCACTTCGGGGGTACTCCAGTCACCCTTTTGTTTGAAGCTGAGTGTTAGTGTAATGGAGCACTGGAAGACAAATATAAAATGGTAACCTGATAGCTGATTGTAGAAGACCTTGAATGCCAGGGTGAGGACCGTGGACTGTAATAGAAATAGGGAGCCACTGAAGATTTTGGAGCAGTGGTGTTCTAGCTAAGGAAGCTTAATGTGATGTGGGTATGGAGGGTTCTTTTTTTTTTTTTAAGATTTATTTATTTATTTGAGAGACAGAGAGAGAGCACACGGGGGAAGATCAGAGGAAGAGGGAAGGAGAGAATCTCAGGCAGGCTCCATGCTCAGGACATGGGGCTCAATCTCACCACCCCGAGATCATGACCTGAGCCAAAACTGAGAGTCAAGATGCTTAACTGACTGAGCTACCCAGGTGCCCCTGGAAGGTTCCTTAAGTGGAGAAGCTACCAGAGGCAAGGGCAAGAGAGAGGCTACTACATTAATTTGTGCAAGAAGTAATTCATTATGCACTCACTATTATCTCATTGTGCAGATAAGGTAACTGAAGTTCAGGGACGATAATTAACGTACCCAAGGTCATAGTCTTTTCAGCGTGGCAGCTTCGGGGACGCCAGACTTCTTCCGTGGCAGCTCAGGCCTCCCAGAGGTGCATATCTGCGCGTGCGGAGACAGAGTGAGAGAGAAGCAGAACCAGGTACAAGCTATGGCACCTTTTCTGACCCACACCTTCATTTCAGCTGTTGGTTAGAAGTGAGTGGCTAAGTCCAGATCGTATACAAGGAAAGGCAAATTAGACTTGGTCCTTTGTGGGAAGAAGTGTCAAGGAATTTGTAGACTTGTTTTGCAAACCAGCGCATCTGGCCTAACGAGTGAGTAGATTAGTGGGATCTGAGGGGTGCTTCCTCTTTATGCCTGAATTGCTACCACCAGAGAGTCTTCTTTTAAAAGGCAACTGCTAGTGCATGAGAAGCCCAGATAATAGGTTTTGACAGCTCTGTGGGATTTAAATTAACTCTAGCTCCTCCTGTAGGCCCCGGTCCTGGCAGTAAACAGATGGGGTGGGGCTACAGGAAACAATCTGAGAGTATCCAGGTGGGGAGACCAGGACGGTGGGTATGTGTGGAGCCACTGCAGGGCAGTACAGGAAAACTTCTGGAGGGAAACAGGCGTTATTGTACAACCAGGCACTGTGCAAAATGTGTAGAATCTCGTGTCGTGGAACCTTACCACACCCCGCGAGAGGTGCTCTCGTCTGCCCCACATTGTAGATGGAGAAACTAAAACACAGAAGTCTGACAGTTCCAGAGCCAGGATTTGGATTCAGGCAGCCTGAGGTGAGGGCCCATACCCTTCACCTTGCGGCTGTGCCTCCTCCTCTTCTTCTTTTTTTTTCTTTAAAGATTTTATTTATTTATTTGACAGAGAGAGACACAGCGAGAGAGGGAACGCAAGCAGGGGGAGTGGGTGAGGGAGAAGCAGGCTTCCCGCGGAGCAGGGAGCCCGATGCGGGGCTCGATCCCAGGACCCTGGGATCATGACCTGAGGCGAAGGCAGACGCTTAACGACTGAGCCCCCTAGGCGCCCCATGTGCCAGCTCTCCTTTAGTAATTATGTGTTTCTCTGTCTTTCCCTCAATCATTGTCTAACATTTGTATCTTTTCTTACTTACATATGTGCAAGCTTTAAGAATGAAAAGGGTAGGGCGCCTGGGTGGCTCAGTCGGTTGGGCGACTGCCTTCTGCTCAGGTCAGGATCCTGGAGTCCCGGGATCGAGCCCCGCGTCAGGCTCCCCGCTCAGCGGGGAGTCTGCTTCTCCCTCGGACCCTCCCCCCTCTCCTGCTCTCTCTCTCAAGTAAATAAATAAAATCTTTAAAACAAAAAAAAGAACAAAAAGGATAAATAATTCTACTTTATATTATCATCTCCCTTCTAAGATAGTGCCTCACACATAGTAGGTGCTTAATAAGTATTAAAGAAGTAAGTAAACTTTATCTTCATTCTACAAACTTATATTTCTATTTGCCTTCCCTGCGGATGCTCACCCTCTTGGTCTTTGTCAACAAAGGTCTTTGACGTCTGGTGCGACTCACGCTATCCTCTGTGGCTTCTAGTCCTAGGGTCTCTACTTTCCAGCATTCTCCTTCTGGCTTCTGGCCCGCTGGCCTTCTCAGCCATTACGTGCCTCTTCTTCCACCTTAGAGACTGGAACCCTCAGCTGAAGCCAGCCACCAGCACCCCACCGCCCCCCCCCCAAGAAACCCAGCGGCACTCTGGACATAAAGAACCAGGGCCCCCTGTCCCATTGACCTGTACCCTCCTTCAGCCATTGCTTCCAGAACGCTCAGGCACCGTGTGTGCAGGACCTTCTCCCTGATCCTCCTGGTTCAGGCACAGACATCTGCAGTCTTGCATCTTTCCTCAGTCCCCATGGGCTCTCTCTTGAGATTTCTGTCTTTCGCCCCCTGTTGAGGCAGGCTTCCATGAGCTCCCCGCTCCCGAGAACCCAGGTAGTTTTGAACCCTACTTGCACGCCCCTAGTCCTCTCTCACCTGTTCTGTTGTACTTGACTTATGGTGTCTCTCCTGATGCAGAAGTTTAAACCTTTGATATATTCACATCTATTTTTTCCTTTAAACTTGAGTTTGCAATATTTATCATTTAAAAAACATTATTTGAGAGCGAGAGAGCAGAGGGTTGGGCAGGGGAGAGAGAGAGGGAGAGAAGCAGACTCCCCACCAAGCTCAGAGCCTGATGCAGGGGGGTGGGGTGCCACCCCCCCAATCCCAGACCCTGAGACCATGACCTGAGCTGAAACCAAGAGTCAGGTGCACAACTGACTGAGCCACCCAGGTGCTCTGACATATTTATATCATTTCTAATTGCTCCGTCATAGAATGTGATTTGCTTAGCCACTGCCTAAATGTTAGCTATTCAGGTTGATTATGTTTCTTTCACTAATATGGATAGCACCATTATAAATATCTTTATAATTTCTTTTCCATGTGAGTTCCTCCCTATGTAATCCTCAGGATGGTATCCTTGGGTCAGAGTTTCATGGCAATTACTGTACCTTTGCAGGTTGCTCTCTAGAAACATTTCAGGTTTGTAGTCCCTCAAACAATAGAGGTTAATCCTCACTGATTCAATTTATTTAATGGTTACAGGACTATTACGATTTGCTATTTCTTCCTCTATCAGTTTTGCTATTAAGTTTTTCTAGGAAATTAACTCTGACCTCTGAGTTTTCAAATTTCTGCTGTTTCTGTAGTTATGTCCCCATGTTCACTGCTAATGTTCTTTATTTGTGCCTTTTCTCGTTCTTAATGCGAGTTGTCAGAGGTTTGTCTATTTTATTAGTCCTTTTAAAGAAACACCAGTATCTGGCTTTGTTGCTCTTCTCTATCGTATTCCTAATCTCTGCCATCTTTTATTTTTTATTTCTTTAAGTTTCTTCTATTTTACTACCTTATTGAGTTGGAAGCTTAACTCATGAACTTTTGGCCCTTTCTTCTAATAGATGCTTTTAGGTCAGTCCATGTTCCCTCTGGCTACCTATCTTGTTTTCATGCATACTTTCCCAGTATCATCTAAGTATTTAACAGTTTCCATTATGATATTCTTCTCTGATCCACATTCAAGTATACCCTTTAATTTCCATATATGTGAGTTTTTTGCATCATTTTTGTTATTACTTTCTATGTAATTACATGTCAGTCATATAGTGTGAGACAGATTCTTGGATATTCACTGAGCCATGTGCTCTGGCCTATTACTTGTCAGTTTTTATAAATATTCCACATGCATTGAGAAGAATATGTATTTGCTAAGGGACTGAAGTGGGAGGGTCTCTCATTTGTTCATTAGCTCAGGCATATTAAGTGCTTTATTCAACCTTCTACATTCTTCCTCATTTTTAGTCTGCTTGATCTTTCAAATACTGAATGAGGTATGTTAAATTCTCCTACCATGATGGCAGATTAGACTTTTTCCTTGTAGTTCTGCTAGTTTTTTTTTTAAGATTTTATTTTTTTAGAGCAGTTTTAGGTTCACAGCAAAATTGAGAGGGAGGTACAGAGATTTCCTGTATACCTCTGTGCCCCCCCCCCCCCCCCCCCCGCTGTTCCCCCATTATCAGCATCCCAGACCGGAGTGTACATTCGTGACAACTGGATGAACCTACACTGACACATCATCACGCAAAGTCCATAGTTTACGGTAGGGTTCATTCTTGTACATTCTGTGGGTTTGGACAAATATATAATGACATGTCTCCATCATTATAGTATCATAGAGAGTAGTTACACTGCCCTAAAATCTTCTGTGCTCCACTTCTTCATCCCTTCTACCCCAACCCCTAGCAACCATTGATATTTTGACTGTCTCCACAGGTTTGCCTTTTCCAGAATGTCATATCGTCGGAATCATACAGTGCATAGCCTTTTCAGATTGGCTTCTTTCACTTAGTAATATTCATTTAGATTCCTCTAGGTCTTTTCATGGCTTGATAGCTCATTTCTTTTTAGTACTAATATTCCATTGTCTGAATATACCACAGTTTATTTCCCCCTCCCCTATTGAAGGGCATCTTGGTTGCTTTTGAGTTTTGGCAATTATGAATAAAGCTGCTGTAAACATCTGTGTGCAGGTTTTTCTGTGGACACGATTTTTCAGCTCCTCTCAGTAAATATGAAGGAGTGCAATTGCTGGATTTGCTGGATTGTATGGTAAGAATACGGTTAGCTTCATACGAAACTTGCCTAAGTGTCTTCCGAAGGGGCTGCACCATTTTGCATTCCCACCAGCAATGAATGAGGGTTCCTGCTGCTTCACCTCCTTGCCAGTGTTTAGTGTGGTGAGTGTCCTGGGTTTTGGCCATTCGAATAGGTGTGTTGTGTTTTGCCAGTTTTTATTTTAGATGTTTTGGGACTATGTTATTAGACATATACAAGTTCAGAACTATGATATCTTCCCAGGGGATTAGATTTTTTTTTTTTAAAGATTTTATTTATTTATTTGAGAGACAGAGAGAATGAGAGAGAAAGCACATGAGATGGGGGGAGGGTCAGAGGGAGAAGCAGACTCCCTGCTCAGCAGGGAGCCCGATGCGGGACTCGATCCAGGGACTCCAGGATCATGACCTGAGCCGGAGGCAGTCGCTTAACCAACTGAGCCACCCAGGCACCCCAGGGGATTAGATTTTTATGAATTTTGTAACGACATTCTTTTGTCTATGATAATGCCTTTCATCTTAAAGTCTAGTCTAATGCCAGTAAAGCTATACTAGCTTTCTTTTGTCTATTACTGGCTTTCTAAAATTGCTTTATATGTCCTTCTTCCATCCTTTTGCTTTCAACCTGTGTCTATACTTTTTAGGTTCATCTCCTGAAAATTACATGTAACTGTATTTTGTTTTGTATATGTTTTGGTAATTTCTATTTCTTAACTGATGAATTTAAAGAATTTATAGTTATGACCACTGATAAACTTAGATATATTTTTACCATCTTATTTTATGCTTTCTATTTGCCTTCCTTTTTAATTTTTTAAGTTTCTCTCTTCTCTTTTCTGCCTTCCTTTGAAGTCATTTTTTTTAAAGATTTTATTTATTTATTCATGAGAGACAGAGAGAGAGAGAGAAACAGAGGGAGAATCAGGCTCCCCGCTGAGCGGGGAGCCCAATGCGGGACTCGATCCCAGGACCCTGGGATCATGACCTGAGCCGAAGGCAGACGCTTAACCATCTGAGTCACCCAGGGGCCCTTTTTGAAGTCATTTAAAAAAAAATTCCACTCGGGGCGCCTGGGTGGCTCAGTCGTTAAGTGTGTGCCTTCGGCTCAGGTCATAATCCCAGTGTCCTGGGATCGAGCCCCGCATCGAGCCCCGCATCGAGCCCCGCATCGAGCCCCGCATCGGGCTCCCTGCTCCTCAGGAAGCCTGCTTCTCCCTCTCCCACTCCCCCTGCTGGTGTTCCCTCTCTCGCTGTGTCTCTCTCTGTCAAAAAAAAATAAATAAAATCTTTAAAAAAAACAATAAATCTACATTAAAAAAAAATTCCACTCATTTTTTTCTCTGCTGGTTTGAGGTCATACATTCCATTTCTGTTTTTTTAGTGGTTATCCTTAGGACCTTTACATGCATATTTAACAAAGTTGCTCAATATGTCTACTCTCTTCCCAAACAACCATCCTCACCTTACATCTTAATGTTGTCCAATATTGTAGCTCAGTCCACCTTTTTTTGCTTCCTATATTAACATAATTATCAGTCTATGTTTGTTTCTATTTTCCCAAATACTTTCTGATTTTTTTTTCTTTTCTGCTCACCATATTTCCTTGCATTTCAAACCCTTCTGGCATCATTTTCCTTTTTCCTGCAATAGATCCCTTAGAATTTCCTTTAATGGAGGAATGTTGGTGGCAAATTCTCTAATTTGTTGTTTATGAAAACTTTTTGTTTCACCTCATTCTTGGAAGATAATTTTGCTGAAACTAGAATTCTAGAATGGCAGTTCTCCCTCCCCACCACTCCCCCTTCTCAATGTGTTAAAATACTATAGTACTACTGTAATCTGGAATCACTGTTGCTGTTGAGAAATCAGCTGTCAGTCTGTTGTCCTTTTGGGGGATTTGTCTTTTCTTTCTGATAGCTTTTAAGATCTTCTCTTTTTCTTGGTATTCTATAGTTTCAGAATAGCTCTGGGTGTGTATCCTGTTTATTTAATTTTCCTTGGATTGTTGGGCTTCCTGGGTTAGAGTATTAGTGTTTTGTAATAGATTGGAAAAATTTCAGCTGTTCTATCTTAGAACACTCCTTCGATGCTTTATTTGGCTCAACGAGCTATCTTCTGGATAATTTGTTCATTAATTCTCACATCGTCTGAGTCTAACGCTTACTATTTGCATTTTTAAATCAATCTTTTCATTATATTTGTGTAAGTTATGTTTGGTTTTCTTCAGATCTTCTTGGTCATTTTTATGCTTATATTCCTTTCGCATAGTTTCAAGCTTCTCTTTAATGTCTTGAAACATATTAAATATACTTTATGTTCTCTGTATGATAATTCCCATGTCTTTAATTTGCAAGCCTGGTTTTACCCGCTATTGGTTAGCTGGCTCTCACTCACAGTGTCTTATTTCCTTGCATGTTTATGACTTTCTGGCTGTGAGGTCATGCTCCATGACACTTTACCAATGGAATTTCTTTGAGGCCTGGATTGGAGTTGTGTTTCTTGGACAAGATGTCTATTTTCCTCTAGTAGTCGACTGGAGGTACTCTCAACCAGGTACCACTTAATATATAAATGATCTGCTTTAGGTTTTTGAACCACAGAGGTAGCCTAGTTCAGGTCTTGCACCCACAGTAGAGCAAGCTTCTTACAAATTCTCGGGGAAGACTTTATCCCTTCCACCCAGCACCAAGGTCAAGACAGGCGAGATTTGTGCTGCCCTTCTTTGTGGCACATTTACTTTTTGATCACCCTTATGATTGGGTGGGGCTGTTTGAATCCCAGCTTTAGGTAGGGAATCCACTACTAGTCTCCTCACACTGGGTGGGTCCAGGCCTTATCTCTGGGCTCCTCTGTTGCACTAAGGGCTCAGACTGATAGTGCAAACTTGGATTTGGTTTGGCAGACACTCTTAAGGCAAAAGCTAACTTCAAGCTCATCCCCCCCCCCCCCCCCGGAGGATTACCATTTTCACTGTGCTTTCGTACTCAGAATTTCTTACTTTCTTGCCAACTCAATGCATTTGAAAAGACACGTTCTATTTTTATTCAGCTTTGGAATGACTTTTCATTGGGACATTTACTATGATACGCCCAGACATGGAGGTTTGGATATTTTTCTAGAAGACCCTTTCACTGAGATGTGTCCACGGCAGTGGGACCTCTGAGGGCCCCCAGTTGATGATATGGGGATCTCAGTTCCAACTCCCTCCCTCGGATGGGCCCAAGACTTGTTTTCTCTCTTGGGTGCAACATCTGGAGCTCAAGGATCTATATTGCAGCCAATGTTCATGAACACCTTTAGGGGAGCAGTGGCTTCAACACCCATTTGGCCACTGCAGATTACGGACACCAATCAACTATGTAGACTCATGATATCTACTAGGGCCACGTATGCAGAGAAAACTAAAGGCAGTTTCTTTCTTTTTTTTTAAATATTTTATTTATTTATTCGAGAGAGAGAGAGAGCACAAGCAGGGGGGAGTGGTAGAGAGAGGGAGAAGCAGACTCCCTGATGAGCAGAGAGCCCCATGTGGGGCTCAATCCAAGACCCCGGGATCACGACCTGAGCTGAAGGCAGACACCCAACCGACTGAGCCACCCAGGTGCCCTAAAGACAGTTTCTATGCCTCTCGGTAGCTTCACCTTGTAGACTTCCATGTTTTGTTGCTTCTTCCTCAAGGCAGCTCTGCTTGCACAGCTACAACCAGCCTCCCACAAGCATCTTCCCATGGGCTGGATGCTCCCCTGCCCTACCCCACCTCTCTGAAGCAGTTGATGTCCAGCCTAGCAGTGCTTCTGCACCTTGTTAGAGCCATGGAGCTCTTTGAGCATCTGATGAAAGCTACAGACATTTCTCCAGGAGAATTCTGTGCCAGCCAGAATGCCCAAGACCATGACAGGTCCCTGATCCTCTGCACCTGATGATTTATCTTGCTAGATATGGGGATGGGTCTCAGGCTTCAGCTGTGGTGGGCGTGTGCTTCCTTAGGAATTCATTATGATAACATACGTCCCGTCCCACCTGGGACTAGTCAAGTAAGCTTCATGCTCTGTGCTTCTGACTGATCCTTTCTCTGTTTTCATATAACCAAGTGCTTGTGTTGCCAATGGGCCTGCACAGTGTAGGTCTAAAGGAAGCTTTTGTTTTTTCTTTTCTATTGGGATTTCCCAAGAAAAAGGAATAGGTCCTGGGGCCACTGTTGGTTTGACTCTGATTTGTTTCAATCCTTAACTGAGTTTAGATCTGTTTCAAGGAGTCTGAGCCTTTACCAATTTGCTCTTGGCTGAGTTTTAATAAATACAGGCGAATAATCTGCCTCTGTGTAAGTCATGGTCTTTTTGTGACCCTCCGCATTTCTGATTTGGCCTTTTTCTTAAGGTCTTGGAGCTAGTTTCCATCACAAAGTGAGGGACTGGACTGGAGTAGATGTACTTGAACAGCACTTCTCCGAGCACCTCGGGCTGGAGGGGCGGGGATGGGGTTGGGGGATGGGCAGGGCACCTCAGTGGGGGTAGGGGGGGCATGGGTGTGGGGAGGGGCTCCTGCCTGCAGAGCTGCTTCCACCACAGCGGGTCTGATTTATGTGCTTTACACAATGGGTCCGGAGTAAGATTTGTTTCGGACAAATTCCACAGGGGATGGCTGATGTCTGTGCGGGCCTCCTCCCTGAGCAGGAGTCCTGTCACCTGGCTGCAGGTGGAGGCCGGGAGCAAAGGCGTGCCTGTCTAACCCTCCCATCCCCCCACTCTGTGGCAGACCTCCCTTCCCCTTGACTCCCTGACTCTGTTCCTAGTTCCAGTTCCAGCAAGGATGTTGTTACCTTTGGCAATGAGAATGTTAGTGCTGCTGCCCCTGAGTCAGGCCGCGCCCAAGGATGGAACCGTGAGGTAATGGGCCTCAGAGGGCAGGGCCACAGGCTGGGATATGGAGGGTCTCTGGAGAATCTGAGGGTGTGCTGGGCCCCTCTGGGAGGCAGGAGCCTGGAGTGTATGTATCCACCCCCCTTCCCCAGTTACTGCCATCTCTGTCTGTGCCCATAGGGGCGCCCTTCGCAGAGTGGGCACCTGGTGCACCTTTGCTGGGATCAGCTCATCTGGGATCCGGGGACTCCGTTCCAGCGGGGTGTGAAGTTTGGGGAAGAAGCTTTGGGCCGGGGAAGGGGCTGCGCTTCTCTTCTCAAGACCTTATGTGGGAATGCCAGAGCCTTGGAGATCATTAGCAGACCAATTCGGGGTTGTGTGCCCAACCGTCTCAAGGGTTCCGGTGTGAAGAGCACACCGCAAGTACGTGGGCTGGGGTAGGGGGACAGATATAGGGAGAGCAGCAAGGCTGGCCATGGGGACAAAGGCTGCTGCCGCAGCTCCTGCCAGCCATCTGGCCTCACAGGTCTGGACTGATCTGGGCAAACAGGCAGCCCCTTCCAGAACTGGGAGCAAATCTTGGGCTTGGAGGACTGAGAAAGAAAGCCTGAGCAGATCAAAACTCCAAAACCAACATCTACGCCCTCAGCTTGTGTCGTGGAGCAAAACCGGTCTGCGGAAACCTGGGCAGTGCCTCGGGGCTGAGCCACAGACCTGCCCCTCGGGCCCGGCCCCAGAGCCGAAGGGTGACCGCGAGCCCCGCTGTCCGGACACCCACTCACTGTTTTCTTGGGTCTCCAACTTGTATCTACTAGGTGTGGCTTCATCTGGCCTCTGTCTAAGCAGGTGCTTTATTTGGGTTTTCCCTTAACATCTAAGTTAGGAATCTGTAAAACCAGTCTGAGGGAGTCAGGTTCTGCTTCTAAGACCAGAAGGGCCTCCTCCCCACAAGGTGTTTGGGAATTTGAGAGAACAACGCCCCTTGGGCCTGGGGAGAGAACTCTGCCAGGAGCTTGAGGGTGGAAGGCTGGTAGGCCGGATCCTCAGGGAGGCTCTTGGCAAGCCTGGCCCTTCTCTTCCTCCTCCAGGCTGGACGCCGAGGTGCAGCAGCTGCCCCTGTCCAACCCCTTCCAGCCAGGCCAGGAGCAGCTTCGGTGAGTGGGCCGGGCGGGGGCTGGGCCTGGGTCTGCACACTGGCCTCTCTGGGCTTACTTTCCCCATTTCTGCCAGGCTTCTGCAGAACTACCTACAGGGACTGGAGAGAATGGAAAAGGAGCCGGAACACATGAGCCGGGAGCAGGGTGAGGGGCTGGGCACCGGGGCCAGTGGGCAGGGGGCTCAGGGGCAGCAGAGCCAGGACTGACCCCGGGCTGTCAGTTGCCCCCTGCCTCCTCCACCTGTTCCTGGTGCCTCTTCTGATCCGGCTTCTCCTCCTTAGTTCTCCTCTACCTCTTTGCCCTCCACGACTATGACCAAAGTGGACAGCTGGACGGCCTGGAGCTGTTGTCCATGTTAACTGCAGCTCTGGCGCCCGGAGCTGCTGATTTTCCTATCGCCAACCCGGTAAGCCCTGCTGGCCGGGGGGCCCCTTCTCCCACGAAGGAGACTCAGCTTCTTGGGGCTTTAGTCTTTTTCATCATGACTCTTTTGGTGAATCCACAATAAAAGAAGTGCTCTGAGCCTGCCTGGCAGGGATGTGGGGAGGTGTTGGGAGGGTCAGAGCTCCTGGGAACATCTCTTTCTGCTGCAGACTCTCCAGCAAACGTGTGCTTCCACAGGTGATCCTGGTAGTGGACAAGGTGCTCGAGACCCAGGACCTGAATGGGGATGGGCTCATGACCCCTGCAGAGCTCATCAACTTCCCAGGAGAGGCCCCAAGGCACACAGAGCCCAAAGAGCCCCCAGAGCCACAAGATGTTGGGAGGCAGTCCCCATTAGCTAAAAGCCCGTCCAGACAAGAGCTGCAGGGAGCCCTGGGTCCCAGAGAAGATGGGGCACAGGTAGAGGCCACAAGGGAGTCCTTGGAGCCTGTACAGGAGGCTGGGGGACAGGCAGAGGCTGAAAGAGAAGCCCCAGGCCCTAGAGCAGAGGCTACGGGCCAGGAAGAGGCCAGTGACGCTGGAAAGGACGCAGAGGAGCATCCAGGGGAAACACCGGAATCCAAGAACACCCCAAATGAGTTTGAAGTTCATGTTATTCAACTGGAGAATGATGAGATATGAACCTTGAGGCTAGAGATTTGCACCCCTAGAAGTCTCAGCACCAGAACATAAGCCCCAAAGAGTGGGCTGTGTATGCTGGGTGTATGTCTGCTTCCTGGCCCCGGAGGGGCAGGTCTTTCTGTGCAGCTCAGGGAGACCCGAAGTTGAGGGGGCAGCTTTAGGGCCCAGATAACCAATAAAGAACTGAATGAACTCATCTGCTTGGGCCATCTACTTAACTGGTCTGGCCGGTCTGGCCTCAGGGACGCAGGGGGTGGGGGATTGGACAGGCCTCTGGGAGGGGCTTCGGCTTCCACCCTGTTCCCAGAGGGTGCTGAGACAGCAGGGGACGGCAGCGGGGCCCAGCTGCAGACAAGCTGGGGAAGAGAGCGCAGCCTCTCGCTGGGGCCCAAATGCCCCTCTTCCCCCTCCCCTGGGGTTCAGACACCCAGGACCCTCCTGCAGCTCCGAGCCGGTCCTCCCCACCACCCTGTAGGTGCCCTCCCCGTAATATTAACAAGAATGGCCATTTACTGAGAGCCGAGTACACACCAGGCGTCATGCTGGGCATTTTCTACATTGTCTGATTGTATACTCACGATAATTCTACCACCAGGCAGAATTAGCTCCATTTGACAGATGAGGAAATTGAGGAAGACCGAGTCAGTAATGTACCCAAGGTGACACTGCCAATTAAGTGGCAGATTTGAATTCAGGTGTGTCAGACCGCAAAACCCATGGTCCTTAGCACATTCTGTGGTCTCACACCCTGCCCCAACTCCCATATGAAAACTGGCTAATTCCAATATGCCCTCAGCCCTGGTCTACCCCAGGGACATGAACACTGAGTCCTGGGGCACATCTGTGGCCGAGGCAGCGCCTTAATGACAAGGCGGCTCCAAGGGTGGGGCTTCAGGCTCTGGGACAGTCACAGGGGAGATATTTTTGGACCGTGAAGGCACCACCAAACCACAGAGAAGTCTCCCTGCCCACTGGCCTGTCAGGTTGGCTCAGCCGTGTGGACAGTCCTGGAGCCATCAGACTGGAGTCTTGTGACAGCCCAGGGGCCCAGAGGAGATTCTCTGGTGGCTTATTATTTGGAAGGTTCCCTGGGGTACAAGGAGATACGTGTCCTCCCCAGCCAGGAAGGCTCAGGGTCTCTACCCAGCCCCTGTGGCTCCTCTTCACCAGAACCAGTTGGGCCTCCACCCAGGGCGCAGCTGGTGGCAAGTCGGGGGTACTTCCTGCTACTCCGGTGTAGGCTGCCCCTCCTCTGGGCCTACGCAGGGAGGTTACTTTGAGGAATAGAGAATAAGAGGGTGAAGGGCTGTAGCATCAAAGCCTCTGGCGTCCCCAGCCAGAGCCGTTCAGACATCAAGGACAAACAGACTGGCAGAAGGAAGCCGGCTCTGGGGCAGGAGATTTATTTGCTCGGCGGCTCGGTGGTGTGAGCCGCCAGGACACAGGGGGAGCGCCCCCCACAGGCTGCATCTGCCCAGGGAGCGGGGCAGTGTGGATGCCAGGCTGGATGGAGGCGCCAGCCTCCAGGGAGGGGGTGGTGTGAGCCAGTGCCCCCTGCCACAGGGCAGTCACACGATGCCCTCAAAGCCCTGCAGGCCGCACTTCTTGCCGGCCACCTGGCAGCCAAACCTCAACGCCTCCTGCATACTCTTCCCTGGAGGGGCAGAGAGCTGGATCAGCTGGGTCCTCTGGGCAGGGGCAGGCCTCAGCCTGGCGCCTCCTGCCGGGGTACTCACCCTGGGACAGGCTGAATATGACCGAGGCGTTGAAGGTGTCTCCGGCGCCCAGAGTATCCACCACCCGGGGTGGAGGGAAGGCGTCCGAGTGGAGCAGCCGTCCATCAGGGCCCAGGGCATCGGCGCCCTCCTCAGCCCAGGCGCAGACCAGCATAGCCCTGCAAGACCCTCCACTCAGCTGGGTCGTCGGCCCGCCCCTGGCCCCCAGCCTCATCCCCCTCCTCAGGGCAGTGCCGCCCCTCCCCGCGCCAGACTCACTGGCCCTCCACACCTCGGTCTCTTCCTGGCTTTCCCCTACTCACCCTTCCCTCACACGACCGTACAAACCCCTCAGGGCCTCCCCCGCTGACCGGAACCCCAAGTGCTTGGCCACATCTTTGCTGACAAACACCTGTGGGCAGTGGAAGAGAGGCTGACGGTCCCCCAAACGCAGTCCCAGCTCAGTCACTCACCACCAGCAGCCTAGCGTTGCCCCCGTATTATAATGCCACTCCTCCAACATGGCCGCCTAAATCCCCAACGTAGCATCTCACTGCCCCACAGGAATGCGTTTTCATACTTGCCCAAGATACATGCTAGAAGCCAGTCCCGTAAATTGTGGCACAAAAGTCTCTGGTTTATTTGGTCTAAGATCAACGAATTTCCCTGCAATTGAAAATCCAAAGCGAGCCTTGAGCGCCATCTCGCGGTGAAAGCTACCACTGCCAAGTTACACCTCCCGCTCTCAGGAGCGGTTTGCTTTGTTTTGCTTTTCCTGATACAACTATGCCCTCCGGGCCTAGTTTCTTCGCCTTTAAAATAAAGGCGCAACGGGGCGCCTGGGTGGCTCAGTTGGTTAAGCGACTGCCTTCGGCTCAGGTCATGATCTCAGGGTCCTGGGATCGAGCCCCGCGTCGGGCTCCCTGCTCCGCGGGAAGCCTGCTTCTCCCTCTGACCCTCCCCCTGCTTGTGTTCCCTCTCTCGTTGTCTCTCTCTCTCTCTGTCAGTTAAATAAATAAATAAAATCTTAAAAAAATAAAATAAAATAAAGGCGCAGGGGTTGTAGAGCTTCCTCAACCAGCTACACGTTAGAATTGCCAGAGGGACGCGATCCCAGGACCCCGGGATGCTTCTCCCTCTCCCGAGGCTCCCCCTGCTTGTGTTCCCTCTCTCGCTGTGTCTCTGTCAAATAAATTAATAAAATCTTAAAAAAAAAAAAAAAAGGAATTGCCAGAGGGAGTTTGCTAAAAAATACTTCAGCCAAGCTCCACCCTCACCAATCAAATAAAAACCCGCGATAAAAACCCGCGGTGTGGCTCAGGCATCCACACCTCTGGGCAGCCACAGTGGAGGCCCAACCAGCTTGGGCTATGATGCCAGGATTGTCACTCGGAACTCATTTCCATCCCAGCACTACCCAAATTTACCTTATGCAAGTCCCCTTCCCATCCTCCCTCACCCCTTGGTGGCTCCCACAGCCCGCCACCCACCCCAGAGTTGGAGGACACCCGGCAGAACAGTCCTAGTCCCTCATTTGAGGGGGGGGGGGGGGGCGGAGCCGGAGGAGGCCCAGAGAGGAAATGCTCCCACACGGGGGCGCTGGCTGGCCCTAGTAGCCCTCTGGCCACTCTCGTACCTACGCACCCACTGGGATGGAGACATTTTTCTCCATCGCCACCACCGAGGCCTGCAAGGGAGTCCAAAGCTGGGGGCCTGCCTCTTTGCCCCCCACCCGCCAATGACAGCAAGCCATTCCAGGTGTGGTGGGCGTTTCCGGTGACCAAGGGAACGCTTGGTTCCTTTTAAGACCTAAATGAGAGGCGCCTGGGTGGCTCAGGGGATGATCCCAGGGTGCTGGGATGGAACGCCCCCCCCACTCCCGCTCTCTGCTCAGCGGGGAGTCTGCTTCTCTCTCTCACTCTCCCTCTGTGCTCTCTCTCTCTCACAAAACTTAAATGAGCTGGATGTGGCAAGGGGAAGCTGCATGGGCCACTCACCACATCTCCATAGCCAAACAGTTGGAACAGCTCCTCTCGGGGCTTCTCCACCTCCACGGACACTCGGATCTTCTGACCCGGAGGCTGTGTGGCATTGTGCTGTTCTATCCGCTGCAGCATCTTCACCTGCTCTGATGCATTCCGGCCCTGGGGTGGGGTGGGGCGGGATGGGGCAGCTCAGGACCAGCTGGGCAGAGCAGCTGCTCTGGCTTCTTCTTCCCTCCCTGCTGGTGGGCGAGGGGGGACTGGGTCGGAATGCCATCCGAAGTTTCAAAATTCTAGAGCAGTCATGGACCTTGGAGACCTTATTGACCACCTCCCAGCACCCCCCCCACACACCCTGCCATTTCACCGACGAGGAGACAAAGGAATTAAAGACTTTCCTAAGGACCTATGGTGAATTAAATGACAAGGCTAGGATTAGAACTCAGGACTTCTCCGAGTGTGGAGGAGGTGGGCAGCCTGGGACACAGAAAGCATGGGCCTTTGCCTGGAGCCAGCATCCTGCTTCTGGTGCCTACATCCTGCTGTGTGAACCCGAGTAAGGTGCTTTCTAGGCCTTAAAACACAGAGCAAGCTGGAGAGGGGATGAGGGGGGTTGGCGTCCTTTATCTTGAAGTACTTCATGGTTCAAAAAAACTAAGAAGAAGGCAGAATACGTGAAAGGGCTGGCAGGTTGAGCCCCTCGAAACACAGGTAGGGCAGGACTTGCCTCAATGTGGATCCACTTGAACCGGGTCAGATCAACCTTATCAAAGTCTGTAGCAGACACATCTGGCAGGTTCCTAAGTCACAAGACAGAAAGGAGAGAGAAAAGCCATGGTGAGGTCAGCCCGGGCCCGGATCTCTGGCTGCTGGGGCCCTATACCTGGTGCTGCCTGCAGCATGGCCAGACTGGATCTCCAACACAGGCTTCTGAGGCTCAGCTCCAGGACAGGCCCTGTTCCAGGCTAAACTCCTGACCACTCCTTGCCCTACTCAGCTCCACCCAGACAGGAGGCTGGAGGCAGTCTGCTAGGGTGCCCTTTGGGCATGGGTCAAGAGGCCAGCTGAGTGTGCCCTGGAGACCACATCTCCCAGAACACTCTAAGAGCACCAGGGACTACAATTCCTAGAATTCCCCCTCACCAGTGGCACACGTGCTCCCAGCATGCAGTGCCCCGGTGAACTCCAAAGGCCACGGCTGCTCTGCGCCTGGTCCCGTTCACTTCCGGTGCCCCAGCAGTGACAGCACCACTGTTCTAAGTTTGGCAGCTTCATGTTGCAACCCTGAGGTCAAGGTTGATGCTCGAGGATGAGTTTATAGTTTAGCTGACTTAGGTGTGGAGCCCCGGGAAGGGTCTGCCTTGACCAGAGACCTACACCTAACCTATGTCCTCCCCTCCATGTTCTGTAGCTGAATCGATCTAAATAGCTGTGTACCTGGGCCTTTCTGAGGCTGCTTTGCCATTGGCAAGTGGGTCCAAACCTGCCAGTCGGCTGCAGTTGGAGGTAATGTGTGTGGATATCCTTGCACTGAGGCCAGGAGGCAACAAATGTTTCTCCTCTGAGCTCCTCTCCTCTTCCTGTGAATACTCATGTGGTGTCCTTGATCAAAGTTGCCAGATTGTTGCTTAATGGGCAGATGACTAGGACTGCCCAAGGAGAAGGTCATTGCCAGCACATATGCCCACTGGGACACACGGAGCCCAGAGACCACTGGCCATAAAGCCTGTCCTAGTATAGTTGCCCCCTCTCCCCCAGGTCCAGGAGTCATGCTGGGCAGTAGGGACAGCCTGAACCCCAGGGCTGCTGGGTCTGGACCACCTCAGCCCTAACACAGTACCTGGCACATACTAGGTTCTTAGTAAACTAAAGGTCTGAGATTCTTCAGGAGGGACTCTGGGAGAGAGGAGAAGGGTCTGGGTCCACAGGGCCTCTCCCCAGTAGCTTGGGACTTTAAAGGGGATCCCTTCCCCTTAATTAACATGGCATCTGATGGCCCTGATCTCCGGACCCAATGTTCCCCTTCTTGCTGCTTCAGTGATGCCTGTGAATTGTGTGTGGCTTCTGGCCTGGCTTCATTATGCCGGGACCTTTGTGGTGGGCTCATCTCTTCTGAACACCCAAACCCAGCTCCTCGGTGCCATGCTGCAGGCTGGCAACTCTGGGGCTGACCCTGGAAATTCCAGTGGGTCCCCTTCAGGGCTTAAGATGGTTGGAATCACATCTCCCATCCATCCCTCTCTCCTCAGAACAATTTCCCCACACCCACTCCCAGGCTGCTGATTGACCAGTTATGAAGGAATCACATCATGAATTATGTTTTGCACAGGCTTGCCTGCCCATCCTTTGTGTTGACCAAGGCCAAGGCACCGGGCAGAGCAAAGCACATTTCTTCCCCCCTCACTTCTTCCCTAATTGAAAATAATTGAGAAATCACTGAACAGTTTGGCATGGGGACAATTTCCGGTACAAAGAAAGGCGACAGAGAGCGGGCAGCTGGGACGCCCAGGGTGGCGAGCGAGGGAACTGATTGGTGGTCTGTGCGAGGGCGAGGCCAGGGGGCCTTACGTGTCGTAGAGCACAATGGTGCGGGAGCCAGTGGAGTTGTTGACGATGCAGCAAGAGCACGGGGTCTCCCCTCTGCTCTGCCAGGCCACCTGGGACACATCCACGCCCCGCTGCCTGAAGTCAGCCACCAGGAAGCTTGGGGCGGAGCCCGAGCCAAGGGAAGGGCAAGGAGACACAGATTAGAGCCTACAAGCGGCCTGGACCTCCTGCAGGGATGGGAGGGGTGCTGGAGCCCATGGGCCTCTCAGAGAAGAAGGGTCCTGTTCCAAGAGTTAGTGACAACGGCGACAGCTGGCAAGGCGCAGACAGGCATACAAACCTGTAGGCATGTAGGATGGTGCGGCTACCAGTGGCCTCACTGATGATGACCGTGGAGATGGGGACAGAGCCCGTGGTCTGGGAGACTGTGTAGCGTAGGTCCACGGAATAGCGGCGGAGGTCATCCAGGACAAAACTGCTGGGATGGAGTAACCCGCGGGGAGGTGCGGCTCGACAAAGGTTTGGAGACTGGAGGGCCGGTGGCAGGGCCGCTGGGGACCCTGGATGCAAGCGGGGGAGTGGGGGGCAGGAGGGAACTGGAAACCACCATGCTGTCCCAGGCTGTGCAAGGGGGAAGAAGAGGCAGGGGCGCATAGCGGGAACTCAGTGAGAAAAACACTAAGGGACATTCTTTTAGATCTTGATTGAAGTAAACTCCAACCCCGAACCTGGCCTCCGGGGCCTCCGGTCTGACTCAAGCCAGAAAGGATGTGCTGAAAATCATTAAACTGGATGGGGTAGATCAGGGGCCTAGAGCATGTACACCCTGTTTGAACAAAGCAGGTGAGGGCACCGTGGCCTGTTTCACGCACAGCCTAGGCAGAATTACGAATCACCAAGGTGGTACTCTGTTCCCCAGTGGCCCTCCACACACTCATCCTCACGGTACTCTTCTCTCGGAAGGCCCTTCCGGGGCCAAGGTCATTCGACACCTGCCTCCATAATGCCCAGCCAGGAAGTGGTGTGGCCTTGAGGCCACTCGTGGGACCCTGCTCTCACGGCAGGGTGAACCCTCCAGGCAGTGAGCTGGCTCCCAGTGCCTAATGCTCCTCAGAGTGGGCCTGGCCCGGGACTCTCACCCCAGACTCTCCTCCAATCAGAGTGAGCAGGAGGTGGCCCCTTGGGGAGCCTGCACCCACAGAACAAGGGGGCCACCCCACGTTTCCTGGCCCTCTCTGGAGACAGCATCCTGTGCCCACTAGTCAGCCACCATCCCGACCTTTCTCTCTATGGCTGGACCCCACTTTTGGCAACACCAAAGCTAGACAATACAGACTTGTATATAGGTACCAACTTGGGGCATTATTCCTCATCTCACACCTCAAGGATCCTTTAAATAGTAACTTTCCCAAAGCATCCCAACTATGGTTTGGTTTTCTGAATGACTTTTTGCACCCACAGTGCCTGGTACATGGTAGGTGCTCATTAAATGTTCGTTAAACACATGGGGAGAAGTTGGAATGGCCCACCTCCCAGCATTATCATTCCATAAAGGCAAGTCCACTATCCTAAGCAAGAGCCACAGTCTTGCCTCTTGCTGGGAAGGAAGACAGCCGCTGGAGAAAGTTAACAAGTGACCAGCTGTTGGCTCCAGGTCCCTCTGTCCCACCTCACAGGGCAGGCTCTTGCCCCCTGATCTGTTTCGTGCCAGTTCACTCAGAGGGCTGGGTTTGGGCAGCAACGCCCCTGAAACCAGGGTTCAAAGGGCTGAGTTTCCCAGACCAGCAAGCTGGCAGCCTGCCCTAGTGCCCACAGTGGGCAAAGTGTGGGCCTCACCTCCTGATAAGCATCTGCTGAACTGGCAGGGCCAGGGGTCAAAGGGCGTTTGGGTCCCTGCGGCAGCTAACACAGAGGAAGTGTGTGGGCCACCATGGGCTGCAGCCTAAATAGCTGGACAGCTGAGGCCTGGGTCTGGGCCCAGCGTTAGCACGTGGCTTCAGGGTGTCCTCGGGCAGGGTGCTCTTGTGGCTTCAGTGAACAGGGAGGACACCAGCACTTGCCCTGCCCCCTCAACGGGGAAAGAAACTGTGGGCTTGAACCCTAGGACCATGGAGGCTGGACATCCCCGGGCGGAGGATGGCTATGGCATGTCCCTGACTGCCTTCTGCCACAAGCATAGCCAGGACCACAGGGAATCGAGAAGGGCAAAGTCATATCCACCGCAGAGTCTGTTGGAAGCAAGGAAGGAAGAGGTGGGAAGCTGAGCAGGCTCCGGGGAGGGGCCGAGGAAACAGGCTGTGGAAGTGAGAGCTTTAGCAGGAGAGCCGTAACACCTGAGCAGCAGATAAGCTCACATGGGAGGGTCTAGGACACTGGTACTCCACTCCGCCCCCTCCAACTCTGGATCCAGAGTTATCCCACCCCATTTCTTATAGCCTGCCCCCTCCCCCCCCCACCCAGGGTCAAGACTTCCTTCTTTTCCACCTTCCCGCTCCCTCCTCCACTCACTCGGCAACATGGCCCTGGGCCAGGGAGCCCATGAAGGCGCAGGGGGCTCCAAGCAGGGACAGAACAGTGCAGGAGTTGGATGCGTTGCCTCCGCGCTGCCATCTTTGGGACAAGCACCTGCAAAACACACGGATGGTCCCTGCAGCTCCAGCAGGCTGGTGCCAGGATAAGCAAGGCCGGCCACAGTGCCCCGGGTAGGGCCCATGACGTGTAAAAGCTGGGAGCTCCCCCTCAGAAAGCATCTCGACCAGTCTTCTCATTTTCATGCATTTAGGTCCAGCACAAAGGAGGGCTCCACTGTGGGTGACCCCGTTCTCAGTTACGATGACCCGCCTCTCCCCGAGGTACAGAGCTGTCATACCTTCAGCCCCGATGGTTGGAGAACTCCAAGTACCTCTTCCCACAGGTGTCAAATCGGCTCCCTGCTCCCGTCTCAGGGGAGCCCACTTCAATAACTCGGGTTAAAGTAAGTAAGACAAGGAGTAAACCTGGACATTAAGGTCATTTAAGTGGGGGGCGGGGAGGGAAAGGGGAAGCTAACTTACATAATAATGTCAAAAGTTAAAAAGATTATTGGATGAAGACCAGTTTTCCTCCATTTTTTTGTTTCCCTTTCTTTCAGCTTTATTGAAATATAATGGGCATATAACATTCTGTAAATTTAAGGTATACAACGTGCTTTGAAACGGGCATATTGCAAAATGATTACCACAGGAAGGTCAGTTAACACACCACCCCCATCACACGATTACTTTTTTTTCTTCTTTCGTTTTTCTCTATCTTGACTGAAAATCTAACTCAAGGTGTAAACTGAGGAGACCAACTGGAGATGCACCTGCAGGGCTTTGTTGTTATCAACAACAAAAACAATGACTTACACGTGCATCAAAGCACTTTAATGATGTCTCATTGTGCGCCCACAATACTTTGGGGTAGACAGTGCAGGCTGTCATTTCTATTCTTCCAGTTCCAAAAAGAATAACTGTGGCCGCGTACAATAAGAACGACTAATGAAGAAAAATACAGGAAGCAGAATTTTTAGGCTAAGGTATATTGGCACATAAAACTTAACCCTGAAGTTCCCTTCAGTCTCGGGAAAAGGGGTCCATGATCTTGTTAGGAAGGATACTAGTTTGTAAAGGGACAAACATTTTTCGAGCTATGAGCTTTAGAGAAATTTTCATGCAGATTAGAACGGGGAGCCTTGTGGGATTTGACTGACTTGGGATCACACCAATAGTTAGTGACAAAGCTGCCATCAGAACCCAGGCAGCCTGACTCCAAAACCACCGCCATGTAATGTGTAGTTGTGAATGGAAAGTAGTCAGGCCCCGGCTTGGATGAGGTTTCGAAGAAAGTGTATACAATTTTACTTTGTGGAAATTATTCAAAGTCACACTGATACCCGACTTCCTGTGCAGAAATGCCCTGCTGAGCATGAGGATGCTTTCTGGAAGGCTCTTCTTGGCCTGGACTCTGGGAGGCGAGGCCAGAACTCAGGGGTCTGGCCAAATTCCAGGTGGTGGCTCCTGAGGGTCCCCAGATGCCTGTGGAGCCCGGACAGCCTAGGAGAGGTGGGGCCGAAATGCCTGGGAAGAACTGCGTCCCCACTTGGGCTTGCTCATCTGGGAGGCACGAGAGTCCAGGAGGTGGGAGGTGGGCTGGGTGGACTGAGCACGAGAGAGAGAGAGAGAGAGAGAGAGAGAGAGAGAGAGAGAGAGACAGGCCCTATGGACAACCACACCGCTCTGCAGAGGAGCAGAACCATGCGGCTGGGGGAGGGGGAGGAGGTACACCCTGCGAGCAGGGGGCATGGAGAACACGGTGCCCTCCTTCAGAATGAGCCTGAGCCCACCCTGGTGGGAGCTAGCAGGATCTCCTTATCCTAGCCTCTCCAGTAAGTAATCTCAAAGGGAATGGCACTGAAGCTGTCGTTGAAAGTGGCACTCTGGGTCTTCCCCAGGCCCTCCAGTCCTTGGGAGGACCTGCGGCCTTGGAACCCACACTGTTCTCTTGAGGAGGTTGAACTCCTCACTGTGCCCACGTCCTGTGGCCAGCTTGACCTGGCTAGGTCTACAAAGCAGCCTACCCTTGTGCCCCTCCCCCGCTGGCCCTGCCCTCCCTGGCAAGGGCTCTAACCTCTGGCAAACAGAGCAGCCCAAAGCAAAGGGTCAATTCCATGAGATGGGCAGCAGCAAAGGGAGAGGGAGCTCAGGAGATGACAGAGGGCTGGAGCGCTAGATTCCCAAGAATTGTAATTACTGCTTTGCCACTCACTCACTATGTGGCCTTTACAATAATTATTTAATTTCTCCACAGAGATAGCTGCTTCCTCATCTGTAAGGAGGGAATTTGACTGACCCTTACACATTTCCCATGGGCTGCTGTAAGCAAAGTATGTGACAGTGCTAGGTGGACCCAGACCCTGGAGACTACTCGGGTCTCTCTCCTCAATCAGAACAGGGAGAACTGGGTATTCATGGCTATGAGTGCTATAGTGTCTTGTCTGAGTTAAACCTTGAACTAGCCATTTATCCAGTTCTTGGCTGAGAAAACTGATAGCCCAGGAGCAATTCTCAGGATTCTAAGCACCAGACAGCACCAAGAGAAAGGCTCGGATTCTGCCTCATAGAAATGCCCTTCTGGGATTACAGTGTAAAGGTGAGGTTCTTACCAAGAGTAAATATGAGAGCCAACGAGCGACTTCTACCAGACAACCAAAAAGGATGTTATTCACTGATTTTGTAAAAAGGACTTCTGGTAAACTCCTTTTGGAATTTAGCACCAGGGAAAAGTTGGTCATGCACATGAGCCAGCTCTATCCATAACCCACAGAATTTCTAAATTTGCCTCTAGTGCCAGCCAAGCTCTGAAGCTATAGTGAAGCTCAAATACCATGGTTTTAAGTGTTCTTGCACTCTACCTGCACATACTTATTATTGAAAGCTACCTCAAAATTTATTTAAGAAACAGATGAGATATACGTAGTAGAGAAATTAGAAGTAAACACTGGTGAGAGACAAGTGCATCGGTCTTTTTGTTAGAAAGAAAGAAGCTGGTCCTGCCCCTTACTAGTTGCATGCCCTTGGATAAATCACTTCATCTCAAAGAATTTCTAAACGCGGATAATGATTCCTGAAACGGGAATTGGCCAACGCAGTGCTATCCAAAGCCTGGGTCTTATTATTAACGGCCTCCATTCTTTCCTAGGTCCTCCGGGGCGGAGGGCACGGGATACCAGCTCCCGAGGCTGGACTTTCACTGCGGGGCCCGCAGACCTGGGGATGGGTTCTTGGTTGTCGGGCTCAAACGCGGGGCTGCAGCGGCCCCTGGGGTCTCCGAGGGGCCCGGGCGCCCCTACCTGCTGTCGGTGTCCTCCTCTGGGTACTTGTCCACTACATTGATGATGTCCAGCACCACTAGCCCCACGCACAGGATCTGCTTGTCTTCCATGAGCCTGCTCCCGGAGCTTTCTGCCCGCCTGGCTGACGGGGTTCCTCCTGGGCTCTGCCTCTTATCCCAGAGGGTTGTGTCCCTGCTTCTGGGGTTGACTTGGCTCCTCCTCTGCGTCCCGAGCTCCTCCCCCAGGGGGCCTCCTGCGGCCGGGAGAGAAGGGAGCAGGTCCCTTGCTCCCCACGCCCGCCGATTCAAGCGGGCCTGGGAGCGCAGACCCCGAGGCTTTGGTCCCCGGCTTCCCCTCAGCAGGTGGCGTGGCCCAGCAGATGGCAACGCCTCCCACTTCTCGGCCTCACTTGTCAGACAGCCTCGGAGCTAATGCAAACCTCTCTAAAGCGCAGCTAGGCAATCTCCTGAATGCAAAAAAAAGTGCAGTACCAAGGCGCCTCCTGCCCCTTCCTCTCCTGCACCGGCGGCTCGCACTCCAGACCCTAGTTGAGTTGAGCCGGGCCTCGCAGCTGCGCCCTGAACCCTTCAGCCCTAGCCGTCGCTCGCGCCGTCTGCGCCCCGCCCCCGAGGTCCAGCCAATCCCAGCTCGAGGCCCCGCCTCCGTCGCCGAGCAGCGGGGGCTGCTAGGTGAGCGGCGGAGGTCACGTGACGGGGGCCGGCTCCCAGGACCCCCTGGCGGACGCCGGCGGAACGGGCATTCGGGGGAGGAGCGCCGGGCCGCGGCCCAAAGCAGCCGGCCCCTCTCTCCGCAGGCGGGTGCACGGCAAGCGCGCACAGAGCCACCGAGCCGGGAGGTGGGGGCGATCAGGTTAGGGAACCCAGGGCTCCCCCCTTACCCCGGCCCCTCTGTACTTCTCTCTACCCTTGAACACATACTGGAGCACACAGTTTCTTTTGTTTTGTTTTCTTTTTTAGAAAAACCAAGTGTCTTTATTCCTGAATAGTTTAGTATGGCGATGGGGGCCGGAGCCCCTCGGGAGAGCCCTGCATCGGCCTAGAGACCCGCTGGAGGAGCTGCGAGGGTGCGAGGATTGGCTCCTCCGCAGTCTGGGCCCTGCAGGGGACGGCGAGCAGGCCAAAAGTCTGGACGAGGGGACCCCAGAGTCCCCGACCCGGCGCACTCAGGCCATGGAGAGGAGTGCTCTGGGCGCCTGTGCCACAGAGGGTACGGGACGGCGGCTCGCCTAGGGCTGGAGTGCCAGGACGGAACCCCGTCACCCCCGCTGGCTCTTTGGCCCGCGTAGACACTTCGGGCTGGTCGGGCCCAGCCCCGTCTACACCTGATCTAGCTCCAGGTCCCCATAGAGCAGGGCTCCGCTGAAGATGGTGAGCGGCTCCTCCGAGTGCGCCAGCTGCCCCATGACCAGGTCGATGCAGACCGTGTCTCCAGCCTGCAGAGGCAGGATGAGGCTGAAGACGCCCAGGGCGCCGGGGCTGGGCTGGCTCTCAGCTACTGGCTTATTCTCCAGGCCCTCAGGCTCATAGCCACCAGAGTCTATGCGGGCCACGCCCAGGTTGGAGCGGGACAGCACGGCCTCCACTTTCTCGTGCCGGTGCCCGGTCAGCACCGCGCTCAGCAAGTAGCGCCCGGCCAGGGGCGCTGTGAACACGCCTGGGGACAAGGATGGCAGTCAGGAGGGGAGACAGGTGGCAGGGACCAGGGAGGTGTTGGGGAGCCCTCCCAGAACTCCTGGACTAAGGAGAGACCTGCTGGGTCTTGTCACCTGTCTTCCACTAGAATGTAAGTTCCACCACGCCAGGGAATTGGGTGTTTTGTTCATTACGGCAGCCCCAGGCCTCCAAGAAAGAAGCGCTCCTTCCCCCCACCCTTAGCCCAAGCTGTGGTGAGAATGAATAAATGAAGGAAATAGGGGTCTCCCCAAACCAGAGCATGAAAAGATTCCCCTTGCCCGAGGGCGCAAGAATGAGAACATATCACTGCACAGCCTCCCAGGCCTGCCCCACTGCCCAGCCAGCCTGCTTCCAGGCTTACCAGTCTCTGGATCATAGTAGCCCCCATCGTTGAGCAGGACTCTGTCGAAGGGCACTGTGCCTGGTTCGGACCGTGGCAAACTCAGGGCAGCTGAAAAGGCCACCCGGGGCCCGGGGGCTGCTGGTGCCCCCTCCACTCCTGGGTAGGGGTAAGGTGGGGGTCAGAGTGCATGCTCAGTGCAGAGCTGCCTGGCCCCCTTCCCTTCCTGGGTCTCTCCCTCCAGGGCTGCCTGAGGCCTTCCATCCTCCAACCCCTAGTTCAGTTCCACTCCCTCCAGCACCAAATGAAAGGAACTTACCCTGCTCTCCCTGGGGACCTGTGGGAAGAGGAGAGGGAGGAGTGAGAAGTGGGGCAGCTCTCACTAAGTCACTCAGCAAACATCTGCTGCGTCTCTCTAGATGTGCTAGGTGTCACATAGACTCCAAAGCAGGAATGGGGGTATCAAGAAAAGGAAGAATAGGGTCCATCCAGTTCAACTAGCCCCCAGCCTTTCACACCCTTCATAGCCCTGTGAGCTCAGCCTTAGTCTTCAATACAGCACTAAGGCCACCATATCCAACTAGCCCATATAGTGACTGTCCCAGCTCCTAGTCACTGTCAGCCATGTAGGACTCCCCACTCCCCCAACTCCTTGCCCCTTTCCTCCCTTCTCTGTCAAGTTCAGAATGGAATGAATGTCAAGCCTAGGGCTGCTAGAGGTGTGGGGAGCCCTGGCTGCGGTAGGAACCTCAGCTCACATACCTGGTGGCCCGATGGGCCCCCTTTGTCCCTCCTTGCCTGGAAGTCCTGGAGGTCCAGCAGGGCCTGGTGGTCCCTGTATCCCAGGAGGCCCTGGGAGCCCAGCCTCACCCGCAGGCCCTACAGTGACAAAATTAAGTTGAGGGAAAGCCACAAAAGGAGTTTCCAAAGGACAAGGAAGGTCGTGGCTCCATGGGCAGGTTGGTGGGGCTCCTTGCTGCCCATGCTGGATACCTGGCTGTCAGAGCAGCACCCCACCCCTACCCACTGGCCTGTATGAGCTGCCAGGGGAGAGTGGGGAGCTGGGAACTTGGGTCATCTCTTGTGGACAAACCAACCCCCAGGACAGTGGTGGGTCTGTAATTCATGCTGGGCAGAGCAAGGAGAAAGTATATAAGGTTAAGACTGGCTGTTGTGGAGGAAGGAAGGAGAAAGAAAGGACTTGAAAGGGGTCCCCCCACCTCCCACTGCATGCTTCCTCTTGCCCCCTCACCAGTGAAGTCCTTCAGACTGAGCTGGTGAAGCTGGTCCTCCAGGAGCAGCACGGAGCTGTTAAGGGCACCGAGCCGCCTGCCCAGGCCTGCCTGCCCCCCCAGCAGCTTCTCTAGCAAGGCTGCCTGTGTCTGGCTGGTGCTGTTGGTTTCCCGGAGCCCAGCCCAGAGCCCCGCCACGTGTCTGGAAAGGCCCTCGCGCAGGCCCTGCAGTCCCCCGGCCACCGTGTCCAACCGCTCACAGACTCCCTCGAGGCGGCCCAATCGCCCCTCTAGGCTGGGGCACTGGCCGGCCTGTGCCTGTCCCTCTTCGAGGCCTCGGAAGCGCTCCTCACTCTCCGCGGCATGCTCTGTGGCCTCCTGCTGCAGCCTGTTAATTTCCGAGATGATGCGGTCCTTGGTGGCTCCTAGGTCAGCCAGATCAGCACCCTGGCCTTCCACAGTGGTCTGGAGCTCATGCAGTGAGTCGTTGAGAGAGCTGAAGGTGAGAATAACCTCCGAGAGCTCTCCTTGCAGGGCCTGGAGGGCTGAGCCTGAGCTCCCCCCAAACACACTGAAGCCATCCAGAGGCCCTCGGCTTGGCCCCCCAACACCTGGGCCAGCCCCAGGGCCCCGTGGGGGCAACAGGGGGCAGGAGCAGCGCTCCACACCATCCCGAAGGCGGCCCAGCTCCTCTTGGACACCGCCACAGGCCCCGCAGCCCTCATCCCCACGGGCCTGCAGTAGTCCCTCCAGTTGGCCCAGCCGTGTGGCCGTGAGATTCAGCTGCAGTGCAAACTCTGCAATTGTCTCGTCCTGCGCGTCCATGCGACCCTGGAGCTGGCCCACGACCCCTTGCAGTTCCTCCAGTGCAGCCTGCTGGGCCTCCCCAGCTGCTCCCACCTTGTGCAGGCCTGAGCCCACCAGATGCAGCTGCCCCTCGCTGTCTAGCACCCTGCGCTCCAAGGCACTGAGGATCTCGCTGACCTGGGAGTCCTGCTCCCCAGGGGCCCCAGAGCAGAGCTGCCCGCACGCCTGCACGGCCCCTGCCACCTGCTCTTCTAGCAGATCCAGCCGCCCACCCAGCACCCCACTCACGTTGGCCAACAGTCCCTCCAGCTTTTCTAGTCGGCCCCGGGCAGCAGGCAGCCAGTGGCCCAGGCCCCCAGGCCACCCAGGCCAGCCCTCCTCCTGTTCTTCTGAGGGACCCAGAGTAGAGTTGAATTGGTCCTCCAGGCGAGAAAGGCGGGACACTAAGCTGGTGTAGCCTGGGGGGTGGCCCCCCTGCCCCGCCGCTCCTCCCAGCTCAGTGCCTCGCCGCCCGCTCAGCACTGTCACCGAGCCGGCCACTACATCCAGCCTCCGCTCCAACTCGGCCAGCCGCCGGCCCAGCTCGGGAGGGCAGCACTCCTGAAGGGGCCTGCGGCCCACAGCATGCCCGGGGACCTGCCGCTGCCGCTCTTCCACGGAGGCCAGTAGCTTCTCCAGGGCCCGCAGCCGCTCTCTGTCCTCCTGTTGCTGCTGGCGGAAGCCATCGAGCCCCGCCAGGCACACCGAGCAGGACTCCTGCAGCCGCCGCTCCAGCTCCCGCAGCAGCTCCTCACTGGGGCCCGGAGGGGCCGGGGTGGGGTCCAGGGCCCCGCCGCCGCCGCCGCCGCTGTGATGGTTGTTGAGATGGCCCAGCTCCTGGTCGTGGGTGGAGACGCGGTTGTCCAGGAGCTGCAGCTGCTGCTGGATCTCACTGAGGGTTTCGTGCACGCCGGGGCGGGCCGCCGCATCTGCGGGCTGCTGCCTCCCGTTAAAGGCCGTCTCCACAGCCCTCTGGACGTCTTCAGCCAGGCGCCCACTCAGTCCCTGCAGGACACCTCGGAGGCCCTGCAGCTCCTTTGTCAGGCCCTGCACCTGCTCCTCCAGCTGCTGCACCTTCTCTGAGTCCCCAGGACCTGGCAGAGAGGGGACGGCATCAGGCACGGGGGCCGGACCTCAGGGCTCAGTGCCTACCTCCCAGGCCCCGCTCTCCCCATCTCCAACACGAGGTCCTCGCTGATTTGGCCACTCCTTAGCTGGGTACTTTGGGCAAGAAAAGGTGGAAGGAAACTCCATTTACTGAATGCCTCTAGGCCAAAACCGTACCATGGCTTTTCCCCCCTTAAAATAGACTCCATTGGACAGACACGGCAGCTTTTCCCATTTGGTGGACCGTGAGAAAGAGAACCAGAGGAAATTAAGGAACTGGGCCCTGGATTACAAGGTTAACAAGCGGCAGAGCCAAGTTTCAAACCCAGCTCATCCATCTGACCACCAAGTCTACTGTCCAGAGTGTCTTTCAGAAATTGCTTCCTCATCTGTGAAATGGGAATGTGGGGAAGCACTGTGGGCCCCACAACAGTGGCTATTCCGAGCAACGTCTCTCCATAACACCCCAGGGACAGACGAGGTTCCACGGGAAGACTGCGGGGGCTCTGGCTGGAAGGTGGGAGAGTCAGCCAGAAGTTCCTGTTTCCATCATTACAGCATGACTATCTCCCTGGCAGGCAAACACAGCACGTCCGCAGTGCCCAGCGCGCACGCACACTCCAGGAGGCCACAGGGACTGCTGCATTCTGGGACCTGCAGTCTCCAGAGGCCACCGAGGGGCCTGGGACCTGTAGTCGGGTGCGGTGCATTCTAGGACTTGTAGTCTGAACGGTCTATCCCCTTGGTGACCAAGCTTCTCGAAGGAATTCCCCCTTCCTCCCAAAGCCGTTCCCAACTGGGAAGTATCTCGGCCACGTGTGGGCGTGCGTGAGCACATTCTCTTTCTCTGCCTTCTTTCTCTCTTGATCTCTCATTCTGTTTCTCTCTGACTCACAAACACACACACACACACTACACACACTACACACACACACCACACAC
>NW_027397072.1:21862215-22220377 GCF_003265705.2 Callorhinus ursinus | reverse complement strand
ACACACACACTACACACACACTCACACTACACACACACACACTACACACACACACTACACACACACACACACAGTGGACGCACAGGCAGAGAATCTCAGGGGTCTCACTTACTCCCTTCTGTCCCCTTCTTCTGACTTGGAGCATGGAGCTCTCACCCTTGGCAGCCTGGCCCCACATTTTCCAGCCAGCACCAGCTCCCACTTCTCTCCCCAGTGGCTCCCATACTCACCTTCCCCACCTAGTCCACTCAGGTGGCTTCCTGCACTGGAGCCAGAGAGGTTGGGGCGGGCGGGCCGGGGCCGGGGCCGTGGTGTGGTAGGTGCAGGACCCAGCGGCGGGGCGGGACCCTCAGCACAGTCATCGCCCCCATACCCCTGACAGCACCTCCACTCCATATCCGTTACGGTCTTGTAGGCCACTCGGTAGCGAGGGCGGAGGAAGCTGCGGTACCTGGGAGAGGCAGAGGGAGGCCTCTTTACTCCTCCCTGTACTGGCAGCGACCCTGGGTCATGTCCTCAGAGATGGGCAGCTGCTGGTGGTGGACAAGGCCTGTCCCTCAGGCTGAGTCCCCCTTACTGTCCGGCATGTGGCCGTGCTCAGTTGACAGCTGTCAGCTTGCTGGCCAAAGGCCAAATCCCTGTTCTTCCTCCCCCTATCTTCTGCTGGAACCTCGAACTCCTCATTTTGAGCCTGACAGCCCAGAGAAGGCATCTGGGGCCTGGTGGGGTGGTCCGGGTGACTTTGCCCTCAGTATCCGCCCCAAACTGTTGCCTCGGTGTCATCTCAAAATGGCTCTGACTGAAGGCCCTGGTCCTGTCCCTGGCTACCTGCTTTGCAGAAATTCCCTGAGTTGGCTGCCCTCCTTCTGCCCTAGCCCAGCCCCCACCAAGTACCCACTCCCCAGCGCTGGAGCTCACATGATGCTGCGGGGACACTGGGGCTGGCCCCAGCCACAGGGCTGGTAGTCAGGCTTGACGAAGGTCTCCACTCCATCCTCAAGGACACAGCTCACTGTCCGGGTCACCACATAGGCACACCAGTTCCTGTAGGCACAACCCCACCTGGGCCCAAGGGCCAGAGACACAAGCCCCAGAGGAGGACCCAGGGGCTACCAGAGGGGCTGAGGGAGGGTTAAAAGATGCAGGGCCCCCGGGGACCAGTGGGAGCCAGGGCTTTGGCAGGGGCAGCTGCCCCCACGCCTTCCTGAGCAGTGGGAGTCGGTAAGGACTTTTCAAGACCGCGAGAGGAGGCACAGAATGGAAAACCGTAACTATAAGAAGTCAATCCTCAAGGCTGGGGGGTCCTAGGGAGCCTCTGAATTCACACATTCATTCATGTCCCTTTCTGTGTCAATCCCCAGCTTGGCGTGGCCTGTCTGAGCCAGCTGGCTGGGTCCCTCTGGGGATCCCCTGGATGCTGGCTTCCACCCACCCCTCAGGGGAGAGGACAGGGCAGGCAGGGGTCCAGCTCAGGGTTAAGTAGAGAATAAGCCATTGATGAGCCCTGCCCTCTTTGGGGCTTGCGTTCTACACTCTTGGCCCCATTCAAGCTGGCCTTTGATCTGTGTCCGGCTGGAGAGCCCAACTGAACAGAGCAGGAGTGGTGTCAAGAAAGAATCACAGATCACTGGATGGGCCCATGAAGCCCGAGGAAGGGATAAAGAAAGGTCTGCCGGAGGACACCAGGCTGGTACGCAGCCGGCAGCTTGCAGGAAGGCCTGGCCCAGGACCCTCAGGGTCGTTTCCCTGGGCACCCAACTACAGGTCTCCCTGAGTTTAGAGGGGGACCTATCTATTTAGGGGGCCCTAGAAATGCTCTGCAGGAAGGTGGGCTTGTGCGGAGCCACCTGATGGCTGGGCTTCCTCTCCCCCTCTTCCCCGCATTAGGGCATACAGCCCCGGGGAGGGTAGCCAAGGTGGGGGCCAGGATAGCCCCCTTCTGACCCACCCTCCCACCCACGTCCAGCCTTGGGCTGGGACCCAGACTCTTACCTGTGGCGGCTGGCAGGCCGGGGGCCGCTCTGGGCCTGGGGTTCCCCAGGGCTGAGGGCCCCCCCGGCCCCCGTGTAGAGGCTATAACCGCGGGGAGGGTAGCTAGCTGCCCCCACGGCTGTGGTCAGCAAGCAGCAGAGGTAGCAGCTCCAGAGGGTGCCGGGGGCCATGGTGGGGGCGCTCCGCGGTGGCCCTCAGAGGCACATCCCGGCCTGACCGCTGGCGCCTCTGTCTGCCGTAGGGGATGCCGCTGCTCCAAGGGACAGCGCTGGCCGGTGCCTGTCCCCAGCTTCCTGCGGCAGCCCCCAGCCACACGCCTCCTTCTCGGCCGCCTGGCCTGACCCCTCTCCCCCTCCTCTTTCCTCCTCAGGCTCCTGTCCGTCCCTCCCTTGGTTCCTTCCGCTCTCCTATTCTCCACTTCTGAGGGGAGTTTGTTCTCTGTGCCCCCTGGCCTCCTGTGCCTGGTCCCTGCCCCTCTCAGATGCTGCTTCCTGGGCCTCCACCCCCTCGCCCCAGCTGGCCCTCCTCTGGTCTCCCTATCTGTTTTCCCCAATGACCGGATCCTGGAGGTGACAGGGCTTTGCCCCTGTGGCTGTTGAGAGGCGCAAGAGTGGCTGTGGGGCGGGCCCTGGCCTCCCGCCTCCCTCTCTTGCTCACTCCCTTCCCCCCTGTCTGGCTGGCGGTCCAGCCTCCCCCTTCCTCCCCCCACCTCTCCAACCATCGTGCGCCACATCTGCTTCTTGTTAACTCCGGGAAAGAGAGGGAAAAAAAAGGAAAAACAGAGAAATGTGGAGTTGCCGCCAGGCTTGGGGCCAGCCTCTCAGACGGGCCACATGGAGTGGAGCCGGGGCCAGGGCTGGGGAGGAGGCCCAGGGCTGCTTGCCTAGACAGGGACCGGGAGCTGGGGCCACAGCTCCCCCGGGGCTAGGGCAAGCCTCCCCGGGGAGAGAAGACCCGAGAGGGGAGCCAGGAGGGGAGAGGAGGAGGGGAAGACTGTAAAAGGGAGAATGAACTCGTAGGGCTCCAGCAGGACATCACTCACTACCTAGTCCAGCTGCCTCCTTTGACAGATGTGAACAACGAGGCCCCGCGCTGGAGAGTAACCTGTCCGGGCCAGCCAAGAGCAGGGCTCTGATTAGGATCTCCGTACCTAGGTCAGTGACCTGGGACAAAGAAGGAGGTGAGGAGAGAGGGCTGCTGGGCCGGGGGGGAGACGGAAGAGGACTCCACTGAGGCAGGCAGGACACTTGGAGAAACTGGAAGAGGAAGAAAGGAATCTGGAAACGAGGGCGCAGCCTCCTGTCAGGCATGGAGAGGACATGGGCAAGAGGAGAAAGACTCATTCTCAAAAAAACCAAATGAGTATGGTTTCAGGCTTGTCTTGGTGAAGGTCAGGCCGTAAGTGGGGGAGTTGAAGGAGCGAGGCAGACCGGGTGGTATCTATATCTATGGAGCCCAAAGGAAGTCCTTCCCCAGCCTGGAGGCAAGCCTTGAAGGCCTCTGCAGCAGGCAAGGAACTCAGTCACGCTCAACCACCAGCCTGACCCGAAAGCTCTTCTTGAGAGGAGTCCGAATCTGTCAGCTGGCCCCCGCCTTCACCATCTGGCCTCAACACGGTACTCAGGCCTAGGTGTCCCCGTGTGGTGCGGCGCTGGCTCGCGAGAGCGAAGCAGAAGTACCAGACAGAAGGGAGGTGAGCGTGCTGTGTGGAGGCTCCGTGGAGGTGCCCGGGGAGCAAAGGCCTGTGTGACACTCTGGAAGGAGCGCCTGGGACCGCTGGGGAACGGCACACAGGCACCGAAGCAACCAACACAAAGCAGGACAGACGGCATGCCACGGGGGCCAGACGAGTGGGTGATGTGTTCTGAGCAAGGGGAGGGGAAAGACAGCTGGATGCTCGGGGGGGCTCAGAGGAGGGCCGTTGGAAGAGAGAGAGAGGCTGAACAGTGTTGGGGGAAAAAAGTGAAGCACAGAGATGGGGGAGGGGAGAGATTGCAGACTGGGGAAAGAGGCCTGCCTCAGTTTCCTCATTCCTCAACATGGGAATCATAACAGCACCCTCCTTCCTAAGTTTGTGAGGATTAAGTTAATACACATAAAGCATTTAGAATAGTGCCTGGCACATGGTAAATGCTTAGTAAGGGCTCTTATTTGTGTCAGGAAGAAGTGGGACAGAAAGTCAGAGAAGTCAATTGTGGAAAAATCGGGGAGAGGCCCAGAGGACTGGTTAAGAGCTTGGATTACAAGTTTTTGAGTGGGAGCTCGGTAGGCCTTCAGAAAGAAGACATGGTGGGCAAGAGCAATGGACAGGGTTTCAGGCCACAAGGACGCTGGTTCTACCTCCTCCCTTACGTTGTGTTATCACCGAGAAACCAATGCCACGACTCCGCCGGAGGTCTGTTGGCTACTGTCTGGGGTGCCTTCGACATTCTACACTGCAGAGTGATGCAGCCTGGAAAGAGAAGGCTGTGGTTGCTTGGGGACTGCCCGAGTAATGAGGCCAGAGGAAGGGAGGCATCACAGAAGATTCTGGGGTTGGAGCCGGGATGGGGAAGTTGAGATGAGGAACAGCTTTGGAAAAAGACGACCTTAGTCTGGACATACTGAGTTTCAGATGAGAGTAACATAGCTGGGTGGCAGTAAGTATCCAGGAGACGGTCAGAGATGTGGGTCTTGCTTCTGGGAACCATGTGCAGGGCAATAGTTGGAAGCCATGAAAAAGGATGCCACCAAATCTTTAATGTGACTCTGTGTGACCTGCCTCTGAGGTCCTCTGGCCCAGTATGTGATCTTGGTGGCTGGGAGAAATGTTGGCAAAAAGAAAGGATGGTGAAAGCGAATGCTGGAATCCACAGAAACGGAAATTTGCAGCTGCCCCATAGGAGTGTGGGGATTGGCACACGGGAAGACTTGAAGGAAACAGTCCCAGGAGATCCTGATCTGAGAGCTGCTGTCAGTGGAAGGTTGCAGCGTTGTCCCTGGTCTCTGCATCGGTTCTAGGCCCTGGCCCTGGCCCTGGCAGTAAACCAACCCACTGCAGGTTGCCCTGGCTGCTGCAGTTTTCTTTCTCAGTACTTGCCCCGCTCTCTCCCTTCGGGGGGCCTCTGACAACCTGAAAAGTCATCCCAGCTATCTAGTCACTGCCTGGTTGTCACTCATTCCTTAAGTTTAAATGGGTGCCTCCCTTAAGTTTAAAACTCTGTTGTATTTCGTGCTTGCTTCAGCAGCACATATACTAAAACTCTGTTGTATTTTAAGTGTGTCAAGCCAAAAATGTTGGCTTTAAAATACCATTGCAGTAGGTTGCATTTCATTCAGTCCTGTAATCAGGAGCCAAGACCTGAGGGCTGACATGAATGTTTGTGATACCTCAAATAAATCGGTGGCTCTGGGTTCACTGGGGAGGCCTGAGGTGTTGGGCAAGCAGGCCACAATGGAGACGAAGATTAGAGAAAATGCACGGGTGGTGGCGGTGGTATTGACGAGTAGCCACAAATTTCCAAAGCGACTGGCAAGAGAATTCCCGAGATCAAAAATGGCCAAGTCCTTAGGGGCACTAGGACGAGATCTACTTTATAACCTTTCCAAGATAGGGGATTGTCAAGGGTCTAGGGCCAATGGGAAATCTTGGCTATACTGGGCAACTAACACTTCCGGTCAGCCACCAGCGGCTGAGCAAGGAGCTCATGTGCAGAGGCTGGGATCACCGGGGGCACCTGCGGTAAGGAGCATTTCATGTCTAATGCCCTCTGTCAGAGGACTGAATGTTGGGAGGGAAAAAATGGAGAATAATAGGAATCGGGCCTTGGTTTATGCAAAGCGTAGATGGGATTTCAATCCTGAGAGGACCGTGTCCACTCCTGCTCAAATGCACATTTTCCTTTTCCTTCCACCCCTTCCCCCAGGTATACTACTTTAAGAGCCAACCTCTCTGGACTCAGGGCCCAGGCCCCTTTCCTGGTTCTTGTTGCTTTTTCACTCCTTAGCCTAATCCTAAACTCATGTCTTCTCCTTGAAAATGTCACACTAATTGCAGAGATTAAACTCCACATATGCCCCTCCCCCAAATTCTCGTGTCTTCCAATTCCCCCAAGGGTGAGGCTTTGCCTGTCTCACTTCCCACATACTTTTTCCACCCAAGCTTTTTTCAAGCTTTGTTAGTTCTTAGCTGAGTCTAGTTTAGTCCTGGGGACCATTTTTAATTTCAGCTCCTCCAGGCAGGAGGCCAAATGACCTCGTCAAGGCTGATAAGGAGTCACTGGCCTAGGCACAGCACGTTCTGGGAGGTGAAGGATATTTCTGGATGGTTCTAAAACCCCTTTCCTCTTGTCCCTGACCCCAGGATAACCCATCGAGCCCACAGTCGGACATGGAGAGTAGAATAAAGGAAAGCGGCTCAGGTGACGATTTCAAACCATTCGTAGAATCCTGGTCAAATCAATTACCTTCTGGGCCTCAGTTTCCTTCTTCGTAAAATGATCTTGAAGGCCCCCTTTAGCTCTGAAAGTCTCCGGTCAGTTGTTTCAGGACTGCCTTGGAAATCTGAAGCACTTCCAAGGCCTCCCCCCATGTCATTTGCAGGCTAGAAAGTCGGCTTTCCAGGGTCTAGTTCTGTCTTAACAGTAGATCTAAGTGTCTGGTTGGATTTGGATCTGCTTCAAATTTCCAGGAGCCACAAAGCATAATGTGTGTAATCCTTTAAGACCCAGACCCTCATTCTCCCACAGCAGAGCTGGGAACAGACCACTCTCTGAGGGACACATGAGGAAGTACACGCCTGGGGTTTCACTATTATGTGGAGGGAACATGGGCTTGAGATTCTAAATAGGAAACTTCTGGGAAATACTGGGTGGAGGCTGGGGGGTGAAATGGGGGAGGCCAGGGGAATTACAGACTGCTAAAGGCCGAGACTGAGCTTAGGAGTCACTGGGCTGGAGCATGGAGGACAAACCGATGGTCCCAGGCCAGGGAAGCCAGCTCTGAGCTAGTGCACCCCTGGCTCATGGTGCACACGGGCAGCAAGACAGTCCTCTGCCCCAGCTGTTGCAGTCCCATAGCAGCTCCTGCAGTTTTCCTTGGCTCAGAGAAGCAGAGGCGTCCCCTGAGCCCGGGCCCCCCTCTACCGCAAAGCAACTGGCTTCCATTACCCCTGACAGCTCCAGAGCAACAGCCCAGCCCCCGGCCCCAGCCTGGCTCTGTGCCGTTCCCTTTTATGGTGAAGCTGAGCGAAAGCAAGCAGTGAGGGGGGAGTAGGATCTCCCTGCGGCAGAGGGCTGTAGAGCTCCAGTGCCTCTCCCCTCACCAGAGACCCTCAGACATCTACCCACAGTCTTCTTTCTCCTCAGTGATCCACTCTGCTCAGGACCCACTAACCCCTCTTGCTCGTCCCAGCCCTTCCCCCCGCCCCCCTCCCTCACATCCGGGGGGTGATTTCCCACTTGGCTCAAGTCCCACGGTTTGGGTTTTGATTCCGGGAGGATCCGCCCTATTTCCGACGCCCACCTCCGGGGGTGGGGTGGAGGAAGCCCGAGTTAGGGAGGCACCGGTCAGATCACAGGCAGGATCCTTCCACTTGGCTGCTGTGGGGCAAAAAGGCGGGCGCCGAGGAGAGGAGCACCCGGCCGCCCCAGCTCTCTCCCCATTCTGCACCGCCTCTCACCCCCCTCTCTGCTGCCGGGGTCAGGGAGGGGACCCTGAGGGCAGGGCTCAAAGGAAGCACCTGGCTGGGCCGAGCCGGGAAGCGGAGGGTGGGCAGCAACGCGGGGGGCCAGGGCAGGAAAGGGGGTCGGAGTCTAGGGGTCGGGCCGAGCCTCTCACCCCGCCACTCCGCCGCACCCTCGCCCGCCGCTGGGCTCTGGGGAGGCGGCCATGGGTCAGCTGGGTCCCCCGCCGCGCCAGCTGCGGCCAGCTGCCTCCCGCCGGCCCTAGGCGCGCGTCCGCGGCTCACCCGCCCCCTACGGGGGGCCGTCCCTCCGCAGGCCCCCCCCCGAGACCCCGCCCCTTACGATGCGCCGCGGGGAGCAGGCGAGACGGCGGGGCTAGAGAGCCCGTTCCGACCGAGCGGCAGGCCGGAAGTGCCTGGTTTGGGCTTGCGCTCGCGCTACCGACTTCCGGGCCGGGACTCCTACCTTCAGCTAGTACGCAGACCGCATCGCGGGGAGCCCAGCTGATCAGGTGAGAGGCACGCAAGGGGGCTCCACGGCGCTTCGGCGGTGGCTGGTCCTGGGGGCGAGGACGGGTCTCGGCCTGGGCGAGGAGTGCGCGGGCCTCGGGCTCAGTCCTTCCTCTTCTCCGCAGGATGATCACAGACGTCCAGCTCGCCATCTTCGCCAACATGCTGGGCGTGTCGCTCTTCCTGCTTGTCGTTCTCTATCACTACGTGGCCGTCAACAATCCCAAGAAGCAGGAATGAAAGTGGCGCTTTCTCCGCCCCAGGTAACGGTCCGGGGCTTAGCGCCCAGCCCCCGGAGAGTGGAGTGGCGAGGCCGCGCCAGGGCCTGCAGGGTTCGAAACTTAAAATCAGAAAGTGTCGGGCCAAGCATGATACAGTCCAGAACTGAGCCCCTTTATCCGCACACAGTAGGGAGAGCCTTGCAGTGCCCTGCCCTCTCCCCGTTAAACTGCTCCCTGCTAGAATGGGGGTGAGTTTCCTAATCTTCCTCAGCCCCCGTCTTCATGGTACCCCCATGCCCAAGTTGCGGGTTTGGCTACAAGGAGGCACTGACACCGGTAGGAATAAAGGCGCTGAGGATGCCATCCAAGTATGAGGATTTGGGCTCTTCACTTAAGTAGTTCTCACTTCTCTAAGGTTGTTTAGGCTGAATTTGTTCCTGTGTGTGTGTGCGTGGTTGTAAAGATGTAGAATTCTATTTCCGTGTTCTGGGGCAAGGGGCACTGAGTTAGCGGTTGGTTACTGGAGACCCAAGTCCTACGGAAAGGTGGGGTGTGGGGGAACCTTAAGTGTGGGTCAAAAATGTAAAGGGGGGACAGGCTGGATGGGAGTTGATGCCTGAAAGATTTCCCCAGAGGAAAGCTGCAGCATTTTCCTTACCTTGGGTCTTTCCCCCTCTTTTCTAGGGTTCCAGGACATAGTCTGAGGCAAGATGGAGGGTATGAGGGGCCTTCACACTTCACTTCATCCCTCTACCCATCACAGCATACAAAGCAACTACACCTGGATTTTTCCAAACAACTTTTATTTCCTCAAAGTCTTCCTTAACCCTATGGAACAAGAAGCTGTTACTGAGTAGGGCCCAGTATAGGGGTTTCTTTTCTACTCCCTCCCCCCAATATAAAAATATAGATATATTTTTTTTTGTGGTCCCAAAATCTTGTGCTGTGGAGGGAGGGATGGGGTAGCAGGTTCCTGCTTTGTCCTGTCTCAAGGTGATGCTCTGCGATGCCTCAGAAGAGTGTGGCTGGCATTCCAAGGAGTTATGGTTGTCACATGGAATCAACAGCTGAGGGAGGGGACTAGCACATTCCCCACTGTGTTCCCATCTTGGGACTGTATACCGGGCATGAAGGTTGAGGCATCAGACCCGGGGAGAGATAGTGATTGGGGGAGATTTAGGGACAAAACAAACCTCAGGTTGGCCCAAGGGCCCCCCGCTGTAACAAATCCGGGACTGGGAATCAGACAGACTACAAGAAATAGGAAAAAAGGCAGGGGCAGAGTGGGGCCGTGGGGGCCCGGCCTGAGGCAGCCTGCAACAGAGAAGAGAGAGGAATCAGGGTTGTGAAAACTCTGCCCCTCTTCTGGTCTGTTTGCCAGGGGCTGGGAGATGAGAAGGCGAGATGGTAAGAATAGAGGGGTTGAGCATTGCACAGTGGGCTGATGCTGGAACGAGCCAGCTCCTAGGCCTTAGGTCCTAACAAGAAGTTGTTTTTTTGTCTGTTTGGAGGGAAGATTGAGGCCATGATGGGAAAAAATTCAGGGACAAGATTCTTAATGAAAGTACCTTTAGTCTTTTGGGAGTCAGAGGGAGTAGGGAAGGAAGAAAATGGTCCTGAACGGCAGAAATGGGAATGAAGGGATAGAAGTGAGGTGGGGTCAGGGACTGGACCCGGTGCTCACCCTGGTGCAGAGTGGGGTCCCGGCTCCGGCTCACTGCTCTCCCTGGTCCGGGGTATAGGGGATGTGGGGCCGGAAGAGCCGCTCATCCCTCTGCGAGTCGGCGGTGAGCCCCGGCCCAACCTGGGCCTAGCCTGTATGGATACGGGGTGGGCTAAGAGGCTGGATTCTTCCATGAACTGTTTTGCTTCTGGGTTTGCTTCTAGAGTTTCCATGCGTAAGAATGTAGTATAGGGGTCAACATAGGTATTGGGACCTTGAATTTCTGGGCACTGTCCCTGGCTGAGAAGGTAAGGCAGGATAATAGAGAATTCCTGGGTTCAGTCTATGACTCCAAGTCTTAATTAACTAGGGGAGGCAAAAGGATCCAGTATTTAACCTCCATGGTTGTATCATGGCTAACATCTGGCTAAATAGAGAAGCAGTGTGTGGAAAGCAGCTGGAGAATTGGGAGATCTCCCTCAGAGCCTTGTGTGCCTCAGCCCCTGCCAGAGCAGCTGTGGTTTCAACCATCCAGTTTCTGCCTATACCCAGCTTCAGCCAACTTAGCATGGGGACCGGACTGAACTGGAGTTGGTGGTACAGCTGTTCTTAGGAGCAGCAACCAGATGTGTTACCTGGGGAATCCGGGACCCCTCCTGGCGGGAACTCTCTTCGGGCAGGTCTGGGCAGAAAGAGAGGAGAAGCTAAGGGCAGGGGCCGGCAAAGCCAAAGCTAGCAGGCTGAGGTTGGGGTATATCTGGCAGGGACATGGGTTGGAAGCAAGCAAGAAACCTGGCTGAAGGGACTGGGGGCACTGGACAGACGGAGGCACTCAGGTACCAGAGTAGCTTTCTGATACGGTTGAGGGGAGAGGCTGAAAGCAGTACTGAGCATTCTCCCTCCCACTGCCGAGATGAACAATGCCTTGCTGGGCTCTGCCAGGGTTGTTTCGCTAGGGGCTGGGGAAGACCCAAAAATGTTACCTGCAACCGTGTCCTGATACAGGGGATTCGAGGTCCTAGCAGCCCTTTCCCAATCACCATGACAGCCTCTGGCTTGTCCCCTGAGGACAGGAGTGAGCAGCTGCTCCCTGGGAAACGAAACATATCAGGGTAGGAGACCACAGAGAAGAGGGGGTAGCTTCCTTTAGATCAGGGTTTTCTCAGGATTGGCAATATTGACATTTTGGGCTGGATAATTCTTTGTTATGGGGGGCTGTCTTGTGCATTGTAGAATGTTAAGCAGCATTCCTGGCCTCTACCCACTGGGTAGCATTTCTTCTTCCCCTGCCCCGCTTCCACTGTAACAACCAGAAATGTCGTCAGACCTTGCCGCGTGTTCCCTAGTGGGCAGAATGGCCCCTGGTTGAAAAGCACGGCATGCTCTAGTCTGGTCCAAGGGCTGGAGGGGCAGCTTGGATCTTGAATCACAGCCCATCAAGCCGAGCCACTCTGAATTTATAGAGCTAAGAGCCTGTCCCATTCAAATGAGTAAGTGTTTAAGGATCAAGTAAGTACCCAAGACTGGTGGATTGTGGGCTACCCATTGAAGACAGTTGACAGGTTGGGAGTTACAGGCTCTGAGCGAGTTACAAGGTGGTGGGCTGGAGTCTTAGGACTCTTTCTCATCCAGTCCTTTACAGAGCTGGGGGTATAACTTAAAAGGAGAGCAGGTGGCCTAGGTTTTCTGTGGATGATGGGGTTACACAGCATTTGCTGCCGATGACCGGTGAAAGACCTATGTCTTTTTCATTCTTCAGTTTTGTCTAAGCTGGAGTCAGGAAGCTCAAAGTAGCAGGTACTCGGGTTGTTAAGTTTTAAAAATGAGGATTAAGTGAGGTAATGTGCTTAGAGCAGTGCCTGCCACATAGTAGACACTCAAGAGATGGTAACTATTATTTTATTATACAAAGACAATTTCCAGCTTCCTGTACAAGGGCATAGGTGCTTTAGGAGTTTAGGGTAATCCAGGAGGGTAACTGATAATCCCTGCTGTGCAGAGGGCTGCATGACATCAAGTCAAGAAAGAAGTCCAGGTCAGGTGGCAAGGGAGCTGAAGGGACTGGTTTAAGCCTAGCAGGGAGCCTGGTCTATACCCTCGGTGGTAGGGAAGGAAGGAGGCTGGCCCACCCAGATCTCGCTGGCCATGGGTACAGACCTGATATGCTGAGTGAGCTGGGCAGCAGACAGGAGCCCATGCTGGGTGAGGAGGCCGGGCTAGAACTAGCAGGATTTAGGGACGGGGCCAGGATGCTTGAAGTAGGGCGAAGGGTCAGTGGCTGCTGCCGCCGTCTCCTGTCCTGGCTTCGGGGCTCTGAGTGGAAGGGACACAGGAGAGAAAAGGGCAAATAAGCGAGGCCCTGGTGCTCCACTGTCCTGGCGCCCCCTGCTCAGGAGGTGCCGGCTCTCAGGCGTGTTACCACACCAGCACCCCTCTTCAGAAGCAAATCTCAGATGGGTAGAAGGACCTCTGACATTTATTCCAGTTATCCAGGCCACAGCCAGCCCTCATCCACCTCTCCGTGGCTAACCAGCCTACTCACTCACCAGTTCATTTCTGAACAGTTCAGTTCTCTTCTGGCAGAGAAGTGACTGAGCTTGGCTTCTGAAACATGGCTCCCCTAGGTTTTCCTACCTCTAACTGCCCCTTCTTCGTCTGCTCTTCCTTGCCCCCAAATACCAGTGCTCACCCCCCCCAATTCTACTCTTGGTCCCCTCCTGCTCTGTATACTCTCAACTCTCAAGCTGCTCGCTGGCCCTTTCCCAGGGATTGCAGGTCAGTGGTCCACTGGCATCTCTACCTGCTAGTCTCTCGTGACCCCAGCAAAACTTATTTTCTCCCATCCTTCCTTTTGTTCTTATCTTGGTGAAAAATGGGCTGGAAACCTTGTTTCATCTTTTGACTCCTTGCTTACATTTTGATTCGTGTTTAACCAAATCTGGCAAACACTGCCGCTGCCTTCACTGGGATTCCTTCTTCATTCTCCCTTGCCTTGGCCCATGTCCAGATACAGGTCTTTGTCTCTCTGATCAGGCTTTTGGGAAAAACAAAAACAAAAACAAAAAAACGCCCTGCTGGTTGCCCTAGCTTGAATCCCTTCCCTTTTAACAAGCGGTCTTTCACACTGGCGCCAGAAGTTATTCCAAAGCCTAGACCTGATCAAAAAATTATTTGGTTCAGGCCAGGGGGAGATACTGAAGGTCTTTTAAAGGATAAAGTCTCAACCTTTCAACATGGCCTTCAGAGCTCCACCCGCTGTGGTTCCAGGCTACCCACCCTTCGTAGGGTGCTGACTTGACCCTTCATACCCTTTACTGTTGCCCCTGCGGCTGCTAGCCCTCTGGTTCTTCTGCAGCGTCTGTTTCCTCTTCTAGTCAAACTTTACAAGCCCCATCTCAAATGTCATCTCGGTGAAGCCTCCTTGACCATCACAGGTAGAATTAACTGTTCCCCTTCGTTGTCTTTTGTTCACCTGGCTAGTAATTGTTTATGGGTTTTGTCTCCTTAATGAAATAAGTTAGTACATGTAAAGTACTTATGATAGTGCCTGGCACACAGTACTCAATAAATCTTAACTAGTGTTCTACTTGAAACTTGAATCTCTTGAGGATAGAGACTTTGTCTTTTCCAGTCTACATATCCCAATGCCTACAAAATTCTGCCTAGAAAACCAGAGACTTTAGTAAAGGTTTCGTTTTCCTGAATAGCAGACACCCACTATAGACATGGGCTGCCTCAGTAATCTCTCTGAGCCTAAGGACACAGGCTTATGCCCTGTGTGGCAGCTCTCTCTGGTCCACTCCTTGTGGTTAAAGCGTCACTGCTACAAGTTGTGAGAGCAGATGTGGCTGGATTGGGTAGGGAGGCTTTTGGGTTTGGCAGGTCCTTCCACATCACAGAGGGACAGGAGGTGCCAAAATGCTCTCAGACCAAATGGGCTATTAACCTTCATGGAGCTGAATTCAGTGGCGGTCCCAGGATGCCAGTTGGCCCCTGACAAAGCAACGCGTATTAGATGGAAAACACATCTAATTCAGGATGTAGGTGACAATAACTTGTCCAGCTATACTCAGCAGTAGCTAGCAGTGACAAGGCTACCTTTGGAAGTCCCAAACCAGATTTTTAAAAACTGATACTTATGTGAATAAGGAATAGAAAAAAGGGAGAGATTTCAGGACAGAAACTACTTTAGCTTTGAGAAGTTTGTTGAGAGGCTGGGTACCAGCTATAGCCAAGAGTCAAAAATTACCAGACCTGTCAACTATGCGTCAATAATAAACAACAACAGACCGTAGGGTGCTAATAAGAGGTGACACAGCAGTGAAAGACAGCAGAAGTCAGAGACTCATGGCCACGGTCAAATAACCTGAAGTGTTACCCACCACCAATGACTTAAGAAATACTGCAGAACCCAGACCTGGGTAATTTTTCAGTAAAACAACGGTATCAGGATGATGTCCAAATGACAGTGCATAATAGGCAGAAATGAACCTGAACTTGATGAAGGATGGATCTGAGGAATACCTATATACAGGGGTATGCTGAAATCATTTAAAGGATGAAGCCTCACCTATCCCAGGAAAGGTAAGAAAGAGCAGGTAAGAAAGCAAATGAAAACCTTTGGGACATTTGTAGGTTGTAGCAAGAACGGAGAAACACTCCGGAAGGTATGAAGTAAAACAGGCATTTGGTGTAAAAACTATCAGTGTGAATGTAGGTGTTCTGGGAAGGACATTACGGATACAACTCCAGAATCCTGCCCTTAATGAGAGTTTAAGGATGGGAGACCAGTCTGGTTTAGGAGAGAGGCCTAACATGGAAAGGATAAAACATTTAAAGATTGCATTTTAACTCAGACTGTCTTAAAACCTGGCCAGGCCTGCCTCTGGACTTGGCAGTGTGAGCGCACAACCCAATTTCTCATGTTTTGACTTCTGGCCCCTGGTATAATCAGGCCTTCTAAGTCCCCACTGAGACGATTTAAGGGAGGAGCCCCAAATACTTCTTGGTTCTAAACTCTAGAGTCAGTGGCTTAAGGCTTAGTGCAGAGTGATACGTGAATCAGCTTTGCTTCCAGAGGTTGTGAGACTGTATTCTTATGGTAATCAGCCAGAAATTCCATTTTGGGAGTGGGAGGATAACCCTGGGGCACGGTCTGAGATAGAGGTGGACTGCCCTCCCCAGTGCAGGAGTTAGGTCTCACCGCTTCGAGGTCTGGCATCATGCCCCCCCCCCCCCCGAGACCTCTTTGGAACTGCCCCTCCGTGTAGCGCCCTAGATCTGACTGAGTCACTGGCACGGCCGTGGGCCTCACTGATGCCCTCTGGAGCGAGGTGGGGGAGGGTGAGACCAGCTTTTATTGGGCTTCCCACTTCCTGCCTTTTATTCCTTCAACACGTTATTTGCTGGTCATTTAATCAGTGCTAGGCGCTAAGGGAATAAATGGATGTGTCAGGAGACGTCCTGCCCTCAGAATAGCTTTCATCTGCCCTTCACCACGAAACTTGTTTGCAGCAGAAAAAGTAGAAGCAGGATGGTGCTGGAGGCGTTCTTTCTGTCCTCTGACTCGCTTGTCAGAGGCGCCTCCACTTGCCGTGGGGCTTGGCCTGCTCTGCCAGGACCGCCCGTCTGCTGAGCCACGGCGCAGCAGAGGCCAGGAAAGAATTCTAGTAGCCGCAGGCAGAAGGGCCGGAGCTGGGAGGGAGGACTAGGCAGCGGAAGGGTGCCAGCTGACCGCCTCCACTTTGACCTTGCCTCTTTTACCCCAGGGGCCTGCCAGATGGGCCAGGTTGTTCTTGAGAGGGACTTGCCTGGATCCAGGGCCAGGACTAGGAGGAAGCACCTAGGGTGCACCATGTGAGAAGGCCTTCGCCTGACCCTGAGTCCTGGGTGCCCCGCTGGCCTCACCTTAGTCCTGTGCCCTGCAGGACTGACCGGAAAAGCCAGTTGACTTATCCACTCTCTCCCCAGCAGGCCTGCCTTCGAGCTCTGCTTGCACCTCCTTCTGCACCAGTATCTTGCAGGCTTTCAGCTTTCCTGACTCAGTCGTGGACTAGCTAGCTATTCCCGTGGCCTCGCCTTCCTCGGCTCGGCGAGCGCTTCTGCGCCTGCTGGATTGGAGCTTGCCCGCAGAGCAGGGAAGGTGCTGCTCAGGACCTCCTTTGCAGCTGGGGGAACTAGGTAAGCTAGCTGGCGCTGCGGTCAGAGGTTGGTGGGGGTCAGGGCTTCCTTGGAGGCTCTTGCAGCCTTCTGTCCCAGGGACATTCCTGTTCATCCCCGAGTTGCCTGACACGTTGGCCTTCTAAAATGCCACCCTCCAGCCTTGAGGATGGAACCTGCCAGACTAGTTCCCTGAACCTCTGCTTTAAGCTTCTGGCTGGCTGCCTAGATCTCTTCTGAAGTTTTCTGGATAGCACAATCTCATGCTGTGTTTTAGCCAATAAAGGGTAATTGTAAATTAAATGTATAGTTAAGTGTGATATGACTTTTATACATTAGTGGAAAATTTCTCATAAATTTCCAAGTCAGAAAAAAATCCTTTGTTAAATCACAGTCTCAGTTTTGGGTTTGGCCAGTATAGCTGCTTTATAGTTCGGTCTCAGAGATATGGGAGTTGTGTTCTTCCTATCTTGGAAGACAGAGTATGCCTGGATGTGGCAGGGGCCAAAGAGCCAGATGTGTGGAGCCAGGAAATAGCACAAAGCTACAGGCCAGATCAACTGGACAAAGTTGTTTCTCCAAGGGTTGGCTGAAGAAGCCCAGTCCAGATACCACAGTTTGCACTGCAGGTCCCTATCCTAAGCCAGGCCTAGTCTCCTATCCTGGAGTCCTATCAGGGATTTTAGGAGATGAAGCAGCAAAAATTGTAGCACTGGAGTCAAGATTCCAGCACTCTGACCTTTTCACCTCCTTAGAGTATTCCTGTTTGGTCTCATTAGTAACCCCCTTCTCAACCTTCTATGACTTTAGACACATAGTTTCTCAGGTCTTACAAATATTGACCCAAGTCCCCAGGTGTCTCTTACTCTTTTTTTCTGCTTTGAGTTCATTCCCCTGGGGGGACATCGATTCTCACTTGTTTTACCTGCATGTGTGGATGACGCCTAGATCCAACCTTGTTGTCACCTTTTCTACAGGCTGGCTCTTTTTTCTGCCTGCAGGACACCTCCATATAGTTAGCCCACGACATCCAGGCATATCTAGAATAAATAAACTCAACACCTTTTCTCCCAAACAATGTCTTAATATCACCATGACTCTTTCCTTTGGCTGATAGCCTTGAAGCTCTTAGTTTGCCCTTCTTCCACCATCACTGAACCCTGCCACCTCTATTTCTGATACATATAGTCATCTCTCCCTCCTGGACCCTGGTACAGCCATTAGCCATCTCATGGATAAACTACAGCGAGGATTCCCCTCCCCCTGCCTGCCCAATCCACACAGTTCACAGGCTGCTCTTCCATATGTGTTTTGTTCTCATCATTCTCTGGAGCACACAATCGTTGCTGTGTCTCAGTTAACTCATAATCTTTGTTTTCAAGACATTTCAACTTCTTCCTCCTGCCTCTCTTCACCTAATTTCGGTGCCGAAGGGCTTGGCCCTTTGAGCCAGCTGGGTGCGTTTGCTTCTTGTCCTCTCTACGCAGCAGTGCTGGTCCTGGCTACCATTCTCATCTCTGGAATGTCTTTATCAGGCCATATACTAGCATCCATTCTTCAAAACCATTTCTCAACTGAGCATTCTTTGGCTAATTACTCTTGAGTTTATCTACGACAGTGGCTCCCCAAGTCCCCTGTGTTTATAATGAGTGTGTGCTTTTTATGTTCTGTTGACTGACTGTTTTAGGTCTGTTTCCTGTAGGGAAATCCTTAGTACTGAATATGCACATTTTCTCTTAATTATCTGGGGGAAGTAGCAAACACAGAATACATGTCCCTCACTGAAGGGGCTTCATACAGCACTCTGCATTAGGGTGGAGGTGGGGATGATAGTAAAATACTGATTTGAAACTGCCTAGAATCCTCCAGGGAGGACATGGACCTAGAGAGGACTCTTTCCTATTTCTCTTTTGTAGTCAGGGAAGGGGGATCTAGGACGCTGACATTCCTTCCCAGGAACTATGAGTGAAGAGGTATGAGAGGCTGACAAGAAAGAAAGAGAGAAAGAAAAAGAGAGAGAGAAAGAAAAGTAAAGAAAAAAAGGGAAAAGAAATTAGAGGAAGTTTGAATAGTAAGAAGCTTGAATAACGCTACCACGAATAGCTGTGAGATCCTGGACAAGTCCCCCTTCCACAGCCTCCGTTTTTTCACCAGAGAAATGGAAACACCATCCACCCCACAGGTCCCTGTGAGGATCAAATGAAATGTATATGCGATTCTGTTTTGTTCACTGTTTAATGCTATTTAAATACACAGCGTTAGTATTACTTTAATACTGTCCTTCAAACACAGTATACAAAAGCATCCTGTCCCAGTGATGGGAGAATCCCAAAGAATGGGGCTTGGAACGTACGCAGGGTAAGTGCGTTGCTTATCAGGGAGAAAAGGTCCTACTGGTCAAAGCTGCTGTCTCCCTTGTGCTGCTCTACCCAGTGCAGGCAGATTCCCACAGCCCAGTGCGAGCTTCTGGTCTGTCCCGGGGAAGCGCTAAGCAGGACGAGTGCAGCCTGAAGACCCGCAGAACTCTTAGCTCCAGCTAACAAGCCTCCATGCTCTGGCAGGATTTCTCCAGCCCCGAGGCCACAAACAATACTGATCTGGGGGTTAGTGTATTTCTAGAAGTGGTACCACAGCAGTCTCTCCCCACTGAAGTCTGAGTCACTCCCAAGGAATGGCTCCATAGCCCGCCTCTTCTTTTTCCCTAAAGGCCCATCTGTTTCTGTTACACATTTGAACCCAGAATCTCATCAGGCAGGGTCTCCTCAAGCCCAGCCTAGGGGTACTGATGCCCCGTTGAGCAGCCGTGGCCACTGCCGGAAGAGGCCAGACTGCTGCTTAGTAAGCCTCAACCAGAAGCTGTCTGTAGTTCTTCCATTTTTCGTTGTAAGAGTTGGAATCCTTCTGATACCACTTTCTGAACAGGCTCTGAAGCCAGGGACAGTGTCATCCCACAGAGACCTCGGCTAGGGGTCTCCGGCTCTACGGTGCTGCAGCTTGCGTCGTGAGGACATTTCCTTACACTGCTCCCGACAAGACAGACTGACGCCGGCCCTGCTGCGGAGCCTCCGCACTTCAGTGTGGCCCTGCTTCAGCTCGGGTTTTGGCCTTGGAAAGCCCCCTGCTTCCCAGCATGTGCTGAAGCCCCGGTGCCCAGGTCCCCTGCCTGGGCCACACACACTACTGCTCTGGAGCTCGTGGCGCAGGGAACACCAAGGTCGCAGGAGAGGCTGCAGATGCTGCTATAAACTAATTTTATTGATTGACCCCTTGGTCCCAGCCAAGTGTGTATCTTCAAGCTCTCACTTCCCCCAGCAATGCCCCAAACAACTGAACAGCTGTTGCAGGGGCTCCCAGACCGGCTTACCTCTGACAGGGCCCAGCACCCGGTGGCTGCCCTTTGGAGTGCTAGAGCCCAGGCCTGGCAGCCCAGTAGGCCGGCTGCCGTGAAAAGGAAAGCTGGGGGAGTTCTTCATCTGTGGGGAGTTCTGCTGGCTGCTGCCGCTGCCCCCAGCACTCGTGCCAGTGCTAAAGCTGCGCGCCCGGCTCAAGGGATTTTCAGAGCAGGAAGCAGGCAAGCCGCTGCAAAAAAGCAGAGGCCGGTTAACCCCGGGCCAGGGAGGCTGTGTCCCAAGGCTGTCCCCAGGGTCTGATGCTCAGTAAAGCAGCGCCAGGGGTACAGGCATACGGACTTGTTGCAAGAGAGAAGGGAGGAGTTTGCATCTACGGACGAGGTGTCCGACCCGGGGCATACCGGCTGATCTTGGAATGCCTACGCTCACACACAGCTGCTCTCGCGGAAAGCACCCGAAGAGCTATAGGGCTGTCTCTGGCAGCTTTAACCCTCAGTGAATTCCCCGCTTATTCCCTCGTGCTGGCCCTTGGACCCCTGCGTTGTTCCCAACCACTGGAAGCCAAGACCTTGCTCCCACCACCACTGCAATTATATTTAATTTTGTGCAGGGCTCTGAGTAGGGAATCCCCTGGCCTGGTTTTCAGATGCCTAGGAAGTATATAGCTCCAGGTAAAAGGGAAGAGGACCCCATTTCCAAAAAATGCATTAATCTTACCAATTTTAATTTACTCTGAAAATATCCACCATGTGATCCTTCTGAGTAGGGAAGGAACACAAATTCCTTGGCACTTCCTGCTCTAGAGTCCTGTTCCACTTTCCTACCGTTTCCTCTCTCCACCCTGTGGGTCTTACCTGTTACTTTTGGGTGGAGTTCGAGAGCCTCTCTTCTTGTTGACACCCACGTTCACAATGCTGCTCAGGCCTCGGCTGCTGCGCACATGTTTTAGCATCCAGGCGCGGAGGTTCGTGAGGCTGCTGTGCTCTGATAGTACAATCCGGGGCCATGGATTGCATTCTGCCATGTCCAGAGCTGCAATGGCCATAGCTCGTCCCACCTGCGGGGTAGCCCAATTTGGCTCAGCATCTGGGACTTCCAACCCAGGCTGCTGTGTTGGGGTACCCTGCAGAGCACAGTGGCAGGGGAGGCCAGGCCTCACATTTTCTCAGTGGGTGCCCCAAATTTTGTGCCAGGGCTGTTTATCTCAGCAGATTTAAAGCTGTTTCCTAGACCGTTGCTCAGTTGGGGGCCCGCATCCTTTATGGGCAAGAGCAGGTGTACTTTCTGGCTGGCACCAGGAAGGAATTCTAGCAGAAGGCGCCTCGAGCTCTTCAATAACCTGCTAGCTCTTTCTACTTCTCTTGTGTGCCCTAGGGGCCCAGAGGTCATCAAGACCAGTGTATGTAGAGGCGATGCTTTCAAGCCCAGGCGGGAATAAACCCAGCAGGAGGAGGAAGATGAGCTCAGAGGCAAAGACCCTGACTCAGATGTGCCGGGGAGTCTCCGTGGTACGGGGTTAGAAATAGCGCCTGTTCACCCTCTCAATACCATGACAGTCAAGGCCTGCCCCTGATGTGAGCTGAGGAATAGAACTCCCGGGTGAGATGGTGACAGTGGTGAGCCTCTCTTCAAGGGACCTGAGTCAGGCCGCATGAGCGAAGGCCCTTCTAGATTTGGAGGTTCCCCCTTGCCCCACGTACCCCGTGCCTCCATACCTGCTCGAACAGCTCCACAGTGTATCTGGAGGGGAAGGCTGGCGGGGGAGGGGGGCTGGCACGCCCGTTGTCATGGCAGGCGGCAGGGATGCTGTTCACTGAGCGCCCAGTGTTGTAGTTGCATTCCAGTGTGTAGCTAAGACACAGAGACCTTTATCAGTGTCCTGCCTGGACAGAATCAGGACAGAACCATGGGGGACAGCCTCGGTGGTCTAAGAACTAATCACTTGGAACAAAGTGCTAATAAGACCTAGCCTCGGCACAGTCTGGCATACCCAGGAAGTCCCCAAAAGACAGAGTCCTGGACCAAAGACAGTGATGCTAATGATAAGCCTGTCTTTAGAGAAGGCTTGGGCTGTCCCCTGCTCCTCAGACAGCCTAGACTGGGTGGTGGTTTCCTGAAGGTACTTCGTCAGCTACGCCCCAGTTTCTAGCCAACCTGTGGATTATCCCTGAGGCTTTGTAGATTGCAACCCGACCGCTTCCCTCCTTCGACTGGCCGTCCCTGCGGTCTCGGGCGTACATGTTCTTCTCCGAGAAATTGCAGCCCTGGAAGTCGAAGTGTGCGGAGTTCAAGGAGATGAGCTTTGGATACAGCATATTTTCCACCTGTTTGGGGGAGGGAAAAGGCAACTCAGGAGAGACAGACAGAAGGGAGGAACGGGCGGGCAAGGAAGAGATGGCAAACGGGGCTGTGGGACTAAACCCACGGCAGATACCATTACAACCATCAGCAGTAGGCAGCATTCTGGAATTCTCACCGTATGCCTGATATGATTTCCAGGTGTTGGAAAGGTACAAATCCGCCTCTTTTTAAGCTCTTAGCTTCTTCTCTCCAATAATGCAAACTTGTCCTTTCCCCCTGGATTCCCAAACTACAATAAAGACCTTCGTTCAAAGGTCATGATGTAATGACCGAGACAAAGCCCCAGTGCCAACCCTTCTTGACTCTTTGAAGTTTGTCTGGAGGTAGACTATCTCTCGCAGCCACAGGCCTTCCGGCCAAAAGGCCACCCTCCCTCTGTCTGTGGCCTAAGCTTTATCTCCTGACCTGCCACAGCCCCCACACTCCCATGACACCCCGGGGCTCCCTACCTGGGTGCTCTCGTCACTGAAGCTGTTGCCATACATGAAGCAGCCCCTTTTGGAAGCATGTCCATGCAAGTCCACGTAGTAAGCGACACCACTCTCTTTAGGGGGGATGGTGTCGGGGGCTGGCTGCTCAGCCTCAGCGGACTGTTGGGGCATAATCCACACACCGCTGGGCTTCTGTTCTGCTGGCTTGGTCTGCGTCCAGGCTTCAGGGTTGTCCTCGTCAGATACATGCCCGAGGTGAGCTTCATTTTGGAGATTGTTGGCTTTCTCGAGGTCGGAAAGGGGAGCATCTGGAGGGAGCCGGGGACTGTGCTGGTGCTCAGAGGGACTCTGGGAGTTCAGACGGGAGTGCACGTGGTGGTAGAGAAGCACGGCTTTGGCCCCGTAGATGGCTGGGTGCAGGGCCGCGTCAGGCCTCAGGTACTGACGGTTCAGATTCACTCCACGTGAGTCTGTGCTGTAGGAGGACAGGGACTGAAGCAGGCTCAAGAGGGCTGGGCCAGTGGGGGAGACGTGAGTGTGGATGAAAGGGAGACGGACTTACAAAATGAGAGGCTCAGGCTGCATAAGGAAGGCGAGCATTGAGGACAGGCCCTCTCCCTGATCTTCTGTCACCCCTACCACAGACCTAAGCACAGCTTCCTGCACCCAGTGGAACCTGCAGTTATTCTAACTACTCCTTCCAGAGAGTGCCACAAGATGTGCCACCTTCTCTGGTCACTGGACAAGGAGATGGGCTTGCCCTTGTTCGGGTGCAAGAGGACTGTTATACAGGAGAAGTTAAAGGAGAGACTGATAGTGTCTAACTGAGATGGAGGACACGAGGGGGACTGGGAGCAATCCTCACAGGCTGGGGAGGCTTCTTACCGGTAGTGGCCCCGGACCACACCATCGGGGTTCAACATGGGAATCAGCTTAAAGACAAAGAGGCGACGCAGGGTTTGGGCCCGGGGGTCATCAGGTCGAAGGATGAAGTCCAGAAAGCCATTGAAGACAAAACTAGATGGAGTCTCCCCCGGGTGTACCCTACTGCTTAAGAAGAATATCTGAGGTGGAGAGGAGAGCGGTCATTAGGCCAGTCACGCTATAGGTCCACTCTAACAGGATATGAGGCGGGGGGTGGGCAGGAGTAGCCACTGGATTTCCAGCTGGCTGAGTCTGCAAGTGGAGTGGGAGCAGCCACGCTTGCCTCCCAGTGCAGGCTAAGGCGGTGGCCAGGATGCTCAGAGAGAACGTGGCCTTAAGCTGTCAGCAGGGCCTGGGACTAAGGAAAGGCCCAGGTACTATCTTTCGGCCATATTCCCACTCACCCTCTTGCCTGTGAAACAGAATGGTCGGGGGGTGCCGGTATCAGGAAATAGCTGCTCTAGACGGGGCTCTCGATCTTCTTGAAGCCCATGGCAGGAAGTGATGGTTAGCAGATCTACACGAAGTCCATCCAGAGAATAGCAAAGGATCTCCCGGTGGTAGTAGATGGTATCCAGGGGACTGTGGGGACAAAAATCATTAAGCCAGGGGAATCCCCTAAAGTCCTAACAAGAGGTGAGCCTCATCACCAGCCTAGGATTTGTAGGATCTGGTCTTTTACCTTAACCTTTGGGACCTTATAGTCCCTCACAATGTTAAATGAGGCTGAGGATTTGGGTGGTCTGCACTGCTAGGATGCAGAGTACAGGACAGGGTGAACTTACTGTTTTCTCCCCAGTTTATGGCTCCCTAGGATAGATGACTTTGTGTACACGGTTGCCCTCTGTTGGACAGAAAAAAAGGTGCGCTGGGCAATGGCAGTGCTAAGTTCTGGATACCTGATGGGAGCTGGGATATTAAGAGGCTTGAAATGGGCAGGCGGTTGAGTGGAATGTAGGTGGTGGTACAGTGAGATCAAGGTCATACACATATTTGTCAAAGGTACCCAAAGTCCCACATTCTGTACAGAAAAAAGAACTGGTGACATTTATGGTTCAGGGCTCCTGGGGCAAGTTCCAGAAGTAGCAGAGGGGCTGTCTGGTCCGGGACTGTGTGGCAGGAGTAAGGATGGGGTCGGCACCTGCTATGGGTAGGGTGGTTCTCCAGAAAGCGCTGGTCTAGCTGGTTTAGCAAATCCTGGCAGTCACTGTAGGAGAAGGGGTAGCAGAAGGCGAAGAAGGTAGTGGCCCCACGGCCCTCCACGAAACGGTGAACAAAGGATAACACAAACTGCGTCTCTGTCATCTGAGGAGGAAGAGGGGGGGCCACTGGTGTGAGAACTAAGATCCTACTGGGATCACCAGGAACTGACCCTACACCCTCAGCACAGTGACCAACTTCCCTCCCTCTGGGACTTTCCGTAGGACAGTCGGCTCCTTCTAGGCTTCCTGAGGCAGGGGCTTATCTTGGACTCCAGCTAGCACTGGAGGGAAAGCGGATACCAAAACCGGGTGTGCCGCCTGCCTGGTACTCCGTATTGAGGCGAACTCCTCTTTCCTGCCCCTCCTCTACTTTTAGTACCCCAGTCTGTCTTTCTCCTCATGGAGAACTTACCTCAAACGTGGGCCGATCTCGAATGCGTTCCCAGCGCGGCCGGGTGGGCAGTGTGCGCACAAAGGGGGCCATGCCCTGGGAATATAGCTTGCTTTGCTTATTCATGTTCATAATGTTGATCTTGATGAGTTTGCCTGGAGTTCCTCCCCGGACACTGAAGTAGAACCATGACCTGCAGGCCAGAGGAGAAACAGGTCACTGGATACTGAGGGTTGGAGGGAGCGTATGTGGGACAGCTGGAGCAAGCGAAATTGGGAAAGGCCTATTCGGTAGGGAGGAGGCAAGGAGAGAGGAAGGGTAGTGAACTGTAAGTCAGAGAGCGGACCGAGCAGGGATTTGGGGACACGGACATCTCCTCTCTTCTCCTTCTTCCGCCCTCCACTTCTTTCCTCTTACCTGTTCCCATTTTCAAATTCTGTTTCGGCACAGTCGGGTCGGGTCCACACGTTGAACTCGTAGTCAGGGGAAGAGGCAATGCTGCTGATGGGGGCTGATGCCCCACCTGCTCCTCCTTCCCCATCGCTAGACACAGATTCCACCTTCTCCACGTGGGCTAGGTTCCCTGAATCAAAGCGAGAACTGAACAACAAGCCCCCACAGCGCAGCTCCATGGTGAGGCTGGGAAAGCATCCTCCTGCCCACTCTGGCCCTGAGAGCTGGGGAAAAATTGGGGGTGGGGAGCGTAGGAAGGAGAGGAAGAAAAATGAAAACCAAGTTTTTTGGGTATCTCCTGATAAATGAAAGCTATTCTTAGGGAGTGCCCTAAGAAGCAACAGGCTCTTTCCACCTCAGAAAAGGTAGAAGTGGCTTTCTGGCAAATACTAAGAGAAAGCAGTATTCTGTCCCCACACTAAGGGTTTATAACTGACCTAAAACGACCCCATTTTACAACAGCTTGGCTATTCCAAAATGAAGTACTCAATGGCTTAACTATGTTGAGAAATGCTAGATTCTAAACTTTTCTGCAGCCCAAAGGTTAGAGAATAACATTAGAGAAGTCAGATTTCCCACACCTAGCCCAGATAAACCCACCACAACACATGGCCATCTTGAGAGGTGGCCTTTCTGGATCTCTGGTTCCTGGATTGGCTTCCCCCTCTCCAGCAGAGCGGAGAGAACCAAGTTCCAAGTTTAAACGGGCAGCTGCTTCTCTTCCCTCCTCTGTCCTCACAGGCATTCAGTCGGTCGCTCCCCTGAGCCCTGGAAGGGCTGGGTCTTACTTTTTTTTGTTACTACCTTATGCCTATTATGAAAGAAAACTAGAGAACTGCGGCCTTTGCCAAGACAAAAGAAACTGGGCAGTAGCCACCTGCTCACCTGGAGACAGTAGCTCAATTCCAGTTAGGGCATGGGTTTGTCTGCAGCCCCCTCCCGCCCTGCAAAGCACTGGAGTCCCTGAAAAAGCTACGCTGGCAGTAGTTGTGGGTGAGGGATGGGTATCCTGAGCACCCCTAAAAAAGTGGCTGGTAGACACCCACTTGGGGGCAAGGGGTGGCTTCTCGACCCTCGACTCCGACAGACCCTCGCCTCACACTGACCGAGCTCGCCCAGGGCAGGGTGGGGTTCGGAGGCATGAAGGGGCGAGACAAACTCACACTCGAGGAGGGACTGGGGGGTCAGAGGTGCGGCCACGGGCGTGGGGGTGGGGCCGGGGAGGCCCGGGCCGGGAGGGGGGGCGGGGCGGCATTCCAGAGGGACTCCGGGCTGAAAGGGGCTGACAAGGGGGCGGGGCCGGGGCCGGCGGGGCCCGCGCTCCACCCAGCGCCCCTCACCTCTCTCGGGGCCGGCGATCCCGCTCCCTCTCCCGCTAGCGAGGCGCCACCTCGTGCCCCGGCACCCGGGCCCTCCACCCAGGACCCAAACAAAACCCGAGCGCCGCGGTGCCGGGACCCCGCTCTGCCAGGAAACAAGAAGTCTCTCGCCTATTGGCCGCGGGTACAGCTGGCTACCCGCCCAGTAAGGCTCGCTGCCATTGGTCAGCACGCCGGGGTTCCCTCGCACGTTAGCTGGTACCTGAGCCAGTGGCGTTTGGGGGCTCGGCCGGCAGGTTGGGCCGGAGGGTTACACCGCATCTTCTCAGAAGACCGTTAACGGCCTGCCGGTCAAGATGAGGAAAACGCAAAGTGACCAGGAAATAAACTGGAAAAGACTCACCTGCAAAATAAAAGGACAATGTGCGAAGCTAATCATTACTTACCGTACTCCTCTGTGTATTACAAAACACCTTCCTGAGTCAGCGGATCTCCCGCTATTAAGAGATCCTCTGATGCACGGGGCAAAAAAAAAGAAAAGAGAAAAGCCCGAGTGGAGGATGCGGGCATCGATCCCGCTACCTCTCGCATGCTAAGCGAGCGCTCTACCATTTGAGCTAATCCCCCGCTTACTGCCAGCTCTCTTCCCTTTGCCTTACAGGCTGTTCTAGGCTGGCCGCTGACCCGAGGACCGACCGTAGTTCAAGACGTTTATACAGCAGAGTACGGTGGGGGACATGGGCAAGATTTTTTAAAGCAGGCATATAATAATCACACGTAAGTAATAGTAATACATATCTTCGCATCTAACCCACAAGAGCGAGGGATTGGATCCTGACTACGTACCGCACATTTGTTTTACCAAAGAGCTGCAGTGCTCCTGCAAATGCACAGCGGGCGTCTGAGTGAAACTTTCTCCCTACGGGATAATTGAATTAAGCGGAGGCTAAAAAGATCGCACGAAGTCCCTCGAGCCGGAATCGAACCAGCGACCTAAGGATTGCCGCAGCTCACTCCACTACAGTCCTCCGCTCTACCAACTGAGCTATCGAAGGCTCCGCTGTCCCCAACACCTGCCAGTTCCTCCCTAATGCTTACCAAGGCCGCATCACTGACAGAATCTAAAGGGTTTTAAGGAAAGCTGCCCCACCCCAACACTTTATAGAGGAGCTCGCCCCGCCGAGCCCCCCGCACAGAACAAAGGAAGCCGGAAACAGAAGTGCGAGCAAAGGACCCACTTCTCAACTCTGGACGAAGGAAATGCGCAATACACTTCCCTTCCATTTCCCTGCTTTTTACAAAACAAAACAAAAAACCTGGCACCTCCTCACCCCCCGTGGCTTTTATCGGATTGCCGACGCAATTTGAGATCCCGCCCGCAACCTCGGGCTGCTGGGCAGTGGGACGCAGCGTGCTCCGCAGTTGCAAGGCGCAAGCCGCGTTTGCAAAGCCGAGGGTTTACTTTCGTTATTTGCTCTAATTTTCCCTTGGGTGTCTCGGGGGGCGCCAATAAAATCCTACTGCTCTCCCGACGTGAAGGACATTCATTCGGTCAGTTAACCACCGTTTGGCCAGGATCTGTTCGTTCTGGCTGGAGCATGAGAAGGCCGAACCACCGAGCTGCTAGCGGCGTGCCGGCGGCGCCCGGTCGGCCAGCACACAAACCCGGCGGTTCCGGGCCCTGAGCCGGGCCGAGCCCACTCCGCCGCCCCTGCCCCTACCCCGTCACGCCTTCGCGCCTCTTTCCAGGGGCCTGGAATGTCAGCCTCCACTCCTTTGCCCCCCCAGAAGTTCCTGGGCCTTAGAAACAAACCTAATACCCCGGTCCCGGGTGAAGCCTTGCTTGGTGGTCTGGCGGGGCGGGCGTGCGGGGAGACCTGGGCCATTCCCCGCTCTGCGGCCTGTGCTACCTGGAGTCAGTCTCCCTGCGCAAATTCAGGTCGGGGCATGGTTTCAGGCCCATTCGCAGCTCCGACACTTTATGGGTACTCTCAGGCTGGTGTTTAAATCCGACGTCTCTGCTGTCATTGAGCACAGCACCGCTTTGACCCTTGCGCCCACCCACAACGCAAGTGGTTGACGTCTTCCCGCCAATTTCTTGGTTTAACCTCATTCTGTTGCTGCAAATGCTACCATTGTGTCCGAGAGCGTTAACTTGGGCAGTTTTCTTGGCTCGGCGTTTAGCGTGCTGGCTGGCTCTCTTTCTCGAGGGGAGGGGATGCTGGGAAACAACATATTCACTTCTGCTGACTTCTCTGTTTTTTTTTAAGGAGAGATTCACATAACGTACCATTAGCCATTTTAAAGTATGAACAATTCAGTGCCACTTAGTGCATTCACAGTGTGATGCAAATGATCACTTCTCTCTAGTTTTCAAACTTTTTTTTTTTTTTTTTAAATCGCTCTAGAAGAACATCCTGTACCCTTTAAGCCATCATTCCCCACCATGGCTTCCTCCGTACCCCGGCAACCACTAATCTGCTTTTGCTCTATCGATTTGCCTATTCTGGCAAATAAAATATGGGACTTTTTGTCTGATTTCTTTCACTTTTTTGTCTGATTTCTTTCACTTGTCATAGTGTTTTTGAAACTCATCCACCTTGTGTCATTTGTCAGCACCTCCTCCCTTTTAATGGCTGAGTAATATTCCATTGTAGCATTATATCATTTTTTTATCCATTCATCTGTTGATGGGCATTTTGGCTGTTTCCACCTTTTGGCTTTCATGAATCAAAGTGCTATTAATTCGTGTAGGAGTTTCTGTGTGGATATATGTATTTATCTTGGGTGTATACCCAGGAGTGGAATTGTTGGGGTTTATGGTAATTATATGTTTAGCTCTTTGAGGAACTGCCAAACTGTTTTCCACAATGGCTGAACCATTTTCCATCCCCACCAGCAGTGTAGGAGGGTTTCAGTTTCGCCATACCCTTGCCGACATTCTTCTGTTTTTTTATTATAGCCAATATTTCAACAAATTGAGCTCAATTTAATTATAAGAATTTTCCTATGTTATTAAAAATTCTTTGAAATCATCATTCAAATAACTATTTTCCATTTTGGTTTTACAACAATTTTATCATAATGTTCATCTTATTGTTATTGGACACAGTTTACATCCAAATTTTAATTACTACTACTACTACTACTACTACTACTACTACAATAAATGTTCTTGTACATAAATCTTTGCCCATATTTCTCTTCTCTAGTCTCTAGAATATATTTTCAGGAGTGGAATTACTTGGTAAAGTGGAATTACTTGGTAAAATAGTATGGAACTTTTAAACCTTTTGATATTACCAAATTACTTCCCAGAAACATTACACTGATTTGAGTACGGCATCTACTGAGTATACAATCACTTAAAAATCTTTGGCAAAAGGAAGTGGTAACTTATTTGAAATTTGCACTTTGCCAATGAAATGGACTTTAAGTCTATTGTTCATTTGCATTTTTAAATGAATTGTCTTCTATCCATATTTTTATTGTTGTGTTTGGGCTTTTCTTGATTTGTAAGAGTTCTTTAACATTAAGGATATATATGTGATAAGCTCAGTAAGGAAATGGAGGCCTTGATCAATGCACCAGCTAGACCTAACAGACATGCACGGAACCTTCCACCCAACAATAGCAAAATACACATTCCTTTCCTGCATACATGGAACATTCTCCTGGATGGCCCACATGTTAGGCTACAGAACAAGTCTCAATAAACTTAAAAAAGACTAAAATCATACAAAGTATGTTTCATGTAAACTACCTGGACTTTGGGTGATAGCAATGTGTCAGTGTAGATTCACTGATGTTGACAGTGGGGGGCTGTGTGAGTTCAGGGGGCAAGGCATATGTACTTTTTGCTCAATTTTGATGTGAACCTAAAACTCTAAAAATGTCTATTAAAAATTAATAACCGGTGTGCTAACATAATAAAAAATATATATACCAAGGCACATCCAACAATGCATCTGAATTCAATGTTTTTATTAATAGGCAGATTATTCAATATTCAACAAGTATTCAATCATACCCTGAATGATGGAAGCTCCCCCCACCCCGTCCCCAAATTTCTTCTTATACTTCAAGTTTGGGGCAATGAAACTGCCCAGTAAAATGGAATACCCCAGAGGGAAAAGCGGAGCCTTCGTCCCCACAAGCCCTTTAGAGAGCAGAACCGTGAAGAGTATGTAGAAAAGGACCGATCAGTCTAAGTGTTCACTTAAACCCAATGTCCTTTAGGAGAGAGAAGACTAAAATGCTCAGGGCAGACTACCTTTGAAATTTCTGTGTAATTGTCAACTGGGTCCTTCTGGAATAGGGCAGGGCAGGCATGCCCGTCTCCGTGGGAAACCCTCCACCCCAAGGGTGATGGCATTTGAGAATGGACTGGCAATCCTGCAGCTGAGTCTAGCAATGCTATTTGTTCCCAGTAAGCAGACCACCCATCAGGCTGCCCGGCTGTAAAGCTGGAGCTGTAGACTGGGTTCAAATCCAGATACGTGCTTCAAGACTTTTGGAAAGAGGTGTTTCAAATGAGTCATGTGCTAAAACTTGTAGGCCCATACAAGAGTTGGTAATAACTCAAGTTGGTTAAGACATAACCATATTCAAACAGCCCCCTTTTCTGGCATGTTATCTGTGCAACGCCTGCTCTGTGAAAAGTAAAGTTACAATGTCCAGATGTGACCCTCTGAGGTGTCAGGTTACTTCTGTTCCTCCAAGAACACCAATCGTCATAGTGGGAGAGCCCACCTCTCAGCACGAGTCTGCTCTCCTAGTCCACAATGGCTCCACTCGGATTCTTGTGCATTGACAGGTCTGCAAAATGTGAAATATCTGGGTGTCCGGTTTAGTTTTAATGGGCAGCAGGTGCAGGGTTGGGACTACTTCACTGACCCAGGAAAAATTCTGGACAATTCCAGTATCGGGTCAAACAACTGTGTTTATCAAATAAAGCCAATGAAGGTGTCAGTGTCCCCGTGAGAGTCTGTGGAGACCCCAGCTAGCCAAAGTTGATTAAATGTTGAACCCCAGGATTCCAGGTCAGAAATTGAACGAACCCACCAAGGTAAACCCAGTACGCACACTGGAGACCAGTGCACACTTCAGGCGACATTCTTGGAGTTGCTGGATTGTAGCAGTCCAGCAGCCTTGGTGATTCAATGTCATCAGGACAGGGTCATCATTTTACTTGTCCTGTGCTGTTGTCAACCCAGGTTCACACCAGCCCTTTCTTCAATTTGCCTTGAATACAGGCCAGTTATAAGGACTCACTATTCTTAAGAACTGAACCTGTTTGTTTCTGATCGGGGAGGAAGAAACGAGGTCTTGGGACCCTTGGGCAGTCCTGCCTAGACCTTAGTTGCCAGGTGAGAATTCCACCCCCCCCCCCCCCCCCGCCGGGGAAAAGTGGTCATGGTTACCTGCCACTAGGGGAGCAGGGCTCTGCCCAATGTGGGCCGCTTAACTCTCGAGAGGTAACATAGTTCTGTCCTAACAAGGAAAGGGGATACAAATGTTAGGCGCTATTGTACTCATGACCTCACATTGTGTCAAGATTTTCCTACACTTGCTACTTTATCATCTCCCCACTGAGAAGTTGAGGCAGAGTCTCAGGGTGACAAGCTAATGGGAAAGTGGTAGCTGTTTATCATCGTGTTGTCCTTGCAGGCAGGATGGAAGCGGGAACCAGCCTGTGGGAGCTGGAGTGGGCAGGGTACCTCCAGTACTGCTTAGATTTGAAACATTCAAGGAAAGAAACTTGAGGTGAGACCTGAAAGCCTGTTCAGCTCTCAGAGTCTCAAGTCAAACACAAAAAGGGACTTCGGTGATAGACCCTTGATTCATGTGTCTCTTGGAGTCCTAACTTTCACTCTTGCCTTATAAAACCAATTAATAAGTTAAGGTCTTGGCAAGGAAGAAGACCCCACTGATCACAGACCAAGAATTCTCCTGGGAGACTCTCCCCGCTTTTCCCAGCTTAAAACACTCAAGCTATCGAGGCAAATCTTGGGACATGAATCACAGTGACAAGTGAGACAATATGATTAGGGGAGCAAAAGAAGTGTCTGGAATCCTCAATAGGGCAAAGTTCAGAATGATGGGTGTGAGCTTTCCCTGCCGGAAGCTCAACTGCAGCCAGTGGCTACAACCCGCAGGAGGCAGGGGGCCAAAGGAGAACATGTGCGTGCCCAGTATTTTGTTGTCCTGTTCACAACTACGGGAATTCCTATATGAGGATGCGGAGAGGAAAGCTGGAGATCAAATCTGTGTCCTTTATTCCACCTAGTAGGTGTACCGAGGAGCCATATGCTGACTCCTGTCTCAACAGGCTGCTGGAAGGTTCACTGCGCCCGAGGCACACAACTACTTGGGCTTTGCTCTCCAGACAGATGGTGTAGGGCTGGGCAACGGGGAACAGCTGGACCCTGAGGCAGAGTCCCCCAGGCCTGAAGGGAGTGGCGAGTAAAGTAGGACCATGACAGAGGGGGCAGTGAGAGGCCTCAAGAGACGGAAGTTGGGCGTCCGGAGGGGAGAGACCCTTCTGCCCAGCCCTCACGTCCAGTGACAGGCAGGCCCAGGCTGTGGGCTGAGGTGAAGCTGCTGTTGCCCACTGTGGTGCGACATTCTTCCGGAGGCCTCTTTCCTTGTTCCACTGGGGCTAGAGTCTAGGAGCAGGAATCCTTCATCAGAAGAATGCAGTTTTCCCTCAGTGGAATCCCACCGTTCTGGAGACGAGCTAGCTGTCTGGGGCTTTGGGAATGAGACGGAAGGAAGTGGAGAGCAGGAGACGAGAGGGGGCGACAGAGGTCAGCAGCCCAAGGACAGAGGTTGGGAGCTACATGCAACAGGGCCAGGCAAACGTTCAGTGAGATCATGGGTAGGAGGCTGAGAGATCTCTGGGCTCAGTCCCCACCGAAGAGGGAGGAACTGGGGCCAAGGCCACCGGCCAGTCCCTAGGAGACAGAACTCGGGCACCAAGTAAAAAAGCGGCCTCTGCAGAACTGCCTCTCTGTCCTCCACCTGCCGGCAGTCTCAGACGGCCTGCCCCAGACAGCACCGGGGGCGAGGCGGGCAGGACCTAGTGCTGGGAGATCGTGGCAAGTGCCCAGTCCAAGAAAGCCATGGTGATGTCCTGTAGGCGGAGCCAGACCCCGCGGGCAGCCTCACTGAGCTGTGTCTTCACGCAGTCCCAGGTCACTTCACCTCTGGGAGGAAAGCAGAACACGTGTGGGAGTGGGGAAGCAGCACTGTGTTGAGTCACAGGGTCGCAGCTCAGACCTATAACCTGCATCCCAGAGTGGCCAAGAGATGTGCGAGGGGTGGGGTGGGGCACGGTGAGAGACCGAACGAGAGCCTCGTCCCTGGGGAGAGGGCATGGGGCTCTGGGGCTCCTGCTGGAGCTCGAGATGAGGGTCTCTCTCACCTGCACGCCTCGTGGCAGTGCTCCTGGGCCCGGGCCAGGGCCTCCAGTAGTATGTGCCACCATGGCAGCAGTACATTCTGGTAAAGAAGCACGAGCAGCTCCCTCAGAGACTGCAGCAGCTGCACCAGGGTAGCGGGGAGCTGGATCTGAAGTTGGAGCACAGAGACTGGAGGGGTTAGAGCGCCGGGAGAAAGCATCCTGGCCCCAAGGACCCGCTCCATGTGGGGATGCACCTTCCAGCCCCTGGGGAGACCAGCCCTTCCCTGACCTCCCTGTCTCTGGCTTACCCTCTGGAAGAGGCTGGTGAGGCTGTCACCAAACCAGGCAAGGTGGGAGGCACAGTGGGCAGAAAGAACACTGACAGTGGCACTGGTGTGGGCCCAGGCCAGCTGCAAACCGGGCCTCACCACAGCCAGCAGGTGGGAGCCCCAGGCCGGCAATGTCTCCTCTAGCCAGCTGTGGGAGAGGATGGGGGGAGAAAGGAAGGCTGAGTTTCCTCAGATGGCTCGGCTCCCCAAGAACGGCTGCGGGGGCGGGGGGGGGGAAGGGAGGCCTTGGGAAGGGAAAACTGCCGTCATCGCCCACTGATGCCGTCACCACCCCGAACGCCAGGCCCTGTCCCTCCCACCTTTCTCCCCTCCCCAGGAGCTCACCTGTAGCCCCGCAGGCTGTAGGAGGAGACCCCCGCACACAACTGCTGGCCAGCAGGCAAGAGCCCAGATGATCGAAGCCACCGGCCAGAAAGGGAGGCTGCGTAAAGGGGGCCTCTGGTGAGCTGGGGGGCGAGGGGGGGCAAGGGAGTGGGGAGACAGACACGACAGGCCCCAGAGCAGGGCTCGTGATGGATGGAGGACTCAGGGGCTCCAGGCCGCGCCGGGGCTCACTCAGAGGGAGGGACGCAGGCCTGGGGCGCCGAGCCCATTTCTCCTGCTGGGCCCGGGGAACAGGAGGGAGGCAGTCAGGTAGGTGGCAGGAAGCCTGGGGTGAGAGGGTCCGCCCGTCTACTTACCAGCTGTGACCTTAAGCTAATTGCTAAATCTGACCCTCAATTTCCTCAGGGGTTAAAAAGAAGACAGCACTTGAACAGGACCATGAATACACGGACACTTCTGCACGGCAAAGCCAACAGTGCAATCTGAAGTTGTGGGCAGAAAAGCCTGTCTTCTGTAGCATCAGGGCAAAGCTATGTGATAGGGCCAGTGGGTGCTGCACCTGGCTCTGGGCCTCACCCTCACACTACCGCCCCTGCCTGCCAATTCTTGCTCACCCTGGAAAGAGCTGTGCGACCGGAAGTCATGGCACAGGAAACCGATGAGAAAGATCAGGACCAACAGGAGTGGCTGTGTCCAGTGCAGCCGGTAGCCCTGTGCCTGCTGCAACAGGCCCTGCGAGAGAGGCGGCAGGGAGCGGTGGTCAGAGGGAGCGGGTGATCTTGCCTCCAAAGGAAGAGGATCAAGCCCTCCCATGACCGCAGAGGTGGTGGTGGGGGCTCGTGGGGGCACTGAGGGTGGTGTCAGCGAGCGTGCGGCTCGGGGAGGGCTGGGTGCCGGCACCTTGCAGGCCATGTCGCAGGCGGCGGCGTCCTGACTGCTGCAGCTGCCCTTCCTTAGCAACTCCTGGTTGGTAAGCTTGAAGGACTGGATGGTTTCTCGCAAAGACTTCTGCGTCTGTAGGGTAAGAAAGTCTGGGTTGAGAGGATAACATTTAGTCTGTAAGGGAACTCTGAGCCCCCATCCTGCTTTGCTGTCCATGCCAAATACACGAATACAGTGCCTTCTCGGCAAAGGGAGGGCGGTGGTTGAGGGGTACGAACCCAGAACCCAGACGAGGCTCAGCCTGCCATGTCCTCCCAGCTCCTCACCTTCTTGGGAATCTGCTCCCAGGACCTGAGCAGGTGCTCCAGCAGCAGGCTATGGGGAAAGCACAACCCCTTCCAATCAGGGGGCCCACTCAGCCCCTCCCATCCTCCAGTCCCCCATTAGGCTCTGGCTCCTTCACTTCCCTCCCACAGTGAGCAGCTTACTAGAGGCCACCCCAGCCATGTTCCCAATTTGAGAGGCACAAACCCGGAAGACAGTGACAAATGTTCCCCTTCTGCTTCTAGGCCAGGGACAGGCTGGGAAGCACAGATTAAGGCTTCTCTGTATGGATCAGAGGTGGGCAGCCCCCCAACCCCACCTGCCTGGACTGTGACAAGTGCTTGGGGTACAGCTGCCTCCAGACACTGGCGCTGAGGGGGTCCACCGTCAGGCACTCAGTCAGGCTGCTCAGGAGCTGCACAGGGGACAGGAGAGACTGCTGGGGCCTGGGGCTGCTGGAGGGGGAGAGTGCCGCCCATGCAACACACCCGCCCCAAAGGATGGGGAAATCATGCCAAGACCCCAGAAATCTCTGAGCATCCACAAGGGAGAGGCTGTGGCTCCCAAGCTAGAGCTTGAGCTTGAAGATCACTTGTCGACAAGAGGCAGGCCACAAGGGACCAGCCACACCTGATTGCGCATCCTTTCAGCTCTGTCCTTGTGAGGGGGGCACACGAGTGAGTGGGACAGGTGGCTGTCAGGAGTGAGCTAAGGGGAGGCCCAGGAAACAGGTTCTGCGAAGGCAGGGCCCCTGGCAGCAGGTAGGAAGCTCTGTGGCGGCCTCCTGTTACTTCCTCACCTCTTTCTTCATCTCAGGAGGGCAGCTAGGGGTGGCTCTGGACAGGAAGGAGGGGAAGTACGTATGCAGGGTGGATTCCGGCTTCGCCCCAAATGCCAGCACCTTCAGTCGGGGGTAGAGCTGACACAGCTGTTCCTGCAGGCTGGGGGTGGGGGTGGGGAGGAGAGCCAGACACAGGCTCTAAATGGAGCTACGTGATGTGCCCCTTTGCCTGCCTGAGGGAGGAGTGTCGCTAAGGGCCTTATAATGGCTCGGAGTCTTTTCAGACTCAGAGACTCCTTGGAAAATCTGTTGGAAGTCATGGATCTTCTCCCCAGGAAAATGCCCATATGCCAATCACACTTGAGGGTCCATACAATTTTAGGGGGTTCACCGATTGCTTGAACTTGCACTGATTGCTTGAACTTGAGAATCTCAGATTTAGGGTGGTTGGAGGAGAAGGGACAGGAAATATTCTGCCTGCTCCTGACCCACTGCTGGGATCCTTCACAGCAGGTGTGCCCCAGGGCAGTCCTACCTGGGTGTCAGGGAGTTGTTGGGCATGTAGGCAAAATCCAGAAGTGGGAAGAAGTCCTTGGGGCCAATCATGCCAAAGCCCTTGGTGAGGTTGGGGTGCATCCTAAGGGGGAAAGGAAGAAACAGACTTGCTGGAGACTACCAGGCAGGCCATGATCCCAGCTAGGGAAATGGGCATGAACTCAGCCTCACGCCCTACTCCTCCATGGTTTCCTCCCTTTCCTTCCTCACCATCACGTTCTGATTGGGAGGAGCTGGTCCTGGTTTTCCTCACATCTATGGACACCAGGATCACAGCACCCCATTTTGCTCAAACAGTTACTTTGGACACCATGGGCCTTCCTGGCTGACACCACCCCCGCCCCTGACCCCCGGCCCAATTACTCACAGGAGCAGCCGATCCAGGTATGCGATGGCGAAGGGAGACAGAGACTTGATGCCCAGCACAGGCAGCATGATCCCTAGCCACACTGAGGAGACAAAGGTCAGGGAGGAAGCCTCACGCCTGGACCCACTGGGGAGGTTAAAGAGGGGCTTCCTGCCTCCAAGACCATCCCTCTCTCTTCCCCACTTCTTTGTTACCTTTCAGTCCTTCAGTGAGGTTGGTAAAACCTGCTTGACCCAGGGCCCACATGATGGTCAGACATTTTGCTGGTCGGCTCTGATGAGACCTCAGCAGTTCCAGGAACTGGGGAGACCAGTGGGAAAGGCAAGCTGCAATAGGGCAAAGCACCAGGAGCACCCCCAAGGCCAGGCAGGGAGAGAAGGGCCAGGCCACGGAGCAGCGCAGCACTGGAGTAGCACAGGGTAGTGATTCAGAGTGTGCACTCTGGCACCAGGCTCTGGCCTTCACCCATCCTTGCCACTTACTAGTTCGCTAACTAGGAAAGTTACTGAACCTCTCTGTGGCCCAATCTTCTCATCTATAAAACAGGAATAACAGCAGTACCTACCTCATATATAGATAAAGCATACCCAGAGCAAATACTAGCAGTGTTAGCTGTTGTTACTGGTCTTCCAGCATCTTCCATTATCCCTTAGTTAGGTCCAACAGTGTAGATTCGCCCAGCCTCCCTGGTCCTAGCTCCCCTGATGTCCCCACCACCACCTGAGCTCACCTTGCCCAGGTTCATGGTGGCAATCTTGGGCTTGTCTTGCAGAACGGCCTGGATACAGATGCGGTAACCATGTAGTGACTCCCCTGGAGAGAAAGGTGTTCTCAGACCTACATACATTACTTGGTACCCCAATCCTGAAATCTCCCTTCCAGCAGCTGTGAGCCCAGAACCCAGGGCCAGTGACTCCTAACTTCTTCCTCTCTTTCCAAAAGAGTATTGAGATTAGCACATTTCTTTGCTGGAAACAGAACCACCCAGCCAATCTGGAAGTAGGAAAAAGGGAGTAGAAGGTTCCCAATATGGGGTGGGGCTATCCCTCACAAGGGGTCCCCTCTCACCTGGTGTCTTATCCAGCTCTTGCAGCATCGTAAACAAACAGTGGTCAAAAAAGAGCTCCAGAGACCCCGCTGCCTTGGCCAGCAGCCCTCGGATGATCCCACGCAGCTCCCGGCTTACCAGACTGTAGGGATAATCTGGGGCCGAAAGGCCTCCACCTGAGTGCTAGGACCAGGAGCCTCTGCCGGCTCTGAGGGCCCTGCTGCACTCCCCAAGAACGGCGAATGCACGCAGAGGTCCCTGCACGAGGCTGGCAGCCTCCCTAGCCCCATGAGGCCCACTCTCACAGCCGTGATGACTTGAGAACAGCTTGAATCACGCACATACATCAAGACAGTGGGGGGCACTGGGCTCTGTCACTGACTAATGTGCTTACACACAGCCTTTCTAGAATTTCTTGAACTTATCTAATTTTAGGGAGTTGGAAGAACTAACCGTGAGTATGCTGGCTTAGTGTGGGTTCAGTTAGAGGCGCTTGGAGCTTGTAGTTGAGATAGCTGGCCAGGTCCTTTAACCACACGGATGGGTTCCCAGAGAACACGCTCTGGCTCTTGTCCAGTTCCTTCTGCAGAGCTGCTATGTCCAGCTGCCAGGGACACAGGGCCCCCCCGTGGTGAGTTGAGGGAGTAGAGGTAAACAGGACAGAGGTGGGAAAATGGTTAAAGTAAGTGAAGGTAGAAGAACAAAGGATTCCTGCTTTTTAAATGTTAAGGATGTGGAATGCCACAATATCGCTGCATCTGATATTTAGAAAACAGCACAGCTGGGACTGCTGATCTCAAGGCCCAATACTCTTAAGCCCGTCACATGTTCGAGGGGACCAGATGGAAAATGGAAGATCGCTGCTTCCACGGGGCGAGGAGCCACAGCTGTTTCTCTACCCCCTCCCCGATATCCCTGAGTCTTCAAGGCTCTCCTTGCACTCATCTAGGTTTCCCTATAAACTTATTTCTTCACCTATCTTAAATGCAAACATTCTATCCCTTGGGGTGTCTGCCCTTTCCTGAACACCTCCTCCCAATCAATAATGTCCCAAATTCCACGGGTCCCTCAGTGGCCTTCCCCCCTTCCTGCTCCTTTCATCTTCTCTACACCTCACGTCCCTGTCATCTCCCCACCTCAAGTCTAGGTACACTCACAGCTTTCAGTGCCTCTTCCAGGCTGCGGAAGCGACCCTGCTTCTGGTTTTGGTTGGTGACGGCTGCCACCTTCTTAGTCTGCTTCTTGTTCGCTGGTTTCTTAGGCTCCACAGCAGGGGGTGGAACTTGCTCCTTATTCTGCCGCTTCAGGATTCTCTCAAAGCCCCGCTCGTAAAGGGTGCTGGTCGTCTGGATTGGAGCTGGGGTAATGACAGGCAGACAAAAGGTCATGAGGGCCCCTGAGTCATGAGGGCCTCACAGGAACAGTGGTCCCTTCCCCCACATTGTCACCTAATTCATCTTCAGCGAGGAACCTGAATCAAAACCCCTTCTTGCTGTCATGCTTAAGGAGCAGGGTGGGAGGCCCTCCTGCTTTCAGTCATGGCAGCTCTTGAGTTCACAGGCTCTTTCACAGAGATAAGGCATTTCTTTATTAGATAAACCAGAGTATGTGGGAACTAGTGGAGGAATCGGATACAGAGGGCTGGCTTCCTTGGTGAGTGGCTGCCAGTCCGGGAGGTCAGACCTTTTCCATCTGGGTTCCAGTGTGACAACTCTCTAATCAACAAGTGGCAAGCTTTCTCCACTCCTCCAGGAGACTTTGGGGAGACAGGCACCACTTACAATGCTCGGTAGGTGTCGAGATTGAGGCCTCCCGACGGTCCGTCCCCACCCCGCAACACTGCTGGGTTACTCAAGGAGGCGGCACCGTGTACAATGAAGGATGCCTCTCCCCAGCTCTCAGACACCTGCCCAGGGAAGCCAGGCTAGGGCCGGGAACAGCTGGTAGAGCGTGTGTGCAGACCGCAGTCCTGGTCCCCTCTGACATGTGATCCCGGGAAAGGCATCTAACTCCACTGGGCCTCAGTTTACTCATCGGCAAGGCGAGGACAGCTCCCTCCCAAAGCGGTCTACCTCTTGTGAGGCTCAAGAGGCAACGCGCGGCAGCTGACCGGGGGGGTGCCGATGGGCAGGAGAGCCCAGGGGCTCGGGTGGCTGCTCCCTACCTCGTCGGAGGGGCAGGCCCGGGGCCGGGTGGCGACGCGGGTGACCGGCCGGGTGGGTACTCACGGGTCAGGTCGTATTTCCACACACCGTTCGCCTCCCCGAGAGCCCGGCGGTCCCCTCCGCCGCTTCTACCATTGCCGCCAGCCCCGGGCCGCCGCCCCTTCTTCACCACCTCCCAGCGTCCCCCACCAGCCGCCTTAGCTGCCATGGCTCCGACCCTCCCGCCACTGCCACCTCCCCTGGCTTTCCGGTCTGGCGCGGACGCGCCGCGCTCTGCCACGTCTCCTCGCAGGGCCTCGCGGCGCGCGTCGCCGACCGCAAGGCAGCCTGGGACTTGTAGTCTTTCGTTTTCGTTGGGTTCTCCTTAGCGAGGGATCGGGTAGGGGCTCGGGGTTCCTTCCTAGCGAAAAACATCGAGGCAAAGATGTTGAGATGAGAAGCTATTGCATTCAGAAAATCTTACTTGAGCGCCTACTGTGTGAAGGCCACTGCCTTGAGTGACTCGGAAATTTAACTGTTTTGGGTTTTCTTCCCTTTCTAGTGGTGCTGGAAAGATGGAATGGAAAGTTCTCCTTTCCTCCGGGGAGGGTTTGAAGATTAAATGCTTTCGTCCTTCTAGGAAAGTGCTAGCTTCTTTGTTGCTAGTGGTTAAACTTTTGAGTTATTGGGCTATAAAAATCTAGAAGAACAAGGAAGAGGGCGGAGCTTGAGGGAAGGGGCACTGTTTGGAGGGCAGGAAATGGAGAGTGGAGACCCCTTCTGATAGGAGAGAAAAGTCTGGGGTTCTGGGACAGCCAGGGCTGTTTCCCCTTCCACGTAATGGGAAAGAATGGCTCTGATTTACACGGCAAGAGGCAGTCCCAAGTCCCAGATGTGGCAGGGAATAATCAAGGGCCCCGGACCTGAGGAACCACTCCAACAGGTTAGTGCTGACATTCACTATCCCTGGAGGGCCTTCCACCATGCTTGTAGTACCATGTTTAAAGCATTTAAACATTCCAGCAGAGGAGGATGAGGGAAGGAGAAATGAAAGTAGTTTATTACAATTAAGGAAATGTGTTATTTCATGTATGCTCCTATATCTGAGGATGAGATTCATAACTGCCATACTGAGGTGCAAGACAGGCAAGCCTTTATAGTAAGAACTAATAGAGTCCAAATTCCTGCAGATGAACTGAGGAGTGATGAGTTCCTTAGGAAGGAGATTAGAAAAAGCTTCCTGAAAGAGGTGGCATTTGACATGGGGAAGGGGAGAATTTTTACTGGTTGGGGATCAGGACAGGTGGGGAGAACAGTCCAGTTGTATGGATTTCCTGATTTAAGCGATGGCCTAGGGGTGGGACACGACAGGGCAAAGCTGGGAAACTGGAAGTAGTTCAGCGTGGTGGTGCTTAATGGGATTTGGGAAGTGAAGAATGTTGGAAAGGGATCGGAGCCCATATGCTGTGGTCTGCTGAATTTGGACTGGGAGACCAGTGAGAAAGTGGCATGAGCCACTGTTTTGGAAAGGTAAATGGGGATATGTGAAGGGGGGGGGGGGGGGGGGGGGGGGGGGGAAGGCAGGAGATGGGAGGTAACCAGCTCTTGCGGCCTCCTGCCTGTCCTCCAGCCCCTTCTGGTCTGATTGCAGCTGACTTTGCCTCAGGTCGCTCTGAGATAGAGCGCTTTTGCGAAGCACCATAATTGAACTGATCATGATTCAATTCATTTTTCAGATCATTGGTTTAACTCTACTCAGAGTCTAACAACAATCTCCCCTTTGCTCAACCCTTCTGTGTCACGTGTATGGCCACAGAGGAGACACTGTTTTCTGAAGAGAAACAGAACGAGCTTTCCATAGAGGCAAAGAAGGGGTCTGCTCCATGGTGGAGACATTTAAGAGGGTGAGAGGGACTTTCTTTGCTGTGTTTCCTTGGATTGGTCTGGCAGGTCATTGGTTGTACCTTGGCATCTAGGGGTTAGGAGTCATTTATTTTTCCTGTAGCATTTCCTAAGCACCTTCTCTACCTAAGCACCTGGCACTGTGCTAGGCGCCAGGTGCTAGGCGGAGTGGGAGGATTCGCCTCGCTGGCTTGGGAGGAACTTGAAGCCTGTGTGGGAGACACATGTGTAAACAGAAGATTACAGTTCATCATCTTAAGTGTTCCTCGAGAAAGACACACTTAGTATGAGGGTCCTGGGAAGAGGCAGAAGAGGCAGTGGCTTTATACCCCTGAACTCTGGGTTCTAAGAGCAGCCTTAGACACTAGCCATGGACGTGCGCTGGGGCAGGTACCCACCCACATACAAGGGAAGGGTTAGAAGGTACCGCAGGGCCAAGGACTAGCAAGAACAAACTAGCAAGGGCTTTGAGGGAAGAATCAAAAGATGTGGGGGACAGGCAGGTGTCTAGTGTGGGGGCAAGAAGAAGGGTGAGCCCACCGAAGCACAGTTTGACCTACGGTGTTAGCTTTCTATCGCTGCTGTAACAAATTGCCATAAACTTAGTGGATTAAAACAACACAAATTTTACAGTTCTAGAAAGCGAGAGTCTATCTGGGTCTCACTGCGCTAAAATACCATGTCTTCAGGGCAGTGGTCCTCTTTGGGGGCTCCACGGGAGTATCTGTTTTCTTGCCTTTCCCAGCATCTAGAAGCTGCCTGCGTTTCTTTGCTCAGGCCCCTTCCATCTTCAAAGCCAGCGACAGCAGACTGAGTCCTTCTCACATGGCATCACTCCGACCTCCTCTTCTGCCCCCCTTCCACTTTTATGGACCTTGTGATTTCACTGGGCCCGTCTGGATAACCCATCATACTCCCCTTATTTTAAGGTCAACCGATTAGCGATTTAATTCCACTTGGAATCTTAATTCCTCTTTGCTATGTAACCTAACATGTTCCCAGCTCGGGGAATTATGACACGGATACCTCTGGGGGAGGCATTATTCTGCCTACCACACCCACTTTGACGGCAGGGTGAGGTCTTGGCCTGAAGATGAACTTTGGGTAACACAGAACAACTACTTTATCTTCTTATAGTATCTACATGGAATAATAGAGGGAAAGCCCTTTAAAATTAGGCAAGGGAGGGGTGCCTGGGTGGCTCAGTGGGTGAAGGGTCTGATTCTTGGTTTCAGCTCAGGTCATGATCTCCGGGTCCTGGGATGGAGCCCCGTGTCAGGCACTGCACTCAGCGAGGAGTCTGCTTGGGATTCTCTGTCCCTCCTCTCTCTCTCTCTCTCTCTTAAATAAATGGATAAATCTTAAAAATTAGGCAAGGGAATTAAACAGCATAAAAGTCAATAAAAGCAGGCAAGGAATTGTTGGGGGAGAAAAACAGAATAGGGTCAGAAGTATCTATGTTGGGGTGGGAGTCAAAAAGAGGAGGTGAAGTGAATGAGGGATGTACAGACATGAATTGCTTCCTTAAGGCTTCTGTCTGGAGTCATCAGAGAAATGGTGGTGGTCTGGAGGAGGCGCATGGAGCAGGGTCATGGAAGAAACAAGGCCCCAGTTTGAACATATTCAGGATGGTGAGGAAACGCCTACCAGGACTCCCAGCCCTCACCTCGAGAACGTTCTGGAGGTCCCACCTCTGTGGTCTTTGGGGACGAGCGCTGAATCATGAGTCAGGAGGTCTGAATTCTAATCCAGATTTTTACCACCTTGAGAAAGTTGTGTCACATGCAGGCCTTGGTCCCTCCCTCCGTAAGTGAGGGGGCTGATCAAGATGACGGCTTTGTTTGAGCGGGCCTGGTTCACACATTCATTTCAGTGCCCTCAGTCCCTGTTTGGGCTTCCAGGATATTCTTACTATGGCCCTTTGCTGGGGCACGCCCCACGAAGGTAGGGCTATGTGGATGATGTGCTGACTCCTGGTTCTCATTAGAGCTTGTTCCACAGAAGGAACTGCTCAGGCCTTGCTGTCCTTCTGGGCCTCAGCATTCAGAGCTGCTTGCTCTTTGTAACCCACTCCACTCTTTCCTTGTCCCCAGCTGGATGACTGTTGGGAGGGCTGTGAGCTTTGATGGTGGGGGACATCATGTGGCCTCACTGGCCGGAAGGAGACTGAAACAAAGCACCTCTTGGCTAGGCCACCCTGTTATGCCCCACGCCCCCAGCCACCTGATTGGGCTGCCCATTGTCACAGCCACGGCCCCACACTTTGTTCCTCCACAGGGATTGCGGGTCGCGGCCTCCATGTCTTCCTTCCCTTAGAGCCTCGGGACCAGAGTTGAGAGATGGGGATGAGGTCAGAGCTGGGCTCTGAGGCCAAGCACCCATGGCAGTTGCTAGGCCTGACAGAGGGTGGTAGTGGGGCTGGGCGCCAACCACCTCTGGAAGAGGGGAGTGCTCAGGAAGAGCGAAGCACTGAGACCCAGGCTGTGGCCCCGGTGAGGGAGACAGGGCATGGACTTTTACCACACAAGTTTATTTAAATAAAAGTGAACACATATGCAGGCTGGGTGGCCCGAGGAGGTGGAGGTTGGGGAAGAGGGCACACGGGAGGCAGACGAACAGGAGGATCCAAGCAGAGTCTGTGTGGTATGAACCAAGCTGCGGGAGGAGTGGCTGGGGGCCTCGGGGCAGTGCTGGGCTTCAGTGCTGGGGGCCGGGGGCTGAGGGTCGGGGAGCCTGGTGCCAGGAGGTCATTTGCATCCCTCACATGCTCCCCTCCCTCTCCCTGACCACCGGGGCCTAAGTTACCCCCCCCAGTCCCCTTATCCCTCTCCTGACATCAGCCTTCCCCTCAACTACTGGGAAGCCAAAAGACAAAATAAATAAGAACGGGTGAGTCCTGCCATAGCTCCCAGCAACAGGGAAGGGAAGCCAAGCCAGGCACACTGCCCTGGAGCCCCGTGCTGTCAGCCCTGGGAAAAGAACAGGTAAAGTGCAAGGAAAAATCCAGTAAGTAAAAATATACCAATGACTTTGTCAAATATACAGCTGCTGGCTGTCAGGGGAGCAGGCAGCTGGCTGGGGTGGGGGGGGCAGCGGCATCCCCTCCCCCCCCCACCCCGGGGAGGTGTTGGCCGACACAGCGTAGAGACAACGGAAATAAATAGGGATACGGAGGGGTGGACAGAGGCCCCGCCCGCTGGGCCGGTGGCGGCAGGACGGGGCCTCCGCCTGCCCCCCTGCCCCATCCCCGCGAGCCCCGCTCCTCGCCTGACTCCCCAGTGCTGGGGCCCTGATATGAAGCACCCGGCCGGCCGGCAGGCTGTAAGGAAAGGATTATAATGTGGGGTGGGAGCAGGGTAGGGAGGCACGGGAAGCCGTGCAGTCAGCCAGGGCTCGAGCTGCCCTCAGTACTCGTCCTGGTCTTCCTGTTGGTGTTCCTCAATCTCATCGTCCTCAGGGGGTGCAAATCCTTCCTGGAGGGCGGGAAAGGAGAGGGAAGTGGTGAGCCAGGCAGGCGGGGCCGAGGGGGAGACGGTTGCCCGGGGCTCCAGAGAAAGGACCGAGTTCTGGTCCCACTTCCCCTGCTAATCTCTATGTGGGCTTGGGCTCTGACTTCAGTGGGCTCTCCTCAGCCCTCGGGTGCCACCCCTTGTGGTCTCCACGGGGCGATCCGTGAGCGGGCCTGGGATGGGAGCGGGTGCCGGCAGAGCTCACCTCAGTGGCGTAGAGAATGCCAATGATGCCCGAGATGACAGGGCTGTTCTCACTTTCATGTTCCTGGCAGATGAGCTCGATGTCTCGAAGTTTGCTGAAGTAGAAGTCGCGCTCCTTCTCCAGCCCATCCACGGTCAGCTTCAAATCCAACAGCTGGTCCGGGACAAGGTGGTGCTCAGGCCAGAAATCCCTGCCTCCGACTCCCCTTCCCGTCCTGACACCCCAAGGGCCTGGCTTTTGTCGAGGGCTCTCTCAGCGACCCTTGCCCACCCTACTCACCTGCTGGTTGAGTTCAAGAATCTGGGCATCAGTCTCATGGCCGCCATTCCGGGCTGATGGGGGATTCTTCCGGAGGATGCAGGGTGGGGCCACATTGCTCAGCCGACCAGAGGTCTGCATATTTTTGGGGCCTGTGGGGGACGTCCTCTGTGGAACTGCCCAGGGGAGAGAAGTCAGATGGGGCCACGTGAGCCCACAGCTCACGCGGTATGAGATGGCCTGGTGTGACAGCTGCGGGGGGCAGGCCCATGCGAAAGGCAGGCGGTCTTGCTCTCCCCTCTCCTCCCACTCAGGAGGGCCATCTACGTCTAGGCCTCAAGCCATGGCCACACTGACACCACAGCAGCTGGGCAGCTCTTTGGCAAGCCTGGGACAGCAGGGACTTCAGGGAAGTAAAGGAGGTATGAGGTGTCGGGAGGGAGGAGAGCCGGCCTGAGGGAGAGGTGAGGGGAACTGGGAAGGCGAATTTGGGAAGTGGGGCCGGGGGGGTTGGGCCTTTTGTCCTGGCAGCCAGAGTCTGAGGAAGAGCAGCTGGTGCAGGGTCTCGAATCTGGCACTTGCTGGGTCTTTCCTACCAGAAGCCCCACCCTCCCTGTGGGTGACCTCAGAGTCTCAGGGCCCCTACTCCTCCCAGGCTCCCTGCCTCAGGATGGGCTCTGGGCTCTCTGCTGGGTCTGCCTCAGGGCCCCCGGCTCCTCCCCCGCAGGCCGGACATGCTGTGGCCACTTGTCTTCTAGCTATGGCCGCTCCCTGGTCACAGCTGGCTGCTTCTAACGCAAAGCAAGCGGGTGAATGGGGGCAGGCCCAGGCGGGGCAGCAGCGCGAACGAGGAGCGGCTCTGCTATGACGGGTTCAGATGCTGGGGCTGCTCCTCTCTCTTCCTCTCCCCAACCCTCTCGTCCCCCCAAAGGCCCTACTGCTCCTCTCCCTTCTCTAGAACCCAGACAAAGCCTCCTTTCAAAAGACTCTTCTCTTGAGGACTTCGGGCTATGGGCCCTTGGAGTCAGGGAAGACGTGATCCCCACGGGGGAAGCTTGGCAAACTCCTGTCCCTGGGCGTCCAGTGGGCAGGGGGCAAGAAGGGAGCGTGCTGCCGGCACCAGGCCCCTGGCCTGGATGGGCCTGGACAGACGAACCATGCCACATGCTGGCCCGTCATCTCAAGGCCAACAAGTTAGCTCATGCTACCGAAGCAAGTGCCTTGGGCCTCCCACCGCCACTGCCCCCACAGCTGATGCCGGTGGCTCTCCACCTGTGGCGATCTTTGCGGGCCCTGTCCTCCCTCCTGTGACTCCCCCTGGTCTAGGCGGGCAGCAGGCGGCGTCATCTGAACTCCGTGATAACAGTCTCCTCTAGGCTGGCAGGGCCGGGCCGGTGGCCCAGGGGGCGCTCGTGGCTGTGGAGCCCTGCCGGCCCGGCCCCCCACACTCCCTCCCCCAGCTCGGGCACGTTACCTGCTGTGCCAATGAGTTTCTTGGATTTGTTGAAGATCTGATCACCTGGGTTAGGAGGTGGCGCTACGTCCTGGCCCTGCCGCGCCAGCAGAGGGTTGTAATCCTTTCCGTCATAGTTTGCGTCAAAGAATTTCTTAAACCACTGAATAAACTCAAAATTATCTTGGAATTTTCCTTTCACTAATTTCTCTACGGGAATTATCTGAAATAGACCACACAAGCAGAGAACTTTAGCCGCCTGCTGCTGTAGGGCTGCCTTCCTCTGTGAGAGGCCCACTGCTCTCAGGAAAGCCAGTCCCTGGGCTGCAGCATCCTCCACCTTCTCCACAGCCGGCGGGGGGGGGGGGAGGAGGCTCCCGTGGCCCCAGAGCAGACAGGCAGGCTGGGGCCCGGCCCCCGATCCGGACACAGCCCCTCCTCCAGGCACAGGAGGCACCCTTGGTGCTGCCTGCCATGTGCATGTGGGGTGGGGGCTGCTGGAACCAGGGGCTGCAGGCCACTGAGGCAGGAGAATGAACCCAGAGACTTTTCTTAGCCCGACAGAGAAGGAACTTAAAAGGAGCGGTAGACTGAGCCTAGTTGCTGAGATGGATTGGGTCCAGAGAGAAGGAAGGGGCAGGAATGTCATCAGGATGGGATGTCAAGCGTGGGGTTTTCCACCATGCCTTGAGCTGGGGGAACATTCCCTCTGGAAAGTAGGGTGGAGAGAGGCGCCAGGGCTGGAATGACCCCAGCAGCCCCTGCCGCCCCAGCTGGCGGGCCATCTTCTTCCCCAGGGTCATACAGCTCCTCAGGGCCCCCCGGAGCACAGGCACCTACTTTGTCAACACCCATCTTCTTGAAAGCTGCTTGCAGCACCTTGAAGTTGTGGATGTATTCATGCTCTAGTTTGGCCTGGAACTTCACCTTCCTCAAGTGCACACAGCCAGGGAAGAGCATGTCCATGAACTGGCAGTAGGCTGCCCCTGTGGAGAAGCGTAGTTGCTTGAGGGGCTCGGGCCGCTCCCCTGCCTGGGCTCCTCGCTTCCCCTTCCCCAGGCCCCCTGCTGGCCACTGCCCCAAACTACCCAGCCTCTTCTTGTCCCGGCTTTCTAGGAATGAGAGCAGTTATTCCAGACCCATGCGGTCACGTACCAGCACCACACCAAACACTGCATATACAGCACTCCATCCTACCAGCGGCCCTAGTGTGAAAGGGCATGGGATCGCCGTCTTATGGATGGGAAAACAGACCTAGTGGATTTGCCCAGGGTTGCACTGCAAGAAGAGCCGAGATTTGGGCCCCCGAGGGGCTAGTCCAGACCTCAGGCTATTACCCTCTGGCTTCACTGCCTGTCCTAGCTCTTGATACTCCACCGCCCCGCCCGCCCTGCAGCCCTTCCCTGAGCTTCTCCTGCTCTTCACTTTTAACTCTTGCCATTCCACGAGACCCTTACTTCCATCACCTCCAAACACTCTGACTAGTTTAGGGCTCTGCAGCTCTCCTCCTTACTCCTGATTACAAACTACATTGTCTCCTGTGTCGGTCCTGCCTCCCACCTTCTGGCCCCTGCCCTCCAGCAGGGCCCACTCTCCCCATTCCCAGGGTCCTACCTGAACAGAGCTGTTCTATCTTGGTATAATTGAGGTGCAGGGAGTCATTGACCCATGCAAGCATATCATGGCGACTCAGATTTTCACTGGTCACGGATGTGGAGTACACATTGACGGCCATACCCCAGCTGCAAAGAAAGAAGACAGGCAAGGTCAGCACCCGGGGTCCTCGTGCGGTTCTTTAACTGTAAGGAGAGAAAGAGCCAGATAATCACTGGGGAAGTAGAAAGCATCTTCCTCTAGACCAGCCTTGCAGTTGTCCCTCCTGGAAAACCCTTCAGCCATTTCCCGAGTGTCTACTACATGCCAGACGTGTGCTCAGGAAGTGGTGACGCAGTAAGATGTGCTCTCTGCCTTCAAGGAGTTTATAGACAGGCACATCTTTCTAGAAGGGAGTGACGGCAGAAAAAGCAGCACACATAAAGTTCAGAGGTGGCACAAAGGTAGGAGTGATCTCTTCTGCTTGACAAGGTCAGCGAAGGCTTCAGAGCAGAGATGCTGGAGTCTGAGAGAGCTAGGAATTTTCCAAACATACAAGGGAAGGGTTAGAAGGTACCGCAGGCCCAAGGACTAGCAAGAACAAAGGCGTGGCTTATGCTGGGACTCTGAGTTGTTCAGCAGGCCTGGGGAGCAGGTTTTTGTGTTGGGGTGTGGTACAGTGAGGTTGGCAGGGACAGACGGCAAAGGGCTTTGTTTAACACGAGGAGTCTGAACTTTCTGTTCAGACAACAGGAAGCCATTCAAGGATTTTAAGCAGGCAGTAACCTGCCCAGATTTGTGTTTTAGAAAGCTGACTAACCTTTGCCTCTCCTTTGACTTCAAACCCCGTATTTCTGTGGCATGAGGCCTGCTGGCTGACCCACAGGCACCTACATTCTGCTTATCTAGAACCTCCCCTCAATACGTGCTTCTGCTCGTGTATTCATTATCCCAGTGAACGTCACCACCAGTCCCTCCATCACGCACGTTAGAAACCTGAGGGTTATCCTCCATTGCCCTCGCCCCCTCATCCTCATAGCCAATCAGTCATCAAGTCCCGCAGCTCTGCGGTCTTCCCAGCTCTGCCGCTGCCTTGGGGGTTATGCATGTGCGCTCTCTGGCCAAGGCCAGCAGTCGCCTCCTAAAGGCCACCCAGCCTCCAGTCCCTCCCCTAGCAGTCCCCGACGCTGTTGCAATCAGAATCTCTGTAAAAGCAGCCTGAACCACAGCGCTATCCACAGCAGTCATGAACGAGACACCCATTGGCTGAGTTTGCCTTGCAGAACTGTTCAGCCCTCGCGGTGCTGGAAACATTTTTGAATTAGTGCCCAATAGTTTAATGTTGGGACATTTCACACAAACGACTTGAGGTTTCTGGCTTCTTTGGCAACCCTGGGCAATGGTGGGAGCTGGGCAGAGGCACCCCCTTCTGGCCAGTGGGCATGAGCCCCTCCTTCTCCCCCCCCCCCGCCGGGAGGCCAGTGTCAGCTGCTGTTTATCACTGACTTGCACTGTTAAGAGGGAAATATATCTTGTAACTAGGTCTTTATCAGAAGCGGAGAAAGAGAAAATAGACAAAAGCACAGCGTATTTTGAGAACTGGGAGAGTGCTTACTTCCGGAGTGAAGAATATTTCTCTAGGTTTAATACACAAAGTGTCTCTGTGAAGGAAGACTATGCCAGACCACGCCCCTGCCCCCTGTAGGCACCTGCCCTTATCATGGGACCCTCCCCACCACATATCGTACTCCTAAATGGGCCCCACCTCTCCCTCTGCTCCCTGGGCTGGGAGCCACCAGCAGCTGCCTACTTACCCTGTCTGGAATGCTGCCCCCCACCCCAAAGTCCACTCATTCTCTGCTCCCATGGTTCTCAAACTGCGGTCCCTGGAGCAGCAGGGGTGCTGGATGGGCTTCAGTTTGCTAGAAATTCCCCCTCTTGAGTCCCACCCCAGACCTACTGAGTCAGAATCTGCACCTGACCAAGATGCCCAGAGAGTCTGTGGGTGCAAACTGGAGAAGCTGCTTTAGAGAGGAGGCTCAGTTGGCATCCACTAGGCTGTGCTCCCTTGTGCCCCCCACCCCATATATACATTATGGAACCTCATTAGATGCACATTTAAATTCACTGATGTTTTTGAGAAAAATCGAGAGAGAAACCCTCTTGTTTTGTCCTTCATGGCCCAGGGGAAGGGAGGCCAGGCAGGCCAAAAAAGCCAACAGAAACAAAAATTAATGTCTTGGGAGCTTCTAAGGACTCAGAAGCTAGGAATTCCAGAGATTTCCGAGGGTAATTTTGACTGCACTTGCGTCTCCTCTTACACGATGTTTTTTTTTTTTTTAAAGATTTTATTTATTTATTTGACAGAGAGAGACATTGCCAGAGAGGGAACACAAGCAGGGGAAGTGGGAGAGGGCAGGCCTCCTGCAGAGCGGGGAGCCCGATGCGGGGCTAGATCCCAGGACCCTGGGATCACGACCCAAGCCGAAGGCAGACGCTTAGCGGCTGAGCCACCCAGGCGCCCCTTACGTGATGGTTTTGAGCCCAGTGCCCTGTATTCTGACCCTTGTTCTAACCACAGGGCTTGTTTAAATGCCTGCCCCCTTGTCTGTAAGAGCCTTGAAGCCGGGAGTGGGGTTTCCAGGCCTGTCACGGGCAAGGTGTTCAGCAAATTCGTTGAATGATTGCGTGATGCCTCCTCATGGCCTCTCCTCTTTCTGATCATCTTTCATCACCTCCTGGCCTGGCCCCCTCCCCCCACTCAACCTTAGGCTGGGATGTTGGCATCATGTCCTCCAGGACACTGACCTCCAGGTCTCTGACCCCTGTGCATGGAGACCTGCCCTGCCCCTTTCTGTTCCTATAGTACCATGAGCATGCTCAGTCACAGCAGGTCAGCTCTCTTGAAATCACTTGTTTGTCTGTCCCCTTCACCGAAATGTAAGCTCCTCAATGGCCAGGCTGTGTTCCATTCAGTTGTGGGTTCCAGACCGATTCTCCATGAACAATAACTGCAGAGACTGGATTTAGGAGAGTGCTTCTGAGTTTCTAGGAAACTCACCTAAAGTGACATCAGAAAGCTAGTGGGAATGGATGGACACCAAAGTTGACAAAGAGGCAGAATGGGTAGGGTCGAGGAAAGTGCACTTTATTTTGATGAGTATTTAGTTAGGGACTGTGAGAAAAAAGAAAGATTTGCCCCAGTCATTAGGGAGTTTATAGTCTTACTGGGAAGACAAACACAAAGAAGAATATAACCAAATGCCCCCTAAGTGTGGTGAAACAGTAGGTGTGACAGGACGTCAGAAAGGAGAGCATGTAGGGTGAGAGAGAAATGGGCTTGAATGGCCCCCATGGGAGTGGTCAGACCCTGCGAGGCCTCCAGGGGGCTTGCAGAGCCCTGCTGATCCCAGTGTAGAGGGGACAAGCTATTCTGGATACTGGCCTTCCATGAGCTCGGGGGATTATTTCTCCCCGAGTCCTCTGGGGCAGGGTGATTCAGGGGACTGGATGGGCTGTGGCTCTGCACTCTGCTAGGCCTCACAGGGTCTGGGCTGGTCAGGACAGGTTCTGGGAGGTAAAGGGGGGTGTTAGGTTGGCCCTGCGAGTTCCTAAGCCAGGTTAAGGATTTTTTTTGTTGTTGTTGTTTAGTGTATATGAGTTTTAAGGGCTGATTACTGAATAAAAGCAGAGGCATTGGTCTGGGTCAAAATTAGTGCTCCAGGTTTTGACTGAAATCATTTGAGCTTCAAGGGTCTTCCAGCCTGAAGGCAGGCTTCTTGGGGCTCCACGGGACTGAACAGGAGATGGTTCACATTCTTTACTAGAAGAGCACATCAGATTTTCCTGCAGAGATTTTCTAGTAGGCCAGAGTAAAGCCCAAGTGCATATATGTGTGTATAACTATATATATGTATTATATACAACTATATTATATACTATATTATGTATATAACTATATATAATATAGTACATATGCAACTTATTAGTATATATTTATATATAATATATAACATATGTAGTATATTATATACAGTTGACCCTTGAACAATATGGGGTTAGGGGAACTGATTCCCTGCACAGTTGAAAATCTGTGTATAAGTTTTGACTCCCTCAAAAACTTAACTAATAGTCTACTGTTGACCAAAAGCCTTACTGATGATATACACAGTTGATCAACACATATTTTGTATGTTATATGTATTATATACTGTATTCTTACAATAAAGTAAGCTAGAGAAAAGAAAATGTTATTAAGAAAATCATAAGGAAGAGAAAATACATTTATAGTACCATACTGTATTTCTGGAAAAAAATCTACATATAGGTGGACCCGTGCAGTTCAAACCTGTGTTGTTCAAGAGTCAACCGTATAGGGGCGCCTGAGTGGCTCAGTCATTAGGCGTCTGCCTTGGGCTCGGGTCATGGTCCCAGGGTCCTGGGATCCAGCCCCGCATCGGGCTCCCTGCTCAGCGGGAGGCCTGCTTCTCCCTCTCCCACTCCCCCTGCCTGTGTTCCCTCTCTCGCTGTGTCTCTCTCTGTCAAATAAATAAATAAATAAATAAATAAATAAATAAATAAATAATCTTTTAAAAAATAAAAAGAGTCAACTGTATATAGTGACACACATACACACACATATACACACGCCCACTCCAGGTGGTTCTGGCGCACAACAAGGTGCTAGAACACTGTCCTCGTCTGATGCAGGTGCATACCTGGGGCTGACAGGCCTGCACTGCAGGAGCATAGGCTGGGATGTTGGCATGTTTTGCTACCTCCCTGGGGGGAAAGTGTTAGCCATCTTCCTCCTTGATGCATAGGAAAAATTTCAGTTTTCCTTCCAGAATACAACTAAAGACCTTGTTATCAGAGCTCCAAGAGTCACCAAGAGCTACACAGGTACTTGAAAAAGCCAAAGTCTTCTGGGCCAGAAATTCCCAGTTCTGTCTGTGCCTTATGATGGGAGGGCATTTTCCACACCTTTCATCAGTCTGAATCCAGGGTCCCCAAAGTGGCAACAGGGCATGTAAGAAGGAAGTTGGAAAAAAAAATGTCTCATTTCAGGGCCAACAATCATGTTGTTACCTCCTACGGGGCTTTTGGGAAAGTGGGTGGGGGCAGGGTGGAGTGGGGTGGGAGGCTGATACTAAGAACAGAGCCATTAGCCCCACTCAGGACTGGCTACTCTCTGCCTTGGTCCCGGGGGGGGGGGGTCCATTTTAGCTCAGGAGGACTCACCTAAGGCACCCAGGGGTCTCTGCAAAGATTTTCTGTCACACTTGCTAGAAGGTCACAAAGAAACAGCCTCCTAGTTCCCTTATCTCTCATCCTGATAGGGAGGGCAGGATTTCATTTTCCTTTCCTAGATTTGGCCCTGTAAATACAACTAAATTATGGCCAGCAGGTGGCACCCAGGTCCTGAGCAAAGCCTCCTCTAAACATTTTCCCCCATCCCCAAATCCTCCTCTCCCTAGCTCAATTTAGAAAAAGAAAGCCCCAACTTTGATCTGGTCCCCCAAAGAGGAATCCTGGTTCTGTCAAAAGCTCGTGGTATCAGGGCACAGGGGTGGTCGATGGAGTGCTTTGTTCTGCCCCGGATGTCCTCTAAGAACTGGACCAGCTGGAGTGGCCTGGAACATTGGGTCTAAGATTGTGGACTGAACTACACCAACCTCCCTATGCCTCAAAGCTACACATTAAACTCATCAACTGGTCCCACTTCTGATGACTTTTTGTATTGGGTGTTAACTCAGACCTAGACTTGAACTGGACCGGATTCTGGGGGCAAAGATATATAAAGCGTTTACCCAATCATCTGGCTCTGTGTGGTCCAATTGTCTCCAATTACTGCAGAGAAACGGTCTGAGAAAACTCTTTAAGTTAACACACCTGTTACCAAGGGTTGCTTTCCCTCTTCTGAGAGAATGGTAGGCAACCACACCAGGGGTCAGGCTCTGTTCCAAAAGCTAACATAGCAGGTCTTCCCTGTTCCTTTGTTTCTACCATCATCTTTGGCACATGGTGACTATCAAGGGAAACGGCCCCTGACTGGGTTGTGGTGTGTCACCGGCTGAGTCAGCTGGAAACCCCATTCTAGGATCAGACTGAGAATGTGGCCTTGGGAAAAGCCTGTTCTTCAGGACCTTGACTCCGGCTACCAGGTCTGGAGTCATGGGAAAGACAAGTTGAGGAGGTTTAATCTGGTGATTTTGCTAAATCATTTCCTATGCTAGGACCATAAGGTTCAGGGTGCATTTACTGGCGGTGGGAAAGGCGGTTATAGCTCTCATCAGGAGACGTGAAGCTGCTGGCCATTCAGTGGTCTAAGGCCTTGGAAGCGGTCAAGACTAAATCGCAATCTCCCATGGTCAGAAGAGTTTCTAGAAACCATCCAATTCCTTCCCAGATACCTAGGACGACATTAGCTCTAGGTATTTATATTCCTAAATCATCAATAAGTCTGTATAACTCTGAAAGCTCACATTGCGATATTTAATAACGGCATCACGAGCCTAAATCTGATTTTGGCTTTTTGTTTTCAAGTCTTCAGTGGGGATCCATCTTCCACAAATGCGTCTTGAAGAGAATTCAGGGGTCCCCAGTTCTTTGGTCCCTAGGAGAACTCCCTGCAGTTCCCAGGACTCTACCCTCTGTCTAGCACAGCTAGGAAAGACCAGGTCCTTCAGTTCTGCAGTGGGTACTGGGCAGGCCTTCAGCAGGCTCCAGAAAGGTGTCGCTTTAAGAATACTGATCTCTAGGCAGATCACTTGGATTCAAATCCTGGCTCTAACATTTCCTAGCAGTTTGGCTTTGGGCCTCAGTTTCCTCATATATAAGAAGGGGGCAGTTCCCACTTCACAGAGCCTTTATGAGGATTAAGTGAACCACATATACCGAGCACTGAGCAGAGCCTAGCACATAGTACATTTTCAGTAAGTGTTATCAATGTCACTGGGGCAGACAGTGAGAATCCAAGGGCCCTTGTTTGAGAAGGCAGGTGCCCAATACATATCCAGCTTCAGGTCTCCGAGCCCATGGAAGGCCAGTCCAGGAGGGAGACAGACTACAGAACTCTGCCCTTTCTGCCTGGGGACAGCCATCTGGGCTTTCTGAAGCTGGGCCTCTGACCCCAATCCCTCCCCAACTCCAGATTTTCCCAACTATTGGGCTTTGTAGATGCAACCCTACCGGCCAGGAGAACTGGAACAGGCGCTGTGGGATCAGAGGATGACTCTGAGGAGTCTGCCAAAATGTTTCCCGCTCCTGATGTAGGGCTATGCCCATTGTCACTGGGCTAACCCTTCCTGCCCAGGCCCAGGGGGGCTGAAGTCACCTGTTTGGAAAATCTGCAAAATCGCTACCCCTTTTGCCCTTGGGTCACACATCCAGGTTATTCTGGGGTTGCATGGAGGCAATATGTGCAGGCAGGCATAAAGGGTTTTGTGGGGCTGGAGGGGCCCCCCGGCGGGTCACAAAGCCCTGGCAGGCCCAGCCAATCACCTTCTTCTCACGGTGGGGCAAGGACCGGACTCACGGGCAGGCTCAGCCTCTCAAAGCTGAATTAGTCAAAGGTAGAGAGGGGGCATGTGGAATAGTTCCAGGGCCGGTGGGGAACCAGCACGTGCCCACTCCAGCAGATCCAGGCCAGGGATCTGGATGGTGTTGGTTCAGGTAGGGACTGGAGCTTCTCCAGGATTCTGTTCTCACAACAATTTTAGGTCATGTGGCTGTTCTTTAAGGTCCTGAACCCCGCTGAGGTCCCAGCTACCAGGGTCCTGGACCTGTCCTGCTGAACAATAATCTCAGCTCTTCAAGAGGCATTCCCAGGCTAGTCTGGGTAATGCTGCCGTACGCCCCGTAGCTGCTGGTCAGCCCCCTTCTTGCTGGCCTGCTCTGGAGGGGCCGGCGAGCTGTTGGCCCATGGGTGGCTAGCCTGAGGATAGACAGGGAGCAGGGCTTCAGCGGCTGCCGTGATGTGTTGAGGAGAGAACATTTGTTTCTGTGGCCCCAGTATGCCTGATGTCTCCTTAATGATCCTTCATGCTTCAAAGCGGGTCTGTGTCTCAGGGGGCACAAAAAAGCCATGTCACTGTACCTTCCTTTAAAACAGTGTTTCTTTAGACTGTGTGGCTTGCCATTGTCATTGGGCCAAGTGGCATGTTCTCCCTCCCTCTGGAACAAGTGGATCTGACCGGTTGTTAGCCTACTTTGCCTTGATCCCAAGCTCGGCCCTCCTCTGCCCCACAGCCAATCCTTCTCAGAATTTTCCGGCTTTGTTTCCTTGCCTTTTTGACAGACTGCTCATTTAATCCTCTAGCCTTGCCACCAGAAGGAATACCCTGGTGATGTCTAGAACAAACTCGACAAGTTTCAGTGTTTGGTTTTCTGTCTTCTCATGCAGACTGTCATTCTTCAGGTCCCTGAGACTCTAGCTGCCTGCCCTGCAGGAGACAGTGGGCCTCCCTCAGTGGGGATATACACTGAAGGGGTAACCGAAGACCTGCCTACTTTCAAGTATCTTCTCCCCTGGTCTACCAATGGTTCCTGAAATTCCCACCACAAAGACACTTTTAAGGTTTATAGCCTTCATCTCCAAAAAGCCTTAGTAATTATCTCAATTTTGAATATGAGGAAATGAAGGCTCTGTGTTCAAGTGACTTGCTCAAGCTCAAGATCAACCACTGGTAAGACTACAGCATGAACCCACCTAAACCCTATGCTCTTACTACACCACTGCACTGTGGCAGGAAAAGCTATTTGATCTTGCACAGCTCCAGTGTGTGATGACTTGCTCTGATTTCGGCCCCTGAGCGTTAGGAGAAGGGAAAAGAAATTTCAAAGGTTTTCTTCTTTGGGTTTCTTTTTCTAAGCTACCGCAATGTTGTCTTTTTTTTTTTTTTTTTTAAATTCATGAGAGACAGAGGGAGAGAGAAAGAGAGAGAAGCAGAAGGAGAAGCAGGCTCCCAAGGAGCAGGGAGCCCGATGCGGGACTCAATCCCAGGACCCTGGGATCATGACCTGAGCCGAAGGCAGATGCTTAACCATCTGAGCCACCCAGGTGCCGCTGCAATGTTGTCTTAATCTCAATCACCAAGTATTTACTGACCACTGACATAAGGTACTAAACACTTTGTGAGGCACCATGAGGACACGGGATCATTTTAAGACATGGATCTTGTCCTTAAGGAGCCTTTGTTTGAAGAAATAAGAGTAATTCATAAAACCATAAGGGATCCCACAAGCCAGAACATATGAAGTGCTTAACAGTGAAAGTACACTTGGCTTTTAAGTGCTCCAAGAGAGTGCAAAGGACGAGTGTGGGCTCAGTTAGATGATTTCTGGGAGAAGGTGGCACCTCACTTGGGCCTTTAAAGATGACAGGATATCAGAAAGCAGTGAAGAGAAAATGGGAAATTAGAGACATGGGAAAGAAGTTTGCTGTTACTTTTATTTTTTAAAATGAGCCAAAGACCAGTGATTGTATCTTAGAGGAATCTTAGGGGATGTGATTAAGAGAGGAGATAGGAGAGGTAGGTGATGTGTCAGGAGCCAAGGGAGGGACTGGTTTTAAGGAGGAGGTTATCTGCCCTGCTTAATGAAGTTACCAGACCTCTGAGGGAGAAATGGTCATTAGCTTGTGCAAGAAGTAATGATGAAAGTCTGAGTCATCTTGCTGGAGGCTGGAGACAGAAGCTAGACCTGAAGACAGTTATGGAGTCCTAGATCATTTGCCCAAGAGGATGCTGAGCGGGGAAGTCAGGAGTTTGTCATCCAGGGTGTTTGTGTCTGCGGCCATGGCAGGTGGAGTAGCAAGCGACTTGCCTGCAAGGTGGGGACACCATGCTGCTTTTAGTAAAAGCTGGAAGCCATATACAAGATTTAATGTAGGCTTGTGCTGTTCATCTTCGACCTCCCACCCTTCCCCTTCAGAATCCGTATCCTGTTCTTAAGTTCTAGATCGTATCTGTCCAAGGAGACTCCCAAGTGCAACCTCATGGGCTTTCTAAAGCTTCTTACAACACTGTGTCATGAATGAAGAGAAAGAATGGGAAAAATTTTAAATATAATAAAGTCTTAACTAAGTTGAACGTTTGGAAAATACTTTAAGTATTCATTTGCTATTGTGTTTAACCGTAGTTAATCAGAACCACTTTTGATCTTTAGTTTTGTTGAAAATCTTGTTGAAAAGTACTCTATTAAGGCAGGGTGGAATGCACAAAATTTATTGCTAAGGACTTCCCAGAGCCTCTGATTCACTCACGTGCTTATCGCCATTTATGGAGTGTATATTCTAGGCACTGAGCCAGATGCAGGGTCTATAGGAAGGAATGGGACCTGGTCAGGGCCCTCGAGGTGTTCATGGACCAGGGTCAGAGCTAGGCCAGTGAACAAATAACCAAAGGGCTGCACATTATGCTACAACCCCACAGGCAGGAAGGCATACTGTTGGAGCAACCCTGCTTCGTGGGCCAGGGACAGCTTTGTAGAGGAAGCATAGTTTGATGTGGGTCTTGAAGGAGAAGGTCATCAAACAGAGCATTAAGAGGAGAGAAGAATGGACTGGGAAGAGGGAGAGGATTACAAATAGTTCACCCCAGAATGCATGCTGGGAGCAGGAGATGAGGTTAAAAAGGTATACAGAAGCCACACACCAGGAGCTCTCTAAAGAGGTTAGGGGGTATTTCATCCTGGCGGAAACTCATCAAGGGATTTTTTTTTTCTTCCTGGATACAATATATTTATAATAATACAAAAATATTTATAACAATACTAGAGTTAAGAAACTGAGCATAATTTCCAAATCAAAATTACAGCAAATGAAGTTACAGTGATTAGAAGCTGCATTAAATTTATAATTCTTGAGGCTTTATTTTATATTATCTTTTCTAGTAAAAATTGAAGAAATTCCCAAGTGCTGCTTTGCAGAAATCAGTGCCCTCCAAATTTTTGGAAATTCTTTATTTTGAAATAATTTTAGACTCACAATTGCAAAATAGGACAAAGAATTCCCATGTACCCTCATCCAGCTTCCCCAATAACATCTTACATAACAATTGTGAAGGCCAAGAAGTTGACATTGGTACATTAACTAAGCTACAGACATTATTTGGATTTAATCAGTTTTTACATGCACTTTGTTTTTGGTGTACAGTCTATGAAATTTTATCACATGTGTGGATTCATATAATCACCACCCTACTAGGATGCAGAATTGTTCTATAACCTCAAGGAAACTCCCCTCTGCGGCCCCTCTACAACCGCGCCTTGTCCCCAACTCTAACCCCTGGCAAGCCCAGATCTGTTTTCCATTGCTGTAATTTTGTAACTTTGAGAATGCTATTTAAATTGAATTATATAGTAACCTTTTGAGATTAGCTTTTCTCTCACTTAGCATAATGCCTTTGGTTCTATCAAGTTGTTGCATAGATTAAGAATCCTTTTTTGTTGCTGAGTAGTATTCCCAAAACAATGGTGCATATACGACTATACCAGAGTTTATCCATTCACCCACTGAAGGATATCTGGGTGTTTCCAATTTTTGGTGATTACAAAAAATCCTATGAGAACTTTCCTCAGTCTTCTCTTGCTTTGTCCATGAAGGTCTGGCTCTGGGAGAGATCTCTCCCTGTTTTTCTTTCTTTTTTTTTTTTAAGATTTTATTTATTTATTTGAGAGAGAGAGAGAGAGAGAGAGAAACAGCATGAGAGGGGAGAAGGACAGAGGGAGAAGCAGGCTCCCCGCCGAGCTGGGAGCCCGATGCGGGACTCGATCCCAGGACTCCGGGATCATGACCTGAGCCGAAGGCAGTCGCTTAACCAACTGAGCCACCCAGGCGCCCTCCATGTTTTTCTGTCCTCTGGAACTACAAAGCTAGTTGAAGTTTGTAGTTGGGAGGCCTGGGCATTAGGTTCAGGGGAGAGGCTGAAACACAGGTGCACAGCAACTCTTTGGGGACTGACAGTCGTTCCCCAAATTATGGGTTTGTTCAATCTAAACCTAAGTCTGCCCCCGCAGGCCAGATTCTTGCTTCTTACATGCATTCACTCTATAACCCAAATTTGTGAACTTATCTTATTATGGCACAATTTTATCATGGATAATTTAGAATTATAGCAGTCAACCTGGGGAGCCTTCGATATGAAAATTGAGAAGTGCTTTAGAACAAAAAGGGGACAAAGTTTCAAACATTCCATTTTTTGCAGGATTATTGGGGCTGAATCCATTAAGATTCAGAATGGCCTATCTAAATTTCTACCCAAACTTGCACAATACCCTCTTAAAACTAAAGAAGGACTAAAATAGTCAAAAGCATACTAGAGAAAGGACTTATCATACCTTGAACAGTCCTTGTAACACCCTTGCCCTTCAGTCAAAAAACCCAGTGGATGGGGATATAGGTATACTCAGGACCTTGGGGCCATAAACAGAATAGTCATTCTCTGACCAGAACTAAATACTCTTTTTAAAATTTTTTTCTTATTTTTAAAATATTTTATTTATTTTAGAGAGAGAGACAGCACAAGCAGGAGGGGCAGAGAGAGAGAGAGAGAATCTCAAGTAGACTCCACGCCAAGTGCAGAGCCCAATATGGGGCTCGATCCCAGACCTGAGCCAAAATCAAGAGTTGAATGCTTAACCGACTGTGCCACCCAGGCACCCCTCTTTTTTTTTAAGATTTATTTTATTTATTTATTTGAGAGAGGGAGAGAGAGCGTGGGGCGGGGAGGAGCAGAGGGAGAGGGACAAGCAGACGCCACGCTGAGTGCAGAGCCTGATGCAGGGCTCAATTCCAGGACACTGAGATCATGACCTGAGCCGAAATCAACAGTGGGATGCTTAACCGACTGAGCCACCCGGGTGTCCCCAGAACCAAATACTCTTTTATCTCTAGTGCCTCCCAAGGTTGCATATTTTACAGTTGCAGATATATGTTCCGCTTTCTTAGTGTTCCTTTAGATCCAAAGAGTCAACATTTATTTGCTTTCTTCTAGGAAAATCAACAAAATATCTGGACTGCTATGCTCTAAAGATTTCCTGAGGCCTCACCTACTTTTCACAAGACCTCAACAACAACCTCAAGGACCTTAAATTTCTGCCTGATTCTTCATGTGGATGACCTTGGGTTGTGCTCTAAAGAGACGTACTCTAAGACCGATTCCAGTGATCTACTGTATTCTTTCAGTGTTTTCAAAGAGAAGTTATAATGTGGTCAAAGTAAAGTTCATTGTCCAGGACATGATTTATCCCAAGGAGGTAAATCCTATACTCTCGGCAGACTGTAGGCCATTCACAACTTTGAACATTTCTAAATCATCACACTTATAAGTTAACCAAGTCCTCAGTATGCAGACCTCTTCCTTAGGAATCTAAACATGAAGAGGTCTTTTGTGAATTAAATTAGCCCTTTCACATCTTCCCACTCTGGGCTTACCTAATTATCATAAACCTCTCTATCTATTTGTACATGTGAGGTCTGGACAAACCTTTGGTGTTATGACTCAACCTCATGGGAATCATCAGACATCAACAGTCTAGTGCACTGTCTCTTCTCCTGTAGCAAAGCCTACTCACCTGTCCTAAGGGCAACAGCCCAGCAGCTAGGCTAGTAGACGCTTCTGCACACTTGGTTCTAGGGTCTCCTTTACATCTGATGGTCCGTCATATGGTATACAGTATTTGTAGCTCACTGAAAATACACATTTCTCAGTAAGTAGGCTTAGCACCAGTGAAATCCTATTACTTTCTCCCTCACATATTTTTCTGTTCATGGTGCTAATACTTTGAGTCCTGCTATCCTGCTTCCAGATGTCATGTTTTCAGTGAGGTGATTTTGGCCCAATGGCTTCTGTTCTAGGAAAAAGATTGTTAGATCATTCAAGAAGGAGAAAAACTGGGCCTCCATTTAAGAACCCAAACCCTAGCCACTCAAGGGCACTCAGGGTTGCTTTCTTTTCTCCTCAAGCCTTTTCAGTTCATGCTTTACAAGAGGCCTGGAAAGTAGGGCAAATCGTACCGAAGGTGGAACTGACAGACTCTGCTGCAGGCCACGCTGTGGGATGCGAGAGAGAGAGAGAGAGAGAGAGAGAGAGAGAGGCCCAGGACGACCCCCTGCCACCCCCGTTTCTTGCCATAGCGTGTGAAGGATGGAGGAAAGCATGGGAGGAGCAGGTCTGAGGATGGGGGGGGGGAACCAGGAGCTCACTTAGTATCATACATGGACACTGTGAAGAATATGAAGAATATGTAAGGGTATTAGGAAATGTATTTAATGGGGCATAATATTTCAAGTTTAATTAAATCAATCTTCAGTAGTTGGACATTTTTGATATTGAGATAGTGCTAGAATTAATATCTTTGAACATTTGAGTTTTGTCTAAATGTAATATCACCCTGTGGGGAGGGAATTACTATGGCAAAAGGCATGGCATATTTTAAAGCCTAACAGCTTTCCAAAAAGATGGTACCTTTTATTTTTCCTCCAGAAGTTTCAGAGCTCATTTCAACACACTCTCACCAACATGGAATGTCAGTATTTTTAGAAAAATGTGTTCATTTAGGGGTACCTGGGTGGCTCAGTCGGTGAAGCATCTGCCTTCGGCTCAGGTCATGATCCCAGGGTCCTGGGATCGAGCCCCGCATCGGGCTCCCTGCTCGGCGGGAAGCCTGTTTCTCCCTCTCCCACTCCCCCTGCTTGTGTTCCTGCTCTCGCTCTCTCTCTTTCTGTCAAATAAAATAAATAAATAAATAAATAAATAAATAAATAAATAAATAAATAAATCTTTTAAAAAATGTGTTGATTTAATAAAAAACTTTTTTGTTCTTTTAAAAAACACTGCTTTGATTACTAGTGAAGAACATTTCTATGTTTACTGCCCGTTTAAATGTATTCGTCTGTGAACTGTTTGGGCTGTAGAGTTTGAGGAACCCACAAGTCATCCATGTGGTCTAAAAAACATCTGGAAATTCTGATCGTAAATTCTCAATATTCACACCTTTACTGAAGGCCTAGGATCCTGAAATGGATTTATATTGGCCCCAGGCATAGTTACTTTTTTGGTAAATGCCTGATATTCCATGGAATTTATTTTGAGCATGAGATACTAGAAAATGTCCTTATAGGAAGGTTTTGAAGATTCACTTAAGAAAATTATAAAATGAAAAAAAATACTGTTGCTACACTGCACTTATGCTAAAATGTATTTTGATTTGGAAAAAGTAGAAGTTTGGTAACAATGGAGAAAATGCACATCACCAGGGAACCAAGAGAAAGCTAGACATTACCCAAGATATGTGCCCCTCATATTTTTGCCTAGTGTTTTGGGGAAAGAGGTTAAGAAAGGGAAAATGACTTACGGTTTCCCAAGATTCTGCTGAAAGTACGAGAAATAGAGAATTAAGTGCACACTTTAACTGCACCTCCAAAATAGGCAGCCTTATGGTGTATTTCCTAAGGAATATATTGGCATGTTTAGCCATGTAGTCAGGCAGCATGGTACTCCAAAAAAGACTCTAAAGAACCCAGCTCCAGCCCTGCCTCCCATGATCTTCTGGGCAAAGGTGGCCTCTCTAGGCCTTGGTTTCTTCTTGTGAAACAGAAATGCCTCTTGACATCACTCACTATGTGATTGGCTCGTGGGCACCCAAAACACAGATGCTCTGAACAGACAATTCAGGGAAGAAGTACAAATGGCTAGCAAGCATGAAATAGGAAAAATGTTCAACTTTATGAATGATTTTTAAGTAGCTATGTTGCTGGACTGTCACGAAGGTTAGGGCTAACCTAAGTGGGTCACTCACACAGGACATTTATAGTTATAGCTATTGGTGAGAGGTTGGTAACGTAATTCTGACAGAATTTTTAAGTCTTTGACATTGAGCCAGGAAGAATGTAATTCGGTAGGGAGAGGAGATTGGAGACTATTATACCGTTAAACACAGTAAGTTGTGAGTGGGATCTATCTTGTGGGCATCTTATGAGGCAGCATTCCACAGTTGGGAATAGCGAGGGGCCCGGGTAGAGGGCCCCGAGCTGGGCTTTTGGCAGCAGTGACTGGCCAGACTATCATGATCCTGGCTTTAGCTGGATTTGTAGTAGGTGCTTCATAAATTTTAGTTTCTCTTCCTTTCTTTTTCCTCGTGGTGGTAATAACTGACAGTCGCTCCAAACCGTGCCCTATAAGGAAAGCTCACAGAGAATTTGGGTTCCTTCAGATAGCGCTTCTCATGTTTTAGGTGTCACCTCTCTGGAGGTCAGGGTAAGGTCATGAAGGGACCACCAAAATAGAATTCTTATCATTTCCTTCCTGGAACCAGAATTCTGGAATTTCCTTTTTTTTTTAATTTTAGAGGGGTCATGGTATGGTGCTGAGATTTGGCCTATATCCCTACACTAAGCACAAGGCTTGCTTGGATTCATCATTCACTCATTTGTTCACATGTGAATATATGCCTACACACATGAATACGGAAGCACATACTCTGTACAGAGAGATGACTGGGCCAGAGGAATTCTCTCATCCATGGATGGCTCCTTGTTTAATGAGTAGGACTGTACATAGTGGCCAACTGCTGATAGTTAATAACCATTTCAAAGGGTAGTGACGTCTAGGGATAATTTACTCCTTCTATCACCTCCCCGGGAAATTGTGGCATGTCCCAAAAGCAGCTTAATATGATGAAAATAGCCCCTGAATCTACAGATACTGTTTTTTCAGCCTTCTCTCTCTTACAGATTATGAAGTGGGCTGGTGAGGCTACCCTGCTTGGGGTACATCAGGTAAGAGTGATGTGTGAGGGTATGGGAGGGCGGTTTCAAAAGAGGCCAGATACCAGGTGCACCTCAATTCCAAATAAGCCAGGATGGTGTTGAATTAGGACTAAGATGGGAACAGAGGATGACTTCATGGTGGCAGAGTGAGGTACATGCTCATCAGAGACCTCACGAGTCCCTGCAATGCTTGTCAAGATGAGGACCCACACCGGCTGCCTGGGGCCACAGGATGCCCCACAAACTCACATGTCCAGGCAGCAATGGAGAAGGGTGGAGGGCTGGCTGAAGCTCTTGCGGTCCCCCCTTGGGGTCCCCACGGGCTGCTGGGCACTTCATAATCTGGTCAGTTAAGTCCACACTTAAATGGTCATAGGATAATAGCTTAATGATGAACAAACAAACAAAAACCTGTTGTTGAGAGTCCAGGGAAATGTACTCTTTTAGACATGGGTGGTGAGAGTATCATTTAGCAGTCTTTCTGGAGTGCAATTTGTTTAAAAAAAAAAAGATATTAAAAGCCTTTATACTTTGTATATTCTTTGACCTTATTTATCTTCTAGGAATTTTGTACTAAAGCAGTAATTATGGGTATGTGTAAAGCTTTAGATATAAGCATATTTATAATAGTGAAAAACTGGGAACTGAAATGATCGACAATAATGAACAGATCAAGAAATCACAGGATATCTAAACCATGTAGCTGCTTAACAGAGCGCCTCTGTAGAGACTAGTAATGATGCCGGTGCTGCTGGCCGACTCAGCACCCACTGTGCGCAACCTCTCCCTTGCTGGTCCCCACCAGAGAGGTCAGAAAAATGAAGTACAAGCTTGGAGCCACCTTGAGACGTGAGGTAACGACCCAACTGGCTAAGGGGCCAGACTGTCCTTGAAGACATCCTTGAGCTGTTCTACCAGCCTGTACCTCCTACTTGCATACTCCCATCGTGTGAGAAAAATGCCCCTATTATTTGTTTAAACCACTGTTAGTTTGGATTGGGGTTTGCTGTCGACTAACTGCCAGTTACCCTTCGAGTTTACTTGTATCAAAACACAATTCCAACTGATAAAGACATGGAAGGACATTTACAATATATCAAGTGAAGGGAAGGTATTATGGAGCAGAAATATACCAGGCATAGAAGAATAATGTGAGGATACGTGTTCTAAAATATAAGCGTGGTTCTACCTGACGGTAGGGTCATAGGGGATTTTTATTTTCTTTTTCAGGTTTATCTGGACTTTCTAAATTTTTTACAATGAACATGTATAACTTTTGTGACAAGAAAAACCTCAATTAAAAATATTTTTTAAAAACAGGGAGAGAAGTACGGAAGAAAGCTGTGGTCAGCCAGCAAGAAGCTCTTTTTTTTTAGATTTTATTTATTTGACAGAGAGAGAGACAGCAAGAGAGGGAATATAAGCAGGGGGAGTGGGAGAGGGAGAAGCAGGCTTCCTGTGGAGCACGGAGCCCGATGCCGGGCTCGACCCCAGGACCCTGGGATCATGACCTGAGCTGAAGGCAGACACTTAACCAACTGAGCCACCCAGGCGCCCCCAGGGGGTCCTGAGATGGAGCCCTGAGTCAGGCTCTCTGCTCAGTGGGAGCCTGCTTCTCCCTCTCCCTGCAGCTCCCCCTGCTTGTGTTCTCTGTCAAATAAATAAATAAAATCTTTAGGGGAAAAAAAAAAGAAGCTCTTGACAATAGTTGCCAAAAGAACCACTTAAAGGCTTCTGTGGCTCTTTGTCTGGGTGGTTCAGACTTCTTTGAAGTGGTTCAAGCCCTTCCTTGCTAGTTTGTCTGGTTTTTAAAAGGTCTGGCCCCAGCAGTGGGGCGCAGCCTCCAGGGATGGCCTCCTGGCCACAAGGGGCTCCAAGCTCTTCCCAGCTCCTCTCTCCTCTCCACTGTGGGCCTCGCTTCCCATCTCTTCCCCTCCATCGCTCATTTTGTGCTTTCTCATAAGCTTCTTGGCAGAATCAAATGAGATAACCTACCTGGAAGTCTTCATCCGTTACAAACTATAACAAAGGGTAAGGTATTTTCCTTTGTACTTCGTATTTATACTTTGCTCTTCCTCCCTGTTTTAAAATCTTTCACTCTTCTCCTTTCTTTTTCCATTCCTCCTCCTGCCTCCTCTGGCCATGGCATACCAGGGGCATGATGGGCCTCCACGGCCCTGGACCTGTACTTCGGTCACATTCCACATGACCCTGCACTGTTTACCTGTTCACGGGCCTCTTGCCCTTGCCCAAGCAGTGAGCTCCCTGAGCAGCCACCATGCCTTTCGACTCTCAAGAACCTTTCATAATACCCGACTCACAGTACACTCCTGGTGAATGTTTGCCTGACACCGGCGAAGGATAAAGCACAATACTGATGCAGACACACATACTTATGTGTAAAATCAGCCATCCGTATAAAGGAGTGGAAATGTGTTATTTGCATCCTAAAAATTAAGGTCTTGTGGAACCTTTATATTTATGAACCAATAACTGAGAATTGGCAGAAAGATTAGTAGGTTGGAAAAACAAATTTTTTGAGAGGGAGAGGGGTGGGGGGAGGGGCAGAGGGAGAGAGAATCTTAAGCAGGCTCCACGCCCAGCGCAGAGCCTGACGCAGGGCTGGATCTCATTACCCTGAGATCACGACCTGAGCAAGATCAAGAGTCAGATGCTTAACTGACTGAGCCACCCAGGCACCCCTGAAAAATGAATTTTTTCTCCAAACTGCAGTTTAAAAATATTGGGGAATGGGAACATTAATAATGATAATGTGGAAACAAACGTTTTAACAGTAAAATATTAGAACTAAATTATATTTTAAATCTGTATTATCCATGAAAATGCTTTTAAAAAAAAGTCTGCGAGGATCTGTGGAATGCTGTATTTAAAGTGCATGACGTTGGGACCCAATCCTGCCTCTCCTGCTTTGGCCAAGTTGTCAAATCATTGATTTTTCTCATCCAAGTCGTTCCCTTCCATTCTCACTGACCTCGTCCTGGTCCAGATTGTTGTCATTCTGTGACCGAACAGTATTCCTCCTCTTAGTCTCCTTTCAACTCTGTTGCCTCTCACTGTGCTGCTTTAATCTGACACCACCCCCCCGCCCCAAGCTCCAGTGGTCCTTATATCTATGCAGATCCTATAGGATAAACACCAAACATCTTGGCCTGGTATTCATAATTTCACTCCACACCACCCCCATTCTTTTCTTTGACTTCTCCATCCTTTAAGCCCCCAGCTTTGGATTGTTGTTCTCCTTCTTCTAGTCTTCCTAATATTGACTCCCTCCCTGCCCGGACTTGCTCCTGAATGCCCTCCTTTTAAGGTGGAACTCCTACCCCACCACTTCCAGGAGTACTGGCTGATGGAGTCAGGATCCCAAACTGCTGTGACCGGCCATGGCAAGAGGCTAAACCACTCAAAAGAAATACATATGAGGTTCTGCACTTGGATCTTAAAAACCAAATGGAAGGAAGAGATGTGGCAGAAGACATAAGGGTTTGCAACGGAGTATGCAAAGTACAGAAGGCTTTTAGACAGATAGGAGCTTGACATAGTTATCTTTGTGATGGAGCTGACAGAGGCTGGGGAAGGGGCTACCACTGACTGAGCCCCTGGCATGCACCTGCCCTTCTTGTGCATTTTATTGATCTCATCTGCCCTTCACAATTTGGGGAGGTCTCATTAGCCCCATTTTACACGCTTTATGTCTATTTCTTTGCACACTACCATTAAAGCAACCCCTGGTTCAATGTCTTCCCATTGCCCCTCATTAAACTCCTTGTGCCTGGCACCTGCCTGCCTTTCCAGCCTCACCTCCCATCACCTCTCCCCCCTCCCACTGCATGTTCCAGTTATAAGACACCATACCAGTGGAGTCAAACTTGGGAGCTTTTTGTTCATACTGTTTTCTTTGGAAATGCCTGCACTTTCTTGCCACTGATCTTCACCTGGAAAATGCCCACCTAATCTCAAGATTCATCTCAAGTGTCACTTTACCTAAAAGGTTTTCCCTGATTCCTACCTCCTTCTACTGGTCTGGGTTAGGTTGGCCTTCTAGGTATTTCTGTAATACTGTGTGGGCATACATCTAGTGCAGACAGTACTTACCATATTTATTTCTTCTACTTCTCTATGAGCTTCCCGAGGGCTGGCATTAAGTCTTTGCATCCTTAATGTCTAGTATGGTGCCCAGCACATGCTATGTTCTCAGATATTAGCAGAACAGAACTGTGGCTCAGACAGTTTAAGTAACTTGCCCAAAGTAACACAGCTGGTTAGAACTGGTTTGAAGCCAGATAACTGACTATAAAGTCCTTCTAGGGGCATCTGGGTGGCTCGGTCGTTAAGCATCTGCCTTCGGCTCAGGTCGTGATCCCAGGGTCCTGGGATTGAGCCCCCCATCGGGCTCCTTGCTCAGTGGGGAGCCTGCTTCTCCCTCTCCCACTCCCCCTACTTGTGTCCCCTCTCTCGCTGTGTCTCCCTCTGTCAAATAAATAAAATCTTAAAAAAAAAAAAAGTCCTTCTAGGATGAGGAAGGTGACAATATTCCCCTTGGAATAGTGAATTCAGTTCATGGGTAGCATGCCTTTAGAATAACAAAGTGACTATAATGGTGAATGTAGTGAATATACTCCTACTAGGTCCTGTGAGGATCTGCTGGAGAACTGGGGGTTTAATCTAGAGATGGAAGAAAAACAGTGTGACCCGAGAACCATCTTTAATTACTTGGAGGGCTATGAATGGAAGAGTAAGGATTAGACTTCTTCTCTGTGGTCACAAGGGGGTAAAACTGTAATCCAAGTGTTGAAGGTACAGAAAGACAGATTTTGATCCATTGAAGAACTTTCCCAGCAGGGCTAAAGGCAGCAAGCCTATCCCAGGAAGGGGTGAGGTCCCATCATGGCAAGTTTTTAAGCTGGGTGACACCCCGTGGGGATGTTCTAGTAGCGTCAAGAACCAGCCTGAAGGCTGAGCTAGGTGAGCTTTTATTTTTAGGTGACCTCTTCAGGTCTCTTCCATTAGATGCTGATTCTATTACTCTTTTCTTTGCCCTCCCTAGCCCTTGGCAATCCCTTACTCCTCTATATTTAGTGAATTTTATGAGTTTACATAGCTCATTTGGTGATTAAGTATATATGTAGTCTGCTGCATTTTAATATTTAAATTACCAATCCTTTATATTGCCATTTAATTTTTCCCTAACATATTCCCAAATAGATACATGCCTCGAAGTCAGGGATCACATATCACGTATTATAGATCTTTGGTCCCACATATCTATACTTGTTCAAAATAGAATAAAAATGTCTTAAATGCTCACTTTGCAACTTGACTTTAATTTGTCTGTTAAAAGGCTTATCTTTTATCTCCTGAAAATTCCCTGCAAAGTAAGAATTAATTCTTCATTAGGTACTTTTCCTCCCAGTATTTTGCTACTCCTTTTAAGATCCTAAAAAGGAAACACTGGAGGGGGCAGTCTCTGCTAGTTAAGGAAACTCCTGTCTTTTAATGTCTCATCTGTTTCCTATGGCTGCCCAAGCACCCTAGAGGCAAAAGCTCCTTCTTTTGGACCTTCCAGGTTCCAAGAGGACCAAACACACTGATAAGGATAACAGAAGGAATAGAGGTGAGAAGCAGGCATGATTGGGCCAAGCAAGCTCAAGGTCCAACACATATCACATATCAGTGGTCCCCAACCTGGAAAGGCCCAACAGTGTCTCCAGGGGAGCTTTTCTAACACACACACACACACACACACACACACACACACACACACACACACACCCCTCTAAAAAAAGATGGAGGTTTGTGGGAAAGCTTCCCAAGTGGTTGCTCTCCAACCTGTTTGAGAAACACTTTTTTCTCATAACCCTATCATTAAGGAAGAGCTTTCCCTTCCTACCCCATTAATTTTTTCATTTATCTCTTTTGATCAGTATAAACTCAGATTATTTTATTCAATGGGTTATAATATATTACTATCATTTGTTTTGATGCTCACATTGTCCTGGTCTTGGCCATTGGGAGACCCGTCCCATGTCTTTTTGACACATTCTCATCATTCTTGAAACTCCTTACTTTCTGGTGGAATAAGATGTTCCAGGCTCAATTTGTACTTTCCCTGCCTTGGTCTGAAAGAAGCCATTTCTCTAAGGATTCCTGGTCCTTTTAGGGAAGAGTGAAAATCACGTTTGAAGACTAAGCATCATATTAATATTTATGACAAAAGAGGACCACAGCAAGTCAGGGAAGGACAAGAAAGAGCCCTCTCTGTGATTATGACTAATAAGCAGAGGTCAGCAATTACGAGTCTGAGCCCCTCTTTCTTTGTAAGGAAAGTTTCACTGGAACACAGCCATGCACATTCACCTATTATTATCTATGGCTGCTTTCATATTACAACAGCAGAGTTAAGTAATTTTGACTGAGACTGTATGGCTTGCAAAGTGTAAAATATTTGCTATTTGGCCCTTGCAGAAAATGTCTGCTGATCCTTGCTAACAAGTATTTACATACTATAGAGAGGATACCTATCAGGAGGAATAATGTGACTTGGAGATATTGTAAAAAGATTAATATCTCTCTCTATGTCTCTCTAGATGTCACTAGGCAGTACCTTTATCAATGCAGAAATAAAATACAAAGTTGGAAAACTGTCATATGGTATGTTGTAGGATCTGGTTGTAAAGGCAATTATAAACATCAGGGTTGGTTATTATGGAATCTAGAAAAAAAATGATGGCTGGAGAGTGAAACTATGTTAGTGCAATTTTAACACTGTCCAGTGAAGTAACACTGTTTAGCTGACACTGGTATTCTGGCCACTAGGACAGTATGCTTTCTAGTGGAGAGGGGAGAATTAGTCAAGCTTGACCATAGTGTGGATGATACATCATTTCTTAACATTTTCCAATTCTACTCGTTCTGATTTCATGTTCACAAAGCAAGCTTCGATCACCTTTCTGATTGTCAAGTCACCATGACAGGAAACAAATATATCCCTTCCTATATTAAATTTACTTTCTGGTACAAATGTGCCTGAGCAAGTAAGTCAGGTTTTTTATTTTATTTTATTTTTTTATTTTTAGGGCTCAGTGACCTTAAGGAGACCTCATCATTAAAGTACCAGATCTAAAGACCTGAGAGGGGCGCCTGGCTGGCTCAGTTGGTGGAGCATGCGGCTCTTGATCTTGGGAGTGTAAGTTTGAGCCCCATGCTGGGTGTAGAGATAACTTAAAAATAAAATCTTCAAAAAAGTACCCGAAAGGCTGGATCCTGAACTGTGTCAGTTCCCTTAGAACATGGCACACAATAAAACAGTCAAACAGCCAGATCATTGTTATATTTCTTTCAAAGTGGGCAGATGCAAAAGTATGCTGAAATGTTGGACAGCTCCCACCCACAAAGATTAGAGCTCCAGCCAAATCCTGGGGGTATCCTGGGAGTGTTCCTTAGAGTCAATGTTCCCAATAAATCTCTGTCTTTTGGGAGAAGCCCACCTCCTACTCAGAAGAGTGTTCTCAAGGTGTCTCAAGGTGTCCATTATAGTTCTGGCTTTGCTGCCAGACATGAACTTTAAAAACCTGACCAGTGGCCAGGACCAAGCTGGGCCTACAGTAGTAGGATAAAGGGCAAGAACTGCCCTATCTCCTAAATCCAGCAAACAGAGTTGGGAAGGCAGAGAAGAAAACAGAGGGCTCACCAGGTTGGCCCTCACGAGAGGGCCAAGTCCTCAACTTGGCCATCTCACTAGCCAGGGACTCACACCCAATGCACTGAGTGATTACAGCAGAATGTATTAACAGGAACTCAGGGGCAGGGGCAGTGTCTCATATTTGTATTCTTAATTCCAAAGCATGGCGCAAAGTAGGTGCTTAATGTTTGCTGAATGACCTGTCTTCTCTTCCCCTCAAACAACCCATCCCCAACTCATAAAATAGGTTAGTATTTTTTAAAAAAATTATCTGAGAACATTACTCAATGAGAATGAGTACAATACGACTTTAAAAATCACATTTTTTATAAAAAAGGAATTGCTATAGCTTTTAGATGTAAATATAATAAATACAAACATATCTCATTTATTCTTCTCCCTTAACTATAGGAGGAATAAGTTTCTGATTTCCCAAACTATTGAGATTAAACAATTACTCATATCCACTTTCTCATAGGAAGTTGGCACAAAGGATGTGTGTGGGATGGTGGTGTTAGTGAAAGACAGGGAACAAATTCTCACGAGTGTGACCTAAGAAGGTCAAGGTTAAAGTCCAGCATGATTTATGAGAGTGAGTTATTTCAATGAGGGAAGGAGGGGAGGAAAGCCCACTAATTTTAGTGGAATGGACAAAATACAGATACTTGTTACCTATTTACATTTGGCCTAATTTAGAGTTTGAGAGTCTGATCTAGAAATGTAAGACAGGGAGTGGATGCCTAGAAGTAGCCAGGGCCTCCCAGAGAGATGGTTTAAGCAATCTCATGATTGCAGGATTTTGGAGGGATAGAGATAGAAAGGAGATACTAAGGACAATGTATAAAAAATTAACCCATTTCTTTTACCTCTCTAGGTTCTACAGAGTGAATGGGGAGTTTCATTCTGTTTTGAAAAACAGTAGGGGTCACTTTGGAACAAGCAGACACAGATCATAACTATGGAGCAGTGACTTTTAATAAAGTGAATTGCAGTGACCCACAGACCTTTTGTAGCCAATTACCACCTCCAAAGTCCTCTTCTTCCTACCACCACTGTCAAGCTTTTTATATTTATAATGATCAAGGCTGTAGGCAGTATTGGCTCAACGACCACTACCACTTCCTTTTTGCTGTTGTCCTTCTACTAGAACGAGACATACCAACTGATGGATAGGCTGAGCCTCAGCTGCAGACCTGACCGTCCCTGGGGTTGATCAACTAAGCCTCCCCAGACTCTGTTTTAGATCTCTTAAATTCAGTGAGTATGCACTGTGCACCCACTGAGTGTCAGGGACAGTGCTGGGCACTGGTGATAGGCAGATGAACAAGATGAGTCCCCTGCTATCAGGAAGCTCACAGCTGAACTGTGGGGAGAGACACACACAATGATACCTCATACGCAAGAGCTGTAACATCAATCGGTTCTTCCCTGGTAATTGAGCAATTACTCTCTTAGTAATTACTTGAATTGTTATTGAATTTGAAAAATTACAGAAGTGGTATTGAAATTCAAATAACACAGATGGGCATAAAATTAAAAAGTAGAGTTTCCTGGTAACAGGTATATGTATTCTTCAGACCTTTTAATATACATATTCAAACCATATATACATATTTATTCCATTGTTTAAAGACAAATATTATAAAAATATTGTGATTTTTTTTTTTTGGTCTAAAAATATCATGGTTACCTTTCAATGAAGTGTATAGTGATTCACCTCATTCTCCTTGATGGTTGCATATTCTTTTGTATTCAGGAACAGTTAATTTCTTTGAAAAGATTAGGGAAAGTTTTGGACAAAAGGTGATTTGTGATCTGGGCCTTGATGGAGGAGTTGGAGTCCATTTAGTAGTAAGCAAAGCCAAGAGATAATGCCTGTGATGGATGAAAGGTGGTTCAGGGAGTGTGGACAGCCTGAGCATGTAAGAGAGGTGTGGAAATATAGTCTCTTTGGGGACCACCAGTGGTCTAGTGAGGACATACTGTCCCTCAGACTTTGGTGTGCATCAGCATCACCTTGGGAATTTCTTTCTTTTCTTTCTTTCTTTCTTTCTTTTTTTTCTTTCTTTTCCTTCCTTCCTTCCTTCCTTTCTTTTTCTTTTTCTTTTTTAAGATTTTATTTATTTATTTGACAGAGAGACACAGTGAGAGAGGGAACACAAGCAGGGGGAGTGGGAGAGGGAGAAGCAGGCTTTTTGCCACTCAGCAGGGATCCCTATGCCGCTATGCGGGGCTCAATTCCAGGACCCTGAGATCATGACCTGAGCCGAAGGCAGACACTCAATGACTGAGCCACCCAGGTGCCCCACCTCGGGAATTTCTTAAAACTGCAGCTGCCCCATCCCCTACCTTGAGATTCTGATTCAGTAGGTTGAGTCTTTGCTCTTACCCACTACACTAGACTGCCTTTCCTTCTGAGTGTGTATTCATCTCACGCTTCATAAGGCAAGGAAGGCAACTGGAGGCCCAGAAAGTCCCCATGGTAGCAGAGTAGAAGATCCTGACATCCCTACATTGTTCTCTCATTTAGCCATCTCATTCTTATTCTTGGGGCATCCTCTCCTACACCAACTCTTCACTTTGTAGTTTTATATCCTCTTTCATTTGAGAAGTTCAAAGTATTCCCAACGCTAACCTCATGATTGGACAATGGGAACGGGTAATAACCTTGTTTTATAGAAGGATAAACAGAGGCACTGGGGGGCTCCTACCATGTTGAGTCAAAACTGAAGCTGAGAACAGAATTCAAGCCTGCCTCTCATTTTGTTCATGATATTATTGTCCTTTCCCTTGAATTATGCAGACTCTGGATCACTTTTCTCATTAATCGAGGCAATACATGGAAAGTATCCTGCACAGCACCCAGCTCATAGCAGAGAAAAGTCCTTTCCCTCCTTGACCACAACCAAGCAGGGGCTGTCCAGGGGCTCTGGAGCTTAGTGGATGTTTCTTGATGTTCTGCAAAACAGTCATCAGAAATTCCACATAGGCTTTTCTTCTAAGGGTGTCAACAAAAGCTTTAGAATGCCATCAGACAATGAAAAAGACAAAGATAGTTGCATCTCAAGGCTTCACTTCTGTGTCAATTTGGGAGACAAGGATGCTGCAATTACAGAGCTGTTTATAAAAAAAAAGTTGAGGTGAAGCTGTCTGCCTGGCACACGGCAAGAATGAATAATAAACCTGAGACTTCACAGTACATGGTGGTGCTGAGCTAGGGCACAGCTTTTCCCTAGGTCCGAGGAGACAGAAAAAGAAGAGCAGGGTTATTCTTCTGCCAAGGAGTGCCAGGGTCACATTTGGCTTTGAATGAAGCCCTAAGAACCAAGATGGACCCCCTCATACCTCAAAAAGGAAAACTCTCTAGAGCAGAGGTTCTCAAATTTTACGGTGCACAAGAATCATCTGACTGGTCTATTACTGATGCAGATTCCTAAGCCCGTCCCCTCACAGAGACAGATGTGGGCTGGGGATCAGAAGTCTGCATTTTTCGCAGGCTTTCCTCATGAGTCAGTGGCAGGACAACACTAGAGACCACCGTGCTCTAGAGAGCACATGCAAGATTTTTCCATTTACCAGCTCTGAGGCAGCCCTGCTTCTGTCACTGTGAACCATCAGTGGTCTGCCCAGCATTAAGCTGAGTCATGGGAAAGCATGAATTTTTACACTGAAGTTTCCCCTCATCTCCAAAAGCTTCAGTCTTCTTTCTGGTTGGATTCTAGAATGTTGTGATGGAGGAAAGCAACTTCGGAAACAAATACAAAGAAATGTGCTGACTTCCTGTATGGATGCTGAAAAAATTTTCAGTGAAGGGTCACAGTTATTAATGCCCACTTAGCTAATTGGTCCCTTTTGCCAACATTTAAAAAGAAGCTAAAAGTACACAGTGTTCCTTCTTGAAGATCACATATACAAGTTAAAAAAAAGAGCTAGAGACTGGGACAGATATTACCTCACAGCATCCCTGAATGCTGAGACACTGGAAGTCCTTATATTAAAGAACCATCCAGGAGGAGCCTCCCTTTCCATCAAGTCAGGATGCTGGTCCCATGAAAGACACTGGTGCCCCATCGCTGTGGCTGCTCAGACCAGTGGGCCAAGAGACACACCATGTAACAATGGCCTTGGTCATTAGAACCCGGCCTCCAGCTGGCGCACCTGCCTACAAGGTGGGAGTAGGGTTGACCATAGAGAGAGGCCCCAGGATGATGGGTTCTTTGTGTCCCCATCCTTGAGTTTTATGCTCTAAACTGGAGCATGTATCCAACAGGCTGCTGCTTTTTAAAGCAAAATTCATTAATTGGAGTCTCAGACCTCTGTGTTATAAAAAGAGGAGCTGAAGCAGACTTAAGCCATTAATTATTTGGCAAGGTTCCGAGGCATTCACCATAACTTCTCATCATGGTTTGCAAGCATGCAGGACACCTCTGTCTACTGCCTTGTCCTAGAAATGAGCTTGGGGAGTGATTAGGAACACAAACATTTCTGTCTTCAGAGACTCTTCCCTGGTCTCTTTATTGGTTGTCAAATTTCTTTTAAAAATTCTCCACCATTATAGTCAATCATGAAAAACTTTCAAAATAGTCACAAGTGTTTTCTAGTAGATAATTATAATGCTGAGAATTAATTCTCTTCCCCAGTCCCAACTCTATTTCTTTGAAGTTGGCATGCCTTTCATCTGTAAATATAAAAATAAACATTAATAATTAATGCCTTCTTATCCAAGTAGGAAGTTTTATTTACTTGTGAGGAAGAAAGTATTCTTTCTCAGAGTTGGAGAGACAGGCAGAAGCAGAATGAAACTCTGCTTTTGACGGTCTTGATGTAGATTCAAACCGCCTCAAGTCATTCCATCTGCCTTCAAGAGTACCTATTATGGATTGCTCTCTCCTGAATTCTTGCCTCTAGATAGAAACATGTTCCAAATGGCGGCTCTTCCGCTTCTCACTCTCCCTTCTGACCAGCAAGCACCCTGCATGAAAGGCTTCTGTCTCGTATGACGGACCCATATATTTCTCACGTGCCCTGTAACTCTCCCATTACAACAACCTTGCCCCATTACCTCTAATCCCAGTACCATGTACACTTCTTGTGACTCATCCTTTGGCTCATCTTCAGGGTGCTGTGTCTCCATAGGCACCAGCTTTATGACTGATGGCTGCATGAAATGCCCTACAGACCCATTCAGCTTAGTCTCTGTGAGAAACCCCAAAGGTGAGTGCTGTAGAAGACCACCCCCAACACACACATCATCACATTGAAAGCTTAGAGGGAGAACCTCACATTGCCTAGCTCACATCCATACCCCTTCTTTTTACCACAGCTGACCTCAGCCCTTCTATAATTTCTGCCTAGAAGAACCTGTGGGGGTAATGCATTCCCTGTTTCCTACTTCTGCTCAAAGAAGTGTTCCTTTGATGCTTTCTCACTTGCATGAGTTCATCTAATCTGAACACATGGGGATGTGGTGAACAGACCCACCATTCCCAGTCACACCCTTTAGGATTATATAGATTGCGGGTAGGCCCTCAAAGATGTCCATGTCTGAATCCCTGGAACCTGGGAAGAGGTTACCTTAAATGGCAAAAGGGCTTTGCAGATGTAATTAAGTTAAGGATTTTGTGATGCGAAGATTATTTTGGATTACAGGTGGACCTAATATAATCACAGGGGTCTTTGTAAGAGGGGAGTGGGAAGGGTAGAGAGACGTGACGATGGCAGCAGAGGTCAGAGGGATGCAGGGCTGCTAGCCGAGGAGTGCAGGCAGCTTCTAGAAGCTGGAAAAGACAAGGAAGTGAATTTTCTCCTAGAGCCTCCAGAAGGAATACAGCCTTGCCAGCACCTTGATTTTAGCCCACTATAGTAGTTTCCTATGGCTGCTGTAACAAATTACCCAAACTGAGTGGCTTAACACAACAGAAATGTACTGTCTCACTGTTCTGGAGACCAGAAGTCCAAAAGCAAGGTGTCAAGCCGCCCTCCGAAGGCTCTTAGGGGAAATCTGTTTTTGCCTCTTCTAGTTTCTCGTGATTCTAGGCACTCCTTGGCTTGTGACCACATCACTCCAATCTCCGCCTCTGGTCATACCATCTCCTTCTCTTCTCTCTCAAAACCTCTTCCACCTCCCCCTTAAAGGATACATGTGATTGCATTTAGGGCCCACCTAGATAATTCAGGACAAACTCCTCTTCTCCAGATCCTTAATCACACCTTTTGTCATAGGAGGTAATATTCATTCTTTCACCATATAAGGTAACATTCATAGGTTCTGGGGAGTGGGACTTTCGGGGAGCTACCATTCAGCCCACTATGCCCACTGACACTGATTTGGGACTTCTGACCTCCAGAACTGTACAAAAGACTTGAGTCGTTCTAAGCCACTAAGTGCATGGAGACTCGTAGCAGCCTTAGGAAGCTGCTCCACAGACCGATCCCACCTGCCCTCACCTGCACTCTCAGCTGTGAGTCCCTTTTTGCTCTCACTCGTGGAGGTTGCTCTGGCTTATGTTGATTGCTCAGTGGTCTTGGCACTGACCTGGGCCAAACTTGAGGTGGTGGAGTGGGTCTCCAGAGCCTACTTCTGCCAGGTTCCCTCTATGAGAATGACATCACCCACTCAGATCCACAGTCAGAACTCTCCCTGGCTGTGTTTGCACATGACGAAATGAGATGTACAGAAGAGAATCGAGAACGAGAATATTGTGAAACATGTCATGAACTGGGAGGATAGCCCAGGTGGGATTCTGACTGACTGGGGAAGGGCCAGGATCCTTCCCCAAAGGAAGGAAAAGAATTTCCACGGCACATGTTTTACCAACCTGTCTCAGAGCTGAAGCACATCTATCTAAATGGTACTAAGCTGCTGATACCCAGGCTAGGAAAGGAAGAATTCAGGACCTAGGGATGTCCCTTCTACTTCTTTCCAGAAGTTACAGCAAACGTAGGCAGTTCAGCCAGTGATATTGGGCATTTAGACACCTGTAGGTAAGTTGAACTAAGCCAGAGTTTTATTTTGCTCTAAAACAAGTCCTTGCCCCTATGTTTCCATTTCTCCACTAGCACAGTGAGAAGTGTCTTCCAGGGGAGAGCTCAAAACAAAGTCCCCCAACATGTCAGTGTCTTGGAAATAGTGCTACCAGGGACAAAACCAAACGCAATGCTATTGCAATGGGAAGTGCTTTGCACATGGGTCCTGCATTGGGATTTAAAAGTGACTGCTAGAAAAACTGTAAGTGGATAGGATTCTAATTTAGTTAAAAACTGGGAGGAAAGGCAACGATATGATCACTGTAGTAAGTAGCGATGGCAGCGCCCGGTTTTCCAACGGGTGGGGTCTTAGGGCTGGTGGTCTGGTGGCAAGGGGTACTAGAAGAGGGTCTTAACGCTGCTTTGCAGAACCAGCACACCTTTGCATTGGGGTTGTAGGTTTCCTTGGGGTGGCTTTGGGAGAGGGGCAGTGCCTGAGCGACTACCATCCGAGTGGTAGAATTATAAATGGCTTTCATGTTTCAATTACTCGTTTCTATCTTTTCCAATTTTCTGTATATTAAAAATAGTCAGATCCCACGTTTTTTAAAAGAAATAATATGTGTGTAGAAAAATGTTGGAATATTCAACAAAACAGCAGCGATTCTTTTTGGGGGACAAGGTCATGGAAGACTTCTACTTCCTGCTTAGTGTGTTTCTGTAATGCCTTAATTTTTTTTAAGTAGGCTCCATGCCCAGTGGGGAGCCCAGCGCGGGGCTTGAACTCATGACTCTGAGATCAAGACCTGAGCTGAGATCAAGAGTAGGACGATCACCCGACTGAGCCACCCAGGCGCCCCCATAATGCTTTAATTTTAAAATACTTTTACAGGCAATTTTGACTTACACTTGCTATCCAAAAAAGGGGGTTTTGATGACCTGTACACTCAAGTTTAGTTAAACACACATTACTCTTAGACGTTTCTCTGAAATATGGGCAAGTTAATAGCGATTTTCAAGAATTCTTTTTAATTCATGGGAAAGCTAATGCATGGATACAAGTGAGAATGCATGGATTACTAACTAGGGTGAGAATGGGGCAAGGGATCCAAAATTCCCAAGAGTGTCCTTCAGAGAAATAGCTGATGAGCTGGCGGTCGGCAGACAGTCGTGGAGGAATGTCTGTCCAAGCCCCCGGCCCCCTCTGGGGAAGGGACGGGGGTGAGAGGTTTCTCAGTTGTTTCTCTCAGCTGGCTTCCTGTCTTCAGCAACCCAACTGCGGCTCAGATACCTAGGAAAGCTTCTGCGAGAAGCTGACAGGCAGCTTCTTTGGAGAGGCAGTTAGAAGGTGCTGCCAATTCCAGAAAACCAAGCTGAACACAATGTACACATTAAGACGTTGCAGCTAACAGTTCTGGGAGCTCTAAAACAGCTAGTTATTCCCTTGTCCCCCTCCCTCCCCCCTCCCCGAGAGGTCATCTGCTCCAGACAGCAAGCAACATAATGTCCACAAAACAGCTAGGTGCTGGCAGGACCAACTGAGTTCAAAGGATAAGCTTTAAAGATAAAAGGGCAAATTGGACCTTCTTAAATACTCCTCACAGGGCCTGTGTTATCATTGGGTTCCTAGTGCCCTCAAGAGTCACAAGTCCTCTTGAGTTACAACCTTTAGCACATCCCCAAAGAGCTCTGGGCAGAGCGGTGCCTGGCTGGGTCTTGCTAATGGAGCCTTCCCGGCCACAGGAAGTTCTCTGGGCTACAATCAGAGGCTTGTTCCATCAGGGAAGGCACAGTGTACCTGCTGTTACACTGGTAGGCTTCAGAAAGATGCCCCATGACGCAGATCAGTTCTCCAGAAGTGTTGGTGGGCAGGGTGGAGGCGCTACAGAGAGAAAAGGGCTTTCTGAAGTCTACCCTGGGAACCTGGCGGGCTCCTAGGTCAGGGTCTGGTCACCCACACCCAGGAGGGCCAGAAACGCACCCTTGGGAGAGGCAGCGCTAGACCAGTCAGCTTTCTTTTCATGGAAGCACAAATTATGTGGTGGGTTTTGCTCCCTGAATGTCTCTGTCTCTACCTTACCGGAAAGTTGACTCTGCCCAAGTGAGGCCTTATTGAATAAAGGGTGGTTGTGGTATCTGCTTCCTAGTTGCCTCTGAGAGGAGCTGGTTGGAGCCTTCTCGGGTTCCAGTGCCACTCCCAACCTGGAGAGGAGCAGTCAGAGATTTGCTCTTTCTGGTCCTCTCGTCCATTAGGGATGAACGCGAGGGCTCGTTAGTTTATCATTACAGTCACTGTCTACTCACTCCTAGGAACGACTACATAGGACCGAGGGCAACAAAACACACCTCAGAAAGCCACTCATTCAGCGATGAGCTTATTTGTTGAGCCTCAACTATTTCTGGGTCTGATGTGGATGAGTAAGTCAGTCTTGGTCCTTGACTCATGGAACTTGTTGTCTAGTGAAATGGACAAATAGTAATATAATAATCATACAAATAGGGCACCTGGGTGGCTCAGTTGGTTAAGTGACTGCCTTCGGCTCAGGTCATGATCCTGGAGTCCCGGGATCGAGTCCCGCATCGGGCTCCCTGCTCAGCGGGGAGTCTGCTTCTCCCTCTGACCTTCCTCCCTCTCATGCTCTCTCTCTACCATTCTCTCTCTCTCAATAAATAAATAAAAATCTTTAAAAAAATCATACAAATAACTCTATAATTATAATCACATTAAGTGCTAAGAGGAAAAATATAGAACTAGAGTGTTTTGAAAGCAATGCCTTTCAACTGTTTAGTAAAAAATATATTTTACATTATAATCCAAGAAATATATGTACACATATAGACATGTTTAATAAAACAAAAGTTTCATTAAACAATTCTTATTCTTACTATGAACTCTGCACTCTGACATTTTCTGGTCTATTCATTTACGAAATGCTGGTTACAACCCAATAAATTGATCTCACAACCAATTAAAGTTTGTGATCCATAATTTGAAAAAGCCTGTCAGCGGGGCCCCAGCCTGTAGTGGAGTTGGGGTGGACGTCATGAGACACTTCCCCGAGGGAATGACATTTAGGCCCAGACACGCGAGGTTAAGGACAGTCAGCCCAGAAAGTCCAGGAAAGAATGTTCCGGGTGAAAGGGAACAGCATATGTAAAGAACCCTCATTTTACACGAAAGGAAACGGGATCAAGGAGAGATGTGATTTGTTCACGGTCACATAACTCTGAGCCCAGGCCTCCCAACTCCAGGTTCAAGGCTCTTTCATGGACTGCAGCCTATCAGTTGTCCTGTTCCTCTTCAGTTAGTAGTTATGGGCCAAGGACTAATTATTCTCACCTAGGCTGCCTAGGAGAAAAGAGAAAAGAGCAATGGCAGGAGGCTATGTTTACAAAGATTCCATTAAATTCTACATGCAAAACAATGCACGTTAGCTCCTACCCCACCTGGCTTGAGGCCTGTGCCGCAAGCTGTTTGTGCCTTCCTGGTAGGGACTGGCAGGGAGCCATACTCCTGCTCAGTGCTGGCTTTAACGAAACATCATTTACAAAATGGCCAGGCAAAATTTAGTCTTAGCTGAAGGCCCTGGAAAGAATGCAGAGCACTGGCTCCGGCTTTTCCATCTCCCCACGTTGATGCCGGCACCTGACTTTCCACGCGTTTCCACCTTGCTCAGCTCCCTGCTATCAGCCCCCGTGACTGCTGTGAAGGGCGAGCTGCATAAATGGCTCGGTTGTGCAGCCTGGAGGTAATGTGAATCCAGCAAGTGAACTACAGCCCACAGCCATGGGTGTCAGTCAGGGTCAGGGTCAAAGTGGATGATCTAGGAGCACATGAGAAAAAGAGGGGTCGGCTCTTCCCTCTTGTGCTTTCTATCTCTCGTTCTCTCTCTCTCTCAAATAAATAAATAAAATCTTTAAAAAAAAAAAAGAAAAAGAAAAAGAGGGGTCGGGAGGGAAGGGCCTCTTTCAAAACAGGCAAGAAGAGAAACAGGGTTGCTGTATACAGACACAGAGTTTGTACACTGCACAAAGCACCCAGGGAGGGGATTTGTGAGGTTGACACAGAAGCCCCACTACACTCACAAAACTGTGTTCCTGGTGTTATGCACAAACAATGAATCATGGAACACTACATCAAAAACAAATGATGTAATGTATGGTGATTAACATAAAAATAAAAAATTATTAAAAACAAAAGAAAAACAAACAAACAAAAAAACCCAAAACTGTGTTCCTGGCAAGGGGCTGATCTGCCTGAGGGAAGAACCCTCACTGACAGAGGCCGGAGAGGAATGGTTCTGTAGGGCACCTGGTCAGAGGGTTGGAAGCAGCCAGAACCACAGGACATCACGTTGAAAATGCTGCCAAGCCTAGGGAAGGTCGGCGTCCTCTGGTTTGAAACAGTACTGGTGTGTGGGTGTTTATAGGCTGGTGGCTGGGGGCCACCCTGCAGTGATGAGCTGTGACCACAGGAGCTCTTGGTTGATAAGCAGAGACACCTGGCAGTTTTAACACTTAGCAAGCCAGACTTTGGGATCCTCCTGCATCTTCTTTTCTCCTTCATCAATCTCAGAGTGGTCCAGCCACACTCTGGAGGCACAACCCCCCAGATGTTAAATTAGTTTTAAAAAAATGTTACTGATGGGGCCCCTGGGGGGAGCTCAGTCAGCTAGGCGTCTGACTCTTGGTTTTGGCTCAGGTCATGATCTTAGGGTTGTGGGATCGAGCCCTGCATTGGGCTCCCTGCTCAGTGTGGAGTCTGCTTGAGATTCTCTCTCTCCCTTTTCCTCTGCTCCAACCCCTGCTCGCTCTCTCACTCTCTCGCTCGAATAAATAAGTCTTTTTAAAAAATGTTATTGGTAATACCTGCCCATGTAAAAACACCGCAAACATTACACCAAGGTAAATAATGAAAAGTAAAAGCAGTGTCTTCCAAATTTTAAAATTAAAATCTTCTTCTGTCAATAACCTCCTTACTACTCATCCCTCATATTCCAAACCTGCCTTCTGTTCTCATTGAGCCTGTAATTATTCTGCCCCCTCCTTCTGCTGACAACCAACGCCTCTCTTAGATTTGTAGCTCTTCCCTCCACCTCTGACCTTAGGGCCAGCTGCTTCAATGCCATCTTAAATTCTGCCTCCTCAGAAACCTTGGCCGAACATGACCCTGCCCTTGCTGCTGGCCACTCACTGCTGCTCCCCAGGGTAGAGGACTTCAGAGACTGAGCCTCTTAGGGATCCCTGGGTCCAAGTCAGCCCTCGGCCCTGAACAAGACTTCTATTCATCTCTCATACGCCCAGGCTCATTTCTTACAGCGGTTAATTCAGACCTTCAAGACCTCAGCCCTACCTCAGCAAGTGGTATTGGCTCCATTTCACTGAGGAAAAGGTCTTTTCTTAGCAGGAACGCCACTCATCTCCCCTGGGCTTCACCCTGCAAGTCATGGGTAGAAAGAGCCACACCCTCTCCCCCTACCAGTCTCAGTGGAAGGCAACCCTTCCCTCCTCTGCAAGGTTACCCCTTCCCTGGTGTCCCCAAGATCTTCCCCATTTGCTCCCTTTCTCTCTTGCACCCAAATTACTTTCCTCAAATAACTCCTTCTCCCTTCTGCCATTACACGTGTTCAGATCGCCTTATTATCAGCAAGCATTCCAAGTCAATCCCAAACTCTTACTCAAATTGTAAGCTGGCTGGATCACCATGGAGAACAATGCGTAATAAGCCTAGTACAACAACAACAACATGGAGGCAACCTAAATATCCACTGATGGATGAATGCATAAAGAAAATGGGGTAACATATAGAATGGACTATTGTTCATTCATAAAAGAGAAGGAAATCCTGCTATTTGCAACAACATGGATGGACCTTGAGGGCACGGTGCCAAGTGAAATAAGTCAGACAGAGAAAGACAAAAACTTGTATGTGGAATCTAAAAACACCAAATTCATGGATACAGAGACAGACTGATGGGTGCCAGAGATGGGGTATGGAGGGTGGGGGAAATGAATGAAGGTCAAAAAGTCAGTCCTGGGGATATAATGCACAGTGCAGTCACTGTAGTTATTTACTGTATGGTATATTTGAAAGTTGCTAAGAGAGCAAATCTTAAAAGTTCTCATCACAACAAAAAACAATTTGTAACTATGTGTGGTGATGGAGGCTAACCAGACTTGTCCTGGTGATCACTTCACAATACATACAAATATCGAATCGTTATGTTGTACACCAGAAACCACTACAGTGTTATGAGTCAATTCTATCTCGATTAAAAAACCCCTGCAGAAAAAGACCCACAAATACAGAGAGCAACTGGAGGTTGCCAGAGGAAGAGGGGTGGGGGAATGGGCCAAATGGGAAAGTCAAAACCAAAACAAAATCCAGCATTGTTTGTACCCTTTGCCTCTGAATTCCACTGTATGGGATATACTCTGAAGAAATAACCCACAAAAGAAAAATAGTGGCTTGTACAGTGATGTTCAGAGCAGAGATATTTATACTTGCAACTTGCAAAATGTTGGAAATACCCCAATTGCCCAGTAATAGATTGATAGTTCAGCATATTTTGGTTATTGATATAATGGAACACCACAGAAGGAATGGGATATTTGTTTTTATTTTTATTTTTATTATTTATTTTTTAACTTTAATTCCAGTGTAGTTAACATACAGTGTTATATTAGTTTCAGGTGTACAATATAGTGAGTGATTCAACACTTCCATATAATTACTCAGTGCTCATCAAGATGAGTGTACTGGAATGGGATATTTGAAGTGACACATACATGGATTATGTTGATACAGAGAAATCTGCAGATGAAGCAGATTTTAATACATAAAAGTTATATAAGCAAAAATGCACTCATTAAATTTTTATATGCATTTGCTGATAAAGAAGAGAATTACACTAATAAAAAATTTGATCTTGCTGCTTCTTCTGGTAACTACTTTTCTGCCTTTTCCTGTTGCCACTCTCTGATGACCATCCATTGCCTCTGTTGTCCCTCTACCCAGTTCCCCCCTTTACACTACCCAATCTGGCCTCCATCTTCAGTCTTTTACTGGACTCCCACCCTCAGCAATCGTCATGATTTTCTTCTGGATAGATCCTTGAGTCTAGTTAAGCCGGTGGCACTGACTCTCTCTTCTTGACATCTTTCTCTTTTCTCTTCCCTTGCTGAGGAACCATCCTAACTTCCCCACACCTCTTTGCTTTTTTCCTAATGGTGGACAGTTCTTGAAGCCTATTACTTGGAGCGCTGGTCTTGGTGCTCTGTACCCCAGCCTTCTGGACAGAGCCCCTTTCAGGGCAGCCATCCCTCTGCGCCGCTCACTCTCAGTCTGTAGCTCCATCCCAGCCTCACCCTCGGCTTCTGGTTCTATGTGATCACTCCGCTTAGAGGTCTCCAACTGTCACCTCTGGTTCTCCACGTCTGAAATGAAACTTCTCTCCAAATTATCTCCTCAACTACCTAACTTCTGGCTGATGTCACCAATGTTGTCCCAAACTGTCACACCCTCAATTTGGTAACGGTGACCTGCTTATGGTCCTCATCACATTCACTCCCAGTCATTCCTTGGCGGACGCCTTGTCTCTTGGAAAGCCCTCTCTGCTGTCCTGTCTCCTGAAAGCCTGCTTACCTTCAGGGCAAGCTCAGGCTCTGCTTCCTTTGTGAAGTCTTTTCCAGTTACCTCAGTTCACAATGATTATTTTCCTCTCAGAATCCTTGTTGAATTTAGACTCTATAGTACTAATGACACACAAATGCACTGTTCTTTTCATTTCTTTTACCTGAACTCTCTTACTCATCTGTCCTCTGGTGGACAGGATCCTGCATCATCCAACCCAGTGCATCTCTCTCTCTGAAGCCCTCCCAGTTCTCACAGGCTCAGGGTCACTCCCCCTTCTGGGTTACCAAAGCACCCCTTCCCATCACTGCTGGAGTTTCCATCCCCTTGTATTATGGTGACTTATATCATTTTTGTCCAACTCTCAACAGAATGTTAGCCAAGTTCCTTAAGCACAAAGACCACTTCTTACACAACAAAGCACCACAGATGTGTTGCTGACATCTGATGTTGTCAAATATACTGGTCATTCCACACATGCATCTTATCTTCCAAGTCACACTATGATCTCCTCATGGAGATGGGTTAAGTCTCATTTCTTTTAAATCCCATGGTGACTAAGAATACAAAACAGAAAGGACCTGGGGAGTACGTGCTGAGGGTATATTTAGAATAAAGCCTTGAGAAGAAAATATGTAAATGTATATGAATAACCTATAAACCTGGAAACTATATTTTCTGGGGAATACAAGTCTTTTTTTTTTAAGATTTTATTTATTTTTTTGAGAGAGAGAATGAGATAGAGAGAGAGAGTGGAGGGTCCGAGGGAGAAGCAGGCTCACTGCTGAGCAGGGAGCCCGATGCGGGACTCGATCCCGGGACTCCAGGATCATGACCTGAGCCAAAGGCAGTCGCTTAACCAACTGAGCCACCCAGGCACCCTGGGGAATACAAGTCTTATCTAGTCTCAAAACACTGCACCTTTTGCTATTTTGGGGCCAGCATAACACATCTCTGTACTTTTCAGTGGTCTTGTCACTTAAAGGTGGTAATAGGATGCCCAAACTGGAAGCTTTCAACTGTGAACTCTACCCATCTAAAATCAGAACGAATCAGAGACTAAATCAGAGAGTCTCTGATAAGTGGCAATAATCTACAAGGAAGGGGCTGGGGGTGGTGGCTGCCTGCCAAGAGTCTGGTACTGCAGAAAAGTCTGGCTACACAGTGCATATTATACCAGGGGAGATAAGTCTTCAGGGAAACACTCCTCACATGGGAGGAGATATTTAAAATCATCCAGTGGTCTAAGGCCTGCCCCTTTCACATGGCACAACACACGTTAGTCCAACTATGATCTTGCTGACTCAGAGCAGCTAAGATTTCGTTTCCTACCAATCAGGAAACCCCATTTAAATGACAAGGTGACCAGGACAACCACACCCTCAAGAGGAGATGAATGCCTCTCTGACGATCGCTCTCGCCAAGTGGGGAGCTTCTCCAGCTAGCCATACCCAAAGAGTTTTCACTAATAATCCCAGGAGGCTAGGAAGGCCTCCACCCCATCTGGGACAAATGTTTGGGTAGTCAGAACCATCTGGAAAAAGAGGCAGATTCTGCTCAGCAAACATTTACGGCAGCACTGTGTGACAGGCCACACGTCCCTCAGCTCTAAAACCTGGATGCCCAGTGCTCTGAGGTGAGCAGACACCACCACTAGTGGAAGACAGGAATCAGTCCTCTGGGCGGGGCCATGGAGGCAGCGTACAATGTGTGTGTGGACAGGAAAGATCAGGCGAGAGGACAGCTACTGGGCCAGCCCTCCCTTCCTAGCTAGGAGCTCCATGGACCCGGTGTAGTGAAGAGGGAACTGCCCAGTCTGTCCCTGCGGAGGGCTTCTGCCCATCAGGTGGCTAGTGGCAGGCATCCAACCTTCTCTATCCTTGGAGGAAGAACGACCTCTGAGCTGATGGCTGAACAGAACATGGCCAAAGGCAAAGGGAGGAAGGAGCCTGCGGCAGGCTTGAGCACAGTCTTTCAGAAAGAGTTCAGATAGGTATACAAGCAGCAAAACATGAGAGCAAGCCTCAGATAAGGTCCCCAAGACACGGGGGAACCGGGAATCCAGAGAATCTGAATAGACATGGGGGAAGAAAGCCCACCCCAAACAGAGCCCTGTTATACAGGGTTTTACTGAAACTTTCTGATAAATTTAAACAGCAAAAGGTAAGAGGCAAAGAAAACTATCTTAAAATACTTTCTTTTTAGGGCGCCTGGGTGGCTCAGTTGGTTAAGCGACTGCCTTCGGCTCAGGTCATGATCCTGGAGTCCTGGGATCGAGTCCCGCATCGGGCTCCCTGTTCAGCAGGGAGTCTGCTTCTCCCTCTGACCCTCTTCCCTCTCGTGCTCTCTCTCTCTCTTTCTCTCTCTCTCACATAAATAAAATCTTTAAAAAAAAAGGTACTTTCTTTTCATAAATTTTTTTTACAGCTCATTTGAGTCAAGAGAGATTACTTCTCTGGATGATGGACTTGGGCATTTCTAGGCCATTTTTTTTTTGTTTTTTTTTTTAAGATTTTATTTATTTGACAGAGAGAGACACAGCGAGAGCAGGAACACAAGCAGGGGGAGTGGGAGAGGGAGAAGCAGGCTTCCCGCCGAGCAGGGAGCCTGATGCGGGGCTTGATCCCAGGACCCTGGGATCATGACCTGAGCCAAAGGCAGACGCTTAACAACTGAGCCACCCAGGCACCCCACTAGGCCATGTTTTTAAGTCACATACCCACACAATAATACTCCATGTTCTCTTTCAAAGAAGAAATAAAGTAGTATCTAAAGAAACACCTTTGAGATGTGTTTTTCATTAATCTTGACAATGGTGAAACGAAATAATAATAAGTAGATTAAATATCTTGTGATTTTCTTAGAGATTACTCTACTATATGGAATCTAGAAAGCACTGACTTAAAAGTTTTATAATAGGGGCCCCTGGGTGGCTCAGTGGGTTAAGTGTCTGCCTTTGGCTCAGGTCATGATCCTGGGGTCCTGGCATGGAGCCCCGAGTACAGCCCCACCCCCCATCGAGCTCCCTGCTCCTAGGGGAGCCTGCTTGCCTGCTTCTCCCCCTCCCTCTGCCCCCCAACCCTGCCGCTCATGCTCTCTCTCTCTCCAATAAATAAAAATCTTAAAAAAAAGTTTTATAATAAAAGTTATAATTGCTAACACAGAAAAGTTTGGAAAATAGTGAAAAGCACTACCAAAACAACCTGTTCATTTATATCCCATTACTTCAAGATTATCATGTATGGTTGGCAAATGCTCTGCTAGTACTTTTTCACATTTTTCTTTATAAAAATGGTATCATTCTCAACATACTATTTTACATCTGTTTTTCACTTATTATATCAAAAGTTTCTGGTATCAACAAATATTCTAAAAGATTCTTAATGTATGTTCAGTGTGTGTGTGTGTGTGTGTGTGCGCGCACACACACGCACGTGCATGCATGTGCACTGGTGCAGTATTTTATCTGGGTAAACCTGACCAATCCCTAATTGTTGACCCTTTAGTTGTTTTAACTGTTAGATATTATTAATAATGTTACATTAATAAAAATCCTTGTACAGTATTTTTGTAAACACCCTTGATTTTCTAAATATTCTTAGAATCATAATTTCTGATTTAAGGATGTATGTTCTTTTTTTAAATTTTATTTTATTATGTTATGTTAATCACCATACATTATATCATTAGTTTTTGATGTAATGTTCCATGATTCACTGTTTGTGCATAACACCCAGTGCTCCATTCAAGGATGTATGTCCTTTTAAGGCTTTTGATATACATTGTCAAAATTACTGGTCAGATTTGAAGCAATGCTTCTTGCTCAGTTATTTTAAACATCACACAGTGGTATGTATCTCCCATACACAGGAAACAATTTCAGGAAAAAAATAATTTTACTTGGAATTGAAATATTTTAATAGGTCAAGTCCTATTTACTTCAGGCAAATAAAGCATTCAGAGCTCAAAACGCTAATGTTATGTCATGCCTGTTTAGCAAAGTTGGTAGGACATGATGCTAGTGAGAAAGATACAGGGCTTAGGCTAGTATTGGCTGGTCAACTCAACACAGAGGAAAAACCATCCTTGTCAACAGAATGTCTCACCAACCTTGGCCAACTGTCACAAATTTGTACTCTTGGCCAGAGGGGAGATTAGGCGATGGAATGTGGATTACTCAGCATAACCCATCCTCACTCCTGGTTAGCAAGCCAAAGCACGTGTCCAAATGATAGGTGTGTCTTCTTTCTATAATAAATAGGACACCTGGCTAGGAAACACAATTGACCAACTTATGGGAAGATTAAAGCTCAATAATATGTAATTATTTTGTCAAAGATCATCTATTTCCTAGGAGGAGCAGTTACTGAATGAGCTGTGGGCTCTATCGGCTAGGTCTGATCAAAAACACAGCTAATGCTAGAGTGTGTCAGCACTTCAGCCGGAGGTCCTTTAAACTTCAAGCCTTCCTATTTTTTTTTAATATTTTTTATTTATTTATTTGACAGAGAGAGCGAGCACAAGCAGGGGGAGCAGCAGGCAGAGGGAGAGGGAGAAGCAGGCTCCTTGCCGAGGAGGGAGCCTGATGCGGGGCTCGATCCCAGGACCCTGGGATGACCCGAAAGGAAGGCCCATGCCTAACCGACTGAGCCACCCAGGCGCCCCTAAACTTCAAGTTTCCTTGATGTAAAGTAAGGGGCACGGATTTTTCATAAAGGTCATCTGGTCAGATGGCATTTCATCAGTAGTTGAAAATTAAATTAGCATATTGGAATAGTAATGATGACTTCAACTGGGCAAGAGGAGGGACTATTCTTAAGAAGGGAAGGAAAACAGGAGAAAGAGGTGGGTAGGCAGCAGGTCAATGAAGCATCTTGGGCTGCCAGGGAAGTAGCCACTTTGGAGTTTCCTGCCCTCACTTACGACTGACTTGGTGCAAACTGCCTGAGGGAAGCAGTCTAACCCTATCTGCCTGTTGTATTGAAGGCTTCAAGAAAAGGCAAGGCCTTCTTCTTCTTCTTCTTCTTCTTCTTTTAAGATTTCACTTATTTATTTGACAGAGAAAGACATAGCAAGAGAGGGAACACAAGCAGGGGGAGTGGGAGAGGGAGAAGCAGGCTTCCCTCCGAGCAGGGGGCTCGATCCCAGGACCCTGGGATCACGACCTGAGCCATAGGCAGACACTCGCTTAATGACTGAGCCACCCAGGTGCCCCAAGGCAAAGCCTTCTTTTGTATCAAAATGTACTCACTGAAAAACAGCCGCTGCTAACTCTGTTCGTCTGCATGAAATTACAAAAACATACATGCTGCTTATAACAATTCACATATAGAAGCACATAAAGTAAAAGTTCTCCTTTGAATCTCCCTTTCCCTCCTCCACACCAAAATTCTTCCAAGAGGTAAAACCTACTGTGTTTAATCCCTTTTCAGTCTTTAGATGCCTATACCTTCGTATTTTCTTCCCAAATGAAATTTATATGAATTTAAGTTCATTTGTGTTCTACCTGAATGGCTTGCCTGGCTCCTTAATTACTGGGTAGTCTCTGCCTTTGACCCCATCTGGAAATGTTGCCATCCCAAACGACCTCCCTTTACTTCTCTTCACTAGAAAGGAGGTTTCCCTGCTAGGATGGAAAGCTCCTTTGCCTGGCCCTCCAGATCTCCTGGACAGATGCAGAAGCTGACCCGAGCAAAGTCATGGAGGAGAGCTACACCTCTAACAGAAGAGAAAGTGAATGAAGGCCATGGGAGATTTAGTCACAAGGGAGAGCTCAGCAGCTTTTTCATTTCCAATTAAGCTTGCTCCCCAGACTGGCCTCCCCAACTGGAGGACTAACCGCCCCCATGACATACACAAACACACCAAGTCTGTGCTCTCCCGGGCAAGTGCTCCTGCCCTGCTAGTCTTTCAGATAACCAGGTCAGCTGAATACATGGATACAAAGGGGCATTTCATATACTCCTATTTTGGCAGTTGGAATAACACTGCAAGTGCCAGGTCTTCATGGGACAAATCTTCTCTCTGAGCGTGTCAAACACCAGGAGAGTGCTGCTGGGTGGTGGGGGCTACTGAAATGAGGGTCCAAGATGGACTTAAGACATGATACAAATTTGTATTTTTTTAAATTCTATACCCTAGCAACAGGAAATCGTGATTGTTACGTCTTATTAAGCAGGCGTGCTGCATACTTTCTTTCATTTCACCCTCATGACCACCCTGCAAAACATACAGTTATCATCCCAGGCTTTCAGGGGAGCAATGGGCACGCAGAGGTTCCACAGCCCCCCAAGGCCACACAGCCAGGAGGTGATAGGACCAGCATTTGAACTCAGGTCTGTCTGCTTCCAGAGGCCAGACTACCTCACTTTCTCCAGGAGAAAGGTTAGAAATCTCCCTGGGGCTTCCGGGAACTATAGAAGGTTCCAGGCTGGAAGCTGGAAGATAATCCAGTTTACTGCTCCTCTTGGCCCCTCCTGGCCCCCTGCACCCTGCCTCTTGGGATGCAGGGGCCTCACAGATGCCAAGTTGAGAGGCCTACAAGCCCCCACCTTCACATTTATTTTATAGTAGATGATGCAAAGTTTGGAAGGGAAAACCTTCCTAGAGTCAGAGTGTGTGAGGCAAAATTATTATTTTTAAGGTGGCAAGAATATTCAATTAGACAGTGTGACACTAGATTTTACCTAGCTCTGCAACATCTCTGACAATAAAACAAGTCCTTGTCTACAGGACTAATTACAGACTACTAAATTATTTTTATTAAAATCCTCTGAATACTAAACATGAGGGATGAGACAATGTAGTATTGCAGACTAGCTCTAGAAATTTGGGTGCTAATCCTGACTCAGCCACTAATAACCACCAACATTCATTTGTACAGTGTACACAGTTTACAAAGTGTTTTCACATACTTTTTACATTAGTTGGGTGACTTTAGGCAAATCGCTTAACTCTTGGTGTCTCATGTTAGAATCTGGAAATGAGAACATTGAGCTATATCATCTGAAGTCCCCTCTACTTCTAACATCGTACAGGGGTTGGGCATGTACTTTAGGATCTTTATAAATGTATCTGTAAACAAATCAGGGCAAATGCATTCTGCTTGAGAAAAATAATATTTTCTGTTCAGCCTCTGAAAGATGTTACCCTAGCCAAATTCATGTATAGCTCATAAGACACTGCTGCCAGTTAGTTGGCTCAGCTTCTGGAAGATACCATAATAAGGCCTTGGGTTGGATTCCCACATAGGAACTTTCCTCTGTTGAGTAGCCAACTACTGTACCTAATGACAGTCAATTGTCTTACACACATAACCCCATAATGTGGGCTAACTTGGAGGAAGGACTTGGAAGAAATCCGTCCTCACAATGCATGCACTGTCAGGATGGTAGGTCAGTAATGGCATCATCACACACCCAGAAATATTATAAATATCACCCTTCCTCAGTTCTAAAACACACAAATCCCTCCTTCAAATCTTGCCACATCCTGGCTACTTTACTGTTCCCGAAATTAGGATGTGCCTTAGAATCAACATATATATTTTGATCTGGTTGTGTTAAATTGTTTTACTAAAAAGCGTTGGTAAATTGCTGGTGTGTCTTAGAATCAAAGGGATATAATGCTACAAAACCACCATATAGATTACATAGATTTAGGTCTAACTTCATTCAAATTGTGTCTCTCTCCCTGATCTTAACAATTACATTCAGTAACAACTGGATAGGCAACATTCGAGACATAGGCATTAGTCTGTTTCCCAATAGTAGCCATTTAAAAAGCATTCCATCATTGTCTCATAAAACACTGGTATGGATTTCAAAGGCAAATTAACCCATATAAAAACCACTGTGATGCTCTGAAAATGTCCCGTCCCAGAGCAAACTGGAAAGGGAACATTTTACTCACACCCTCCTCATCTATCTAGCCTTGACACATTTTCTTGCTTCTTAATTCACAACCCTCCACCCCAGTACTATTGCTGATTCCCAAAATACACTCAGCCCAGGAGGAGCAGCTCTCCGGCACAGCTGTCTGCTCCTGCCCTGCCCGGGTATTTCGGTGAGCTATGCAACACAGAGGACCACACAGAAGGAATGTAACTCTCAGGCCCCACAGCTCCCATCACCCCGCAGGCAGGTGCATCCCGCCAAACCCCAGACTGGCATTCGAAACAGAAGAAACTGCATTGCTGCATGGGGGCTGTAGTTTTCCTGAACTTCATCTCTATGTTTAAAACTAGGGCAACAGCCGTCTTTGCTACTGTAAACTAATCTGATGGGCATGGGGGTGGGGAGTGGCTCTGAGGAGGCTGCCAATAGGCCATGATTGAGCAAAGTCAAGGAGCAAAATCATTGTTTCTCACTGTTTGCAATCCCCAAAACTGCAAATTAGTGGGTCCTTCGCCATGATTTTTAAAAGTAAACTATCTACTCCTTTGGCAGCCTGGAGTAAAAAAATGCAAAGCCTCTTGTACAGGGTTTAACTGCCTGATATTTACACATATTTGCTAACAGTACACTGGAATCTGGAAGCCAAAAAAAAAAAAAAAAAGAATCAAAGGATATTGGCAGTGAGGTACATGCATAGTAGTTAGGAGCCCTCGAGTTGAGGCACGTTTATTAAGAGAGCCCTGGCTGCGAGCACCAATTCTGACTTGAGCTCAATTTCTGCTGGAAAAAGAAAACAGTCTGGGATCCTCCAAAATCAGGGAATGCAGGGTGGGCAGGTGGATTGGTAGCAAACATAACCCAGGGAATTGTCCAAATATGCTGGAACCCCTATCGGGTGACAGCCCCCACAAAGACTCACAGCTGCAGGAGGTGGGGGGTACAGGCCGCAGACCTATACCACAGAGGAAGTCCTGGTTCTTCTCCTTCCTCTTCACTCTGCACGTTATGTTAAAACTCACTGTCACCCAGTCGGTGACTGCATGGAATTTACAGGTATCAGAGATTAAGTCCTGCCACAGCCCCTCAACAAACAGTAAGCACTTGCTATGGGTGGTATCAGGCCTCACATTATACCAGGGTTGTACTGCAAAGTAAGTAAGTAAGTAAGTAAGTTAGTAAGTAAATAAATAAATGCATACTAAAGAGTACTGCAAGATGCTTCTTCACAACACACTGGAAGCGCAGGAACTTCAGCTCCCCAACTCAACCTCCGCACCCCCCCCCACTCCCTCTAGTTCTTCTCGGTAGCACCTGCCAAGGCAACAGCCCAGCCCACTAGAAGGCCACCATGCACCAGCGGGTGTTCACTAAACAGTAGCCGATCATCATCACGGGGTTGAGTCCTTCTCAGCAAAATCTATTCCGAAAGCCCCAGAAGCTCTTAGCAGTCAGTCAGAACTGTCCAGACCTGCTTCCCCACACCAGTCAGGGCAGGACTGTGTGGGTAAGAAACCTGAGGCCCCAAGGTTTGGGCAGGCAGAATGCTCCCCCCTCCCCCAAGTCTCCCCTCGCCCTCTCCCTTGTCACTCTTTTTCTGGCATATCACTGGGGAAAACCAGAGAGGCCGGAGGTGTCAGGCCCAAGAGGAGTAAGGAGAAGCGACAAGGGCGGACCGGAGGCAGTTTGGGGCGACGCGGGGGGATCAGTCCGGGGTGGAGGTGCGGTGGCGCCACATCTAGTGGGGAAGGAGCCCCCGAGGTGGGTCCGGAGGGAGGGCAAGGAGGGGGAGTGGCTCGAAGGCCTGACGGCCGCCGCGTGAACCCCAAGAGAGAGGGACGGAGGGAGAGAGGCGGCGGGGGTGAGGCGCGGTTGGGGGGCGGGGGCGCGGGTGGGGAGGCGAGGGGGGCAGCCGGGTTCCCCTCCCCCAGCCCGGGCCCGGGCCTCCCGCTGACTCAGCCCCACGGCGTCGGTCGCCTCGGCCCGGACTCACAGTGCGCGAGGCTGCTCCGGCGGAGGCGGCGGGGCGGGGGACAGGCGGCGGGGGCGCTGCGACTGAGGCTGCGGCTCCGGCCGGCGGCTCCGGGGCGAAGGGTCCTAGCAGAGGCCGCCGCGGTCTCTGGCTCAACGCACAGGGACTGCGGGGGAAGAGAGCACTGCGCAGGCGCGATGCGGCCACCGCTGTCAGTCCGAGCGGGGCGGGGCCAGGGCACCCGCCGTCTCCAAGGCAACTGGGCGGCGAGGGAAGGACAGCCCCAACCTCCACCTTGTCTTAGCGACGGCGGCGGGGGGCGGCGGGGGGCGACGAGACAGTCCCTCTACATTGCCATAGCAACAAGGAGAAGAAACCGCCTCATAAATTTATGGTGGTACCGAGGGAACGCTCTTACCTTGTCACCATGGCAACTGGGGACAGCCCCTTCCTTTTTCCTTAGCAACAGGGTAACAATTCCTCCACCCTGTCTAACTAATCACAGAAGGAACAACCATTTACACCTGATTCCGTAGTAGCCAGATGACGGATTCCTATCTGCCTCACGGCTACTGCAAAGGAAAAACTGGAGCATATTTCTTCTCTTTTAGCAACACGAGAGAGCTAAGGCCGAGTATCTCCTCGCGGTTTATGGTTTTTAATCACAGCCCGTTACTCTAACCTCCAAATTCAATTTTTTTCCTACCTGTGTTAAACATACCTTTTCATCTCCTACCAGATCTATACCCTTAACCCTAAATTGAGCTAACAAAATCGTCTATACACATATCACTTGAGTTTTTATCAACCGCATTGTCTCTCTCCCACTGCATTTGTAAGCAATTCTTGTTTCTTCATCTTGCCCATTAGCTGGTTGAGATTCTACCTCCTCATAACTAGTTCCCTCCTCGATATGTTGTTCACTGGTGTTCCCAAATTCCCTATACCAAGTCTGCTTTTATGGATCTCCCCGGTTCTTCTAGATCCCTCTTCTCCCTGTTCACACCCACTGCCCTTGTCCTTCAGTGCTCTGCCCAGGGCTCCACTACGCTCACCCCCTTTGTGATTTCATCAGCTTGGTTCTCTTCCTGCAGATGGTTTCTGGCTCTCCCTCCCTCAGCCCTCACTCCCACAGATGTCTGAGGTCACCTCTGTACCCACCTTGAACATACATATCTCTTTTATTACACACATCCTACAGTATCGTCTTTAGTTTACATGTCTGTCTCCCCAGTCAGACTATATGCCCCTTGTGGACAGGAATTCTATCTTATTCATTGGCTCCCTCAGCATTGAGCACAGAATGTGACCCCGTAGAGTTCCAGTAAGTGTTTATGTAATTGAATCAAGAGAAGAGAAAGATTTTCTTCAAAGATTCTTCAAGATTTTCTTTGACCCCGAAGAAATGGGTGAAGGGAGTCAAAAGGTAAAAAGGTAAATAGAAAAAAAAAAAAGATTTTCGTTCTTCCTCACTTTCTCTGACCAAGCTGCCTCCGAGTCTGTCAGCATTTTCCCTATGATCTTTATACATATTTAATCTTTAATACAATTGCCACTATTATAACTCTCTCACTCCCTTAACTCTCCATCTTAATGCCAAAATTCTAGTCATCTATTATCTGAGACTCTGGCATTCCGTATTTCCTGAATCCTCGCCTCTAGTTAGTCTCCCTTCTACACATCTCAAATGTACCCACTAGAGTAAATTTCTTCACTGGGTACTGACCCCCTCCATGACTCCTGTCACCCTCTATAATCAGTAAGCTCTTCACACCTTACCATTCTGTCATCTGCTGACTCAGTTGGATTGAGCCCTCTAGGTGAACATCACTGGATCCTGCTGGGTTTGTTGGCATACAGGAGATGCTGCATTCTCTTTGAATGACCCAGAAGTAAGAATTCATTCTTTTCCTAATCTTCCTGTTTAGCTCCTAGAGATCCCATCCCAGGACTTTAGGTGCCAAAGGACTCTGACTGAACCCATTTTCTTGGGGGAGAAGGAGGAGGCAGCCCATCACAAATAGAGTAAGAAAAGAGAGTGCTGAGTCAAGACCCTCTCCTCCTATCCAAGGTAACTCTCAGAAAGGAGAGGACTCCTTGTGGAGGATAATGCCCAGGACAAATCAAGCGGTTAGGAGTGAAAACCCAGCCTATATTTCTTCCTAGCCACAGAGTTGGAGAACGGAATCTGCTCCTAACTGTATCCTCAGGGCGTCTGGATGCTATAAAGACAGGGGGAAAATTTCAGATTCAGTTTATTTTGCTTCCCCATTCTGAAGTTCCAGCTCAGCTCCACGGTTGTGGGTGTAGACCTGGGTGGTGTAGACTGCCTTGAGTGATCCTGAGAAGAGACTATGTCCTTGTAGCTCCACCTATTGGCTGCACATGGGATAGAGGCCCTCTTTACAAGGAGTTCCTGCATACCCCTCACCCAGACTCTCCCCGTTAACATTTTACCGTGTGCCAGTTATCTACTGCTACAAAGCAAATCACTCCAACTTAGTGGTTTAAAACAATAACCATTTCATCATCTCCATTTCTGTGGGATAGGGATTCAAAAAGAGCTCAGCTGGGTGGTTCTGGCTGAGGGTTTCTCCTGTGAGTGCAGTCAGATGGTGGCAGGAGCTTAAACAGCAGGGTGCCGGCTAGACAACCCACTCTCCTCCTGCAGTCTCAGAGCCAGCTTTCAGGGCAGTTGGGCTACTTACATGGTAGTTGAAGTTTTCGAAGATGAGTATGATAGTGAATAAGTGAAATCATGCATTGCTTTTTATAACCTAGCCTCAGACATCACTTTTGACATATCCTTTTGTTTGGAAAAAAATCACAAAAGGCAATTTAAGATCAAGGAGAGGGAGCATAGACCCCACCTCTCAATGGGAGGGATGTCCAAGTCACATAATAAGAGCATATGGATGGGAGAGACTGTTGAAGTCATCTTTGGAAGAGACAATCTGCCACACCCTACCCTCTGATGACAACAATCCACATCCCATTCAATGCAGAATATATTCATCCCCTCCCCCAAGACCCCAAGGCTCATTCCATGACAGCACCAGCTTGAAGTCCAGGATCCCATCACTTAAATCCCCGTGTGGGTATGGCTCCTCAGGTCCAGTTCCTTAGGTATAGCTCCTTGCGTATCAATTGTCTTGATCTGAAGAACTTGCAAAGTAAGGAAACACACCATGTGCCTCATATACACCCAGCGTACACTAGCAGCACAGGCATGGGATTATTGCTATGGACATTATCATCTCAAAAAGGAGAAAAGCAGAAGGCAAACACGTCAGTTACAGTTCATAGCAATTCTGAAGAGCAGCCAGGCACCTGCTGCCAGTTCCTGGTTTAGGGCTCAGACCCACTCCCATTTACTTACATTAGCTTTGCCAGGGATCTTTTTCTTCCAGTGGGTTAGCATCCTGTCCCATAATTATGTTTTGATACACAATTTTTCACAGATTTGGCCTGCGGAAGAAATTCCAAGTTGGTTCTTGTGCCCTTTGGATTTGTTTTCATCATTCTTTGAACACTTCCTTGCTTTCTGACACAAGATGTTCCAGGCTCATCTTGTGCCTTTCCTGTCCCACCCCTGGAATTGGCCATTCACCAGGGAACCCTGGGTCCTCCTGATTTTTCGTTGTTCCTTTTTCCATTCTCCCTTGCTCCCTAAATCTGCCCTTAGACACTGATGATTCCCTGGGTTCCCATCTCATTTTTCTCTCTCCTTCTATACATACTCCCTGAGTGGTCTCATCTATTCCTGTGACTTCTGGGGTTGTATCTCCAACCCATGCAGCTCTCCCAGCTCTCAATATTCATGATTCATTTGACACTTGCTGAAAGTGGAACAGGCTCTCAAATAGGACTGATTCCCACACATAGGAAACCCTTGACATGGTTTTAAAATTTACAACTGTGTAAAGTAATATGTAAGTTTGCTGAGGGATGAATTCTAATCACATGACCTGAGCAGTTGAGTCCTTATCCAGGGAGTGACTCTAGCCCTCTACCCTGGGGGCGTTGCATAAGCATTGGGGCTGATACTTCCTGGCTATGTGACGTTGGGCCTTGGTTTTTCTCATCTATTGTTGTGATGGTTAAATGAGATAATGTATGAAAAATGCCTAGCAGTGCCGCACACACAATAAATACCCAAATAAATGGTCACTATGAGTAATAAGCAAACTTTCATGAGGTCAGGAGGTCACTTGATTTCCCCTTCAGTTATAGCCTATTAAATTATATAGAAGCCAATATGCAAATGTAGAATTAGCAAAGGTCTTAAGACAAACCTCCTGTGAACATTAATGATGTATTGTATCCAGAATGAACAACAACTCTAGACCAGTGGCTTAGATTGCAAGATGCTACCCTGCTTTTTGTGGAAAATGCCCACCATGACGATCAGGCAGGTAATCAAGGCTGGGATTCATTGGATTATTTCACAATAAACAACTGAAGCCCAGAGAGGTTAATGAACTTGGCTAAGATCACACAGCTAGTGAACATTAGAAGCATGGTTTGAACCTAAAGCCAACACCAAAACCCGAACTTCTTCCGTTATGACGTTGCTTCCTACACTTTCTGTACTATAATTGTCAATATGTCTTTTCCCCAAACTAATCTGTAAACGCAAGAGCCACACTTGCTTCCTTTGTGTAGTATCTAACACATGCCTGGCACGTATTCCATAAGCATGCATGGTGTAGAAGGTGGAAAATGGTAAGCAAACCTAAACTAGAGTTGCCAGATAAATAAATGCAAGATGCCTAGTTAAATTTGAATTTCAGTTAAACAACAAATACTTTTTTAGTATAAGTATGCCACATACACTACTTGAGACACATCTACATGAAGGAAAACCTAAAAATTATTTGTTATTTGAAACTCGAATTTAATTGAACATCCTGTATTTTTATTTGCTAGATCTGGCAACCTTAACCTAAACCCTGAGGTTGGCCCCAGGGGTTCTCCTGGCAGAAGTGCCGCTATGACCCCTCACTCACACTCAAGACTGACCTGATCCCCAGCTACTCTGGGGGCTGGGATTGAGGCCATGGTAACCTGCATGTGTCTGCCTTTCCGGGGGGGGGGCCTTACCTGTTCTAGGTTAGGTCGGCATGGCACCTTTAAGAGGAAAAAACAGCCACTGATGAGCTTAAAGCGCCACCTGGAGGCCCTTATGGGTACTACTACGGTGGTCAGGGGCCATCCCATTGACTCAGGATTTTCGGGAGCCTGTAAAAGCCAAACAAGGCAGAGACAGGGTAGAAAGAGGCCAGGCTAGCAGTGGAGAGGGGCAGGTGAAGATATCCCTTCCTGGCATTTTCAGCTTACAGCTGCTGCTCTGGCTGCCTAGGAACTGAAGGCGCTTCCCCTCCAAAGGTGGTCATTGCTTAGAGATTCACTTTCCCACCACCCTTTGCCTTTTCGGCTGTTCCTTGCTCCTCCCCAGGCTGGAAGTCTTCGGCTTGTGAGGATCGTAACCTCCATTCTGGAGGCTTGGTGCCACGTTTTAAGATGAGGGTAAGCGGCGTGTAGAAACTGCCTTGGGAGGACAGCCGAGGGAAGGGGAGCTGTTTGCTTAGCAGTGGTTCTAAGCACGCCTGAAAACTTCTTAGAAATGCACACTCTCAGGCCCCATACCAGACCTACTGGGTCAGAAACTCTGGGGTGGGGGTGGGGGGGTGGTGAAGCCTGGCAAGCTGTGTTTAAACAAAGCCTCCAGGTGATTCTGGCACATGCTGATGTTTGAGAACCCTTAGAGATATGATGCGTTGGGTGGGCAGGGGAGAAGCCCACAAAAATGTGCAAATATGAACGAGATGGTTGTTTGTTCTGTGTACCCCCAGAGGGAAGAGCTAGGGGAAAGGGGCACAAGTTGCAGAGAGACAGAAATCATTTTTTTTTTTTTTTTTAGATTTTTATTTATTTAGTTGACAACACAGTGAGAGAAGGAACACAAGCAGGGGGAGTGGGAGAGGGAGAAGCAGGCTTCCCGCGGAGCAGGGAGCCCGAGGCGGGGCTCGATGTGGGGCTCGATCCCAGGACCTGAGCGGAAGGCAGACGCCTAACCGACTGAGCCAGCCAGGCGCCGCAGAGCTTAGTTTTACTTAAGGAGGTACTATTGAACAAATAGAACTTCTGGGGCATGTGATGTGTGCCTGGGGAAGGCACTTCTCTATCACTGGGCCTGATGATCGGTCAGGGATGTGGTAGAAACCTCCGCAGAGGTTAACTTAGATGTAGGGAATCTCTGAACTGAGAGATTCCACAATGCATTCTTCTTGCAAATCCTCTCTTCTTCTTCTTCTTCTTCTTCTTCTTCTTCTTCTTCTTCTTCTTCTTCTTCAGCTCTCTTTTATCAAGAGTGAGAGCAATGCTTTCTGGTTGTTCCGCCATGTCCGAGAACTGCTTCCAGCTAAGTATTTATAGTACACAGTTACAAAAGAGCAAATGCGGGAGCAAATGTCTTCCCTTGTCTCCTATTCGGGATCTTCTTAGAACCGCCATGTCTGGACTGGGGGTTCTCGAGGCTGCTGGACATCTGTTTTCCAGAGGTTTCCCCCACCACCATTCCTTACCCTCTTTCCTATGCGGAATCTGCTCTTTCCTCCATCCCATATTTTTCTATTTTTTATTATTAGTTTAGTATGTTGGGGCATGCTATCAAGGACATTCCCAAGAAAGATTACAAGGAAAGTCCATCTTTTCAATCTTGCATATCTGAAAGTGACTTTTCATTGGCACTTGGTTGACAGATGGTTTGGGTATAGAACTCCAGGATGGAAACTATTTTTCCCTCAGAATGTAGAAAACATGCTCCATGATCTTCCATCTCCTAAGAGTTTTGTTGTTAAGTCAGGTGACATTCAATTTCCAGTTCTTTGTATGCAGCTAGTATTTCCTTCTCTTGCTAGCTGTCAAAGCATTCTTTTCATTGTTTAGAAATGTCATGATGATGTCTCTTCAATCTGGAAACTCATATCTTTCAGGAAATTTTCTTCTATTATTTCTTCAATAAACTCCCTTTCTTTGATTTTTCTGTACTCCTATTTCTGGAACTAGTGTTAGACAGATTGATCATCTAATCTTCTTGTCTTTCCAATTTTTTTTTTCTGTTTTTTTTTTTTTTTTATAAGTCTGTACTCTCTGGAAGAGTTGTTTGTCTTGGGGTTTTTCATTTACTCCTTGATTCATCTCATTTTCCTCTGAGATAATTTGATCTTATGCTTGTTTTATACTGTTTCTCTTTTGGGGGGTTTTCCTCATCTTCAAGAGGAAGATATCAACAGGCTGACTGGAAAGTTTGAGCTTATTGATGGGGCATGTTGGCTGTGGTTGTTTCACTGAAGAATTGGATACTAACTGGCAAAATCATTGCAGGACCCTCCAGATAGCAGAATGTGGGTATTTTCTCCTTGGCCAATCAGCTTGCCCAGAGGAATTGTCAGATTTCTTGCCTGGGGGTGTACAGTCTTCTACACTGGTTATAGGAGGTGACATGGAAAGGAGGCTGGGGGAGGCTGATCTCACTGTTCAGCACTCTCCCCTGCACTAAATCCACCTAACTTTATCCTCTCCCTTCGGCTGCCTGGAAGGAGTGGGACAGTTGCTCATCGAGGCTGGAGAATCTATGTGTCCAATTGCTCCTCAAAGAGGATTTTAGCCAATCGTCCTGCTTCCACTCTCTGGTGTTTGGAGACCCCTAGAGCCTCTACTCTGGATTCCTTCCTGGGTTCTGGGGTGTGAGATGGCTTCTTATTGGCAGCCCCCACCTGGGCAGAAATTTCAGCTTTCCCTACACTGCAGTGTTAGCTACCATTTTCCCCACATTTCTGTTGATAGCCCTCATTTGCTGTCATGTCATTTCCTGTCTCGTTTTCCCTAGTGGCTTAACACCTCTTTTAAATGTCATTTTAGTGAGGATTTGAGAGGGGGTAGAGAGAAATATTTGTCAATCTGCCATATTTAACCGTTAATCTCATTGACTTTAAATTTCTTGTTTTGTTTTAAAAGCTGTAAGATTATAAATTTAAATACCACTTTAGCTGAATGCTACAATTTTAATATTTCGTACTACAACATTTATATTTTGCACAAACACAACTTCCTTGTATTTTTCTCTTTAATGGATAAATTATTCAACAGTTTAAAGCAGTTTCTAAACATCTGGGTTTATTGATATTGTAGTTTACTTCTTTTTCTTTAAGATTTTATTTATTTATTCATGAAAGACAGAGAGAAAGAGAGAGAGAGAGGCAGAGGGAGAAGCAGGCTCCCAAGGAGCAGGGAGCCCGACACGGGACTTGATCCCAGGACCCTGGGATCATGACCTGAGCCAAAGGCAGACACTTAACCATCTGAGCCACCCAGGCGCCTGATATTGTAGTTTACTTCTAATTTAACTGCAATGTGGGCAGAGAACAGGGTCTGTGCAATATTGATGCTTTGGAATTTTTTGCATCTTGCTTTGTGGTCTAGTAAATGGTCAATTTTTATAATAAATTCTCTTTTATTATAGTAAAAGACATATAAAATTTACCATCTTAACTATTTTTAAGTGCACAGTTCAGTAGTACTAAGTATATTTACATTGTTGTTAAATAGATCTCTAGAATTTTTTCATCTTGCTGAACTGAAACTCTATTCCCATTACACAACTCTCCTTTTACCCAGTCTCAGCCCCTGGTACTTATGATTCTACTTCTATTTCTGTGAGTTTGACTACTTAGATACCTCATATAAGTGGGATCATACATTACTTGTCATTTTGTGACTGGCTTATTCCACTTGGTGTAATGTTCTCAAGGCTCATCCAGGTTATAGCCTTTGACAGGATTTCCTTCCTTCATTTATTTAACATTTATTTGTTTACCCTTCATTTTTAAAGCTGCATAGTATTCCATGGTATGCACATATCACATTTTGTTAATCCCTTCATCTGTCAATAGATATTTGGGTTGCTTCTACCTTTTGGGGATTGTAAAGAATGCTATGATGAACACGAGTGTGTAAATATTTCTTCAAGATCTTTCTTTTACTTCTTTTGGATAACTACACAGAAGTGGGATTATTGGATCATAGATCCTAATAAATTTTTGAACACTTCTTTACTTTCTGGCACTATAAAATGTTTCTTCATGGTCATTGCAGGAACGGAATTGCTGGATCATATGGTAACTCTATGTTTAACTTTTTGAGGAACTGCCAGACTGTTTTCCAAAGTGGCTGCACCATTTTACATTCCCACCAGCAGTGTGTGAGGATTCCAGTGTTTCACATCCTTGTCAACACTTACTATTATCTGACTCTTTGATTCTAGCCATCCTGGTGGGTGTGAAGTCTCCTTGAGGTTTTGATTTACATCTTCCTAATGATTAATGATGTTGAGATTCTTTTCATGTGCTTATTTGCCATTTGTAGATCTTCTTTGGAAAAATATCTATTCTGATCTTTGGCCCATTTTTAAATTGAGTTATTTATCTTTTTATTGTTGAGTTATAAAGAGTTCTTTATGTGTTCCAGATGCAAGTCCCTTATCAGATACATGATTTGCAAGTTTCTCCCTGTGTTGTTGTTTTACTTTCTTGATAGTATCCTTTGAAACACAAACATTTTTGATTTTGATGAACTCAAATATATCTCTTTTTTTCCTTTGTTACTCATGCCTTTTGGTGTCATATCTATGAATTGATTGCCAAATCCAAGGTCATGAAGATTTATCCCTTTGTCTTTTTTCCAGGAGTTTTATAGTTTTAGCTCTCACCTTGAAGTCTTTGGTCCATTTTGAGTAAATTTTTACATTTGGTCTGAGGTAAAGTTCCAAATTACATTCTTTTGCATATAGATATCCAGTTATCCAAGCATCATTTGTTGAAAACACTATTTTCCCCCATTAAATCATGTTGGCATCCTGGTCGAAAATCGGGTGACCACAGGCACTTGTTTTCTTTCTCTTAATGGACTCTCAATATTCTACTCAATTGATTTGCGTGTCTATCCCTGTGCCAGTATAGCTTAGTACTGTCTTTTTTTTTTTTTTTTTAAGATTTTAAAGTAATCTCTATACCCAGCCTGGGGCTCAAAGTCACAACCCTGAGATCAAGAGCTGCATGCTCCAACAACCAAGCTAGCCTGTCCTCTGCACACTACAGTCTTGATTACTGTTGCTTCATAGTAGTTTTTCATAAAAAAAAAAATCATTTGTGTTTTAAGTTCTAGTATAATTAATGTACAATGTTACATTAGTTTCAGATGAACAATACAGTGACTCAGCACTTGTGCTCATTGCCCAGTGCTCGTTATGGTAGGTGTGCTCTTTAATGCCCATCACCTGTTTCATCTGTCCTCCCACCCACCTCCCCTCTAGGAACCACCAGTTTGCTTTGTAGTAGCTTTCAAAGTCAGGAAGTGGAAAAAATTATGTATCAATTGTACTCAAATTTTTAAAATTAAAAATAATAAAGAAATTCCAGTATAATAAATAAAATAAAATAAAATCATGAAGTTGGGTTCTTCCAACTTTATTCACCTCTCTCTCTGATCTTGGGGGCATTGATCTGCCCTGTGTCCTCCCCTCTCTTACAGATCCAAGAAGCATTGTTGATTTTTCAGTATGTTCAGCTTTTTACTTGTTAGGATGGAGTGGCGACTTCCAAGCTCCTTGCGTGCAGCATGGGACACTGTCATGTGCTTTATTGTAAGCCTGTTACACTCAAAGTTAAAGCATTTTAATTGAGAAAAAAAGATACATTCTTAAAGGTATGAACATTGTGACCCTTTACAGATGTATATTTTGTCACTCCTTCAAATAGCCTTTTCCAATCTAGATTTTTTTTTTAAGATTTTATTTATTTATTTATTTGACAGAGAGAGAGAGACAGTGAGAGAGGGAACACAAGCAGGGGGAGTGGGAGAGGGAGAAGCAGGCTTCCCGCCCAGCAGGGAGCCCGATGCGGGGCTTGATCCCAGGACCCTGGGACCATGACCTGAGCTGAAGGCAGACGCTTAACAACTGAGCCACCCAGGCGCCCAGGCACCCCTCCAGTCTTGATTTAACCATAATATCTACCCTTCTCCAACTGAGTATCATGAGATCTTCTTTCCCCTTCCTGGGTTTTAAGAAGCCTCCTTCCTTTACTGGCCATAAGGCAATTCCTTGAGAGTCTTAGTTTATACCCATGGATCAAAGAAATCCTATACTTTTGATTGTTAAGGAATTGAGATATGATTGTCATCAAGCTGTCACTTGGTGAGTGCTTAACTTCCTTCCTTCCTTCCTGCATGCAGACTCTCAGTAAATGACAAAACCTAATTTTCAATTCTGTATCTGTCTCTTATTTCCCGCAACATTTAAAAAAATTTTTTTAAAGATTTTTTTACTCATTCGAGACACAGAGATACAGAGAGAGAGAGAGAGAGAGAGCACGAGCAGGGGGAGAGGCAGAGGGAGAAGCAGAGGGAGAAGCAGAGGGAGAAGCAGAGGGAGAAGCAGGCTCCCTGCTGAGCCAGGAGCCAGATGCGGGGCTCGATCCCAGGACCCTGGGATCATGACCTGAGCTGAAGGCAGACGCTTAACGACTGAGCCACCCAGGCGCCCCTTCCCACAACATTTTAACATCATTATGGCAGGATCTGGCACAACATGGACTCAGCTAGTGGTGGTACGGGGTTGCCGGCTGAGGCCCGGGGGGACACATGGTAAGACTCGTTGAGGTCTTACTCTCTAGGCATCTTTCTTACCCCCCTCTGCTGCCTGGGGATGCTGTGGTTCAGCTCCACTCCTGGGGTGTTTTTAGTTAAAAAAGAACTTTGCCATATAAGGTAATCATCATAAATGAAGCTACTTCTCCCCTTTTCTTAAAGTTTTCCCGGATTTTGTAAGATGATTGAATGCCCTATTTTCACCCTTAGGCTAGACCAGGGTTTCTTAAGCTTGGTGCTAGTGACATTTTGGGTTGGACGATTCTTTATTGTGGGGAGCTGTTCCGTGCATTGTAGGATATTTAGCAACATCCCCGACTGCTATCCACTGGGTTCTCTCACCCTCCCAGTTTTCCAACCCAAAATTGTGTGCAGACATCGCCACATGTCTCCTGGGGGACAAAATCGCCCCTGGTTGACAACCACTGAGCCAGACTGACTTAATGGGTTACTTCAGCTCAAGGGCTTGGAAGGGAGCCCCACCCCTGCTCAGATCCTGTTAAACCATTATCAACCCCAACCTATCCAACTTGGATGGAACGGGTGCAGCAGCGATGCCCCAAAGTACAGTTTTTGTCTTGATAGTCTCTGTAACCATGCTGCCAGGTGGAGGTGGGTTGGCTAGGAAAAGGTGAGGTCACAGAGAAAGGCCAAATCCTTTCATAGCTCCCCACCCAGGTACCTGGGAGAAGTTATAAAACCATATTACGGACATCAAGTAAAAACTATGAAGTGCTCCCAAGGCACAAGCTTAAGCCCTCACAACTTAGATAAGAGACAGGCCCTGACTGTCCACCAGCCCACAGTGGGAAAAATTCAACTCTAAAAGCCTGGCCATTGGAAAAGTGAGTAAATAACCCTCAGCAACCCCCACACGTGGTGCTTTCCCCTAAAACACCCTTGATGGAACTTCCGGACTTCTCCTTCTGTGGGCATCTGGAATTCTGTTGTACAGCCGAGGCTCTAGAGGTCCTGCCACCCACGTCTCCTTTCCCTCGGGGCTCAAAATGCCCGAAGATATTGTTCCCCAGCGACTTCTGCTCCCACAGCTGTAAAGGGATCGAAGACTAACTGCAGAAATCTAGTTTACTGAAAAGGGCTGCCCCAGTACCTTGAAACTTGGTGTCTCTTGGAATTGATCAAAAGGGAACAACTCCCCTGAAGGTAAGGGGACTGCAAAACTTCAGGGGACAGTTTAAAACCAAGAATTCTAATAAAGCAAGAGGCACTGAGTAGCAGGTGAAATCTAAATGTGCATCAGTGTAAGCAAATGTTTTCCATTTTGAGGCGATCTTTAATTTATAGGTGAAGGATCTGTTTCCTCCCAAAGAAAGGCTCAAAGGGCTGTAATTCATATAACATGTTGTCATATAACGTGAAAAATAGTGTTCAGAAATCTCAGGGTCTCAAGGATGATCATAGTAAAAATGTGAAGAATTTGCATGTACAGGGAAATATTCAAGGCATTTGTGTGATTTGAGCCAGAAAGGCAGTATGACTGTGTGAGTGTAATTGGGTAAAGCTAAAAACTATGAAAATTAAGAAGTTTTTAAACCAAATTTTTAGCGTAGTCTTAAGCTCAAAAAAAAAAAAAAGCTCAAAAAGAGTCTGAAGCTCAAACAGGTTATAGGGCAAAGAATAAATAAAAGGCAAAGACTTTATTTTATTTTTTAAAGATTTTATTTATTTATTTGACAGAGAGAGACACGGCAAGAGAGGGAACACAAGCAGGGGGAGTGAGAGAGGGAGAAGCAGGCTTCCCGCCGAGCAGGGAGCCCGATGCGGGGCTCGATCCCAGGACCCTGGGACCATGACCTGAGACAGACGCTTAACGACTGAGCCACCCAGGTGCCCCAAGGCAAAGACTTTAATAGAAAGTTGGTAGTTGACCCAGTGATCTCCACTCCTTTTGTTGGTAAGAGGATCATTTATAACTCTTATAGGTGTTTTAAAATACTGTTTCAAATTTGGGAATTCAGGATTAACTGCCCCACAAATTCAAAAGGTATTTAAAACATACTATATAATGTTTCAGCTGGAAAATTCAGTGAGTTCGTTTTTAAATGTAATTTTGCTTTCCTCCCGAGGTGATAATCTACAATGTGAAATCAGGGATTTTGGATATGGCATAACTGATTTCAACACGAATTTGAATTTCTGCTCTAAAATGAAATAGCTAGAGCATTTTTGTAAAAATGATGTAAGACACAGGGTTTTGATAGCAGTGAAAGATATTGAGACTGAAATGTGCTGCAACTGGAAAAATGTATCTTTTATCAATTCATTCACTAAAACTCAGGTAATCCAAAATTATATAAATCCATAGAAAAGTTTCAACTTAACTTCCTGTGTAGCATTAAAAGAATAATATATGTTGGGGCGCCTGGGTGGCTCAGTAGGTTAAGCATCCACCTCCTGATTTTGGCCCAGGTCATGATCTCAAAGGTCGTGAGTTCAAACCCTGCATCAGCCTCCCCGCTCAGTGGGGAATCTGCTTGATTCTCTCTCTTCTCTCCCTCTGCCCCTCCCCTCTCACCCCCCACCTCTAAAAAAAAAAAAAAGAATAATATATGTTTCCCCAACATTCGCTTATTAACTTTATCTGCTTAGTGTCCTAGAATTTCTAACTGAATTTTGGAAATTTGAATTCAAGTAGCATTAAGGTAATGGATACCTTGTATTTATGCAATATTTCCAAAGGCTTCATGAAATTGGGGTTATATAGTGAAAATAAAAATAGTGTGTGTGTGCATGCGTGCATTTGTGTGTGTGTGTAAATGTCTACATTTTGACACAGGAGTCAAGAGTTCAGGTAAAACCTCAAGCGCCTGTGTTTAATGTGAATAAGACTTTGCAATGGATACCGAATAAAAAAGAGGTCATAGCTAGGAGCATCATTTTGCAAATGCCTACAAAATTTAGTACAATACATAATATGCCATATGTGTTTACTTGCTTAAGAAAGTTGCATTTTTAAAAAAAGATTTGCTTATTTATGTGTGTGACAGAGAGAGCACAAGCAGGGGGAGTGGCAGGTAGAGGCAGAGGGAGAAGCAGGCTCCCTGCCGAGCAAGGAGCGGCCATGGGGCTTGGATTCCAGGACCCGGGACCATGACCCCAGCCGATGGCAGACGCCTAGCCAACTGAACCACCCAGGCGCCCCTAAAGTATGGGTTTTAGTGAATGAGAATGTATCAATATTGGTTCATTAGTTGTAACAAAAGTGCCACATAAATGTAAAATGTTAATAATAGGGAAAGCTGAGTGGAGGGTATGCAGGAACTCTCTGTACTATCTTTTCAATTTTTCTGTAAATCAAAAACTGTTCTAAAAAAAATAAAGCCTATTTTTAAAAGAAAGCTCTACAAGGCCAGAATTTGTTAAGTTAAAATTTAAAGAAACCTTAAAATACAAAGGATCTAATGTAGTCAAAAAAATGTAAAAGGAGGCAGAATTCATTTGGCTGGAACTTACATGTAAATCTTGCGCTAATAACTATGTGGTTGGTGTACATGAGCCAGAGAGTGGTAAAGTGAAAATCTGGTACATCACTTTGGAAATCTGAGCCACTTGAGTGGAGCGAGGAAGCAGGCCTCCCTCACATCCTCTTAGGTGCCAGGACTCCCAGCCAAAGCCCAGTGGGAACTTAGACTTGGCACAAGGATAGAATTGAGAAAAGAAAGACTTTAACAAACCCAAACCATAGTATTAACAATTTTGTGTTGAGAGAATCTGCACATGTTAGGTATTTTGTGTACTTGTAAAAAAATTAGGGCCCGGTAGAGTGAGCGCCTCGTAACTAATTTAAAATGTGTACCTTAAGATTTAGAACTTCGAGATGGAATCTAAGTTTATGTTTGGCACCGAAATAGCTAACGAACCTCTAAGTTCACTATCTTTATGGGTTTCATTGGTTAGATTAGCAGTAATTATTTAGCACTTAGGAAAGTTTCTTAAAAAGGACGTAGAATTTCAAATGTAGTTAGAAATGTTGTAAAGTGTCCAATTAAGTGGATCAAAGGGGTCGAAGTCCCCTTAAAAGTAAATGATAAAAGTTGATAGATTGACCATTTTTAATGGAACAGTAAATTTACAAGCTAAACTGAAAAGCTTAGGAAAGTGCCCTCGACCTTCACCGCTCTGCTGTATCCACAGCCATTGAGACCTCATGAAACCTCCTGGAGCTGTGAAGACTCAGGGCTTGTCACAGGACACCTTTGTCCCCACTCCCTGCAGAAGGACCCATTTTCCCCACCTCTCACGATGCCCTGCCCCTCAGCTTTCAGTGGTGGATAACTCTTTAACTCCTGGACAGGCATATGAGTGGCCTGACGAATAAATAGGCATGCATGAGGTGGCCATAGGATTTACTGCCCAAAGCACGACATATACGGAAGGGGGCACGATTCATGATTATTCTGGAGCAATAGACCTGACCCAGAACTATCCTGGGACAAGCAGAACAAGTTATCCCTGCAGGTATAACGGTGTGGTTCATAAATCTGCCACGGAAAGAAAGGAACAAGTCGGCTTCCATTTTAAGATGGTATCAAGTCTCAACAGAATGTTAGATCCTTTCATGTTTTAATGGGAAAGCACTAAAACCCTTTCAAATATGTTATCAACAACACTGTCAAATAATATTTTATTAACCTAGCACTATAAGGTCTCCCCTCCCTGTGTATCACGAGGTTTCTTCTTTAGACCTGGGGGGTTATGAGACTCTCCCATCTCCACCAACTACAAGGCAATTCTTAGTGTTAGGTTATACTTTTGTAAAAAAGTCCTCCTGGGGGCACCTTGGGTGGCTCAGGTCCTGATCCCAGGGTCCTGGGATCGAGCCCCGTGTCGGGCTCCCCGCTCGGCGGGGAGCCTGCTTCTCTCTCTGCCTCTGCCGCTCCCCGTGCTGGTGCTCTGCTCTCTCGCTCTCTCTTTCAAATAAATAAATAAAATCTTAAAACAACAACAACAACAAAAAAAAAACAGTCCTCCTGTAATTCTGAGTAAGGAGACTGAGGGTGAAAGTTCCCCAGCCCGTGGCTGGTGAGGTTTCCCTGAATGCAGATAATCCTATAAATGATCTTTTTTTTTTTAATAAATATATATAAAATATAAATTTAATAAAATTAAAACTTTATTTTAAAGTCTGTGTTTTTTTATTTTCCCTCAACTACATGCACACAAAGGCCTGCTGTGTCTTTCTGGGTATCTTATTTTTTTCTCTATCAATCACCCCATACGGTACACATGGCCTGGCAAACATATGGCCACATTATTTTTCATCCAAACGCTTGAAGCCATGTATTTTTGGCAGTTAATCAAATTCTGGTGTGTTCTCACGTTATGGGAAATCAGGCTAACACAGACACTTTGGCCCAGTCCCATCCCAGGGACTCGGCATCCTTCACAAGCCAGGTAATAGTGTTTCCATCTGGCTCAGAAACTCCACTGGAGCTAGTACATACGGCTCATGTCATAATAGCCAACTGCTTTGCCCCAAATGCAGCACCCGGAGTATTACTTTCGGTCATGGTCTTATTTGCAGAGTTGTTTATTTGATGAAAGCTGGGAAAATTCCCTTGCCACCAACGATTTTGAACACTGCCTAAAATTCCCTCATTAGGGTTTTATCTTCGGGGCCTAAGAAATAAGTACAAGTGACCCTATAGTAATGGAAGCAACAGTTTCATTCTTCAGTGTGGGAGTTTGATCCAGGAATCCCTTCCAACAGCGGGCTGAGATCTAGAGAGAAGGCAGAGGAATCTTGGTGCAGGTGGAAGGGGTTGGAGGGTACAGTAGACCAATCCAAAGGGGGGGTGGTTCTGGAGAACCAGAGAGTAGCCTGGAGGTCCTTCAAAGACGCACTGGCCTTGGGACAGCACTCTGTCCTGTGATCTTATGAAGCCACAGAGAGTTCCACCGTGTGAAGAGGGGGGCTATGGGTTTCCAAAATGGTAGCCAAGAATAGGCAACAACGGATAAGTGTAGAAAGCCTAGTTTCCCCGCCTTTTGTATGTAATGCCTTCCCCCCGATTATCCCTGTTTCAGTTAACTCAGCAACCTTGTTCTGGGAATCTGGCACCAAAAGCCTTGGTTTTGTTCCCACCAGGAGGCCTGAGCTCTGCTCAGGCATCCCGGTGAGAGGCTACCCGCCACCCAATACGAGTGAAGAACCAAAGCTGAGTTTTCTTAGCAACTGGGTTCTGCCCCTGCCACTGGGGAGGAGGTCCCCTGCCAAACTCTCTCTTCTTTGGAAGAAACACAACGGAGACCAAGTGAGAAGTCGCTACAGTTTAATACAAACCTGCACCAGAACACAATGTGTCGGGCTGTTTTGTCTTTGCCTCAAACAGGTGGCCAAAGCACAGGACCATGTGTCGTCTTGGGGTTGACACAATCTTAGCACCATGACGTTTACAGAGGAGTGAGAAGTCACTTGGGTGCTGGAGGCTCCATCCCGCCCCCAGGCTGTGCCTGCCGCCCGGGGCAGCTGGAGGGGGTTTGGGTTTTCGCGTGCTTCTGTGGTTTCTGGGTCAGTATCGGAAAAGCCCTCATCACGTCATTGGCTTGACAGAGACCTACTGTGGACTCCTAGCACTACACACACGCACACACGCACACACGGTAGCACGATTTTCTGGTAACTTAATCCCACAAACCTAGAGAGCAGCTAAGGCAAGAACAACAGTATTTATTCAGCAAGTACAGGACCAGTTTGAGAGCTGCATTCAGGGCAACCAGAGACCCTCGTCATTCCAACCAGGAGCGGTGGGGCTGCTGATGGAGCTGGCCGGAGCTCTGCGCAGGGGCAAGGAGTGGGGGCTGGGGGGTGGGGCTGACCGTTCCTTTGGTCCCTTGAACCTCCTTCTGGTTTTCATCTAGAAGCTCCTGGGCAAGGGCGGGGTCTGTGAAAGGATCGGGGGCTATGGGTGTGTGGGGCAAGTAAGATGAAGTGGAAGGTCTACTGTGGACCACTCCAAGGTGTGGTCTCCCAGAGCCATCCCATGGACCATGCATCTCTCGGGCGGAGGCACTCAGAGAAGGTAAAGCTTTCTTAGCCCAAGCAGGGATGCTGTGCCCTCTGGCTGCCACCACTGCTTGGCTCTTTGGCATCTGCCCAAGGCCCATGACCCAGCAACGGGCTGGGGTAAAGAGGATGATGTGCATTGTACTGAGGGGTCCGTGTCATGGTTTCCCAGGCCCATATTTCTACCTACTGTCCCCGTGGCTGCCACCTCCCGTGAGTGCCTTTGTTGCCTCTGCTCCCTGGGGTACCGTCTCTGTCCTTTCAGCTCCTAAGTGAGGAAGATGAGCAAGAAGGGAGAAGGGAGGATGTGGAGGCAGCTCAAGCCATAGGGCAAGCCCCCCAACATTTAACTAGTTCTGGCTCAGACAGTGAATAGGCGTCAGCTGGTTTGTAAGAAAGATCTATCTACCTGTGCAAAACAAAGCAGAATGCCTACCAAGGGAGTAAGTCTTCTGGATGGTTCAATTCTCAGGTGGGGTCTACAAGAGACATCCCCCCCTCTTCCTTTCCACGCTGGGGTAGACAAGCCAAGCTCTTAAGGGCCGTCATGGACACTTGTGGGGTCAGAAGGCCTAAAGTTTCTGGGCCTCATCTGTGAAATGGGGAGAATAACATGCTCTGCAGTCGGGCGGAGCAATCGAGGGCTCGTATATGAAGTGCTTTGAAAGCTTGTAAAGCACTGAAGAAATGTGCAGGGTAGGACCACCAGCCCAAGAGCCCCAGGGCAAGCGCGGGGTGCGCAAAGCGAATGTGCAACATGAAATCACTTCCCTGCCCGGACGGCAAGGCTTAAGAAGGGCAGGCGGCTGGGATGCCTCCCAGCTCACTCAGGGTGGATGATCACCCAGCCTCTAGCATTTCCTTGGAAACCTCCCGGAGCATCCGAGGCAGGGAGAGCCCAACTGGACGTGGGAGGGGACGAAGGCCACAAGCAGGGACAGGGGAGATGTTGACCCCAGGAGGCCACAGCACCTGCACAGCAATGTGGGTTCTCCGGCCTGGTGCCGCTGGCCCAGCCTCTAGCCCGCTCACTCCCGAGTCCTGCTCCCCCTCTCTTAGCAGGCGTGAGGCCTCTTGCCAATCACACGGGAGGAGCGCCTGGGCCTCTGTCCAGCGGGGGGAGTTTATAGGAAGCCGGGTGTTTGGGGGTGTTAGTGCTGGGAGGGGCGACTCTGCTCCCCGGAGGTCCCCAGGGCTGGCTTACTGGCCGCCCCCCCCAGAATGTAGACAACTACCCCCAGGATTGTGGGGGGGGGGATGTGAGGAGGGCCTGGGACAGGGCCGCGGCAGCCTGGAAGACTCCAGGTGGGGAGAAGAAGGGCCCGTGAGCCCGGCGCCTCAGCCCGCTCCTGGTCTGTGCCCTGGGCTGTCTGGTCGGCGTCGAGTGCAGCGTCTCTTAAGGTCCACAACTACTCCTGTTTCTATGCTATGCTAGTGACACGAAGCACCGTTATTCTTCACAGGATGCACAAACAAGTCAAACCAAACCACTGCGCAAACCAAACGTGCAAAACAAAATCATGTACACGCGCCTGGCACCAGCCCTGTGCCCCGCTCAGCGAGCCCTTCGGGGCCTGTGACTCCCAGAGGCTGGGGTGGGAGGAGGAAGAAGCTGGCAAGGGGTGCAGAGTGTCCCCAGCACACGCACACGGGGCCCAGCGTTGAGTCAGGAGGAACGGGACACCCTGGGCATGGCTGGGAAGCCAACAGCTGTCTGACTTGGGAAAAGTGACCACAGGGCCTCCTGCGGGGGAGGGGGTCCTTTTCCTCCAACACCCACCTGCTAAAGTGCTCCGGACAGCTGGTGGGTCGGCCAGGGGGCAGGGCACTGAAGGCCAGCATGTGGAGCGGGGGGGTGAGAGGAGGGGCTGGGCCGGGCTCTATGCAGTGGGCTCGGTGCATAGTGTGGCTTTCCTGGGCCCCCGAAAAAGCCTGCCGGGGCCGAGGCAGGAAAGGACTGCAGCGGGAGGAACACATCTCAAAGTGCCTGTTAGGGTTGGCTCGAAGCACAGTGAATCACGGGTCAGACATGGGGAGGGCTCCCCGGGTCCCGTGGCCCCCTCAGGTGGTGTGCCGCCCGGCCCAGCCTCTCCCGCCCCCTGCAGCCGTGGCCGGAGGGTGTGCGGGCTGGTGGCAGTGGTGCGTCCTCACTTGGGGGGCTGGTCGGTGCCTTTACCAAATGCCGCTTGACCTGCCTCCGGGGGGAGCGAGGATCCGAGCCGAAGCTCGCTTTGGAACGTGGTCGTCGATTTGAGAACCTGCCGGGAAGGAAGCGGAGGGTGAGCTCGGCGGCTCTCGGCCGGGCTATGAACGCAGAGGCACCATCTAGCCGGGGAAGCTGCTAAGCCCTCTGTGGGTACGCTCTAACCGAAGCCTCACAGCTCCAGCCCATTTTCTGGATGAGCACACCGAGGCTCAGGGAAGTTAAGTGACTCGCCCAGGGTTAGAGTGTATATAAGTGGTAGTGCCTGAATTTGAACCCGGGTCTTTCTGATTCAGGGCCTCTGCCACCTTCGCTGCTCCCAAGCCTGGGCATGTGGGCTTTTGTGGTGCACACAGACCATGAATCAGCCTGTCAGCATGTGGACCTTTGTACACACGCCCCGGTGAGTAAGACAGGGAGAAGACTGGGCACTCCATTATTCTGGAAAACCAAAGAACCACACCCCAAGGGCCCAGCTTCTTGAAATCCCAAGACTTAGAAAAAAGAGGCTTGGTGTCCCAGGGAGTGAGTGGGACATTCTTCAGTCCAGCCCATCCAGAACAGACAAGGCTGGGTGGAAGGAAGGTGGGACGATGCCTGATATTTGCTGAGTCTGAGACATGCTGTGCCTTGAGATGTGGCAGAAGCCACTGGCCGGTGGGCCCACACTCTGAGCGCCTTGAGGCTTCTCAGGGGGGTGGCTGACGCCGGAAGAGTGGAAGTGCACTTCACACCACAGATTCCTCTGTGACTGCCAGCACCCGTGTCTTGTCGCTGGTGTGAATGGCAGTGGCCCTCAGGGTGGGGGAATAGTTACCTTGGCAATGAGACTGGCTCTGAGGATGGAGAGGACCCCCCTCGAAACTGCAAGGTCCTCGAAATAGGAAGCATGTTGTCCTTTGACCTGAGCTGCCCCCAGCACATAGCGGGGCACAGAGGAAGCTCGGGGGGCAGCCCTGCTCCCTTGGTACCCCTCGGCCTCTCGTATTAGGACAGCTTGTATGTACCGGTAAATGCCACGCCTTGTGTGGAAGGATGTGGATCTTGCTCCTTTCACTGTTCAGGCCCCAGTGTGGCCCTTGCAGAGCGATGCCAGGCCTCCACCTGGTCTGGTTCCGAAGGCCGCTCAGCGAGTTCAGGGAGACTTGGCTCTGCCCTCTTCAAGCGGGGGTCCCAGTGTCCGTCAGAGCTGCCCCAGCCACCTTATAGCCTTGCTCGTTCTCCGGGAGGGCTACCGTTTTTGTGACAATGACCCCCACCTTTCACTACTGCAGAGCACCTGGGATAAATAAAGTCCCAGAGCACAGACGCACCCCATGTATCATCTGTGGTATCACATATATTACAATTGTTGGCAAAACAGAAGGTGCTGGAGGGGCAAACATGGGGCTGGGGTAAGGGAGGAAAGGGAGTAAGGGAAACACCTCTTTCAGAGGCTGGTGAGGAGCAGGGATGGGGACGGAGAGACTGCAGTGGGGGTGCAGTCCCACGTAGCACAGAGGGCTAACCCTTCTGAGCTCTGAGCATCCCCAGGGCACCCACTGTGTGCAGAGCCCTCAAGATGTTTTAAGGGGGAAAAAAAAAGTATCTGGACTTAGGAGCCATGGGGAGAGCACCAGACAAGCCATGGCCTCTTGGAGTGGCTGGTGCCCAGGGACCTGGAGAGCCCTCCTGCCCCTCCCAATGTTGCTGTGTCTCTGCTGTGGGATGCGGCACTCGTCTCTAGACATGCGGGGGCCGGGGGGGGGGGAGAAGATGGAGAGGAAACGCTGCAGAAGTCCCTCAGCTCCTGCTACCCCACTGCGGGAGAGACGCAGGTCCCGGGCGGAGTGGCCCCTGCTCTTACCAGAGAGGCTGAAGCTGGACTCATGAAGGTCCCTCATGCCCCCGTGTCGGGTAACGGGCCGGGTGGGGGTGTCTGCGAGCGGCGTGCCCATCTCCTTTTTCCCAGGATGCACAACGACGGCTACATCCCCCAGGTAGGGCGTACGGTCCACTCCCCTAACCTTTAAGGTCTAGTGAAGGACAGAGAAGGAGAAAACGGGAAGAGAGGACACTGTCAGACCCCACACGCCATTGCCACCAGAGCCTCCTGGATGGCTAGCAGGAGGTTGATGCTGCCGCTCTGCTCAGGACCCAAATGACTGGATGCGACAAAAGTTCCTTACATCTGGAACTCAGGGGGTGGAGGATTCTCTTACCTCCTGAACAGTGTGTGCGAGCGCATGCATGCACACTTGCATACGGGGGCCCCTGTGGGCTCCCCCTCAATGTTGGTAGAATCCTTTCCAAGGTAGCGGGCAGATTTCTGGAGTATTCCCCTCACCTGGAGCAATGCTATCCCCTCTCTTGCCAGGCTCCCAAGAGGCCATGACTTTTACTGTGACCTGACAACTCTATGGGGACAGAAGCAAAATACAGCTGATTTGGAGATGAGAATCCCCCCCCTCCGGTGGCAATACTAATTAGTTTTGTACTCACAAAGGCAGTAAAGTTAAGAGCCTATGTTCTGCATCCAGTATGGGTTCCAATCCCAGCTCCGCGACCTTATGCAAGTTACCTAATGTCTCTATGTCTGTTTCCTTATTTGTCAAATTAGGATGAAGATAGTACGTATTAGTATTACATATAGAATTGTTACGAGATCAAATGGATTAATATACATAAAGCTCTCAGAACAGCTCTGGCACGTGGCAAGTGACATAAAGGACCAGCAGCCCTAATTATGGCAGAGGTCACTTATATGTGCTTGTTCACGTTAGAAGGTGCTACCGTGAGGAGGACAGAGCGAGTTGGAGTGTGCACACAGGGTCTGAAGCAGCAGTGTAGATGATCTACACCCCAGGCACTCGTCAGGGACAGAACCTCAACCTCCTTGCTGTTTGCTGCTTACTGCAAATCTTGTTGAAACAATACATACGGGGAATTTCTTGAAGGAGCTTCCGCCTACATACATATTCCTTTATAGTCTCCCACAACAGAGCCATAGTTCAGCTCAACCCTCAGAATGTCAAGCCTGGTCTGAACTGTTTCGGCCTTTTCGGGGCTGCACTTTGGCATCCTGGCTTTGGAGGCCGGGGTCCCGGCGGGGAGGGGGGCGGTTCGTAGAAGCACGGGCTGGCTGAATCCTGAGGGAGTGACCCTGGCAGGCCACACCCCGGCTTCTGGCAGCCCCCTCGCTACTGGCTGCACACCCAACCCTCCACCAAGATGCTTTCTTCCCCAAGGCCCATGCTCTTTAGGGGCCGATCATTCATCATTTTTGGAAAATGAGATTTTTTGGTTAGTTTCCTTTTTCTGCATACGTGCATTCTTTTTTTTTTTTTTTTTTAAAGATTTTATTTATTTATTTGACAGAGAGAGGGAACACAAGCGGGGGGAGCGGGAGAGGGAGAAGCAGGCTTCCCGCTGAGCGGGGAGCCCGATTGAGCGGGGAGCTTGATCCCAGGACCCCGGCATCATGACCCAGAGCCGAAGGCAGACGCTTAACGACTGAGCCACCCAGGTGCCCCTGCATTCGTGCATTCTTTTACAGAAAGGCTGTGACAAACAGGCAATAGAACACGCCTTTGCTTGGGAACCTTACATTGTCATTGTAATAAATGCTTCAGATAAAGAGACTCTGGGTTGAATTTACATCAATCCTGGCAGCTGGTGCTCCTGCACCTCGGCTGGCCTGAGGAGCCAGATGTTGTGAATTGGTATCCATCTCACGTGTTTATGAGGTTGGCATTTAGAAGGGCTTACAATACTTTCTCTGCCCTCTGTTGACCCTATTTCCTGACTAAAATATCTTTTTTTGGAAAGACCACAGGACTGTCATCAGATATTCTTTTTTTTTTTTTCAAATTGCAATATAATTCACATACCATGAAACTTGCCATTTTAAAGTATATAATTCAGGGGTCCCTGGGTGGCTCAGTCAGTTAAGTGTCCGACTCTTGATTTCCGCTCAGGTCATGATCTCGGGGTCGTGAGATCAAGCCCCACGTCGGGCTCTGTGCTCAGCACCGAGTCCGCTTAAGATTCTCTCCCTCTCCCTCTGGCACCCCCCTGCCATTAGCACTCTCTCTCTCTTCCTCAAAAAAAAAAAAAATTAATAAAGTATACAATTCAGTGGTGTTTCAGTGGTGTATATTCACAACATTGGGCCACTCCCGCAACCCTCTCATTCCCAAACATTTTCATCACCCCAAAAGCAATCCCACACCCATTCCCCAGCCCCCAGCCCTGAGTAACCACTGATAGATTTTCTGTCTACGGATTTCCTTCTTCTGGATCCCATATAAATGGGATCATAAAATATGTGCTCTTTTGTGACTAGATTCCTTCACTTAGCATCAGGTTTTTAAGGCTCATGTATGTGGTGTGTATATCTGTTAGCACTCCATTTCCTTTTCTGGCTCAATAATACTCTACCCTATGGATATACCTCGTTCTGTTCATCCATTCAACAGCTGATGGACATTTGAGTTGTATCCACTTCTTGGCCTCTACAAATAATGCTGCTATGAACACTACATAAAGCTTTTGTGTAGATATACATTTTGATTTCCCTTGAGGCTAGACCCAAGAGCAGAGCTCATTTGGTAACTCTAATATCTAACTTTTGGGGAACTGCCAAACTGTCTTCCAAAGTGGCTGCACCATTTCGCATTCCCACCAGCAATGAATAAGGGTTCCAGTTTCTCCACATCCTAACCGACACATGTTATTTTCCAGTTTCCTTTTTAAAATGACAGCCACCGTTTGTCAGACATTCCGGTGTATGAATGCCTCCCTCTTCCTGCTCTTGTTGGTATGCCTTCCAGAGGCTGGCTGAGGCCTCCGCCACTGTCCACATCCCAGGAGCAGACTGGAGATGGGACTATTCACCTCCCGACAGACCCTGAGTTTGCTTTTGGATTGAACACTGTGATAACTGAAGTCATGTTTTTGTTTTGTTTTGTTTTTCAGGTAACCCAAGTCTGCTCCCCCACAGCAGATCTGGCTTTGGATTTCTTCCTTTGTTGGCCTTCGGCAGAGAAGGGTTTAATCGTCATCCTGAGAGCTCTGGGCCCTCACACATGGAAAAACCCAGCAGGATTGATCTTCTGGTGTTCACATGCCCTGTTTACTCTGACGCTCTAGATGCTTGCTCCTCAAATATCAGTCTTACATGCCCTTACTTCATCGAGACTGGGAAGGAACCAGGCAATGGCGGAACCTTGAAGGCCCTGCAAGCCAGCGAATCAAGAGGAACTCAGCAGTCACAGACATGCTCACATTTGCCTCCTGTGCCTTTGGGAACCCGGAACTCCCTGTTTGCCCAATCACTTAAAATTCTATCTGGAAACCAGGGACGCCTGGCTGGCTCAGTCAGAGGAGCATGTGACTCCTGATCTCGGGGATGTGAGTTTGAGCCCCACGTGGGGTGTAGAGATGACTTAAATAACTAATACTTAAAAAAAACTTCTATCTGATCAACAAAGATGGGAAACAGACACTGGCACTCCCCTGCTCTGGCATGTCCCCCTTCCGGTCCCACACAGCCCTCCCAGCCCAGGAGGGCTGGGCCATAGTTTGTGAAAGAAAGCTGTAGTTTTCGTGAACGCACTTGTACCGAGGACCACACTCACGTGGAACGACGTCTTGGTGAGGGCCCCGAAAAGTGCAGGAAGGCCTACTTGCCTCCCATCCCAGCTGGTGGAACCTTCCTTCCGGGGCTGGGGTCTCACAGGCCAGCCAGAGTAGTGGGTGTTCAGAGAACAGCTGGGAGGGCACAGGCTGAAACAGCCGCTCCTCAAAGCCTTTGGGTGGTTCCAGGAAGGAATTGAGAAGGGGAACAAGAAGGGGAGGCCGGAGGCACCGAGTAAAGAAGCTTGGCTTTTGCATAAAGGACTAGAGAACCAAGAGACTAAGAAAGTCTGGCTGAAGATGAGAGGTCATATGATCATTTTATGGCAAGTGTGCCAAGCCCCAGGCAGCTCTTAAAAGCCCTATTCCTGAGGTACTATTGAGCAGACTTCTAGAGCTCAGTCATATGGCAGCTGAGTCTATTTTCAGTCAGGGTCCTTTGTATCTCCGGTCCCTGTTGGAAGCCAGAGCTGAGGAGGAGTGGAGAGCACGGGGCCTGGGAGTAGGAAGCTGATGCTGGCCTGGGACAGTGACCACAATATGGGGAGTGGGGTGGGGGCAGGAGGGTCACCTGGAAGGGTCCAGAAGAGGCGCCCCTTCCAGCTGCTACTTAGGGCCTCCGGCTGAAAAACACACAGACCATTTTACTGGGCCTCACCCCTGCACAGACAAGCAGCTGACAGACAAGGCTGAGCTGGGCAGTTTACCAGAAATCTGCACTGAACTACCTTCAGAACGCACAGTGAGCACCTGCTGTGTACAGAGGACTGGGATGTACTGGGCGAAAGGAACAGAAGAACAGAACACCGGGGAAGCCGGATGAGGAAATTAAAAAAAAAAAAGAAGTTCAACATCTCTGAAGTGTGCCATGATTCCCACCACAGCATCCCAGAGCCTAGGCAGGAGAGCTGCTGGGCCCCCGGTCGTGCTAGAAGAACGCTCGCCCTCTCTAGACAGGAGCCTTCGGAAGCCTCCTTAGGCCACAGGAAGGGGAGAGGAAACAGCATGAGGCTTTCAGCTCTCGGGGCGTCAGAGCTGTTCTCTCCTGATGATCTGCAACCTCCGCCCAGAGGCCAGGCCTGCAATGCCCAGCACCTGGCGTTGTCAGCAAGAACTCAGGCCAGAGTGTCCAGGCCAGCCCTCAAAGACAAGGCTGGGCAATCAATCCCCGAGCAATGAAGGTACAGCCAGTCTTCCCTTGGGTAACTGTGTCTGCTCGGAGGACAGAACCCCTGGGGATGAGGAGAAGCCCAAAACTTTAGTGAACAGGGTGCTTATGGAATCCAAGGACCGGGTGGGGGCCCTAAGATATTAGCTGTCCCAGACCTGGCCTGACCGTTAGCCGTGCTGGGGGAGGGGCGTCCAAACCTGGCAAATCCCACCCACCTCACTACAGTCACAAGGGAGGGGGAGGTTTCAGGGAAAGAGCAACTCCAGGGCACATATGGTAACCCAGGCCAAGCCAGGAATCCCACTGGAGGGTGGGCAAGAATCCTCCCAGAGACTAGATGCGGGGGACATCTGTGAGCAGCCTTTAGTATTCCCTTAGCTCCAGGGGAATTAGCGGCTGTGCCCACTACGTTTTACTTTGTTATAAGTACCCCTTTCTGCTCTTTCAATTGTTCCCAAAGTGACCATTCCAGGCAATAGGATTCAGTGGGAGAAGGAGTGAGAACATCTTTGAGATTTAATACAGTCATTATAGAGTTCCCCAACAGGGGGCCTCCACCCCTTCCCATACCCTTCTCAGGGGCTTCCGCCCCCCCCCCCCGCCCCCTCCTCGGGGGCTTCCGCCTCCTCCCACACCCTTCTCCTTCCCCCATCTCACCTTTTCTCTCTGGACTAGCTTCTTGTAGACAGTGTCCGGGAAGGACCTCAGGGGATAGAACTTGCCAGTGCCCTCAGCACACATGAAGACGCCGTTCTCGTACACGACTCGCCCACGGCTGATGGTGACCAGCGGGACGCCATGGCAGCGCATGTTCTCGTACAGGTTGAAGTCTCCTCCCTGCACCTGGGTGCTGGATGAAATGGTCCTGTGGGAGAAGCAGTGGTGGGAGAGAAAGCTCTGAGAAGAGGTAAAGATGTCTCAGCTTAGTGGAATCGGGGGATGCTCAGTGGGAAGGGGAGATGCTCAGTGGGAAGGGGAGATGCTCAGTGGGAAGGGGAGATGCTCAGTTGGAAAGAATGATGCTCAGTAGGAAGGGGGGATGTTCAGTAGGAAGGGGGGATGCTCAGTAGGAAGGGGGATGCTCAGTGGGAAGGGGAGATGCTCAGTGGGAAGGAATGATCCCCCAAAGCTGGTTGTTGCAGGTTGAATTATATTACCCCCCAAAATTATATACTTAAGTCCTCACCTCCAGTCTCTGAATGTGCCTACATTTAGAGATAGGGCTTTTAAAGAGCTAATTAAAGTAAAATGAGGTCATATGGGTGGACCCTAATCCAATCTGACTGATATCTTTATAAGAAGAGGAAATTCAGACACCAGACATGGACACTCATAAAGGAAAGACCATATGAAGACAGAGGGGAAAGACAGCCATTTACAACCCAAGGGGAAAGGCCTCAGATGAAACCAACCCTCCTGAACCCTGCAGACACCTTGATCTTGGACTTCTAGGCTCTAGAACTGAGAAAATAAATTTCTGGTGTGTAAGCTCCCCCAGTCTGAGGTAGGGTTGGGGCAGCCCCAGGAAATTAATCAACTGGGCTAAACTCTAGCATTGTTTGTGTGTGTGTGTGTGTGTGTGTGTGTGTGTGTGTGTGTGTGTTTAGATTTATTTATTTATTTTTGAGAGAGAAAGAGAGGACGAGCAGAGGGGCAGAGGGAGAGGGAGAGAGAATCTCAAGCAGACTCTGTGCTGAGCATGGAGCCCGATGCGGGGCTCAAACTCACGACCCTGAGATCATGACCTGAGCCGAAACCAAGAGTCCAACGTTTAACCAACTGCGCCAGCCAGGTGCCCCTAAACTCTAGGGGTTTTTCTGCCAATAGCAATCAATGACAGCCACACCTTGACAGCAGCAGGGACCAGCCCCAGGCATCAGGATGCAGAACACAGCTTCTCGAATGCTCTTATGGAGAAGACAGCGTGGGTACCCTGGCATCAGGGTGGGTGGTGGTACATAGTGTTGGCTTTCTTTTCAATTCAACTTTGTATTTTCAAAATTCTATTCAATGTTTGCCTATCTTGTCACTTCTAGTTTGTGTACCTGGAAAAGTGCCTGGAAAGAGTGGCACTTAAAAATCTGTTGAGTGATTGAATGAAATTTAATATGAAAAAACGGTTTCCATCTCCCCTGCCCGAATCTCTGAGTAAAAAGCATGCTCTGTATCCTGTGGCATGGTGACTACTGAGACACTCCATATATTCACTCAGCTTGTGGTCATTAATGTTGTGGCTGTTGAGCACTGTGCACTCAGGAGTACCCAACACCCTCCAGGAGGGAAGCAGGGGGCGGGTGGGAGAGCCTGGAGTGTCAGGGTATCCGTCTGGTTCAACTGCTTCGTAGCTCTGTGATGTGGGGAGTCCTCTACTCTCTGGTCTTAGCTTCTTCAAAAGGAAAGGTCATATGGGTGGACCCTAATCCAATCTGACTGATGTCTTTATAAGAAGAGGAAATTCAGACACCAGACATGGACACTCATAAAGGAAAGACCATATGAAGACAGAGGGGAAAGACAGCCATTTACAACCCAAGGGGAAAGGCCTCAGATGAAACCAACCCTCTATGAATGAAATGAAAACTCTAGCATGAGTGTTTCTTGGGGCTTCATGGAAATCAAATGAGCTCACTGATGTGAAGCCGCTTTGAAATACTGTAAAGAGCTGTGCACATGGAGATGCACTGTAGCAGGTTCGGGGTTGGTTAAGCATCTGACTCTTGATTTCGGCTGAGGCATGCTCTCAGGGTTGTGAGATCGAGCCCTGCATCGGGCTCTGCACTACATGTGGAGCCTGCTTAAGATTCTCTTTCTCCTTCTCCCTCTGCCCTTCCCCACTTGCTCTCGCTCTCTCTCTAAAAAAAAAAGACTGTCTTGTTCATTGCAGTATTCCTAGTGCCCAGACCATGGCAGGTCCTCAGGGTCAGACTTCGCTATGCTAAACGCAGGGCAAAGACAATAAGCTTGTGGAGTTTTGTCATATAAGTTCCTTAAAACCCCATGTCCCTCTCATCCTGGAAGCTAGCAGCAGGCTTTACTTGGTGGCTTCTGGATCCCACACTACCACGTCGGCATCGGCTCCAGGGATGATGCGGCCCTTGCGGGGATACAGGTTGAGAATCTTTGCTGCATTGGAGCTGGTAACGGCCACAAAACGGTTCTCGTCCATCTTTCCTCCAACCTGAAACATTGCAGGAGTGTCAAGTCAACCAAACCCTGCGTGTGCCTCAAACCCCTGGTCACCCTTGCCTCGGGCCTGTGGCCTTTTAGTTGGTCGGGTCAATGGTGCCTAGAAGGACAATGACGTGGGCACCATGTCTATCAAGCCAACCTGGTTGGCTTGGTCCTCAGCCCTTGCTCACTCCTTACTCCTTCATCCAGCAACAATGGTGAGTGGGCCCTTTGCAAAAGGCTGTCTACCCAGTGGAAATCTACCTCCTGTTTGTACAATCAGCTCTACTCATATGCTCACTACGGATGGGTCGGTAGCCTCCTTTCATCCACAAAGGGACATATATTCTGTTCTCTTCAAAAACATCTTCCTGCCTCACCCACCAGTGAGAGAACCATGGACTCCCTTCAAGGGGGATTCCTCAGCCACTCCTGTGCCCCCCTGAGCTGGTGGCTTAGTTTTGAGGACTTCAGATCTCCTTAGGCTCATACTTTGACCAAAAATACTTATTCCTCATGGGGAGAACAGGTGGTATTCAAATGAAGTCCTAGGTCCCTATCTTTTTTGAAAAGCAATTAGACAAAATATATAAAGAGCCTTAAAAACGTCCATATCCTTTAGCCCAGAAATCTGCTTCTAGAAATCTACCCTAAGGAAATAATTAGAAATGCTGACAATACATACACTCATGAACAAAGAAATTCTCTGCAGCATTATTTGTAAGTGCAAAATTTTGAAACAGCTCAAAGTTCCAAACATCAGGGAAGGATGAACAAATGTGGTACTTCCCTTGGAGGAAATGTTATTTAGCTAATCAAAAAGATGTTTTAAAATAATTTTTACTGATATAGGCAAACACTCAAGATAGACTGTTATATGAAAAAAAACGATGAACCCAGTTATTAAAATAACATGCAGCACATACATAGAACTAGAAGTAAATATATCAAAATATTAATCATTTAATTTCTCAGAATGGAATTATGGGCATTTTTTCCCCTAATACTTTTCTGTATTTTCCAAATTTCTATAATAGGCCATACTACCTTTTTGTTTGCGGGAGTGTGGGGGTGGGGGTGTTGGGGCGGGGAAGACCTTTGTGGTTTTGTTTTTGAGTGAAACAAGGAGCCATTGACGCAGCCCTCCAAAGAGTGAAAACTCTTGTTAGGACTTGAGCAGGGAGGGGTCCCTGGAACATACCACTCCTCTCTCCCAGATGACGCTCATGCGGTCCTGCACACCACTCACTCCATGCGGGATCTTGGTGAAGTCCTCCTTGCCCATAGCTTTCTGCTTCGTAGTGAAAGGCCGGTGATCTGATGCCACAATGTTCAGAGTATCACTGGATAGAGAGAAGGATGTGACCGGTAAGGGAGGGAGGCCAGGGTCCCAGAGGGTGGGGACAGATGCAGGGGAAAAGCCTTCCCTTGGGACCCAGGCAAAGCTGACCTCTGAAGTATGATCTCTAACAAGTTACATTTTTTTTTTTAAGATTTTGTTTATTTGACAGAGAGAGAGAGACAGCGAGAGAGGGAACACAAGCAGGGGGAGAGGGAGAGGGAGAAGCAGGCTTCCCGAGGAGCAGGGAGCCCGATGTGGGGCTCGATCCCAGGACCCCGGGATCATGACCTGAGCCGAAGGCAGACACCCAACGACTGAGCCACCCAGGCACCCCTCTAACAAGTTACTTAACAAGTTACTCTAACAAGTTACTCAGTTGACTCATCCGCAGAATGGGAATACGGGCTGAGTGTGAAACCGACTGTCAATGTCACAGGAGACACTGATAAGAGCCTTTGGGACGTCAACTTTTTTTTTTTTTAATGTATAATGATGCTATTTATTTATTTATTTTTTAAGATTTTATTTATTTGTTTGAGAGAGAGAGAATGAGAGACAGAGAGCACGAGAGGGAAGAGGGTCAGAGGGAGAAGCAGACTCCCCGCTGAGCAGGGAGCCCGATGCGGGACTCGATCCCGGGACTCCAGGATCATGACCTGAGCTGAAGGCAGTCGCTTAACCAACTGAGCCACCCAGGCGCCCTGGGACGTCAACTTTTAAAAGTGAAGACCGCGGGCAGAGAAAGACTGAACTTAGCATTTTGCTCGTGTGAGGTGGTTTCACTGCCACAGGCCCAGATGCCAACTTCCTCTCATCTCCTTCCTCAACCCCTACCAGTTCCTGCTGGCGACAAGCATGTGCTGGGCAAAACACTTACAGGTTCAGTGTTAAGCTTTGCTAAATAACTTGCAGCTGTAGCCTTTCTTGGATGTGGGGGCTCTAATGACAGAAGGGGAAAGGAGGTACAAGACAGAAGAGAAGTCTGCCTTCATAAACCAGCCATGATGCGCAGGTCAACCAGTTCATCACCCCTGCCCTCCATGACCGTCAGACGGTTACTGAGGCTGGCCTCCATGCAAGGCTGCGGGTGGCTATGGCGCGGTGGGGCTCTCCGGGGGTTCTGGGCTCACTAGAAACTCAGGGCCGACTCAGGACGGTGAGACCGTGCACGAGGCGGCCGACTCTGCCAAATGAGGGCGGCAGAGAGCCGGGCCATGTTCAGAGATCTCTGTAGGCTGAGGACTCAGAGGTGGTGAGGAGCAGAGGAGGAAGGAAGCCCACGCTGCCCAGGCTGGGGCAACCTCAGGAAGAAACACTGTTGGAGGGCAGGCAGGGTGCAGGCTGGAGCATGGGCGTCACGTGGGAGAGGGGGACAACTGCTGGGACCACACAGCAGGAGCCCTGAGAATCTGATTTGTAGGAGCTGAAAAAGCCTGGGGAGTGCCTGTGGGCCATGATGGCTGCTCGAGTCAGAAGGGGAATCTGAGAGAAGGCATTCACTGGCTTGGTGACCATATTTGTAAGGCCCTCAGATGATTCGGGGTCAGGCTGCATGTTGGGCTGTCTCTCCCGGGGGCCTGGCAGGGCTCATCAGTCACAACTGTTGCCAAATGTTGGCCAGATCCACAGTGAGATGACTGAGTTCTTCCTGAGGCATGGGCTGGTGTCTTCCTTAGCCAAAGCTGCTGCTCTGAGAGACTGCGGGAGGGACTCTCCACACAGCAGACAGTTTGTTCTAGGGTGTCTCAGGGCTGCCCACGTTCCCTGGGCCTGCAGAACCCAACAAAGTTTCACCTTCTTCTCAGGGGTCTTCCAGACGCTCAGGCAGGGATCAGAGGAGAAGAGGTGCTTGTTAGAGTCACCAGCGGAGGGTTAGGGACCTCAACTCCCATTCTTCAACCAAGTCTTACTGAGCACCCACCTTCAAAAGAGATTCCCACACAAGTAGGTGCCCTTGGGGCAGGTGTGAATAATGTGGTCACATTCCAGGTTTTTTTTTTTTTAAGATTTATTATTTATTTATTTGAGAGGGAGCGAGAGCATGAGCAGGGGTTGTGGGAGGAGCGGCAGAAGGAGAGGGAGGATGACGCAGGGCTGCATCCCAGGACCCTGGGATCATGAGCTGAGCCGAAGGCAGATGCTTAACTGACTGAGCCCCCCAGGTACCCCCTCCAGAGGGGCTTTTGAGGTCACCTAGTGCTGCCCTGAATCTAGGAGATATGACACACCCAACCATACTCTAAAGTTTCAGGGGCACCTGGGTGGCTCAGTCGATGGGCGTCTGCCTTTGGCTCGGGTCGTGATCCCAGGGTCCTGGGATCAAGCCCCGCCTCGGGCTCCTTGTTCAGCAGGGTGTCTGCTTCTCCCTCTCCCACTCCCTCTGCTTATGTTCCCTCTTTCACTGTGTCTCTCTCTCTGTCAAATAAATAAAATCTTAAAAAAAAAACCAAACTTTCAAACATGACTGGCTTTGTGAGGTCCTTTGAAATTTTATATATTCAAATGAAAAAACTTCTGGCCCTTTTAAAAAATGAGATTTTACACAGAGAATGAACTGATGGTTGCCAGAAGGGAGGGGGGTGGCGGGATGGGCACAATGCGTGAAGGGTAGGGGCGGTACAGGCTTCCAGTTCTGGAATGAGTAAGTCACCAGGAAGGAAGGCACAGCACGGGGCATCTAGTCAGTGGTACTGCAATGGTGGTGCATGGTGACAGATCATAGCTACACTTGTGAGCCCAGCGTAACCCCCAGAGCTGTCGGATCACTGTTGTACTCCTGAAACTAATGTCGCATCCTGTTTCAACTGTACTTCAATAAAAAAAGAAAAAAAAAAAAGGAAAAAGAAATTAGATTTTAAATAAAAGATAAATCCTCCCATCCATAGATTATGGTTTTTACACTGACATATAAAAAATCATATCCTAAAGTAGATCATGATGAAGCAGCACAGATTCTCTTATAGGATTATGATAAATGGTGTCTGGGTTTTCAATCAAGTATTCTGTATAATATCATTTATCACCAACAGTGCGCCCTAAAGACAAAAAGAAAGTAACCATAAATTCCTGTGAATCATGAGAATGTTAAAACAATGCTCCAAATTCTATAAAATTGCAGTTTTTAATAATATGCACTGATTTTAAAAAGGAATTGAAACTATTCTCATAATGGTTCACATGAAATTACAATTTGACTTGAGCGAATTTATTTACATAATTTAGATTAAAAATAGGCTAGACATAAAAACTTAAATTATTCAATTAATAGTACTCTTTATCCCCCAGCCTAGTTGAATTTGGGTGGGTGGGGGCACTTACCACCTTTCTGTTCTTTCAGTTAAATTGCCTGTGGCAAGCAGGTATTTCAAAAGATTTTTTGACCTTGGAACTGAACCCAAAGTATTATAGTGGGCTCTTGATACATGTTTGTTTTTGTTGTGTTGATAATGATGAAAAGGAGGCTGGTTTTTCCCAAGGAAAAGCTTTTTTTTTTTTTTTTTTTTTAAAGTAGGCTCTACAGGGCTTGAACTCACGACTTTGAGATCAAGAGTCTGACGCTTAACTGACTGAACCACCCAGGCGCCCCTGAAAAGCATCTTTAAAAGTAAGAGCTGATCTGGCATTTCTGCTCTCAGCCACCTTCAGTCGGGGCTGGCCACTTCCCTCAGTCATCCCCACCATCACCCTAGAAGAGAAGAGGCCTATCACCACCCCCAGGTGTATAAAAGCAGAGGGTAGGCAGGGAGACTGAGGTGTTGCAGAATGGAGAGTCCCGTTGTCTTTCCTTCCTCCTTCTTTTCATGGTTTGAGTGGGCTTCCCTACTCTCTCTCCTAGCAGTCAGGGAGGGCACATTTCAACAGGTTCACCCACAGAGAGCGGAGGTGATCGCAGTGGGCCTTTGCCTGGGAGGTGGGTTTGTGGACCTGCCCTGAGCCCCTGGGTGAGGAGAGCCAGTGGGAACAGTCTGCCCTCCCGCTGTGGAGAGTGGCAAAGCCGGGAGAGCTCTCGCTGGGCCCCAGACCCTGTAGAAGGTGGCCAGGCTTGAGCTGCCTTCCAGGGTCCTTGTTTGCAGGGACACCGCTAGCTCTGGAAGCTAGGAAGATGCAGGAGGAAGAGGTCAAGCTGGACCCCATCTCCTGGAGCAGGGGATTGTGTGAGGGAGGCACAAGAGAGCCCACGCTGGCCATGTACCGTGCCCAGCGAGGGCCCCAAAGGCCAGCCCCTTTCTGCCTGAGAAGCAGGAGTACAGGCTGGTGCTTGGGCATGGAGAAGAATCCCCCAGCCCCGAACTGGGCGTGGGGAAGGGAGGAGATGGACATTTAAACTAGACTGAACGTTAGTAACCAAAAGGGAGAGAAAGCAATGGATTCTACCCAAAATGTTACTATAGGAAAGAAAGAAGCTGCAAACAAAAGCTTTTCATGTTTGTTTCCCTCTGAATTCAACCTGTTGGTTAAACTTTTGCCTTTAGATTCGGATCACATGGGGAAAAGTAGTGTTAGAAAAAAAGAAGCTGGAGAAAAGGAGATCTGGAAGGGGAGGATGACGGGAAAGAGGGAGAGAGGACAGAAGACAGAGGGAAGAGAGGAAAGAAAGGAGGGAGACACGTGGGGAGACACTGCTGCAAAACAACGAGAGGAGGGAGAGGGGAAGAACAAAGAGACAGAAAGGCCCACATACATTCTAGAACCGCCAGAGGCCACATCCCACAGCCCTGCAGTGGTCTTCAGCATAAAAAGCAATGTCCCTTGAAATTCTGAATCACCACTGTTCACGCTTTTCTATAGGCTGCTCTTGCCTCTTACACTTCGGAAGCTCTCACTCCAAATCGAGTGGTCAGCGAAGCCCCATAGGGTGGCAGTTATCTGACGGGCCCCGGAGAGGGTCACCAGGGCCAAGTCATCCCACGGGCACAACGAAAGTAACTCTAGGTCAGATTTGGGGCCGCGAGGACATCACGGTGAAGATGCGTAAATTCCCGGGAAGGCGCCTATTACGAGTTAGTGCTGTGCTCTGGGGCCACAGTGTTCGGCGGAAGCGCCTTACTTGGCCAGCAGGCTCATGAGGTAGGTTGAGGTGTTGGTGTCCAGTCTCAGCGGAGGCACCGTGACGTAGGCGGCCGCGTGGGACCAGTCCTGGTGGTAGTAGTGTAAGCCGGTCAGCGTGGCATGCGCCGTGGTGGTCTCGGCCAGCACAACCTTCCCTGCAAGGAGAGAGGTCAGAGCATGAGTAGGAAGCCAACTGAACTGAGAGACCATTGGTCTGAATGGTCCTCGCTGAAGGAGCTGAAGTCAGAGAGGAAGGGACTTGCCCGAGCTCACGAGGGTGTCTGAGAGCACAGCTGGGTTCAAGGCCAGAGCGCTGCATCTCGCCAGGCTGGCTCCAGGCAAGAACAGAAGGGCAGGGGCGCCGAGGAGGGGCAGTGCCGCACTTGGAGGAGCGCGGCTTGGCTGGAGCTCAGGGGCCGCGGGGCGCTGCTGGGAGGAAGGAGGGGCAACAGGGCAGGTGAGACAGGCCAGGGGCTCCCAGGAGGGGAGTGGCGGGACGGGGCAGGAGGGGGCAGGATCTCGCAGGCCGTCCTGCCAGAAGGCTGGGAGCCCTTGCTCTGATCTATAGCCCCAGGTCTGTGACCATGCCTTGGTTTCTCCTGGTAGCAGGACCTCGCTGGCACCCTGAGCCGGCCAAGACCACAAGCACAGATAAAAACCTCCAGGTGCTGCCGGGTGCTCAGCAATAGCAGAAACACAGGTGCCCCGGGGCTTGTATGCGGGGTGCCGGGGGTCGGGGGTGGGGGGGGGCTGTGAGGGAAGTTGGGCTCAGATGCTGTTATTCCTCCAGGGACTTCCCAAGCATCCCCTGAAACGTCCATTGGAACTGGTCCAGGATTTTATGTCGGTTACCGAGGCAACCGCTAGTAAAACCCAAGAAGCCAAAAAAGATAGCAATTAAGGAGTTGCCTGAAAACTTGGAAAATTTGACCAGACCCAGGGGAGGTGACAGACACTTCCGTAAAGCTGTTAGGCAGACAGATGTGCAGAGGAAAACAGTGGTTCTAACGCACTGGACCCAGGCTAGAGCGGAGTGCTTCCGAGGGTGACAGGAGACAGCAGGGCGTACACTGGGCCCCTGGGCTGGCGGGCCCCGTGGGGCTGCAATCCCACCACACATGTGCATGTCCATTCCAGCCCCGGGACTCACCTTGCATCTTAGCAGCTGCGATAACCTCACCGGCCGAGATGCTGGACACGTTGACCAGGTAGATCGGGCAGTGAGTCTAAATAAGGAAACCCAGCGGGAAGGAGAGCGCATCAATGCCATGAACCTGCCAAGCAAAAGCGCAGCCGCAGCCAAACCAGTGCTGGCCGCAGCACCTTCCCCTGCATCTCTCAGCCCCACTCTCAGGGTGAGGGTCTTCCACCGGGAATGCGGGGCTGGCGGCCAGAGCACGGACTGTGTGAAGCAGGGAGGAGGCAGGCAGCACCCAGCCCCAGAGTCAAGTGGGAATGTCAGGGCAAGCGGTCAGCCGCAATCAAGATGATTTATAACTTAAAACAAGGGACTGTTTTCTGTTCACGGGTGTGAGGACCTAGAGACAGTCGTGGATTACACTCCGCATCTAAAATGACAAAGCCTGCTATATGAGGGCTGCTTTATCAGTAGACAGAATGCACCCTGGACAAGAAACAAAATACAGGAAGTTCAGGGTTCAGGGTCCATGTCAGACGGGACTGGTCTTACAAATGGACACCTGGATTGTAGCATTGATGAGCTTCTCCTTTGCTGAGCTGGACGACAAAGATCCATGTCTTTGCTTCTCTGGGCATATGTTTGAACTAAAAAATAGGAAGCTGGACTTGTGTTGTTCAGATCTGTCCTTACTCTGGGGTTTCCATCAGGGAGTAATTGATATTGTAATTCTCATTATGCCAGTAAAACAATAGCCCTGTCCATTGTAAATTGCTAACGGGAAACTTTTCCCAAATGTTATTCCGATGCCTACTCTGCTTATCAAATGAGAGGACAGAGAGCTTAGGAACTGGCCCGACAGGTCATGTGCTTGGCACAACTTTACTGTCTGATTCTGAGATCTGCTGGACCTCCAACCTCTGTGTTTTCCCTGGTGTTCCTAACACCACCCCTCAGGCTTACACCCTTGGAGGGAGTCCGTGTCTTTCCAGAGGAGAGGTTCTGGAGCATTAGTGCCCACTAGAATCAGGGGTGGGCTATTGAAAACAGATGGCTGGGCATCATGCCCCGTTTCTGATTCAATAGGTCTGCATGGGCCCGAGAATCTGCATTTCTAAACTCCCAACAAATGCTGATGCTGCTGGTCCAGGCACCACGCTTAGAAAACCGGTGTTCTAGATGCTACGGTTCAGATTCTCTGAGCAAATTGAACTCTTTATTGATCATTTAGAAGGAGAAATAACCTTGGTCTAGGGCTCTGCTGTTTATAAACTGCCTTTCCTGCTCTGCCCCCTTTGAGCCTCACAACCATCCTGTGAGAAGTGATATTACCATTCCAATTTTAGATAACAAAATAGTACAGCAGAGTGGTTGAGTGACTTGCATACACCTGAGAGCTTGTATTTGGTAAAGGCCTCACATCCCTTGCTCGGTTCCCATCACCACACTGCACCTGCACCCCCAGACCCTGAGCGATACCAAGGAAAACTTCTAAGTGGTCCAGAGGTGGAGGTTTAAGTGAATATCTACCGAATTCCTCTACAGGAAGCAGAGTTCAGTTGCAGGGAGGTTCTGTGGCCCCCGAACCCACCTGCCTCCCATGGGAGCCATTTCCACTTGAGCAGTGAAGCCAGACTCAGCAAACTCAAGGGGGTGGAATAGAGAACTGGCAGCAAGGACCTAGGCACCAGGTCTGTGGGAGTAACAACATTCACCCAGCCAACGGTTCTTGGGTCCTGCGAGTCAGGCATGGTGTTGGCAGCCAGGGCAGAATGGGACTCCACCGTGTAGACTGAAGGGTCTGGCTTCTGATCCCAGAGTCAAGAATAGGTTGAGGGCAAGCCGGGGTCCACTTACCCTGTTTGCAATGGTGATAACTCGGTGAGTGGCTTCAGCTTCCAACTGTTAGAAAAAAAGTACCGGAAGAAAACAAGCTTCACCATCTCTCCCAAGCAAGCCCACATCTGCTCAAGAGCCCACTTTGTAGAAAGTTCTGGAATATCCAACACAGAGCTGAAAGGGTCCACTGTACCCATAGGGGCTGCATCCCAAGAGCACCAAGCTCCAACCACTCTGCTCCCCCTGAGGCAATCGGAGAACTTAGCACCAGGCATATCCTCGCTGGATGCTCCTCAGGCCTTAAGTAAAAGGCAACAAAACAAAAGCAAACGGAAACCTAGATTCCCATCTCTCCGTGTTTTCTGGTGTATTCTCTCCACAGCCACCTCAGCATGGTAGCAAAGGAACGGTGCCCACGAATACCAAACTGGACATTAACCCAGACCAGGGTTTCCGAACCTTGGCGCTGCGGACGCTCTGAGTCAGGTAATTCTTCATGGTGGGAGCTGTCTGGGCACCGTGGGATCCAGAAGCAGCATCCCTCACCTCTACCCACTAGAGGCCAGCGGTGCCACCCCCAGGTGGGACAACCGAAAACATCGCTAGGCGTTGCCCAAGGTCCTCCGGAGAGCAAAGTCTCTCCTGGCGTGGAGCCTTTAACCACTAGGCCATGACGGTGATGACTCATGCTATTAATATCCTACAGTCAAAGCCTTGCTCTTGCCCTCCCATAACTGAGCAAAGCCCAGTCCTGTGCTCACCCGCCCACTCCCGTTCTCACAGGCACACCCAGGGCCTTGTCGATCTGATGGCAGTGCCCTCACATCCTGTCTCTGGCTCCTCGTTCCTCAGGGACATGCAGCCACCACTCTGCACTGAAGGCTTTGAAGAAATGGAAAATAGCTTTCTCCTCACGAATGGTGGAGGATGTCTGAACAGGGTCACAGGACCAGAAGTCCAGTGTGGTCCCTCCGGAGAATTCTCCAGCAGGGAGGGGGACTACTGGGGACGTGTGTGGACGCCCTGCAGCACTGAGCAAGGATGAAAGCACAGGTTAGAAGGACGGCTCTTCATTACCATCACCGTGGCTCACAGGGTAGTGAGGGGCAGAGCATGGACACGGGTGTGCCTCTGGTTCCCGGCAGGAAGGGTCCAAAGTTTTCCTCAGATGCTCCAAGGGATGTCATTCAGAAAACGCTGAATCACTGCCTTATAGTCTAGAATTTCTTCTAACGCCTGAAAGGCCCTTTCACTCTGTCTCCCCCCCCAACCCCCCGCCCCCCATTCAATTTTGGGGAAAGCAGTTCCCTCTGTGCTCACGTCGTCTCCCTCAGATCCCTGAAATCAGAATCAAATTGGGTGGGTCTGGTTTCCCCCAAATAGTCTTTCCCAAGGAAGCTCAAGGCCATGTCAACCTCAGCAGGGAGGAGGGTGTTCTCTGAAAAGCTTCAGATGAGAATTTCACCCATGGAGAAAGCGATAATACACAACTTATATTTACTGATGTCTCTTCTATCCTAAAGAGTCTATGAATCCATAGGAAAGAGGCTGACAAGAGGCACAGAAAGTTTTCCTCACCTCCTCTGGGCGGCTGATCTCGATTCCTTCTGGGCCTGTGATACCCAAATCTAGCGCCTCCTTGGCACCCTGAATAAAAGACAGAAAACTGAGAGAACCATATAGATACAAGAAAATCAGAAACCCCAGGGACACTAAAATATGCCGGACGTAGCCCATTCCAATAGGCTTCCTACTTTTCTTACTTCTGTAGTATTCATCTTCCAAAGAGGGCAGAATCAGTAAGGGCTCCCTTGCAGTAAGTCTCTCTTGAGTTTCACTTCATAAGGATTGAACATATTTTTTCCTCTTAAAATTACAGTTCTGTAATTAGCCAACAGGCTTGGGACATCCAAGATAATCGGTCTGAAACTCAGAATTGCCCCCACTGAAAGTCTAGTCAAATCTCTAGCTTCCAGCAACACCTAGATTAACCCAAGTATCCTATTTAATTTCCAGGAGTAAAAAGGGGCTCATCTACCAGTGAGGAGATCGCTAATAATATCTCAGCTCTTTTGGGGGGGCAGGGGGGTAACAGGAAAGCAGAGAGCTGACTCTGATTTATTCTGATGTCAAATCTCCTTAAAAATATTTCTTAGAGGTGCTCCAAATTCTTTTGCCATAATGGAATTTAAATATCCTATCATTAGAACTAAGACATCATTATCTAAGACTCAGACACCATTCTGGACTGTAAAGAGATTTTTGTTTCATAGACAGTAGAAAAGTTTGGATTTTCTGACTAAGATTTGTCACCTGGGGTGTCAACATCTCACACTTTCTTTCATAACTTATTTTCTCTGAACGAAATTGTGGGATGGGTGATGGGGGTGGTCAGGAGTCCCCCTGAGAACTGTTTGTATTGGCGCCCCAGCCTCCCCCCTTCCCAATATTCTCTATTGCCTTGCCTCGGCCACGAGCTCCCCATTCTCAGCATGGACTCGGGGGATCGCTCCAATGTCCTTGCAAGCGTGCAACACTTGGTAAAGCTCACTGTCCCGGAGCATGCACAAGTCTTTGTAGGTCATGAACATCTGGAACGAGTTGACACCCTTCTCCCTTACCAGTGTCTCCATTTCCGCTTTCACCTGGAGAGCAAAATGCAAAGGCAATGCCTCGTGAGTACAGACGTTCAAGAGGCGGGCTGGCGGATGCTGGCTCAGGATGGTGGGGATGTGGGCCAGTCGGCAGAGTGACTGTATGACCCCCCGCCATCTCGCAGGATCTCATTTTCCTCCCACAGGTAGCTGTATGGTTACATGAGCAAACGATGCAGAACTACTTGGTAAGTCGTCAAGCGTCAAGCGTGGCACAAATATAGCCTATATTGTTACTGTCCAGGCACGTTTCTGCTATCCCAGAGGCTTGTCCTGTGTTTCTGACTCCAAGTCAGCCTTCTTGGTGAATGCACTAACTAACGGCTTTTACTCCCACGGCTTGTGCCCCCTGCCCCCATAATGGAAGTGGCGTTACAAAGAAGGCACAATAATGCTAAAAATCCAGAGACTGGGGGCGCCTGGCTGGCTCAGTCAGTGGAGCATGCAACTCTTGATCTTGGGGTTGTGGGTTTGAGCCCCAGGTTGGGCATGAAGATTACCTAAAAATAAAATCTAAAAAAAAAAAAAAAAAAAAAAAATCCTGAGACCCTGGGAAAAATCGAATTTAGGAATATGAATAAAGCTATGTGAATAAGAAGATTCATCCCAACATTATTAGGATGTTAAATTGGAAACTGGGATGAGAAAAGGGAAGCAACATTGGTCTGACAATAGGAAAATAGCTTGAAGTTTATCTCCATGAAGACCATGCAGCCAAATAAAAAATGCTCGGGCTTAAGCGAAAGAGTTACTATGTAAAAAGCACCTGTGAAAAAAAGACTGGAAGGAAATAAGCTAAAACAATAGTCGTTGTGTTGGGGGGTGACCAGATGATGGGCTTCTTTCCTATTTTTAAAATCTATAGTTAGAAAAAATTTTTTTGATAATAACAAAAAAGAATTTGAAATTCTAGAGGCATGGAAGTCCCCACAACCTCCGGGGACCTAGGGATGGCTGGCCGGGCCTCAGTGTGACTGAGAATCGGAATGGACACTCTATTCCAGGCCAACTCGAGGGGGAGGGAATAGAGAAGCTTGGGGTAGTGTTGTCCACCCAGGAGGGTGTCCAAATAAACAAAACCCCACTTGTGGTAGGGGCTGGCTGACATTCAGGGTGGTCTGCGCCTTTTCCCTATACCAGGAGGGAGGTCTTCATGGTGTGAGGCTTGGGGGCCTCTGAGGCCTTTCCTAAGGACCAGGTCGGAAATAACGGAGGAGACTGGGTGAGCCCCACACTCACAGCTAAAACCCAAGGGCAGAAGTACACGAGGCTTTTAATTACCATCTGAGAAGGCAGTCAGGCCCTTTAGGACAGGCTCCACAGCTGAAGGATTTTGTAAAATGTCTTAATGCTTGTTGTTTTGTTTTGTTTTTTTAAAGTAGACTCCATGACCAATGTGGAGTTTGAACTCACGGCCTTGAGATCAAGAGCCGCATGCTCTACCGACGGAGCCAGCCTGGCGCCCCAATGCTTGTTTCTTTTTATGATTCTAGGGCACCCGCACAAGTACCGGCACATGGTGATTAATACAGAATTGAGGAAAGAACGAACACCCAGCCTGCTTCCCTGGGGTAATAAGCAGTAAAACTCCAGAAATGAGGCAAAATCTAAACGCCTATCTGTTTTTAGGAAGAGCAAGGAGGTGGGAATCCGGGGCGTGGCCCTGGGGCCTGGGGCAGTGGGAGGACAGGAAAGCCAGCCGTGAAGGCCACAGAGGTTGAAGTGAGAAATGGCTCCGTGGGAGGCAGCCTCAGCCATGTGCCAGGAGCAGCCTCCGGGCTCTCAGAGTGGGGGCTGGGCCCCCAGAGGGAAGAAGGGGCCCTGTCTATTTGTTTCAGGCAGCACTGAGCCAGGAGAGCACCCTCTGTTCTGTTCTGAGCCCTTAGGGCCATGCTGTCCCTTCCAGCACGAAAACGACGCGACCCTTGGAGCCTGACTCTTGCCCACTACTCAGCAGCAGCCCCCTTAGGTGTCGCTGCCATCGAGAGATGCTGCTGTGGGCTGAGCAAGGATTCAGAGCTCCCTACACCTCTCTCTTAGGCCTTCTGTGTCTGATGGAAAACTGGCCCTTTAAATTAAGAACAAGTCTTCTCACCCCCTTGTGGAATCTGTGTTTTTTTTTCTTTTGGCATTTTGGGGGGGCTAGGATAGTGGGGGGTCCCCACACCTATGGGAGAGCACCCCACCCTAGCCGACTCCGACCAGACTGCCCCTCTGCCTCAGAGAGCATTCATTCTTCTTTTGGGATTCCAGCCAGCACTGTTACCTTGGGTGCCCACCAGGTGATCCCCACGTGCAGGGCGTAGTCACAGCAGACCTTGGGGTCGGCCAGACCCCGGCACTTCTCGTAGGCGTCCACCAGGGAGGTCTCCTTATCGGGCAGGACGTGGCCGATGACCATGGTGGTTCCTCCAACTAGCGCCGCCTGCAGGGGACAGGAAGAGCAGTCTTGTCACATCCCTTCCCACACGGGAGTCACCGATGCAGGGAGACACGGGGTCCAACTACAGACCCTATCAAGCAAGAGTCCCCAGTGCAGCAACGCTTGGGAAACTGTAAGGAGCTGGACATGCAGGACCCAGTGTGTAACCTTCACCCCCACTGTGGATCCAGCACACAAACCTGCTTCTTCCTCGTCCCGGGGTGTGGCTCGGTGCTTTGGAAAAACCACTTTGTGTGTTACCAGAGCCTGAGGCCAGCCTCTCCTTCCCAAAGAGCAGACTGCCCCCACCCCCAACGATTCTGGCCAACTGGACTATATAGATGACACAACCAATGCTTAATGTAATGTGTCTATTTATAATATTTATTTAGTCACTCAGACGTATTTAAATCCTAACGAAGCAAATGTTAATTTGGATATATCATTTTGTTTTATTCTCTCCTATTTCATGAAACAATTTTATTATTTATTTAAAATATTTTTTATTTATTTGATAGAGAGCACAAGCTTCGGGGAGGGGCAGAGGGAGAAGCAGGCTCCCCACCGAGCAGGGAGCCCGATGCGGTGCTCGATTCCAGGACTCCCAGGACTCTGGGATCATGACCTGAGCTGAAGGCAGAAGACGCTTAACTGACTGAGCCACCCAGGCGCCCCTTCATGAAACAATTTTATTCAAAGTTTTCACATGCACCTTCCACATGGGGGTTTTTGTCAATTTTTCCAAGCACATTTAGTTCATTTCCATTTATCTTGTTTGAGATAGAGCACTTTTTAGGTCCCTGTATGATTTATCAATGAAAAATTATCCTATTCAAATCTAGACAAGATACCAACTTGAAGAGAAATCTTTAAAAAGCCTCACTTGTAATTAAAAAAAAAAAGCAGCATACCTCCAGGAATAATTACCAAATCTGTATTAAAGATCCACCTCCCCCACACATACTTTTTTTAAAACCAGTTTGTTTGGGTGACCTGCACAAGCTTCCAGAACTAGCATTGACCAAAGGCTGTTCCAGGCTAATGTGTTGTTCCCAAACAAAACTTCATCAAAATAGAATAATTAAGAGAGGTCTCCACTACTCTGTGAGTGCTCTGATAGAAGTTGACTCTCTTTTTCCAATGAGTAAAAGTTTGGACAAAACCTGTCCTTCAACTTGGGCCAAAATTTGAGTCCCACTCGCCACCTCCCAGCTGGATAACCTCAGCCACATTACTTAACCTGTCTGAGATGCTTTACCTATAATAGCTACTATAATAGCTACTTAACCTCTCTAAGCTTTACCTAAATTAGCTTCCTTGCTGGATAGCTGGGGAAGTCAAGTGAAACATCTCGAATAAAATGGATGGAGTGAAGTCTGTCCTAATGTGTGTTTAATTATCCAGACTTTGGCTGTTTATCTCCATTTTCTGTAGGGGAGAAAAACAGGACAATGAAATTGTCTTAATGATTTCATGCTTCTCTAGTCAAATCCTTGATCACAAATCGGAAATATTGCTGGGGAATGGGGAGCTGAAAAAAAATTCAGTTCAGTGGCCAAACACCAATTAAAATGAAAACTCTTGCAACACAGATTTTCCACGCTGACCCTGACTTGGCCAGGGAGAAAACTCTCCATGTTGTCAAGATGTCAGGGATCCCACTTCTTGGATGGCTTAAAACAACCAAGAGAGGGCGGTAGTTCTGCGGTACACAAAGGGGGAACCGGGATGGGGGTGAGGTGGCAGGGAAATGAGGGAAGGGGAGGAGCAGCAGATTTAGCTTTACTAGTTGGCTTCTATTTGTGATCTGGCTGGATCTGCCAGGCTGATTCATCCTTGCAGCAGGTGGTTGTACTCTCTTCTGCCCCGAAATGCATTTCTTGCCTTTACACGTGGACATGGGGTGTGTCGGATATTGGGAATTATACACTAAATTGTTTTATTTATTTTATACACTTGTTTTATTGGTTCTAGATGGCTTTCCTTTGCGGTCCCCTCAGTATGTGTGTGGCCTTGGATAGAAAAAGGGGGACCTGGAAACAGCACAGTATGATAAGAGAGCCAAGACTTTTCTTAAGATCTGTGGGTCCCAGAGCAAGAGTAGAAAAGGAGTCCATGTGGTGAATCTCTAAATAGTTAAAAGTTACAGATCAAGCTGTTACACAGAATACATTCTATCCTCCTACTACTCTGACAAATGTATGGCTGAGAAGGCCAGGCCTGAATTTAGAGCTCTTGGGAGTCCTTGTAGCTCTGAGCTACATTGCAGGGGATGTTGGCCTTCAGCCTTTGCACCTGCCTCCAGCTCACACCCCTGACCCTGGGGTTCATCCTGCAGCCTGCGGGTCTAAGATCTGCTCACTACCTGCAAAATGCTGCCCTTGGACCCAGGCGTGCACACACTGGTAGTCTGGCCCCCAAGAGGACGGATTCAAGCTTTCATAGGTCCTAGAAGTGCCCAGGACCATTCGTTACGGAATTCCAGGGATCCTGAGTCTAGAAGAGGACAATGGGCTCTGGGCAGACATGGCCCCTCTTGCCTGAGTCTAAGGACAGTAACTGAAGAGTTCTGGTAGGTGTCCCAGGACGGTGGTGCTGACTTTCCCACTTACTGGCTGGAATCCAGGGCCAGCTGGGTGCCCACTCTGCACCTCACCTCCTGGGGGCCCAGAGATGATCCAGTGGCAATGGATGTGAGAGCATCTGCAAGCCAGGAAGGGGCACATAAATATCTGGAATAATTATTTCTGCTATAACCTCTGGCCTCAAAACAAGAGTTTAACAGGATCAGCAAATACTCCCCCAGCTGCAGGCTCAGGAATCCAGACCAGATGCTGGATGTACAAGGATGTACGAGCACTTGTTTCCTGTCAGGCAAGATATACAGAGCTGGCTTTGAAAATATGTACAGTTCCAACCCACGGGATGAATGCCGACAAGCTCTGTCTTCCTGGGAGTGTGATATCACAGATGTGACAGACCTTTTTACTATCATCCCACACAAAACAGCCTTGTAGAAATCAACAGAGAGCATGACCCAATCCTGTTCCTGAAGCTTTCAAAGGGATTATGTTTACAAACACGGGGCTGTGTGACTGCTGAACGTTCCTGGTTTTATGCAAAAATGGTGTTGGTTGAGCAAGCTGTGGACGATGTTTAATGGAAGTCAACAGAAATGATGTTCATGGAGTCTAAGTCATAACATGGAAAAAGGGTGATACTATAATGAGCAAAAAAGGCAGAATTCAATATGTGTACCCAAGATGCTGAGAAGTATGTTTAAACACACAAGCACCCACACAAGGGAAAACATGGGAGGAAATAGACCAAAACATTAACAAGGGCTGTTTTGAGTGATGAGAGTCTGAGTTATTTATTTTTTTCTAGTTTTCTGAAATCTATTTAATAGACTATATGACTTTATTTATAATATCCTTTTTAAACATAAATTTAGAGGAAGCTAAATATTTAACATTTAGTTAACCATGTGAGGCGCCTGGGTGGCTCAGTCGGTTAGGCGGCTGACTCTTGGTTTCAGCTCAGGTCATGATCTCAGGGTCCTGGGATCAAGCCCCATCGGGCTTCCTGCTTAGCAGGGAGTCTGCTTGAGATTCTCTCTCTTCTCCTGCTGCCCCTCCCCGCTCCCTCCACCCCACGTGCTTGTACTCTCTCTCTCAAATAAATAAATAAATCCTTAAAAAAATTTAGTTAACCATGCTTATGTGTTCAAAATACTTTCTTTTAAAGTTATAAAACAATTCAAACATACAGTAAAAGTATAGAAAATAATACAACACACAGGCATGAGCCCACTAGTCAAACATAACAGATTTAACACTTTCTGCTGTTTTTTAAAAAATATTAAAAAAAATGGAATACAAGCAATCCAACCAAAGCCCTCCATCCTGTTCTCCATCCCTCTCCCCTGAGGTTGATATGAATTGCTCCCATCTATGTTCTTATGCTTTGACTATGTTTGTTTTGCGAATTTAAAAAATTTACACAAATGGTATTGGATTGTCCATACTTTTTTGCAGCTTGCTTTTTAAAAAAACTCAACATCTTTTTTTTTTAAGATTTGATTTATTTATTTGATAGAAAGAGAGCGAGAGAGGGAACACAAGCAGGGGGAGTGGGAGAGGGAGAAGCAGGCTTCCCACTGAGCAGAGAGCCGGATGCGGGGCTCAATCCCAGGAGCCTGGGACCATGACCTGAGCCGAAGGCAGACGCCTAACGACTGAGCCACGCAGGCGCCCCAAAACTCAACATCTTTAAGATCTATTTCATTCACTTTAATTAATTGTATGAATACTCCTCCACGTAGATATTCAATTCCGAGTTCATGGATGTTTACCACCACACATGGTGCGGGAGTATTCCCGCTCACACATGAACAGTCCCCACGTTGAGGGTATACGATACCAGGAAGCGGATGTGTAGCTTCGCGGCGCACGCGCACTTCCAATTATACCGTCCTGGCCCAGGGAACAGCCAACTTACCGGGGTCTCCCGGAGCCTCGTGGCTTACCACAGCTGCCCATTTACCAACACAGGTCCTTAAGTTTTTACGTAAACTGCTGTCCAGCCAAGCACCCCCACTGAGTATGTGGCATTTGTTTTTATTGTGAATGTGGGACTTCACATCTCTATTAAGTTAATATGGATATTGGGACCATTTGTTTAACCAACAGGCACAGCATCATGATACACATTTGGCAGGAGATGAAACATAACGAGTATTTCAAACGGTTACTGTTATTTGTGATATCTGTGATATTTGTGATATTCTGCTGGGTAAATCTGGAATTACTTGCTGTTCAGTAATGATCCCCTCCATTTGTTTCCCAATAAAACCCAATATACTTAATGGTAATCCATTTTATGACCCACTTTCCAGGCGCACCCTTGGCCAGAACTTGTACTGAAACTCAACTTAAACCTGATAGAAAGCTCGCCTTTATGCTTCAGAAGTTCATCAGATTTTTATCTTCCAATTCCACACCACTTCCTGCCCTGCAACCCTTCTCCCAAAGAAGAAGCTTGTTCTAAGGCTGAACCTATAGGTCAAGGCACAAACTTTGTGCTCTGCTGTTGAGAAGGCAGTTGGGCCAGAGCTAATCCGTGGGGTTTTTCACTGCGGAAGGGGGAGGGGCTTCCTGGAGTGTATAGAACGCTCTATACATCTTATAGAAAAGGGGGTTTGGGCGCCTGGGTGGCTCAGTTGGTTGGGCGACTGCCTTCGGCTCAGGTCATGATCCTGGAGTCCTGGGATCGAGTCCCGCATCGGGCTCCCTGCTCAGCGGGAGTCTGCTTCTCCCTCTGACCCTCTTCCCTCTTGTGCTCTCTACCTCTCATATTCTCTCTCTCTCAAATAAATAAATAAAATCTTAAAAAAAAAAGAAAAGGGGGTTTGTTTTCGGGGAGGTGACTGGAATCAGAAAAGCAAGATCTGCTTTTGCCTAGACCTATAGATCAAGGGCAACTCCGTCTTTTTTCTTTTTTTTAAGAGATACAGATTTTATTTATTTATTTGAGAGAGAGAATGAGAGAGAGAGAGCACATGAGAGGGGGGAGGGGCAGAGGGAGAAGCAGACTCCCCGCTGAGCAGGGAGCCCGATGCGGGACTCGATCCCGGGACTCCAGGATCATGACCTGAGCCGAAGGCAGTTGCCCAACCAGCTGAGCCACCCAGGCGCCCCAAGGGCAACTCAGTCTTTAAAGAGGGACTGCTCCAGCATGGAGAGTCAAGTAAGTATTTGGATATATTTTATTGACTAGTGAACGTGATGCAAACATTTCTACATCTACTGAAGCAGCTGAAAAAGGCAGCATTGGTTCAGCTAGATCTGTCTCTCCTGGAAGTGCTGAACCAGTTCTTTTCCTTTGCACATTAAAATGATCTTCTATCTTTTATTCACAATCTCCCAAAGTACAAGAGAAAAAAAATCACTAGCTCGGTGGTTTCTCTCTTGCTTTGAGTAACTTCCTTCACCATCAGGGATCTGTCAGCTGCTTATGGGCCCTCTGGAAAGCCAGCACTTAAGCACCACCATGTCTTCGGACTTGAGAAGCTCTCCAAAAGAAGGACCTGAGCATTTCATCAAGTGAGATGACAGATGCATGGTGCTTAGAACCATGCCTGGCACTCAGTCCGTATCTTTCGTGGCCTGAGGGGTCCCACCGTGCCTTGCATGTAGAGGGGCTCTCTGCTTGGTATTTTATGTTTTGCTGTCATCATCTTAAAATTCTTCATAATTTTTGAACAAGGAGTACCACATTTTTATTAGCTACACTTGCCTGATCGAGGGTGATCCGGCTCTTACAGGTTTACACTGAGCTTCACCAACTCAGCCAGCTCACACTGGGGGGCTCGGGACATCGACTCTTTCTCTGACAATTCCCTTCCAGGCCTCCAGAGTACTGACGACTGCTCTAGTCTCTTTTGCAGTTGCCCCCACCCCCTTCTATCAAACGCCTCTTTTCTCTGAAAAAACAAAACCAAAACCAAAAAACCCCCTAGCTCTTCTGCAGGGCATCCGATTGATGTGTGATCAGTTCCCTGGGGCTACCCTTTCTGTCCCTGTGGCTGCAGACAGCTCTCAAGCCTTCTCTTGACCGGTAATTTACAGCCTGTGGAGCTCATCCTGCAGCTGACTGGTTTTCTCTAAATTGTACATTTGCAATTAATTGCACTCCCAAACGTCCTTTCACTTTCCACTCCTGCCTTCTGTGTCCACAGCCTCTACCACACCATCCGGGGGAGCCTGGTCCCACGTCTGACCTTGCAATGCTCTTACTTTAAGCATTACCCTGTCTAAAACTCACATTTCATCCTTTGAATTTTCTGCAGAGGAAACAGGCAACCTTCGATCCACAATATATTTTGGGAAAAGGACATTTTCCCCACACTTACCCTGGTTGCCATGTACAGGCATATTAAGAGGCAAAACAGTCTAGTGACAAGAATCGGACTTTAAGGCAGGCAGATGCAGGTTTAAATCCTAGCTCCATCACTTACTTGTAAGAACTTGGGCAAGTTGTTTAATCTCTGAGCTCCATATCCTCATTTGTGAAATGAAGATAATATATACCCATGGGGTTACTCTTATTAGATGAGAAAATGCATGCAAAACACTTCGCACAGTGCCTGCACATAGTAGGAGCCCAATAAATAGTAATGTTTATGGCCAATAAGTATATAATTTGTAGGTAGCATTAGTACATACACTACGTGCCCTCTAGGACACGTATCAGATGCTCCAGAAGAAGCAAGAAATGTAAGCAAGAAATGTGGTTGGCAAACAGAACAAGAAAAAGGTTCATTTGTAATAGAGATGATTTCGAAGTACTGTGAGAGTACAAGGCCTCAAAAGTAACATTCCTCTTGGGGCGCCTGGGTGGCTCAGCCAGTCTGTTTTCAGCTCAGGTCATGATCCTGGGGTCCTGGGCGAGCTTCCTGCTCAGCGGGGAGTCTGCTTTTCCCTCTCCCTCCTTCCGCCCCTCCCGCTGCTCATGCTTTCTCTCAAATAAATAAATAAAATCTTAAAAAAAAAAAAGTAATATTTTTTTTGGTGGCAGCATCAAGTGCAAAAGGCCAAAGGAAGGCAAGAATATACTGGACAGGCAGGCTAAGAGCTGGAAGGTGGGCATGATAGTGTGGGCAAAGTCAGGGGCGCAGCCAGAGGACAGACAGTAGACCCGTTTGGTTTGGGCCGAGGCAGGTCTAGTTAGGACCAGACTGTGAGGACCCTGCTGAACCTGGATTCCATCGGGTCAGCAAAGTTTAGCAACTTGTGTGCGGAGGAGGTGGTGGTCCTGAGGGCGGTGAGGGAGTGTGGGGTTTATAGGAGGACGCTGCCACACCCCCCGCCCCGGACAAGTCTGTAGTCACCGCAGGCTGCGGGGCAGGGGAAGAAGATGAAGTCTGACTGCTGATACTCTGGCCCTGGAGTGCCCACTGCAGTGTCGTGGCCCTGAATCTGGGGCCGGGGATGGGAAGGGACAAATGTGAAAGCTGTTTCTCGGAAGAAGCGGTAACAGCCAGGTTTGATGCTAGAAGGGGAGGTGATGTAAATGATGAGGGAGGTTTCATGCTTGTGTGGCTGAAAAAACAGTATGAGGAGAGGGAACGGAGTTTTTGTTCGTCTTAAGATAGAGCCCACTGAGGGACATCCAAGTGGAGATGAACATCCCTAATGATAACCAACACCCCCTGAGCACATGTTATGTGTCCCTTTAACTCTCACAATGACCCTGTGAAAGAGGTACATTACTGTCCCCATTGCTCCGATGAGGAAAATGAGGGTTGATCCCCATAGCTATTAGGTTGGGAGGGACCCCTCTTCCTATCCACTCAAGAGTGGTAGGAAATCGAGAAAGGAGGAGATGATCAGAGGGTGTCCGGACCCTTGGTCCCCGGCCTCTTAGCAAAACAGGAAATGGCGTCAAATTCCCAGGGGCAAGGTTTGGAAAAACTAGAGGAGTGTGGCGCTGAGCCAACACTCCTACGGGACTTGCATGCAGAATCAACTAGAGAGGGCTGGAATCAACATGCCATCGTGAGGGGCCAGGGAAGCCAGCAGCAGGGGCAGAGGAAGCAGCCCGGGAGAGCTGAAGGAGTGGGGGGCCCGGGGGTGGGGGTGGGGCAGGGCTGGCCCACAAAAGGGTCCGGGCAGAGATCCAGCACAGCAATAAAGGGGGAGGCATCTCAGGGCTGGCCCAGAGTTTGGTTGGGGCTTAGGGTGACATTTGCATTTTTATGCTTGTTAGCAGTGTCTGGAGGCGGGCTCTCTGGTGAGAGAAGCCCAAACTCTGGAGCCTTGGCAGACCTGGATCCGACTTCTGGCAGTATCGCTGAGTCCTGTGGTCTTCGGCAAGCGAGCTCCAGCTTGAGAGGATGGGGGTGCCATTCCTGGAAGGTGGGATCCCTGGGAGGGGAGCAGGGTTGTGGTGGACATGCTGCGTTTGGGGAGGCACACAGGGGTGTCCAGGCTGTAGCTGTAACAGTTAGTCATCACTAACAGGTCACCCAGGGGGACAAGGTGAGTCAGAGGAGGTGATGTGGGATAGGGCTCTGAGAGGCAGCACATGGGAGAGGATTAAGATGGAGATAAAAGCAGGAAGAACACTGGGAAGAAGAGCCAAGAGGCAGGAGTTAGACCAGGCTGGCATGGGGTTATGGAAGCCGAGCAAACCCTCCTACCAAGGCACGAAACTCCCTGGCTCAACAGCTTCAAGAAGAGGGGATCTGCCCTAGAGGTTAAGTTGCCCCCCCGCCCCGCCCCGGGAGGCCTAAGCACCCGCTCCCCAGGAGTGAACAAACCAGGGCAGTTTTGGGGTCTCAGGGACAGTGAACAAACGCATCTGCTCCGGAAGCCCTGACGTCAGCCTGTCTGGTGCCTGCTCAACAGGTACACTCTGGGCGCACACACCGCCCCCAGCAGCAGCACTGCAGAGAAGGCAGAGAAAGGTCTGAGACTCCGTGCCAAATCCTCATCTCCCCTCCTCCCATCAGCCCGCCGGCCCTGGGCCCTGCTGCTCAGAGCAGCCGGGTCACGCCCAGGTCGGGAGGCTGGCAAGAGCTCTCCTCCTCCTTCCCTTCTGTCTCAAATTCCTAAGTACAAAGGGGTGCTAGCCGATTCTCTTGGGGGGCTGCTCACTCGGCAGTGCTGGCGGCAGAACCGCTGATTTCAGAGGACCCCGCACGGAAGGATGATGGTTCCTGAGCTCTAGGATTCTCATCCCTGGAGGCGCCCAAGGCTGCAGAGAGTCACCCCTACTCCAGGGGTTTTGGATGAAACTAGACCCAGAGAGAATCTCCTGGAGGGCTGTGCCCCAGCCCAAGGACCCGGTCCCTCTCTCCCTTGATGCACGGAGTGCTCCAGGAGTGGGTCAGCCGCACAGCAGAGTCCTCCCCTCATCAACCACGACCACCATGTGGGACAGCCATTTGCCTACCTCGGTGTCTTAGAGCTGGGCCAAGACTGGGGGCTAGATATTTTTACTCCAAATCCCATTCTCTTTTGTAAGCTCAGAACACATCTGATACCTATGAAATTGTAACTAAGCCCAGAACCTCAGAGCCTGGGGTGATCTCACCCCGCTTCAGAGCTCCTAGAGGGAATACTTAAAATAGACAACTGATAAGGAAGTATATACATCAGCCCTAACATTCTCTCGCTTCTGGAATGAGGAATATATGAATACCAACTGGAGGGGGAATGTTAAAGCATGCATGAGACGATGCACATTTTCACGGTTAAGACATTTCCTCTAAACCCTGGAATGAATTGTGTTAATTTCCAGGCATGGCAGATGGGCGTGTTGCAGGGATAGAGAAGCAGCTTGCTCCGGAGAAAGTGACATTACTGACACTGAAGACAGCAGGTCGCTGTGGCAGTTAACCCCCGGGGCCGCACGCACTTTCAGGAGAGGGGTTTACACTGACGGATGGCCTACTACATGCAGTTTTCTTTCTTTTTTTTTTAAGATTTTATTTATTTTTATTTGACAGAGAGAGACACAGCGAGAGAGGGAACACAAGCAGGGGGAGCAGGAGAGGGAGAAGCAGGCTTCCCGCCGAGCAGGGAGCCCGATGCGGGGCTTGATCCCAGGACCCTGGGATCATGACCTGAGCCGAAGGCAGACGCTTAACGACTGAGCCACCCGGGCATCCCTGCGTGCAGTGTTCTTAACATTTCTTATCCTGTTTGATCCTCAAAATGAGTCTGTCTGTGATTGAGAGCAAGGATTCAAACAGATATATGTGTCCATAGCAGCATTATTCCAACAGCCAAAAGGTGGAAGCAACCCAAGGGTCCGGTGTTGCACGGATAGATAAACACATTGTGGTATATATGAATGTTATCCAGCCTTAAAAATGAAGGAAATTCTGACCCATGTTACAATGTAGTTGAAACCTGAGAACATTATGCTCAATGAAATAAGGCAGTCACAAATGCACAAATACTGTAAGAATCCACATAGATGAGGTACCTAGGGTAGTCAAGTTCACAGTGACAAAAAGTGGAATGGTGGTTGCCTGGGGCTGGGGGCAGGAATGTGGAAGTCATATTTAATGGGTACTGAGTTTCAGCTAGTTAAATGAAAAAATTCTGGAGATGGATTTTTTTTAAAGATTTTATTTGAGAGAGAGAGAGAGAATGGGCAGGCAGAGGGGCATAGGGAGAGGGAGAAGCAGACTTCTGGCTGAGTATAGAGCCTGACGCGCGACTCAATCCTAGGATGCGGGACTCAATCCTAGGACCCCGGGATCATGACCTGAGCTGAAGGCAGACGCTTAACCGACTGAGTCACCCCGGCGCCCGCCCCTGGAGATGGATTACTGCAGCGACAACATTGTGTATGTACTTAATGTCACTGACCTGTACACTTAAAAATGGCTAAAATGGTAAATGTTATGTTCTATTTTAACACATTAAATTTTTTTTTTAAATATGATTCTATAGGGTAGAGGTTACTCTTCTCCTTTGCTAGATAAGAAAATGGACTCAGAGGAAATCGCACAGCCAGACTGAATGAGGGTCCATCTGCTTCTAGAGCCCCCACGTTTCCTTTATAGTACATGCTGCCCCTTCTAGAGCTCAGGATAGTCCTGGCCTGACTGAGGGGCTCCCTGTTTCCAAGATTCCTCTGTGACACGACGGAGAAAAGCCCAAGTGAAATTGGACCTAACTGCAGTTTAGAAACAGAGGGGTAGGTGTGGCTAGAGCTTGAATTACAGGGCTAAATCTGAGAATTGTGCCAACATCCAAAATTATGAAATGAGGAGCTCCAGGCTTCTCTCTAACCCAGGATGATTATCTTCACTGCCGAGCATCCAATTTAAATTCATTGTGTTTAATACAAAGCCACAGTACAGAGCAGGCTGTCTCCTGACATGCAGTTGCCATGGAGACTGGAGATGATCCTCAAAGGGAGTTATGTGGCGGAGAGAAAGTGGCTGCCAGCTTCTAAGAAGCCAAGGGGCCTGGGGAAACCATTCTAAAATAGAGCCGGACAGAGGGGCCCTTTGTCATCCTTCTCCTTAGCAAAGCCCCTTCTAATCCCAAAGCGGGAAAGTTAACAGGCAAGCAGGCCACGACCATCTTTATTAAAAGCCCAGGCTGCCCACGGATGCCAGAGAAGAGGGATTTATCAACCATCCAGAAATAAACCACATATAACCCAACTTGCTCTCCTGCCCCAGTCTACCCTGATGTCGGCGAGTCTGCATGTTTGTCCCAAAGCTAAGTGATAACAATATCATCAAACTGCCGAGGGAGGTGGCCCTGGGGCCTTCCTGGATACAAGGCGCCCAGGAATGGGGCTGGAGGCAAGGCTGGGAGGCAGGCAGACCTGTCCCTGCACTTATTAGCATGGCAAATATGTCACTTTCTGAGACTGTTTCCCCACCTGGAAAAAGAAAAGATAATAAGATAATAATAAGACCTGTCCGAGGGGGGGGCTTTAAAGATCAAAATAAGTGAATAATGGATATATAGGTGCTCTGACAAATGGGCCTGGACAGCTCCACACACCGCTCTTGTAGGAGGCAGGGGACAGAAGCTCATCTGCGGGTCCTGTGCAGAGCCACTGCGCCACCAGGAGCCACCTGGGGGCCTGGGATCCCAGAGCCCATCAGAGGCTCAATATGCTCCATTCTGAACCCTGTATTTTCCACACAGCAGGAAAAATATACTCTTTGATGGGCTACTATGCCTAGGGCATAGAGATTCAGAGCTAGTGTGCTCTCCCAAACATGAGTTCTAGAGTTCTAGAGTATCTTAAGCCTGGCAAGTGACGCAGGGCACTGACCCAGAAGAGAAATCACAGCCACAGCCCAAGCCTGGTGGTAACAAGGGATACCAAAGAGAATGGAAACCTGACAGAGGAACCAGGAGAGGTGGCAATGGCTCAGTGGTTAGAATTCCAGTCCACAAAACCTTTATCCTCCTCTAGGTCCCTCAACACGCCCCAGCCTACCCCTATTCGCCACTGACTAGTCGTAAGGCAGAGAGGGGGCAGGTTGGACTCTCCCCCATGACGTCCTCACAGTTCACTGTTCAGTAAGATACACATCACGTGAAGACAGTACGTCTACATCAGTGTGCAGCCCAGTTTCATGGAAGACAACATCCTCGAGGCCCTCCCCTGGACCCCCAACACCCCACAAAGTTTCTTTTAACACACACACACACACACACACACACACACACACACACACACTTATAGCTTCCCCCCCCCAAATAACTTGAGAAAATTTTAAAGAAAAGTCTTAACTTTTAGCTAGCAGAAAGGGACCATGCTAAGGGCAGAGAATGTTTATCAAGTGTTTGGTTAATGTACTCAGTTTACAGTTCTCTTAAGTTTGCAGCTTATAGCCTGTATTAAAAAAAAGTTTGCTCCCAAAGACAAAACGACTTTGAAAAAGAACAGGGGGACCTGGGTGGCTCGTTTGGTTGAACGTCCAACTCTTGATTTTGGCTCAGGTCCTGATCTCAGGGTTGTGAGATGGAGCCCTGCGTCGGGCTCCGTCCTTGGCACGGAGTCGCCTTGAGATGTTCTCTCTTCTCCCTTTGCCCCTCCCCACCGCTTGCCCCCTCCCCCCGGCCCCGACCAAGTAAATAAATAAAATCTTTTAAAAAAAAGATTAACAAAGCTGGAGGACTTACACTACGTGCTTTCAAGTCTTATTGTAAAGGTATACACCTACCATATGACCTAGACATTCCACTCTTAGGTAAGTACGTAAGGGGAATAAGCATACATCTGCACAAACACTTGTACCTAAATGTTCCTAGTAGCCTTATCTACAATAACCAAAAACTTAATAATGCTGAGTGGAAGAAACCGGGCCAAAAAAGAAATACATACTGGATTATTCCATTTATATAAAAATGTTGGAAAATGCAAACTAATCTACTGTACCAGAAAACAGATCAGTGGTTATCAGGGGCAGAGAAGGATGACAAGGGACACAAAAAAACTTTTGGGGGTGATGAATATGTTTATTATATTAATGGCGATGGCTTCACAGTGTATACATATTTCAAAATGGATCAAACTGTACACTTTAAGATTTTATCTTTTTAAGTAATCTCTACACCCAACGTGAGCCTCGAACTCACAACCTTGAGATCAAGAGTTGCATGCTCCACCAACTGAGCCAGCCAGGTGCCCCTCAAAATATATGCTTTAAAAATGCGTGACTTATTGTATGTCAATTATACCTTAATCAATCTGTTGAGAAAAAAAATACACGGATTAAAACAAAAAAAGGTGGTTTCCTAGGTTGCCTAATCATGACCTTCTTCATTCTATTCATACTCCTCCCCAAAATAAAGTTCACCAACATATATTGTTTAATTTTTTAAAAAGATTTTATTTACTTGAGAGAGAGTCAGAGAGAGAAGGAGCAGGGGAAGTGGGAGAGGGAGAAGCAGACTCCCCATTGAGCAGGAGCCGGATGTGGGGCTCGATCCCAGGACCCCAGGATCACGACCTGAACCAAAGGCAGACGCTTAACTGACTGAGCCACCCAGGCGCCCCTAATTTTATTTCTAAATATTAATTGAGAATACTGTGGCGAGTTCAGATCTAAACATGAAAGTTATTTATGGATCGGGGTTGGATTCATTAATCTTTAGTGGTACTTCCAGCTCTAAAATTGTGTCTGTGATTGAGCATGTGCGAGAATGTGTAAGTGTATGAACATGTGTGAGTATGACAGAGAAAAACTGATCAGTGAGAAAGTTCTTATTATAGTTGGCCCATAGTTTTGTCTTCGTATAGTCACTAAGGATCATTATAGCTCCTAATTTTTAATTAATAAGAAATAAAAAAGGATCAGAAGGAGAAAAAATGTGCTTGGCTGCACTGATCACTTGAAGGAATCACGAGGCTAAAACCACCAAGGGAAAAGATTCGGCATCTACACACATTCCTACCTGTCAGTCAGGGCATCATTCTAAATCATGCACCTTACACTCAACATAAGACTATAACAACCTCACATCAGAGGCAACTACAGCAAGGTCTGGGAAAAGAGATATTTACAATTAAGATTTTTGGGGCTTTCCATAAGGCTATGTTCAAATATTTCTTGAACTATTAAAAAATATGCAGGCTTTAAGAAAAGAAAAAGGAGAAAGAAAAGAAAGAAAAATATATCATTCATGTATTATATGTATCATTGAAATATACATGCAATACATGTATTTTTTTCTTTATTTTCTTTTTTTAAACTCCAAAGGATGAGAATATAAAAGCAGAACTTCTTGTACGAGATATGAAAGGTTTCCAGTATGTTTGGGATCATAGAGGGGGGCGTTTACTTCTATTCTCGAACCAAAGGTTTTAAGATGCGATAATCTCTGTATAGATAAATTCTTTGCAAACACTATTCTAGAAATTGAGGAGCTGCTTGGTCACCATAGGAGATTTTTTTCCAATACTAGATGTAAAATTTATAAGAAACAATAGATCTCCTCTTACATTTATTTAAGAAGGGTCAACCTGGCCTACATTTTGCCTGACCAATTAATGTAGGTGTAGAACGAAAGTTGCCAGCAAGGTATTGTTAAGCAAGGTAACTGATTTGAAGCAGGACATCTTTAAATAGCTCCTGATGCCTGAAGAGTTTATGACTGGCTATTTCTGCTTTTAAAAGAAAGAGAGAAGAGAGAAAATTATCTAGAATTCGTCACCATTACTATTAGACTCCATTTGAAATCTAAAGCACACGTAGTCGACCCAACAGTAGGAACAGAATCAACCTTTTTAGTTCCTATTTGATGCCTAACAGTTTAATATGTAGGCTCATGAGGAAACTGTACAAATGTATTTTCCAGGGGTTGGTAGCATGATCAAGTGATTGGTTGATTTAATGGACCCTCATATAGTGCTTGGTAAGCACCAAGTATTATTTTAAGTTCTTTACAGATAGTAACTTGATTAACACACATAAAATACCATTATAATCTCCATTTCCCAGGGAAGAGATTGAGAGACAGAGAGAGATTAATTTGTTCAAATCACACAGTCAATATGGAGCTAAAATTCAGATTCTAATGGTATACTCCAGTCTGTGCTCATCACCACCACACTGTGCTGACATTCATCTGTTTCTCAAACATCTACTCTATGTTTCAAGCTATGTGGGTCTGTGGTGGGTCATGAGTTAAATATTAATTGTGGTCTCTGCCCCACAAATACTCTTCAATTTAGCTGAAAGACAAACTATGCAGGAAACAATCTGAAAGCCCCAAGAAGACAAATTATTTCAGCTGGGGAGGAGAAAGCGGGATCCTGGATCTGAATTAGCTGGAGGGAGAACATGATGTGGGCTTGGTAGGCCTTGAAGGGTTCCTTGGATGGTGGGAAGGGATAGCAGCGGGGAGCGTGGGACATTCACCGGGAGAGAAAACCCCTTTGCTGATACATGTGCATGTGCTGGGAATGAGGACTGGAGGGAGAGGCAAGGTCAGATGGGGAGCTGCCCAGGGTGAAGACCCAGAAATCCCAACTTGACATCTTAGACAATGGGGAGTCGCGGCAGGTTCTCAAGCAGGAGCATGACACAGGGAGCAGAGAGCTGTGAAGTGAAGGGTGGCCAAGGTGATTTTTCATTTAAAATATGTAAATATGGAGCCTTCAAAAGATTTAAGTAGTCAAAGCAAAATTGGTGGAGTGGAGATGGACCAGGGCAAGATGTCTATAGGATGGCCATGGTTTTGCTTGGGATCCCCCCAGCCCAATGGCAGGCAGATGACTCCCAGTGAACCAGGCCCCATACAGTCCCCTCCCATGAGTATGGAAGGGGCCCTGGGAATAAGATGGGGCACCATCACCCATGTGTTTTGTTATATGGCACAGCTGACTTTAAGAAAGGGAGATGATCTCAGTGGACCTGAGGCTCATCAGGTGAGCTCCTAAAGGAACAGGGTTCTTTCTGGCAAAAGAGATTCTAAGTCCGAGGGATTTGAAATAGAAGAGGGATTCAAAGTGAAAGAGTCTCTGTGGCTTTGACGACGGTTGGGGCACATGGCGAGGAATGGTGACAGCCTCAAGGAGCTGAGATGGGCCCTCAGCTGATACCCAGCAGGGAATCGGGGACCTCGGCACTTGAGCATCAAGCAACCGAATTCTGCCACAAGCACGTGAGCTTGGCGGAGGACTCTGAACTCCGGATGAGAAAGCAGCACAGCCAACCCCTTGACCGTATCCTTGTGAGACCCTGAGCAGAGAGCCCCGTCACACTGTGCCAAGACTTCTGACCTACAGAACTGGGAGCTAGCCCGTGGGTATTGTCTTAATTTGTACTGAAGCAGCAGAAGACGAATACAACCCTGCACAGGTGCTGGGTCCCACTGGGACAGGCAGGAGAAGGGACGACCTCCATGTGGCTTCATGAGGCACTCAGGGAGATCTTCAGTGGGACTGCGGTGATTTTGAAAGGGGAGCGGAGCCCAGCTGTGAGGATCCCCACTAGCACAGCAGCACCAGAAGGGTGGCGGCTCTGCAGGAAGGACAGGCATGATGTGGCAGCAGCTGGCCCCGGAAACAAGCTGGGAGGAGGGTGGATTCTGAGAGAATCTGTTAGGGTGGCCTGCTGGCAAAGCCAGGGACAGAGAGGCAGCCTGGGCACTAGATGGGACAGTAGAACAACTTCATTGCAAAGCCAAAGTGGGTGGATCTAAGAGCCTGCAGACAGAGCCAAGGGTGGGCCTAGGGTGGACATGGGTCATCACAGCCTGGGGACCGACATTGATCATAGGCCTACTCTGTGCTGGGCACGGTAGGAAGTGTTTTTCACGCATCCTCATTTAATCCCTACAACACCCATTTGTAAATGGCGAAAACTAAGAAGGATGTTACTCCTCCAAGGACAAGTGGTGTCTGCTAAAGCCACCATTGCAGGGAGGCAAAGAGCTCGCTCCACCGTCTGCCCAGTGCATGTCAGCTCTGGGATGACTTCATCTGGTCCAGGCAAGTGTAGAGCCATCGTGTCAAGGAACCCCCCGAGAGGCCGCAGGCTGTCTGAAAGGGCTGACTATCCTGCTCCGGGGTTTCAGCAGAGCCCCCAAGTGGCATGGTGAAAAGTGAAAAGTGGCAGGTTTCTCAGACTGAGAAACCTGTATTCTGGTCCAAATAACGCTGGGACTTGGGGCAACTCATTCATTTTCCAACAGTGGGAGGGTGGAACTTGATTTCTAAGGTCCCTTCCAGCTTTTTACAGGAATGAAGACACGAGTGAACTTGGGAACACTGACTTGGGAACACTAAGCAAGACCATAGGGGCGTCCGGGTGGCTCAGTCGGTTAAGCATCTGACTGCTGGTCTCGGCTCAGGTCATGATCTCAGACCTGATCTACACGCTGGGCATGGAGCCTACTTAAAAAAAAAAAAAAAAAGCAAGACCATATGAGTCTGGGTCCTGATAAGCAGGAAGTGTTATTGCAGAGCTAAAAGACTGGAAAGACATTTTGGCCAGAACTGAACAGAAACAGAGTACTGAGTCAAGAAAGGAAGAAAAAAAAAAAAGTGACCAGCATTTAAAGTTTTAATTCCAAAAGAGCAAATTTCAAAGGCAAAGTAGAAAAACAGTCTGCCCAATGGATAAATGGGTTCCTCGGTAAGGATGTTGGCAGGCCGGACACCAAAGGGAATTTATTTATGTCTTAGCCTGTTCTATCTCAGGACTCTGCCAGACAGGGCCCAGGCCTCTGCAGTGAGAGAAGGCGAGGGAGGGTCAGGACCCTCCAGTGGGGGCGGGATGTGACAGGCTGTCCAAACTTTTGCCACTGAACAGCCCCTTGGCTGATCTCAGGCTGGCCAAGCACTCTTCTTGGATTTGGCTTCCCTCGTAGGGAAGAATAGATGTCCTGCTGATGCTGATTTTGAGTTAATGGGAGCATGTCTCTGACAGATGGCCCTGGCACAAACGAGAGGGAATCTCTGGGCCCTCAAAGAAGAGAGACAGACCCAGCCGGACTTCCGTTTGATGACACCTCTACCATGGCCAACTTCTCACTCCCTGATGATGTCAGTGGGATACAGACAGGAGGGGAGAACACAGGGCCAGGGAAATCTAGCAAGTACGGGGGCTCTCAGACCCAGGCTGGGATCTGGGAGCCCACTGATCGGACCCAGGCATGTGAATAGAAGGAGAGAAGCAAATAAATAAGACTGGCAAGGGCAAGGCAAAGCAGGCCTGAGCTTTCAAAGGGGATTCAGATATCAGCCTGACACATGAGGTGAGGGTCAGACCTCCCGCAGGAGTCACAGCCAGGACAGCGTGCTTTTCAAGAGTGGAACTTTTCAAGTTCCTTATTAATCCACCTGCCAATGTTAGAATCATCAGGGATGCTTTAAAAAAAAATACTGATGGAGGGGCACCTGGGTGGCTCGGTTGGTTGGGTGGCCGGCTCTTGGTTTCAGCTCAGGTCATGATCTCAGGGTCGTGGGACTGACCCCGTGTTGGGCTCCATGCTTAGCAGGGTATCTGCTTGGGATTCTCTCTCTCCCTCAGCCCCTCCCCCTGCTTGCACCCTCTCTCTCTAAAATAAATAAATAAATCTTTAAAAAAATACTGATGGGGGAAGAGGCAGACCTAGAGATACAGATTTCACTGACCTGGCATGGGCCCTGGATACTGGTGTCTTAAAAAAATTCCCCAAGTCGTTATTTTATTTTATTTTTTTTTAGGTTTTATTTATTTATTTGAGAGAGAGAGAGAGTGCAAGTAGGGAGACGGGCAGAGGGAGAGGGAGAAGCAGACTCCCCACTCAGCAGAGAGCCCGATGCGGGGCTCAATCCCGGGACCCTGGGATCATGATCTGAGCCGAGAAGGCAGACGCTTACACAACTGAGCCACCCAGGCGCCTCTCCCCAAGTTGTTCTAATGTAGTTTGTTTCCAAGGGTTGAAAACCACTGGCCTAGACGGTGGTTCTTAATATATTTTTGGAGGAGCGGGAGGCAGAAAAGGCATCTAGGCAGCTTTTCCCCACTGCCCATGCCTGCCCTCTCTATCAACATCTTAGTGAAGGGGCTGTGCCTATAGGTTAAAGAGCCTGGTTCTGATCTTCCCAGAGCACAGCGGAGAGCCATTGGTGGGGTGGAGCTCCAGAGCTTGCATTAACATTCTTTATTAGGTAACATTAGCGCCACACAAGAGAATAAATATAACTCATAAGTACGTTAAGCAGAATAATAATAAAAGACCTCATGACCCAACTGAAATCCCGGACCTTTATAAACACAGTTGGTGTTACTTGGTCTCCCTCCTCCCTCCCGCCCCCTGCCTCCCCACGGGAGATAACCTCCTTCTTCAATGGGGTCTGCATTATTAACAAGCAGGTGGTCTTGGTGCTCTGCTTCCAGGAAACCCAGGTTCTGGGCCCGGGGAGGGCAGGGCCTGCAGGTTGGGAGGGTGTGAGGAGGCGGGGAGGAGGATCAAGGGCCCAGCTGTGAGCACGGGACGCAGAGCCTGGGGAGCCAGGCAGAGCCTGCCACAGCCTCTGAAAGCAGGCAAGGCGTTTGTTAAAGTGCTAGAGAAATCCCTTTAGACCCAGTACAATGGAGACCCAGATGCTCTCGGAAGAGCCAGGCTTTCAACTGTTTTGTTTTCCCAGCCCTGACTGCGGCTGCCAAATTGACAGGCACGCAACAGCTCAGGGGGTGCAGAGTTTGAGGCCCCACGGATCTGTCGGATCAGAACAAAAAGGTGCAGCTTGATCTCTCTTTCTCTCTAGGCTAACCACTCGGGTGAGCCTTTCCTTAGGATTATTATTCAGTTATAAACCCAGATGCTTAAAGCTACCTTCCTTAGAATGTACAAAGTAGGTCAGCGGTGGTCCACCAGGGTGGACCTCTGAACGAGCCTCTGAACGAGCGCCACAGGCCATGTGAATAATTTAGTGGACACATCCCCCGGAGCGGCACTGCAATAGGAGCGCATTTTCTCTCCCCGGGAGATCGCCAGCGCCCCGAGGAAAGAGAATGCCCGAGTGCCCAGCTGTAGGAGCACCAGAGGGAAGGCGAAATCGGGAGTGGAGGGGTGGGAGTACCAGGGCAAGAAAAGAGCTCTTGGAAGGCCGGGAGACTGAGGCAGGACTTGGGGCAGGGTCTATGGACAGGATCCAGGGGAGACTGAGTCAGGGGCTGCATGAGGAAACATGTCCAATCTGAGGGCTGGGGCACAAGGACATTAAGATCCAGTCTGGCTTAGGGGATGGGTAGAATAGAGTGGGTTTAGGTGACATCGGTAGCCAGGGGGGTGGCTTAGGATCTATGGGCCTTTAAACACTCCACAACTAGAGCCTGAGATGGAATGGGGGGCCTTAAATCACACAGGGGTTTTTATGTGTTTTCCAGAGGTGGCTGCTCCCATGGATGAGAAACCTGGAAAAGATCAAGAGTTACTCACCACCTTGCACAAAGATGCACGTGCGGAGGTTTTCATTGGCTATAAAGAGCTAAAGGCTCTCAGGGGAAAAGCTGTCACTCCTGGCTAATGAGGTCCCGGCAGATGACAATGTGAAAAATAAGACAAAGAAGGCCAGCCTGCCCTCTGAGAGGTGGGTAGACAGTGTGGTGACAGCATGGCATCTGATCTTGGACTAAAGGTCTCCCAGGCGGGGACAGGAGCCAGAAAGCTGCAATTTGGGGTGCCAGGCCTGAGCACACTACAGAATAGACTCCAGCAGGGACCCAAGGGATAATCGGAGTTATGCTGATAGTAAATACTATGGCCTCTCTTACATTACTGCTGGGAGTAGACCTTGTGGTAGCCAGTTTGGAAAATAATTCGGTGGCATCTCCTAAAGCTGAGCACATGTGTACCCTGTGACCCAGCAATTCCACTCCCAGGAATGGGCCCCACAGAAATGTGTGCATAGATTTGCCGGAAGAAGTATACGAACATTCATAGCAACAGTATGACTGGCAACCACCCAAACACCCATTGATAAGTACTGTGTGGTACATCAGACTACAAAGCAGTAAGAGCGAATAAAATACAACACGAATTTCACAAAAATGTTGAGCTAAGGAGGCTGATGCAAAGGAACAAACCACTTAATTTCATTTATATAAAGTAAACAGAACCAATCTATGGTGAATATACTAAAAACCACTGACTTCTATACTTTAAGTGGGTGAATTGTATGGTGTGTGAACTACATCTCAATGAAGCTGTTTTGTTTTTTTTTTTTAGCTGTGGTATTAGAAGTCAGGGTAGTGGTTATCCTTGGTAAGGAGTAGTGATTGGGAGGGGTCATAAGGAGGGACTCTGGTCTGGCAATGTCTGGTCTCTTGATTTGGGTGCTGGTTACAAGGGTGTGTTCAGTTGTGACACTTCTATATACTTACAATTTGTGCACTTCTTGGTATTTATGCTACGCTTCAATAAAAATAGCAATGACAATGACCGCAAACCAAACAGGCTGGGCCTGGCCTGGCTCCAGCACATAGGGATGGGGGACTGGATATGCTCCCTCATTCCGGAAAGGCCCTGTCACTAGTGTGCCCTGCAAGAGGACCCTGCACAAGTTTATGGGGACGGGGCTCCCCATTTCATTAGTGAGGCATTACCCACAGGTCCTGGGAGAATTCTCAGAAGAGAAAGTGGGAAGGGTCTGCCCACAGCCTCTCTTCTCTGGGCTCCGGTAGGGTAGGCAGATTTGGCCCCAGATGCTGAAGTATTAGTCCTGGGAGCAGCCTTGCCTCAGGACAGGCTAGGCCACAGCTACTGTGACTCCTTGCAGCCCAGCCTTCCAGGGGTCTGGTCTATTGCTCCTGGACTGGAAAGGGAGGATATCTTCAGGGAGACCTAAACAGCCAACTGCCTGAGATGGGCCAGCCCTAGAACTGTGACCCCAAGGCCAGCCTCTGCCTGCCCCAGCCAGGCTCCTCAGAGGCGGGTTTGGAGAGCCTTGTCAGCCACCGCCTAGCCAAGACACCTGAACCCCCAGGAAAATGGATCACAGCGGGAGACACCTGAGCATGGGAGAAGGGCTCCCTGAGAACCCCAGGTAGAACAGATGTGGGATTTTAGGGTGCAGGGCCACTGGGGATTTGAGGCTGTGGGCCAAAGTAGGACAGAGGACTGACTATAGCCCCTGGGCCAGTAGCTAGTGGATCCCTTTCTCCCAGGGAGTGTTAGAGGCCAAGGCCTTTGGAAGTCAGACAGTGTAAGGGGCTGCCTCCCGGGGTCAGGGTAGTCCTTGAGATTCTGATTCAATTCTGCATTTAAAAAAGTCTTCAGGGGTGCCTGGGTGGCTCAGTCAGTTGAGTGTCTGACTTCAGATTGAGCCCCATGTCAGGCTCCCTCCTCGGCAGGGAGTCTGCTTGTCCCTCCCCTCTGCCTCTCTCCCAACTCGTGCTCTCTCTCTCTCAAATAAATAAAATCTTTAAAAAACACCTTCATAGGTAACTCTGATGCATAGCTGGGTACAGAGACCCACATAGATTAAGCATCACTCACTGATTCACTCAACAAACATTTACTGGGTAGCTACTCTGGTTCCTGGTCAGGGACAGGCTCTGGGAAAGCAGAACAATACTGTCAGGCCTTAAGGAGTCCATAGTCTGGTGTTCATGGAGAGGTTGGCATGAGACAGATAATTACAATGCAAAGGAATGACAGCAGTAACAGGTTCTGGAGCACAGAAGAGGGATAAAAGAACCCGAATGTGACTCTTTCCTCCTAATTCGTTTCACAGGCCTGAATTTTTGTATTCTGCATTCAGGAACATCCAGCAGCTCAGGCCCCACTCAATAACTGTAGTGTCCATGGCCATGCCCTCTGAAAGAGGCTCACCACGGTTTTTTTCTAGCTGTTTTTAAAAATAATGAAAAAGCTAGGAGAGATAATACAAGATGGCTCACTATGTCTGTTTCATAATTACTGCTATTAAAATCGTCTAGAAGAGAAATACCTATTTGCCACCATCTTTGGGGAATTAATTTAGCTTATCACACACAAAGGAGTCCATCAGATCAATACCTCACTCCTGTCACATACATGCACAGTAACAAACACCAGCAAATTCTCTTCTTCTAGGTCTGCATTACATGCCTTAGAAATATAAACATAAAATCAGTGTCCAGCCTCAGTACACAGGTAAGTGATGTGATCAGTAAAACAGGCCTACATACCTCCTTTTCGGTAGTCATGGAGATCTAGGACATCTAGCCTGGAATTTCCTATGTCAGTTGCCACAGTGGCCCCAGGAGAGCACCCTTCTCCTTTGAGCAACACAGCAGGGGAATCCTGTTCACATGGGTCTAGTCTGGAGCAGCCCCACAAATGGAAGAAGCCAAAGGGAAGGCACCTTCAGCAAACAGGAGCATTACCTTGGTCCCGTGGTAGAAGTCATCCACACATGTAGCGTTCATGAAGGTCTGATGGAAGTGGGTGCTGGTGTCAATGCCTCCAGGGATCACCAGCTTCCCAGTGGCATCGATCACCTTGGCCCCTCCAGGGATCATGAGCTCACGGCCCACCTGCTGGATGATGCCATTCTCGATGTAGACATCAGCCTCGTGGGTGCAATCATCGTTCACCACCTTGCCTCCCTTGATGAGAATCCTCACGCTGCCTGAATTGGCAAGCATGTTCCTACGGAAGGTGAGAGGGAGGCACCAGTCAAGGTCAGAGTCCCTTTTCACTGTGACCGACGTCCCACTTCTTCCCACCAGAGGCCAACCTCCATGGGCAGAGTAAGTGAGCAGGGAAGAGGAGGAAGTTTCTCCATAGCCTGAGAACATCGGTCCTACAACCGACTGGGGTCACAAGCCTCCCACTGACCTCCTAGTGGGACTTACCGGGAATCATGACACAGTGGCAGTAAGGATGAATCTGGGGCCCAAAGAAACATCAATGTTTACCTTCCCAAAATGCTGTGTAGGTTCAAAAGCATTTTCATACCTACTGTGTTGTTTTATTCTCGAAACTACCCAAGGAGTTGCATTTTACCAACAAGAAAGCTGAAATTGCTAAGTAAGGAATCGATGGTTTCTAAGCAGCCAAGTCAAACCCAGATGCCTTGGATGACCAATGTCTCCATTATACGATATGGTCCTAAAGATATCAGGGGCTCCTGGGGCATGTCTCTGAGAGCCAAATTCTCTAAGCCTCCCCGTTGTTTAATTCATGTCATTCTTCAGATGGATTGTGCTTCAGCTCGCCCTCCCATCCTTCCTCAAGGCCACTACCACACCGAACTCCACAGCAGGCTGCACAGTTAATAAGCTCATCTGCAGAGCTTTGGAAAAGCACCTTCACTCAAGTTCCATCCCCAGAGATTCAGCTTTATTTGCTCCGGATTGGGTCCCCCAGAACCACTATTTTTTTTAAAGATTTTATTTATTTATCTGACAGCAAGAGAGGGAACACGAGTAGGGGGAGCAGGAGAGGGAGAAGCAGGCTCCCCGCTGAGCAGGGAGCCCGATGCGGGGCTCGATCCCAAGACCCTGCGATCATGACCTGAGCTGAAGGCAGAAGCTTAACAGCTGAGCCACCCAGGCGCCCCCAGAACCACTATTTTTAAAAGCTAGAGAACCTTACCATATGCTTAAAGAATGAATGCCAATCTCTTGCAGAAGGGAGAAGAGAAGGAAACATTCCCAACATTCCCAACTCATTTTATGAAACCAGTATTACTCTGATACCAAGGCCAGACAAAGACAGTACAAAAAAACTATCGAGTAATATCCCTCATGAATATAGATACAGAAATTCTTAACAAAATATTAGCAAGTGGAATTCAGCAATAAGTAAAAAGAATTCTACACCATGCAAATGGGATTTATTCCAGGGATGCAATGTCAGGTTCAGTATTTGAAAATTTAATCAATGTAATCCACCCTATTAACAGGCTAAAGAAGAAGAATCACATAATCACATATTATTTGATGCAGAAAAGGCATTTGACAAAATTCAAACATCTATTCATGATAAAAGCTCTCAGAAAAGTAGGAATAAGTTAACTGCTTCAACTTAATAAAGAACATCTACGAAAAACTGGTAGCTAACATCAGACTTAATGCTTAAAGACTTCATGCTTTCCGCCTACAACTGGGAACAAGGCAAGGATGCCCACCATTTTCACTGCTGTTCAACAAAGGGAGTGCTAGCCAGCTATGAAAACATGAAATGAAATAAAAGGCATATAGATCAAAAAGGAAAAAAATAAAACTGTCCCTATTTGCAGATGACATGATGGTTTCTGTGGTGAAAACTCCAAAGAATCTAAAAAAAAAAAAAAAAAATTCTCCTAGAACAAATAAGTGAGTTCAGCAAGAATGCAAGATACAAGACCAACATACAAAAAGTTCGTTCTTCTATATACTAGCAATGAACACATGTACGTGCAAAAAAATTAAAATGCTTAGGCATAAATCTAAGAAAACATATACAGTATTTATATGCTAAAAAAAACACAAAATGCTGATGAAAGAAATCAAAGATCAAAATGAGTGGAGAGACACACCATATTCATGGAATGGAACACCCAACATAGTAAAGATGTCAATTTTCCCCAAACTGATACACACGTTTAATGAAGTTCCTATCTCAGCAAAAATCTTTTGTGGATAGAGGCAAGCTTATTGTCAAAATTTATGTGAAATGACAAAGCTAAAATAATTTTGACAGGGGTGCCTGGGTGGCTCAGTTGGTTAAGTGTCTGCCTTCAGCTCAGGTCATGATCCCCAGGTCCCGGGATCGAGTCCCATGTCCGGCTCCCTGCTCAGTGGGGAGTCTGCTTCTCTCTCTCCCTCTGCCTCTCCCTCCGCTGGGTCTCTTTCTCTCTCTCAAATAAATAAAAATTAAAAAATAAAATAAAATCATTTTGACAAAGAATAAAGTGGGAGGAATTAGTCTACCAGATTTCAAAACTTATTGCTTAGCTCCAGTAATCAAAACTGGGTAGTACGGATGGAGGGATAGACACAAAATCAGTGGAACAGAATAAAGATCCAGAAATAGCCCAGATAAGTATGGTCAACTGATTTTTTTTTAAAGATTTTATTTATTTGAGAGAGAGAGAATGAGAGATAGAGAGCACGAGAGGGAAGAGGGTCAGAGGGAGAAGCAGACTCCCCGCTGAGCAGGGAGCCCGATGTGGGACTCGATCCCGGGACTCCAGGATCATGACCTGGGCCGAAGGCAGTTGCTTAACCAACTGAACCACCCAGGCGCCCAGTCAACTGATTTTTGACAAAAGTGCAAAAAAACCATTCAATGGAGGGAAGATAGTCTTTTCAGCAAATGATGTTGGAGCAATTTGATATCCATAAGCAAAAAATAAACCTTGACTTAAATCTCAGATCTTACACAAAAATCAACTCAAAACGGATCATCCATTGAGTGGCCGCATTTGACCACTAACCATTCTCTTCCTCTTGGAGCTCCCTCTCCTTAGCATTAAATGTGGCCATGCAGGGGAGGGGGATAAGGACCACAGGGAGATCTTGGCCACTGTTTTGGAGAGGAGCAAGTCTTTGATAAATGGTGGCTGAAGGCAAGTTTATGGAAACTTGTCAAGACCTTTGTGAGTAAAGGGAGCCATAAAATGGGCTGAGGACAGCATGCCTGAAGGAAGAGATCAATTTAGGACAGATCTAAGATTTTTTCAAAGAGCTAGGAAAGAGTCAAAGGATTGATTAAAGATAAAAGAGGACAAGGGATTACTTGTAATGGAAGGTCTTGCAGCATGGAAGAACGATGGCCATTGTTAATGGAAGCCAGGTCTCTGTCACCGACTTAGATGGTTTATTTTATTTGATCCTTCCAAAGGTATTACTATGCCCATCCACAGAAGAGGAGACAGACTCAAGAGAGGTTAAGGTCAAGGCTTGTAGAAAGGAGATATGTGAAGATGCAGAAGAGGTGGGGGTACACGTCTGTGTTCTCTCTGCTCTGAATGGTGGGATGCGGGGAGCTCCTGGCAGCAGCAAGGGGCAAGAGGATGTGAGCAGAGTGGGGGAGACGTGGAGGAGCCGCTGTGCGGCCTGAGACGGGGAACGGGCTGGATACAGGGGAAGGGGTCGGTGTTCAGACAGCCGCCGTGATGGTGAGCTAATCAGAATCCCGTCCAGGGAGCACCCTTGGGTCGCATCTGCAACTCTCTTGACCCTTAGGTATCTGCACAGAAATGATTTTCATTTAGACTTAGGAAAGATAGGACAAAGTCTGACGAGGAGGAGGGAGACTTCACCATTGCAGGGTCTCCCCGGGGCATGGATGAAGCCCACCTCTCCACTTGGTAAACTGCTCATTCTCCAGGACCTAATCCAGTTGCCCCCTTTATAAAGACACCTTCCCTCTCTGCCACCTTCACAGACTTCATGGCCCTGGAGTCTCTCCACACCTCTGAACTAAGGTTCTCAAGGTCCAAAGCCTTATTAGGGATCATTGTTTCTGCTCCCTCTTTAGCCCCAGCCCCGAGTAGAGGATACTCAAAACCAGTGAACAAATGAATGAATGGCCTCATCTACTTGTTGCATCCCAACACGATCGAATGGCTTAAAGCAGTGAGTGGTAGGCTGTTCCATATTTGTTTTCTGGGATATCTGGCAACTCTATGTCCAGGACAATGCTCAGCTTTCATCCCTTTTCCAATACAGCAGATTACTGTGGACAGAGCAGAGAAAGAAACATATTTCCTCTTATTCTTGCCACTTCGTTTGTCTGCCATCAGGTAAGCTGTGAGAAGGCTGTGTCCCAGGATGAAAAGGCCTAGAACCTGTTGAAGGAATACCCTCTTGTAAGGAGATGGGTCAACTATCTGGTGATCTTAGTCTGCTCTCCTGGACACACTTGGTTAAGCAGTTTGTTTTTGTCAAGTTGACCAGGCTGGAGTGCATGGACTCTCCACACCAAGAAAGTTGGCTGTGCCTATTCGGGGTCAACCACGAGGCTCTCCTGCTATTAGGTGGCCAGCCCCTTGTGGGGCTGTTGCTGGGGGCAAGGCTGGTGCTGGGGAACAAGACAGGTGGTGGGAGCGAACCCTGTTCCCTTACACAGCAACAGCTATTTCCCACGAGCACCTGCTCCCCTCCCCTCCCAGGTATCAGTCCAACCTCTGGGGAGAAGGGGCCCCTCCCCTAGTGAGGAAGGTAGTGGGCAAAGAGGCAGTGGGGAGGAGTCAGGCTGGAGAGATGGGAAGATGGGACAGTTCCAGCCACAAGCTTATTGTCTGAACCCGGATGAAGCGGAGTATATTTGATCTTTTGTCCTAAAATCTGAAAACTGGAGTTTTAATTTAATATGCAATTAGGAAATGAGTTTCTTTGCAGGTGAGGGACACAACCACTCTGGCCAAAGGAAGCCCAGAAAGGCTGACAGATGCAATCTCCCTCTCTCTCATTACGAAGCCAAGGCCAAGTGTGACCATGAAAGGAGAGATGCGACTTCTCAGTTTGCACTACAGGAGGGAAGAGATGGTGGTGGAAGGGATGGCCGAAAGAAGGCACCCCCCCCCGCCACGGCCCCTGTGCAAATATATAATCCTCACTTTTTAAAGCTGCTTTAGGGCAAGAGGAAAAATAGCAATATTTACGCTGGGAAACGGCTTATTGTTTATGTCAGTGTTGTAAAGGAGAATATTGATTTGCTTATCAATCTAGAACACATGCTTCAGAGTGTACACCTGGAGGGTGGGGGTCCTGGAAAGATGATGTGATAATGAATTACTGGGAATTCCTGTCTGAGCTTTGATGCTGGTATCAAACGCCAAGGATGTCTTCTTCAGCAGAAATGAGAGCAACTGCTCTTAGTAAACTAACACCCCGTGCCTGGCACTTCACATGCGTTCAACCTTCGTGGCAACCAACCCTGAGAAGGAGGAACAAGGCAGGGACCTTAGCCCCCTTTTTAAGAGAAGTTCATACTCAGGTCTGTCTGAGTTAAAGGAAAGGTTATCAGAGTTGGCTCTGGGTAGAAGAGTTACAGGTGATTTTTATGTTCTTCATAGTTTTCTGTATTTTCAAACTATATAGGATGAACTTGGGTCCCCCACCCAACCTGTCTTTTTCTTCTTCCTTGTAGAAATCCGTGAAGGTTAACCTGGCTCTGAAGAGACAGGATTCCCAGGATAACATCAGAAGGAACTCCTTCTCAGAACTTAGAGGACCCTGCTAATAATGTTAACAATCAGTGCACACCTACTATATACTGGGTCCTCACTGAACCCATCATGCACCTTATCATACTTGATCCTTACAAAGCCCTGAGATAGGCACCATTAATGTCCCATTATTGCCCCGGGATGGCTGAGGCTCAGAAGAGTTAAAGGAACGTCCTCGAGGTCACACAGCTAGTTTGTAACAAAGTAGGGACCGAAAGCCAGACAACTGTCCAGAGCTGTTGTGGACTGAATGCTTTGTTCTTCCAAAATTCACACTCAAAAGCCTTAACATCCAGTGTGGCCGCATTTGGAGATGAGGCCTCTAAGGAAGTTTTTAAGGTTAAATGAGGTCATAGGATGGGTCCCTGATCCCATAGGATTAGTATCCTTATAAGAAGAGACAAAGGGCTCATCCCTCACCCACCACCGCCACGGCCTTTGCATAAGCCCTAAAAAAGGCCATGTGAGAAAGGAGCCATCTACCAGCCAGCAAGAGAGTTCTTCCCGGAAACCTACCATATTGACACCCTCATGTCAGATTTCCAGCCTCAGAACTCTGAGAAAATACATTTTGTTGTATAAGACCCCCAGTCTGTGGTATTTTGTTACGGCAGCTGGAGCAGACCAATACCAGAGCCTAGACTTCCGGCCACGCGCCATACTGCCAACATGGAGGGGGCGCGACCCAGAGCCTGGATCTCAGGCCGCCTGGTGGAGCCACTTCTGGGGATGCTGGGAGCTCTATCCCCACCCTCTGGCAGACGGCCAGCTTCAGACTAGGGGCTGCTGTCATCAAAACTGCCTGTAGGCTGTCAGCCTTTTGGGGTGACTGAGGCCTCAGAACACACCAGGACTACGTGTGAACAAAAATGAACGTCTGTGTGCCCTGAAATACTCTGGAACCTCACTCTCTTCCAGTGTCAAGCACCGGACACAACTCTGAAGAAGACATGGGCCTTGCTCTCAAGAGCTTCGGTCTAGTGGCTGACAGAGACCCAAACTCTGTTACCAAATGACTAACGGGTAACAGGACACTTCTTGCCTAAAAGCCTGAAAACTAAGTCACCAGGGATTAGTTTAAACTGGGGGTGTCTCACGGAGTGCCAGACACCAGAGGTGTGAATGGTGAAATGAGCTGTCCGGTGATGGTGGGACGGTCTTGCTACACCAGCACCCCCACCCCCACACCTTTCTGGATTTCCAAATTGTCTGGGTGGCCAAGATGCCTCATCCCGCCCAGTCCCCCTCACCACTGACGGCTGACGTTCATTATGCTTCTCACCTCCCCCGGTAACCTCATCAGCACCACATTCCTCCAGCTTTCCCTGCTAGTCTTTGCTAAACTAAATGAAGAAAACATGTTCCTGGCATCAGTTTCTGCAGCAAGCCTTCTTCTGTCTGTGTATGTAGGAGTTTGTGAACATAATGGGGTGAGGGGGTGGATGAGTGGGGAAGATACCTTGGCCCTCTTAGGAGAGTCCCTTGGAAGGGAAAAGATTTGAGCACAATTGTTGAAATACATGCTCGTAAGCTTCGCAAATGCCACTAGCTCTGATTGTCTCTCCCTCTGTATTCAGAAGACATTCTTGTCAGTGGTCATGATTGGTATCAGTTTTACTAATTTATGATGCTTCAAATCACTCATTTATTCCAAACAGTTACTGTGTAGACAGAGCCAATATCTGGCCCACTGGCTTACAACATAGGCTGTGGACTGAATGTTTGTATCACCCCCAAAATTCCTACGTTGAAGCCCCAATCCCAGTGTGATAGTATTTGGAGCTGGGGCTTTGGGAGGGAATTGGGTCATGAGGGTGGAGTCCTCATAAGTGGGATTAGTGCCCTTATAAGAAGAGACAGGAGATCTCTCTCACCACCTCACCCCTCTCTCTCTCCACCCCCTCCCCTGGAACCACCACCCCATATGAGGATACAGACAGAAGGTAGTCATCTGCAAGCCAGGCGGAGAGTCCTCACCAGCAAGTGAATTGGCCAGCACCTTGATCTTGGACTTCTCAGGCTTCAGAGCTGTGAAGAGTAATTTTCTGTGATTTAAGCCACCCAGTATGGTATTTTTATTATAGCAGCGTGAGCTGACCAAGATACTACATTAGACAGAAGTGAATGTTATAATCAAATCATCATTAAGTAACAACTGTGCCTTAAAATAAACGTCACCTCCTTTAAGGACTTCCGGCTGCATCCCACATTCCCATTTGTTTAACCAAAAACGTTGATCACCCAGCTATTTTGTCTATGCAGATGAAAGAATTCAAACCACATGGCTGTCCTCCCAGGCAGAAATGGAAACATGCCAGGTAGTTAAATGGTATTAGAAAGAATAACTCAGAACTATGGAGATTCATCAAGTCTACCCTGACTTTCCCTTCAGTCCTTGGTCTTCACCAACAGTGACCTTGAATAGGAGAGGCAGCCCAGGCCCGACAGGATGCTGGGACACTGCAAATGTGCACATCTTAGGAATTCCACAGTTTATGTGGGGAAGAAATGATGCCTTCCACAGCAAGATGGATATCTTTGATATGCCAAGATTTATCCAACTGTAGGCAGCTTATCTCCCCCAATTTCCTAATCCTGTGGCATGGATTCCTTATGTTCCTGAACCCCTGCTGGGTGAGAGCCAAGGTGATGTGCAAGCTGGGGAAACAGCACTGTATAATCTGGGAGTGCAGTCTTTCCCAAGAAAGCTCCTCTCTGTTTAAAACAGTGACAATGAATGCTATTTGCTACCTAATAACCGTCTTGCTGGATAAAGGATAATTTCCCATATTGCCCACCCTCGTGTTTCTTACTGCCATGAGCTGTTCCAGCACAGAACTGCACAGGGGGCACCTTGCCGGCTGGATGGTCAAGGTTATGGCAGCTGCTGCTTCTCGTTCGTGAAACGCACACAACTCCATGCTCCTAGAAGGCGTGCAGTGTGGTCCTGCCAAGGAAATGCCAACCCCAACACTGTGTCTTGCAATTGCCTGCTTCTGTCATCACCTTCCCCAGCTCCCTTGTGCCTGCAGGGAGGTGCGAGACGTGGAGAGCCTGCAGTCTGGCCTGCACAGCTGTCTCCTGCCGGCAGCTCAGCTGGAGGATGCCGGGGGACTCTGGGGCTCCACAAAGACACGTGGGGCCAGAACGGTGCAAAGGGAACACTTCCTGCAGAGGGACCTTAAAACGAACTTGATAGGAATTGGTTTGTATGGTATGTATTTCCTTTTTTTTTTTAATTTTTTTAAAGCTTTTATTTATTTGACAGAGAGAGACACGGTGAGAGAGGGAACACAAGCAGGGGGAGTGGGAGAGGGAGAAGCAGTCTTCCCGCTGAGCAGGGAACCCGATGCGGGGCTCGGTCCCAGGACCCTGGGAACATTACCTGGGCCGAAGGCAGACGCTTAATGACTCAGCCACCCAGGCACCCCTGTATTTCCTTTTTAATAGGCATTGGTTTAAGACTCACATTTCCTCTTTGGGTCCAGCCCACAGAAGAATGTGTGATTTTATATAGACCATCGGTCATTGTGACGTCAAGGCACATGCAAGGCAAGAGCTACACAACCGCCCTGGGACAACACGTAAGCCAACCCTAATGGCAGATGGGCTGCTAACTGGAGGGGCAGGGGAAGCCAGTTCCGGTCGCTGGGGACACACTGAATGATGTGGCTTTTCCTTTGCTCCAAGCAGGTAACATTTGCCAAAGGATCAAAAGGCAATATATGGCAGTGGTTAGGAAAAGAAAACTAAAATATGCAGCTATTTTTCTTCCTCTGATCAACACATAGGAAAGAGTAATAGAACAGAGCTGGATGAGCTGAATTTAACAGGGGTTGTCAGGGGAGATGGGGGTGCTTGCACTTAGAGCATCTTGGGATGATTCTGGAATGGGATGCTCTCTGGAGATGAAAAATGAGAACAAATGAAAGGTTTGCTGGAACACAAAAAGCCAAAAAGGGAAGTTTGAGGTGAGTGGGAAGCAGCTAAGTCTTTAGGTTAATACATTTAATTTTGTAATAAACTGAACTGCCTTTCTAAACAGTAAAGCACTAAACAATTCTTAACTAATATTAAAGCAAGTGTAATTTTATAATTCTTAATTGGCTTTATCAACTCCTGAGTCGATTTATTTTTTTTTAAAGATTTTATTTATTTATTTGAGAGAGCGAGAATGAGAGAGAGAGAGAGCATACGAGAGGGGGGAGGGTCAGAGGGAGAAGCAGACTCCCCGCTGAGCAGGGAGCCCGATGCGGGACTCGATCCCGGGACTCCAGGATCATGACCTGAGCCTAAGGCAGTCGCTTAACCAACTGAGCCACCCAGGCGCCCTCCTGAGTCGATTTAAAATGGTATTTATAATGTCCACCTCAGGTATAAAGAAAAATGACAAACACCTGTGGACTCACCATCGTCACTTCCCTTGCTGTCCCTGCATCTCTTTCGTTCCACCCCACCCCCATCCTCAGACACAACGCCGTTTCTAGTCAATTTGTATGAACTCATGAAAATAACAATTAGGTGACAGGTAAAAATAAAAAAGACAAGCTCACAGCTGTTTCCGCTGCATGACCTCTCCCCACATCCCATGATCACACTTTACCTGCCTTATGACTGACTTCTTCAACACTTAGGACCCTGCTTTCCAGGGTAAACAGGAATCTGGAACCTATTCTATGCCAATAATGAGGGTGTGAGGGCATTTAACATTCAAATGCCCACAGACCATTCCATTGGAATGTTCCACAGGCATACTCAGCCTGTCCAAAAGCAGCCGCGCCATCCCTTATCATCCACCCAGAAACCTGAGACTCATCTAGACTCCTCTCCAACCAGGCCAGCGTCAGCATCGAGGGCTGGTCTGAGTGGTGGGCCTGGTTTGGGTCATGCAGAGTTTTGTGCAAAATGTACTGAGAGATTCTAGAGGCAGAACCCAGCCATGGGGAGAACTGAGGAAGGTAAAAGGGCAGGTCTGTCTTTCCTGTGGGGCTCAGGCATCTTCTGGGGATCTGGAGGCAAAAAGAAGGGCCTATCAAGCCAAAGGGTCACACGTGGAGGGCAGAGGCTCCACAGGCTGTGGCCAATGTTACACCCCGCCTCCACCACGAGACACACTGGACCCTTTGTCCGGTAGCCATAAGCCACAAGAGCCGAGCACCAAGCCCACACTAAAACGACAGGCAGGCAAAGGTGACCCGATCTGTCCATGGGATGGGTGTCAATGTGGAGAACAAGGGCTTGTTCTTGAAGAAGCATAAAGAAACAAGGACGAAGGAGCTACTGCAAGTGAAGCCCGAGAGGTGGGCCTGGCTTCTGGGAAGGTGTATATGGACCCAGGTGGGCTGAGTCCTCAGGCTAAGATCGAGTAAGAAGCCTTAATCTCATGGCTTCATCGGGCCTGGCCTGGCCCAGCCTGGCGGGACTCCACACGCAAGCGCCATTAGGGCGCAGAGGGCAAGAGTGAAATTCCGAGGGATTAGCCCAAGAGGGTGGTAAGAAGTGGAGCTGCAGACCACTTGTTCAAGATTAGCTGTGAGAGAAACCAGAGAGTTGTGGGAAGGCCAAGCTGACAGTGCGCACGAGCGCGTGTGGCCTCGGGACCGAAGAGGCCCGCTGCGTGGTGACACTCAGGCCGTGCGCCTCGACAGGCGTCACGGCCCCTGCGTGCAGTCTTTGCTTTTGGACAGAAACCTTGCTCCTTTCAAGTGCTCCCTTGTTCACTGAGGTCAGGAGGCTTTACATCTGAGGCTGGGGGAGACCGAGTACCAGCAAAAACCAGTAAAGAGGAGTAAATCCCCTTCCGTGAGCCCAGCGGCTCCAGGGCCCTGGAAGAAGGGAGGTGTGCGCCCACTGGAGACAAGAATCCCGGCCTCCTGACTGAGGCCTCAGCCAGAAAACACCAGGCTTTTGTGACCAGTAGTCACCATCGCCACCATAACCCTTCCCCGGGCGGACCTTCTGGCGGATTCCTCAGCCCTGCTCTGCTTTCCGGGCTCTCGCCAGCTGTCTGCAGGCCCCAGAAATAATTCCACCAGCTCTCTTGGAAGGGTAGCAGCTGCAGCTCTAGGGCCTCCAGTGGCCCACAGAGTGGCTGCTTTCTAGAATGCCAGCCAAAGGGCGGAGGGGCCAGAGCCCACTGCCAGAAGGAGGGAGGGGGCAATGACGCAGGTCAGAGGTGGGGAAAGTCACAAGCAGGGGAAAAGAATGCATCTTCCTAACTATAAAAGTGTCCATCCCAGGGGCGCCTGGCTGGCTCAGTCGTGGAGCATGGGACTCTTGATCTCAGAGGGTCGTTAAGTTCGAGTCCCACACTGGGTATAGAGATTACTTAAAAATAAAGTCAAAGGAAAAGAAAAGAAAAGAAGTCTCAAACCTGGGCTACCCGATAAAGTCCAGATTTGGGATAGATACTGAGTGGAAATACATAAAAATTCTACATTTTCTCTTTTAAACTAAAAATGAGTATGAACTAACTATAGCCATATATAACATTTCACAAACAACAACTGAAGACACAAAATAGTAAATACAGTACAGGTCCATATAACATTCAAAACCAGGCAAAACTGAACTACACTGTTTAGGCATATAGTCATAGAAAGAAAAAACCCAAGAAAATCAGAAAAGTCAGGGTGGTTGTTTATCTCTGGGAGGCCAGGGATGGGCTGTGTTTGGCAACGGGCACGTGGTGGGAAGCTTCTTGAGAGCTGCAAATATTCAAGTCTCTTACTTGAAAAGGGTGGGAGTTACACAGGTGTTTACTTTAAATTACTCTTTAAATTAGATACATTTTCTGCACTTTTCTGTATGTATCTCATAAAACATTTAAAAATTTTAAAAGAACCACATGTCAGTATACGAAAATGATATGCCATGTGTTCCTACAATTATGTAAAAACATCGCATTCAAAAAACAGACCAGGTGAGAATAAATAACGAGGTCTGTGTTGATTGGGATTATAGGTGATTTCACTCCTCTAATTTTTCAAATTTTCTATATAATATTATATTGATTTCATAATGAAAAATAACTACAGTAATTTAAAATCACATAAATAGCTCTATCCTGTCAGGAAAAAAATTGAAATAAGGTGAAAAACGTTCCCTCTTCTTTTCAGGAAATCTTGCCATCCTCCTGCCACCTCCTGGAAGATTTCCTAAAAGGACTGGGCTTTAGGACAAACCAGTTTCCTTCCTTAATTCGACTCAAATAGATTTCAAAAGAACAGACTTTATTCCCCATGTGATGTAAGACTCCTTCGAAGAGATACTGGATATTTCATCTTGTGCTGAAAATGTGTTTCCATCTCTCCCTCCCAAATGCAGTGTTTTTACCTGCCATTGACTTTACACCCAGAAGGCTTCCGCCCGGTCAACGTCACCCCCTTTCCTGGGCCTACTTCTGCCAGCTCCCTTCTTATGAACCTGACTCACCTCCATCACTAAGGCAAATAGGCATTTTTACCTTAACCCAGAATTCTGGAGCCTGAAGAGCAAATCTCACCAGTGCTTGCAAGCAACACATGACTGCTGGAACCCAGCTTTGGGGAGATGGGCAGCAAGGTGGGGAGCACCGTGAGCTCCATCACCTCCTGCAGGAGACATGTTCTCATGGGTGACACCCCCAGGCACGTGTGAGAAGCACCGTGCCCGCCAGGAGTGGCAGGTCAAGTGGGCACTCTTAGGAGACTTGAAGGCAGGCCTGGGCTGAAAATGATCAGCTTCCCTCAACTGGGGCGAGAGGCCACGCCTGACTGTCTCATTCCAGCGCAGACGGGGCAGCAAAGGGTGCAATGGGGTAAGAGAAGGAAATGCAGTGGGCAATGGGTAGATAGTGCTGGGAGCGCTGAACTTGGCTTTGCTCCTCCAGCCACATGACTAACTGCTCCACACCCATCTTCTCAGCTGTAAAGTGGATGTCAACACCATCAACACCACATGGTCACCAATGAGCTCTCTACGTGACAGGCTCACACATAGTTTCAAAGAAATCTTACAGCACCCCTGTGAGGTAGTTAGACAGGATTATCCCCACTTTATGGATGAGGAAACTAGGTTGGAATCTATCCATACAAGACTGGGGCTCCTTGACAGCAGAGCCTAGGCTTCATTTTATCCTTCTAAGGGCTTGGCACGCAGAGGGGCTCATTAAATGCTAGCTGAAGGAAGCAAGGACTGGCCGAGGGAGATAGTGGGGTAAAAGCACTCTGCGTGTACAAAGTGTTAGCCACAGTAATGGGCTGTGAGCAATGGGAAGGAAGGCTTCTCCAAAGAGTTCCATGCTGGTTGTGAGGGGGTCTGGTGCAAAGCATAGGGCAAAGGAACAAAGCTGGCATTGTCTGGGTTGTAAAACAAAGAAGAGGCAGAATAAGCAGGCACGGGCTGGGAACGGCCAGCAGATGAACTGCTTCAGGACCAAGAGGCTAGACTGGGCTGAGCAAGCAGCTTGGGGACCAGGATATGAGGTCTAGGAGTGCAGAGCAAGAGGCCCAGCCTTCTGAATGAGACCCACTGGGCACAGGATGACCTGGAGCACTCAGAGTGGCATCCTGAGGCTGGTCAGGGGATGGGCACATGACCTGGGGGCTGGGCTTCCTGCTTCTTTACTGGCATAGGTTGGGTGAAGGCTGGGAGAACAGTGACGGTGGTAATCCAGGCAGGAGGATTGGTGTGGGTTAAACTGGTGGTACCAACGGAATAGAAAAGGAAGGAGGAGGGCGGAGGAAGGACTGAATGCTGGTAGATTCTCTGGAGGAAAGGGAAAACAGGAAGAATGGAAGCATGTGAGAACAGAGCAGAGAGCTGGTGGGGACAGATGGAGACCAGCTGTCAGGGCATGCCTGGGTTTGATGGAAACCCAGTGATGAAAGCCGATTTCAGCTTCTCTCTCTAGGAACCCTTTAGATAAGTCAGACGATGGCAACTGACCCAGTCACCCAAGGTAAGCAGATGGCAGGACCAGAGAGCGAACACCTACTAAATGCTAGTAAGTGCCAGGGGCCGTGAAGGCTCTTAGCACTGTGACATTTAATTGAAACAACTTCACAATTGCTCTTGGAGATGATGGGCTGTCTCTACTTGACAGACGATGATTGGAGGTAATGACCAGCCAAGGTCACACAGCTTCGTGGAAAGGAATAGGAGTAGAAGTAATTCTAAACACCATATAATACAAGGATCAAAAGGTCTGGACTGTGCTAATGGGCTAAACATTCTGATTTACTTGTGTGTTGAACATTTAGGAGACGCTTCAGACAAAACACTGTACTCAAGCACTATCTGTTCTACCTACTAAATCTGTTTATCAGTCCTCTTTTCTCCAAACCCACGGCCTCAGTTCAGGCCCTATCATCTACCTGCATTAAGATACTACTATTACCTGGATACTTCTTAACTGGTCTCCCAGCCTCCACACTGTTAGCATATTGAGTTTGCTAAGATGCCAATTGGATCACAGAGGCAGGCTTAGCACCCACACTATACTCAGTATCAGATCCTGCACAACCCCTGAGGAGCTCATGAGTTTGGAGTGGAAAGAGATGCAGTAACAAAAATCCCCATATGAGTTAAGAGGAGGGCTGTGTCAGTACCAGGAAGCGGGGGGGGGGCAGGGGAAAGCACTTAACACTGACTGGCAGTGTTAAAGAGGCAGAATAAGCAGGCACGGGCTGGGAACGGCCAGCGGACTAACTGTTTCAGGACCAAGAGGCTAGACTGGGCTGAGCAAGCAGCTTGGGGACCAGGATATGAGGAGGAAGGCTTCTCAGAGGAAGTGCCTTTGAGAGGAGTCTTGACAGTTGCTTAGGAGTTCACCATGTGGGGGGACAGGGGAGCCAAACCTGAGCATTCCAGACAGAAGCAGAGCAGTGTGGTCAAGGCCTGGTGGGACATGCTCAGAGTGTAGACTGTAAGGCTTGCTGGTAGGGCAAGCGAAGAAGTGACATCATTAGATTTGCATTTTACATGAAAATTCAAAGGGTAAAGTACTGGAAGAAAACATAGAAAAATATGTTTATAAATTTGGATGGGTTATGGCCTTTTAAGCATAATCCAAAGCCAGAAACCAGAAAAGAGGGGTGTAGGTGTGACTACAGAACACTGAAAAACTGTAATATATCAAAAGATGCTACAAAATACTTTTAATAAAGACAAAAACTGGTTATGACATGTTTGCAACATAAAACCAAGGATTCATATCTGTAATATGTAACAGTGTTCACAAATCTTAAGAGAAAGACAAGGACTCCAGTAGAAAAAAATAGGCAAAGGATATAAACAGGCAACCCGTGGTGATGGGGAGGACATAAATAGCTAAGAAGCAAATGAAAAGATGTTTGTCTTTATTAATAATCAAAGAAATGCAAATGAAAACAATGAGATTACATTTTTCACCCATTATAATGGCACAGAAAAAGAGAAGAACAATGCCCAGAGGGAGAAAAGCAAGCATCCCATACACCGTTCCTAGGAGTTCAAACTGATACAACCTCACCAGGAGGAAATCTACAAATCTACATGAAAACTTTTAAAATGTGGGTTTTACATCTAAGAATTTCTTCTAGGAAATAATTGGACCATTGCACAAAAATATATTATGAAGGTATTTTGTTGCAGTGTTGTTTATAATAGCAAATACTTTGAGAACAAGCTTAAGGTGTGTCAATGTGAGGACTGTTTAAATAAATATTGGTATATTCACACAATAGAAGGCTATGCAGCTGTTGAAAAAGATCATGTAGATCTTTGTTTTTTTTAAAAGATTTTTTATTTACTCATTTGAGAGAGCTAGAGAGAGCAAGAGCGGGGGCGGGGGGAGCAGAAATAGAGGGAGAAGCAGACTCCCTGCTAAGTCAGGACCCGGATGTGGGGCTTGATCCCAGGACCTGGAGATCATGACCTGAGCCTACCTGAGCCGAAGGCAGATGCTTAACCATCTGAGTCACCCAGGTGCCCCTCATGTAGGTGTCTAAGTACTGACATGGGATGTTATCCACGATACAGTACTAAGTGAAGAAAACAGATTACAGAACAGGACTCATGGTATGTGTATCTATTTCTGTATATATAAGTGAGATATCATATATAGTTGAATATATATGAATATGAAATCTCACTTATACATAAACCTTTCATATATATGGAAACTCATAAATGAGCTTTTTGCGTAAAACACTGGGAAGGTTATTCACTAAACTATTAACTGCAGTTGTCTCAGAGAAAAGAACTGCAAACTGCAGCAGGACTCAATTTCTCTGCACTATTTGACTGTAAAAATATTCGTATAATAAACCAGCTGCGGAGTCGACAGTAGCTCTGGTCGGGGGGTGAGAGCACCAGAGCACACTGGAGTAGGTCTGAGGAAGTCTGGGCCAGGGCGGGCAATTCACTAGCAAGTCAGCATCTCTTGGACATTTATTTAACCACCATCAATGTGTACATCTAATGGCCTATTAGATCCTTCTCCTTTAATGTCTCACTGGCCCTTCAAACTGATCACATTTAAAACTGATTCATTACACTCCGTCTCCACTTGGCTCCTCTTCTAGTGTCCCCCGTCTCAGTTGAAGACACCCCACCTCTCATGCCAGGACCAAGCCAGCAGCAATGGCATCATTTTCTTCCTTTCTTTTTTTAAAAGATTTTATTTATTTATTTGAGAGAGAGAGAGGGCATGAGAGAAAGAACGTGAGCAAGGGGAGCAGCACAGAGGGAGGGGGAGGGAGGGGGAAAGAATCTCAACCTGACAGGGGGCTTGATCCCAAGACCCTGAGATCACGACGTGACCTGAAACCAAGAGTTAGACACTTAACCAGACACTTAACTGACTTAACCGACACCCAGGCGCCCCGCAAGGGCTCATTTTCAACGAGGAGTGCAAGTGATAACTCCATAGGAGACAGCATATAGCCCCCTTCCTCCATTTTGTTCACTGGTACGCCAGACAAGACAGTGTCTTCTCAAATGGTTACATAAAGGGGCAGAACACCCCCTTTACCATCGCCCAGCTGGCTGCCGCCTTCCTTGAATGAATGGTTGGAGAGATGGAGTAATTGACTGATTGGGTTCAAAAGGCTTTTCCTGGCGGTTGAGTCTGAACATGTGGAGATACCTTCATTCACTTAAACAAAAAGAGGTAATGAGCCCTTCCCTGGAGCCCTTGCTAGGCAGGGAGCACCTGCCGAGTAACTGCCGGCAAAAGGGATGAAGTCAACATCTCTTGAAACAAGTAAATGGGAGTAAATAGTTGTCTGCCCACCTAATTCATCCTGAATGTCAGCACTTCCTTTTTTTCTTGTTCACCTGCTTCTGCTAGAAGAGAGGTGGGGTTGGAACTGATGACAGACAGCAAGTACTCTGATAAATACGGTTTATTCCCTTCTACTTTTCAGAAGAGCTGGCCAGATTCCCCGTCCCTGGCAGCCTCCTCCCCACCCCCAGCCCAGGCCAAGGACCTAGCCCTAAAGGCAAATCTAAAGACTTGAGTCCAACATGCTGAAGCTCGAGGTTAGGACACCTGGAACTGTGCTCCAGATCTTCCGTGGCTGAGGGTCGGACCCCAGACTCCACTGCAGGTACAGCAGGTACCTGATTCCCTGTGCCCACACCTTGTTTGGTAAAGGGCCTACTATCTCATCACCAGTAGGCTGGCACAAGCTTCCTGGTTGTTGCCTATCACCTTTTCCAGGGAGTGGAGGCCTGCCCATCCCTGTCTGAGGCCTTTCCGCCTGCTGGCACACTCCTGACACCTCGTATCCACACTCCTGTCACTGGATTACTCGGCTATATAAGTATGTCCAAACCCTTTGAAATGCACACTGAAAATCGTTGCGTCTACTGTATGTGAATTGCACCCCATCAAAGCTGACTTAAAAACAAACAAAAAGCGGGGTGCCTGGGTGGCTCAGTTGGTTAAGCGACTGCCTTCGGCTCAGGTCATGATCCTGGAGTCCCGGGATCGAGTCCCGTATCGGGCTCCCTGCTCAGCAGGGAGTCTGCCTCTCTCTCTGACCTTCTTCCCTCTCATGCTCTACCATTCTCTCTCTCTCTCTCAATAAATAAATAAAAATTTTTAAAAATAAAAAACAAAACAAAACAAAAGAAACAAAAAGGGGTACCTGGCTGGCTCAGTCCATAGAGCATGCAACTCTTGATCTGGGGGTCGTGAGTTCAAGTCCCACACTGGGCATAGAGCTTACTTAAAAAAAAAAAAAACAAAAAACAAAATGCCAAACCAAAACACATTCAAAAGAGAATGGCTAGGGCGCCTGGGTGGCTCAATTGGTTAAGCATCTGCATTCGGCTTGGGTCATGATCCCAGAGTACTGGGATGGAGCCCTGCATCGGGCTCCTTGCTCAGCAGGGAGCCTGCTGCTCCCTCTGCCTGCTTGCGCTCATTCTCTCTCTCTGTCAAATAAATAAAAAAAATCTTAAAAAAAAAGAGAATTGCTAAAGGGAGATCAGAAAAAAATGAGATAGAACTCAGCAGGAATTACATTTAGTGCTAAGCTTCTCGGCAGTCCAAACAGAAGAGGAAATGATTTGGGAAGGAAAAACTTTCTATTGCTGGATAAAAGGGAGGCTCTGATTTACCCAGGAAAAGCCTTCTGAATCCCAAATAATTCATTGCTCACTTCCATCCAACTGAACGTTTACGAGAAGGTATCGGTCAGAATGTTTTAGGGAAAGCAGGTCTGCTCTCTATGTAGATAATTCCAGAAGGAATTTACTGGATTGTTTTTTAAGGAGTAAGAAACATGCTGGATATATTCAACTGCAGTTTTGCAGAAGATGCAGAAATATTCTCCAATGACCATTTTTTAATATAGACCAAACATCAATAAAAGGTTGAGGAAATACCACTAAATTTTTACTTAGTGATGACATTTCTATGGGGTGTTAAAGTAATATAGTCCAATTATCAGTTTATACTTGGTGCTCTAACCTACACTATAAAGAGAATGCAAATATGTCTTGTCCATCCTTTAACTGGTAATGGTAAGAAAGGTGTCTAAATATTACTCCTTTAGTGGCACCTGGCTGGCTCAGTCGGTAGAGCATGCGACTCGATCTCGGGGTTGCAAGTCTGAGTACCATGTTGGGTATAGAGATTACTTAAAAACAAAACCTTAAAAAAATATACCAGAACCTCAGCCATTACCTAAGGCAAATTCGTGCTCCTTGATTTCCTCTCCCCTCAGCCTAGTGTTCCAAAATTGAGGAAAATGTGTACCAGTGACTTTAGGAGGTACACTACTTGGACACAAATGGCGTTGACTCATGAGTTCTCTTTCTATTCTTCTGATTACATCCAGGAAAACATCTCAGTGGGTGGCTGTGCATCTGCTAATACCTAGCACTTGTTAATTTCCTTTTTTTAATAAGGGGAAGAGCGAGGTCTAGTTTGCTACTGGAATTTAATAACATTGACTGGCTTTCATTGTATTTCTTTTTCTAGCTATTTATGGCAAATATTCCCATTTATGGTGTTGATATAATGTTTCTCTTAAAAACTTAAGCAAAAAACGTGAGCTATTTAGAGAAAAATACTAAGCATCAGCTCATAGATGGCATTATGAAAAATGGAAGGAAGGTATACACAAATGACTCAGGTGAGGAGACAATGCTCTCGACCAGGGGTCACCAAACTTGTCCTGTAAAAGGCCAGAGAGTAAATGTTTTAGGCTTTGTGGGCTACGGTCAGGGTTTGCCCACTAGGTGCTGGAGCTGAGCTGTCCGGTGAGGTGGCCACCAGCCCTGTGTGGCTACTGAGCATGGCTAGTATGACTAAGGAACTGAAATTTTAATTGTATTTATTTTTAAGTTAAGGCACTACACACAGTGCAGCTCCAGCCAGTGGTTAAGGAAGTGTATATTCCATTCCAGGCTTAAAAGACAAACATCAGTGGAAAGATAACTCCCCTTCAACCTTCTTTTGACTTTCTCTGCCTCGACCAGTTCATCATGAGTTGTCAATATATTACATTTTGATGGCAAGTCATTGTCATTATAATCAGAAATAAACCAGGGATGCCTTGTCTGACCATGATTATTAAACAGTGTTTGCAATTTCCTTAAAAAATGCAATAAGAAAATTAAATCCTCAAGATAAACATGGAAAAAAAGGACATAAAGTGTGTTATGATGGTATATCTAGAAAACCTAAGAAAATTGGTAAGGTAACAGATAATAAGATAAATGTAATAAAATTAGTATTTTTTTTTCTATACTAGCAGCCAGCCAGCCAGCCAGAAATAGAAACAGGAAAAAAATGTGTTCACAATAGTGAAAAAACACTGTGAAACACTTAAGCATAAATAGTAAAACACTAAGAAGGGTTCAGCAAAGGCGAATCTAAATATAAAGTATTTTCTCTATTTTGATAGACTTTGTTTAGTGGCTGCTCGGAACTGGAGTTGGGAATGGGAGTGACTGCAAATGGGCTTGAGTTTTCTTTTTGAGGTAATGGAAATTTTCTAAAATTAAACTGCATGATTAAATTGAACAACTCCTTAAATATACTAATGATCAGTGAATTGTATAAAGTGGGTGAATTTTATTGTACATAAATTACACCTCAGTACAGCTTCACAGGGGCGCCTGGGTGGCTCAGTCGGTTAAGCATCTATCTGCCTTTGGCTCAGGTCATGATTCCAGGGTCCTGGGATAGAGCCTACGCATCCGGCTCCCTGCTCAGTGGGGAGCCTGCTTCTCCCTCCCCTGTTCCCCCCTGCTTGTGCGCTCTCTCTCTGTCAAATAAATAAATGAAATCTTAAAAAAAAAAATACAGCTACACACACAACACACAGCTAAGGAAGGCACAGATTCCTCTAGAGCGTCTCAAAGTACATAAAATAGGATCTAAACAAAATGAAACAAATTTATTCCTAGATGGGAAAAGCTAATATCATAAATGTCAATTCTCCCAAAATTAATATATAAATGTAATGCAATTCCTATTAGAGTTCTTAATGTATTTATTTTGAAATGGATAATAATGGAATTGAGAAGAGTCAAGAAAATTATGAAAAGGAATACTGTGGGGTAGGGAAAGGACTGTCCTAGGAATATTAAAAGATGCTATATGCAATTACTATAATTAAAACTATAGTGTCAGCATATGATTAGACAATGGATGAAAGGAGTAGAATTAGTGCTTGGTAGCAGATTTCAATTAAATCTAACAAAAGTGATACTTCAATTCAGTGGAGATGAAATGATTCACTTAATAGATGGGGTTGGCATCGCTGGCAGTTTGTCTGGAAGAAAATTAAATCAGCTCTCTACCTTACAGAATATACCCAAATCCATAATTCATCTGGAATTTATTTAAATGTAAAACATAAAGCAATAAAAATATTAGAAGTAAGCCCAGGAAACGACATGCATAATTTAGGAGTGGGGAAGCCCTTTTAACTCAGTCTAGAAACCCAGAAGCCATAAAAGAAGGGTCACGTTTCTGGCTTTATACACATTAAAAGCTCTGATAAAGTAAATGGTATCATAGAATTTAGAAAAAGTTAATAGACAATAAATATCCTAAGAAAACATACGCGGTGCCTGTGACAGCAATGAACTCTAACATAAATTGATAGGAAAAATGCAACCAAGAGAAAGATGGGCTCAGGATATCACTAAGTGCTACAGAGAAGAGCAAATCCAAACGACCCACAACATACGAAAAGATGTCCAACTTCTCTAGTGATCAAGAAGATGCACGTGAAACTCACAATGAGATGTCATTCCACATCCATCAGACTGGCAACAATTCCAGGGTGACATCTGACCTTGGCAGGACTGGTGGGGGCAGGGAGGAGAAGAGTGTGGGTTGGGAGTGGTTGCCAGGGTGTTGCTAATGAAATGCTAATGAAAACATAAATTATCCAATGCTTTTAAAGAACAGTCCGAAAAGTTGTCGATTAAAAAGCTCTCTGACTTGGCAATTGCACTCCCAGGACTCTATCCATAGGAACAGAAGCAAGAGAACATAAGGAGACGGGTAGAGAGAGGCCCATAGCAACAGTGTGGGTAGGGCAAAAAGCCACCAAAAACTTGGAAACAAACGGAATGCCCATCAATGCGGAACGGTACTATCTAACGGAAAACTGTTCCTCTACCCACAACATGTCTTCTATTTTTTTTTAAAGATTTTATTTATTTATTTATTTGTTTATTTAGAGGAAACATGGGGGGGCAGAGGGAGAGGGAGAGACAGAATCTCAAGCAGACTCTGCACTGAGCAAGGAGCTGAACTTGGGGCTCGATCTCACAACCCTGAGATCATGACCTAAGCCAAAATCAAGAGTCGGATGCTCAAGCGACTGAGCCGCCCAGGGAACCCCTACCCACACTTCTGATGCTAACCACCGGAAGTTAATGCAGACCCCCAGGCTGAGGGCTCAGTCCCACAAGACTGCTCCCCCCACTGCAGATGCTAGTCACATGGACCAGGTTGTCACCTGTACTTCTGACCACCTGACTATAAATCAGGTGTTCCCTATGACCCCCTCCTCAAGGTTGATAATCTGCTGGAACAGCTCACAAAGTTCAGAGAAACACTTTATTTACTATGACTGGAAACAAGTCAGGAACATCCAACTGGAAGAGACACATGGGGCCAGGTAAGGGCAGGGCACATGGAGCTTCCAAGCCCTCCTCAGGTGCACCACCTGTCCAGCACCTCGATGTGTTCACCAACCTGGAAGCTCTCCAAACGCCTCTGCTTGGGGTTTTTATGGGGGTTCCATTACGAAGACATGATTGATTCAATCCCTGGTCATTGGTGATTAACTCAATCTTCAGCCCTTCTCCCACCCAGGAGGGGGGTAGGGGATGGGGGCTGAAAGTTCCAACCCTCTAATCACCCGGCTGGTTCCTGTGGCAACCAGCACCCATCCCTGACAGAGTCACCTCATTAGCATAACTCAGGTTTGGTGAAGGGGGCTTATTATGAATAACAAAAGATGCTCCTCTCACCCCTGTCACTCAGGAAGTTACAAGCGTTTCAGAAGCTCCATGGCAGGAACTGGGGATGAAGACCAAATACAGATTTCCTATTATATTACAATATCGCATTATCCATGCCTTAAATATCACACAACTCTTAAAAAGTCAGACCTATACCAATTGCGTTAAAGCTTCTTCCAGGGGTGGGGTGCCTGGGTAGGCTCAGTGGGTTAAGTGTCCGACTCTTGGTTTTGTCTCTTGGTTTCAGCTCAGGTCATGATCTCAGGGTCTTAGGACCGAGCACCATATGGGGCTCTGTGCCCAGTGCAGTCTGCTTGTCCCCTTTGCCCCAACCCCACTTGCGCTCTCTCTCTCAAATAAATAAATAAATGAAATCTAAACCAAACCAAACCAAAAACCTTCTTCCAGGGATGTGTGGCTTGCTTAGTCAGTAAAGCATGTGACTCTTGATCACAGGGTTATAAGTTCAAGCCCCACGATGGGTGTAGATTACTTCAAAATAAAATCTTAAAAAAAAAAGCCTCTTCTGAGTTGTAATGATAAGACAAGTCATAGAGATAATATATTTTACCAAACTCAAACTCCAATACATGTATCTATAACACCCACAAAGACACAGACATAATAAGATCCCATTCTGATAAAATGTACAAGGACAAAAAATACTTTTGTATCTTATTTATACACAATAATGTGCAGGGAGCAAAAGACGGGTGAAAACACCCATTTGTTTATACCAATTACCAGAGGGTGAGGAGGTGGCATTTAGTTAAAGAGGAGTGGAAAAGAGAGGGGGCAAAGTCTATTTAAAAAAAAAGAAAAAGAAAAATGCCAACAATTAAAAGAGGATGGATGTGTGTGTGTGTGTATGTGTGTGTGTGTGTGTGTGTGTGTGTGTGTGTGATGAAGATGGTCACCAAAATGTGAAGGGTACTGTCTTAAGGTGGTGGGACTTAAGGTGACTTTTACTTTATTTCATTTACATTTAAATATTGTTTACATTTTTCATAGTGAATATGTATTATTTATAAAACCAGGGGGAGAGGAAAGCAATAAAATCACTGTCACTGAAGCGAAACCTACCTATTTGACCTTTAAGGCCGGTCAAGTTTATCCAGCCCCTGTCCCGTGCCCTGCACTGTATGAGACCTGCTCCATTTCTAAGCCTCGCAGCCACACTGCAAGGAATCAGGGCAATGGGGCTCGGAAAGGCTAGGTGGCTTGCTTGGCATCACCCAGATTATCAGCAAGTCTGGAAGGCGAGATCCGCACCCAGAATTAACTCCCAGACATTCTCTTTCCCGCCTCTGCACTGCACTCTCACAGTGTGGGCTCTGCTGGTCACAGGGCATTTACCTTCAGTCTGGCCAACCCATGTGTCCTTCCCCCAAGCTGCCCCTCACTGTCCTCGACGGCAGGCTGCAACATGAGCACCACAGACCCTCTGCCTCTGAGAGTCTCAAGTCTACCTCTGTGTTAGCATTTCAGCCTGGGACTGCTGGAGGGGCGAGGACTGGGCATCATAGATATCTCCGTGTGAACAACTGGGATCCTACCAGTTGCACAGGACCCCGCCAATATTCACTACTACTTAAGAGTTGAAAAACACAGAGAAGCCCTGAGCTATGTTTTCCAGGCTCTTGATGTTCTCTTCACCCACAGGGTCTTTCGCATGGGCCATACTCATGACTTTAAATTCTTTTTTTTTTTAAGTAGGCTCCACGCCCAACATGGGGCTTGAACTCACGACTCTGGAATCAAGAGTCACATGCTCTACCAGCTGAGCCAGCCAGGTGCCCCAACCTTAAATTCTTATACAAGAAAATACTCGGATTATTCCAAGCTCACCATAAACTTAAAAAGAAAAACATAAACCTATTTACACATCTTAGCTGAGAACAGAGGATTCCACAATTGGGAGGAAAGAGTGCATTTTCTGTGCTATTTATTGGCTACGCGTGCACAAACGGTTGTCAAAGAAAGAAGGAACAAGAGATGGCATTTTTAACACAACCTTTAGAGGAAAAGCATTGCATTTATTCACATGATTTTCTTACTTTAAACACATGCACACTAAGCATAATATATTTTCAACCTTGTCATTGTATTGTCATTGGCTTCCATTAGGAAAGAAAAATCGCTGAGGGTGGCCTGGAGGCCTGGGGGAACTGGTCAGTCTGTGTAAACTCAGGCAGATAAAGACAAGGCCTCATTTTCCACCCTCTGGGCCCCCTCTTTGTCACTCCCCTGAGCACACAAACCCCCAGAGGGGAACAGCCGGGAAGGGATAGAAGTGTGGGGGTGGGGATGTGCTCAGGTGCCCCTAACGACCTTCAGTCTGCTCCTCCCCCGCTCTGGCACAGCCACACACACCCCCTCTATGTCCCTGGCCCCATCCAGTAGCTTCACACCCAGTGCTCTGCCCCAAATCCTGCCCTAACACCTTGTCAGAAAAGGCCTTTGATGTCTCCTAACAGCCAGATCATTCTCTCAGCATGAAGGCGACATTAACTATATTCTGCCACTTCTCAGACAGTATACAATCGGCAAGGCCGGGCCTCCCTCCACCTTTTTCTTCCCACAGTACTTACTTAGCATGGTGCCTGGTGAGCAGCAGATGCACAGAGAACATTAATCATCTTCCCCGTCAAGCATCTACTCAAATAATCCAACTTCTGGATTTTTATCTGCTCTAGATAGAAATATCTAGATACTGTCAGAATTATCTAGGCCTGCTCTTTCAGTCCAGGGCCCAAAGAGAGCGGCATGAGTGAGCCTCAGGGTCCACAGGACACCTCTTCCTGGAGCACTTTTGTTGGGGCTGAACATTTTAACAGTATGTAATTTCCAAAATTCTTTATAACTTCATGTCAACACAAAAAAAGGGTATATTATGAATTAGAGTGTAGACACTGCATTCATTTTTTTTAAGATTAAAAAATGAACAGTCACGAAAGGCCATACATGATTCCATTCATACGAAACATCTGGAACAGACAAATCTATAGAAAGTGGATCAGTGGTTGCCAGGAGCTGAGGGTGGGAGGAATGGGGAGTGACTGCTAATGGGTAAGGGGTTTCTTTCTGGGGCGATGAAAATGTTCTAAGGTTAGAGCATGGTGATGGTTATACAACTCTGTGAATACACTAAAAACCACTGCATTGTATCCTTTCCAGGGGTGAACTTTATGCTATGTAAATTATCCCTCAATAAAGCTGTTCATATGGCTTCAAAGATTTCAAACTTGCATCAGGGTGCTACAGGCTAAGCCCACAGGGCAAGCTTTAAGTAGTAATAGGGAAGAATGGAAATTCCAGGCTGGTCTGCAAGTCAAGGAACAGGTGCCCAAGATGGCATCTGGAGTACAGGTGTCAAGAAATAGCCCCATGGCTCCTGGTCAGCAGCTGTAACTGAACCAGTGTCAACCAAGGAAGATACCAAAGGCACAGAACCAGGTTCTGGAGGCCAATCTGTAGCCCACCATCAGAGCTGTGCCACAGGGTGCAAAGGGGAATGTGGCTTTACAGAGTTGAGAACCAAAGTGGTGGGATGGGCCAAGGGCAATGAGGTGGCTGGCTTTGTGTGCATGTAAAGGGACATTCAGGTGACCGGTGGGAACCTGCCTCAAGCTCCCTCAGATTGCTGACAGAATTCATTTCCTTATGGTTGTAGGCTTTCAGCTAAAGGCCACGCTGAGCTCCGAGAGGCCACCCAATTTCTTGCCAAGTGGGCTTCCCCAACATAGCCACTGACTTCATCAAGCGAGCAAGAAGAGTCTCCAGAGCAAGTATGCTGGCAAGACAGGGTCTTGTATATTACACAGTCATGGGAATGACATCGTCACCTTTGCCATCTCCTATTGGTAAAAGCAAGTCACAGGAAGAGATTACACAAAGGTATGAACACCAGGAGTTGCGGATCCTGGCGAGGGAAAACATGCTTACAAGTAACCAAAACGTTAAGCAGAATGGAATGAATTCTACAGGATGATCCGGGGGCTTCTTAACCTGTCATTTGAGACCAAAGAGGGCAAAAATCACCAGATGCTTTCTCTGCACTGAAATAGCTCATTGGAAGTTAAACTGCCCTGGAGGTTCCTCCTCTGTGAAATGATGAAATGCTACCAGAGGTTCTTCTCAGCCCCCTTGTCCTATGATGCCACCTGGCCCACTGCAGGGGTTCAATAGCACCTGTTCCATAAAGGAAGGGATGAAGGAATGAGCACTCGCACACATTATGGTGGGAGGCTCATGAGGCCCAGTTAGCGCTTCTCATCTTCTGTGTCCTAAGATTTACACCAAATTTTCCTGAATAAAAATGATGAAAAGGGGAAATATTAGAAATGCCATGTGTTAATCGCAGGAATGGGTCATCCTCACTTCCTGGTCCCCGCACCTTTTTTTTTTTTTTTTTTTGAATGGGTTACACATTCTATCTCTTCAGTAGCTCAAAAGCCCTACTCTGCATTCTTGTGTCTTATTTTGGGGGGTCCTCCACATGGGGGACGACCATTTGAGAACACAAGCCATGAGCCGAGAGGAGGGCTCTCGGGGGCCGAGAACTAAACCATTCTCAAGTTTTCATGAGTCCCTAACAGGGTGAGCCAGAGCCAGTGAGGGCTGCCAAATTATTATTATTGTTTGAACAGGTAAAATACATATATGACAAACATTTAAGACCATATAAATAGTACCCTCCACTATGGGCGCCTGGGTGGCTCAGTCGGTTGAGCGACTGCCTTCGGCTCAGGTCATGATCCTGGAGTCCCAGGATCGAGTCCCGCATCGGGCTCCCTGCTCGGCGGGGAGTCTGCTTCTCCCTCTGACCCTCTTCCCTCTCGTGCTCTCTATCTCTCATTCTCTCTCTCTCTCAAATAAATAAATAAAATCTTTAAAAAAAAAAAAAATAGTACCCTCCACTAGAGATCAGCACCATCATGGTTTCTTTGCATGGACAATCTATGCATATTTAAGCATCTATTGTATTGCACAAAGAGCAGCATGCATTAAATATTGCTCTGCCTGCTTTCTTTCCATTGTGATATAAATTGGTGGTTGTTGTACACCAGAACAGAAATATCTGCCTTGTTTTCTTAATGGCTGCTTAATATTTCTTTGTAAGGATGTATCAAAATGTATTTAATTAGCTCTCCAATGATGGGAATTTAGGTTCGGTCTAATTTTTCGCTAGTATAAGCAATGCCGTAATAATAGTCCTTTGTATTTCTCATCATGCACGTATGCTTGCAGATCTTTAGGATAAATTCCTAGAAGTGGTCTTGCTGGGTGAAAAGGTGTGTGCAATTTTAATTCTGACACACAGTGCCTAACTGCAGCCTGCAGGTTTCAGCTGGTAAGACATCGTGCCACTCCCAGCAGAGACAGTATGGCTGTCACAGGACATCAAAGCTGTCGGACAGCATCTAGTCTCCATTTCCTCACTGTACAGAGGGAATAAAACCAATTGACTGAATTTCCTGTGTGGTCTCTATTACCTCTGCACCAATGTCATATCGTCCAGCCCGTTCATCTGACAATCACAGAGCTTTGACATATCTCAAAGCACCGAACTTAGCACCTAGAGACTTCCATTAGCTCTGCTTACTGAGTGCTTAGCACGCAGCCACCAGGCTCCATGTATGTATGCCGTTAGTCCCCCTCACATTCTTTTAAATCACGAGAAAATTGAGGCTGGGGGAGATGGACTTTGCCGGAGGTCTCCCAGCCCCAGAAAGTAGCAGAGTCAGGATTCAAACCCACCTCTCTCCCAAGGGCAAGCTCCTCCCCGGAAATTGCTCTGCGCCTTGAGGGTGACTCAGGAAATAGCGAGAGAAGAGGTTCGAGCTTATCTCAAATACAGCTCAGCGCAAGTCGAGTCCGGTTATGGCAGGGTTAGTAAACCTCTCGCTTGCCAGGCTGCCCCAACATTCATTTCCGGTTCCTGGCTATCTGCATTCTACTCCCAAATATTTAGAATTTAACTAAGTACGGAGTGCTCCCGTTAACTTCGTGATCCCTCCAACGACTTGGGAACATGTCCTGTCTTTCACAATGGCCACCTTTGGGTGCTCTTTGTTATTAAGAAACAGCACAGTTTTGGGGCACCTGGGTGGCTCAGTCGTTAACCATCTGCGTTCCGCTCAGGTCCTGATCCCAGGGTCCTGGGATCGAGCCCCACATCCGGCTCCCTGCTTAGCAGGAAGCCTGCTTCTCCCTCTCCCGCTCCCCCTGCTTGTGCTCCCTCTCTCACTGTATCTCTCTCTCTGTCAAATACATAAATAAAATCATAAAAAAAAAAACCCATCACAGTTTTACAGATTTTATTGATGAAAATCTGCTTTACTCGGGGTCATCTGCCCTCCAAATTATTAGTGCAGTCCTGTTTTTAATTACCGATCATCTCAGAGCATTTTATGCTTACATTTACAAAAATTCTTTGACGACCCACTTGCTAACTAAGACTGATTAGAAAGCAATCAGGGAACTTTGTGAAGTTGGTCCTTAAATCAAGGAATTAACATACGTGTATGCATTTGTCTTTAAGGGCAAACTGTCAGGTACTATGATTAAAATCTCATACTGAAAACTCTTAAAGGGAATCTCAATTCTCCAAAAACATATCGGCTGGGTGATAAAATCATATACGTGATTTCACAAAGATGTGAACAGTATTTAAAATAACAGAAAAGAATTGGACATAATCTAAATGTTCATCAATAAGTAAATGTTTAAATACAGTAGTAGTGGGGCGCCTGGGTGGCTCAGTCGTTAAGCGTCTGCCTTCGGCTCAGGTCATGATCCCAGGGTCCTGCGATTGAGCCCTGTGTTGGGCTCCCTGCTCCGCGGGAAGCCTGCTTCTCCCTCTCCCACTCCTGCTGCTTCTGTTCCCTCTCTCGCTGTGTCTCTCTGTCAAATAAATAAATAAAATCTTAAAAAAAAAAAATACAGTAGTAGTGTGCCAGGGCGCCTGGGTGGCTCAGTCTGTTAAACTTCTGCCTTCGGCTCAGGTCATGATCCCAGGGTTCTAGGATGGAGTACCACATCCGGCTCCCTGCTCAGTGGGGAGCCTGCTTCTCCCTCTCCCTCTGCCTGCCACTCCCCCTGTTTGTGCTCTCTCTGTGTCAGATAAATAAATAAGATCTTAAAAAAAAATACAATAATGTACCTTCTAATGGAATGGTAGGCAGCCATTTAAAAGTTTACACTTCTAAATTAGGTAGAGACATAAAAAAGTTTTTTTTAAAATGTCAAATGAAGAAACTATATGAAATAGTATCCATACTGTGGCTACAACTCGGTAAAAATTATGTGAGTGTATGGACAAAGGTTTGACGGAACAAGCAATCATTACATTAGCTTTTTTTTTTTAAAGATTTTATTTATTTATTTGTCAGAGAGAGACAGAGCACAAGCAGGAGGAGTGGCAGGCAGGGGGAGAAGCAGGGTCCCCGCTGAGCAGGGAGCCCGATGCAGGACTCTATCCCAGGACCCTGGGATCATGACCCGAGCCGAAGGCAGCTGCTTAACCAACTGAGCCACCCAGGCATCCCATTACATTAGCTTTATTAGCAAAACGGTCTATAGGAGCTTTATAATTGAGTAAATATTAGAATATTATACATTTTATTTATTTTTAAAAGATTTTATTTATTTGAGAGACTGCGAGCAGGAGGGGAGAGACAGAGTCTGGAGAGGAAGAAGCAGGCTCCCGGCTGAGCAGGGAGCCCCAATTGGGGCTCGAGCCCAGGACCCTGAGATCATGACCTGAGTCGAAGGCAGATGCTTAACCGACTGAGCCATCCAGGTGCCCTGGATTATACATTTTAAAGTACAAATCAAATCCTATATTATATCTAAGTGCTTAAAGGACTCAGAGTCCAAGCAGTAAACCTAGGTTTTAAAGCAATGATAAATCTTGTCTTGCTCACTTGCTTGTATGAGGACAGATACAAACATTGCAGGTCACATGAAAGGAAAGAAGTCTTTCTCAGGAACAACTTGGGCTCTGAATGTCCCATATGGAAAAACCTGCAGAGTTAGGAATTCATGACTGCCTTGTCATGCTCCCTTGGTGGTCCAGGCTCCATTACCATCATCCAGTAATCCCACCTAAACTGCTGTCCTTATCTACACTGGCCATGTTTACCGCTGTCATCTCTCGTGGATCAACAAAGACCAGCCATGGCGATGAGATGGGTTTGCCTTAAATCCATAATCTGAAGGCTACTGCTCTTTGTGCCTCATCTCTATTGGTTTTCAGTAGTTGCAGAGGCTTTTTTCCATTATAATCCAACTATAAAAATCATATCCATTTTAAATCTTTTTAGAAACACACAAAAAACTACTGGGTATTTACCACAAAGATACAAATGTAGGGATCCGAAGGGGTACGTGCACCCCAATGTTTATAGCAGCAATGTCCACAACAGCCAAACTGTGGAAAGAGCCAAGATGTCCATCGACAGATGAATGGATAAAGAAGATGTGGTATATATACATAATGGAATATTATGCAGCCATCAAAAGGAATGAGATCTTGCCATTTGTCACGACGTGGTTGGAACTGGAGGGTGTTATGCTGAGTGAAATAAGTGAATCAGAGAAAGACATGTATCATATGACCTCACTGATATGAGGAATTCTGAATCTCAGGAAACAAACTGAGGGTTGCTGGAGTGGTGGGGGGTGGGAGGGATGGGGTGGCTGGGTGATAGACATTGGGGAGGGTATGTGCTATGGTGAGCGCTGTGAATTGTGCAAGACTGTTGAATCACAGATCTGTACTTCTGAAACAAATAATGCAACATATGTTAAGAAAAAAGAAAAAGAAGAAGATAGCAGGAGGGGAAGAATGAAGGGGAGTAAGTTGGAGGGGGAGAGGAACCATGAGACAATGGACTCTGAAAAACAAACTGAGGGTTCTAGAGGGGAGGAGGGTGGGGGGATGGGTTAGCCTGGTGATGGGTATTAAAGAGGGCACGTTCTGCGTGGAGCACTGGGTGTTATGCACAAACAATGACTCATGGAACACTACATCAAAAACTAATGATGTAATGTATGGTGATTAACATAACAATAAAAAAAAGAAACACGGAAAAAAAAAGGGGGGGGATATATGCTATAATTCTTATTCCCAAATAAGAAATCTGAACTCTGTGATTCCAAGCTGCCACCTTTTGAGGGATTTTTATAATCTACAGAAATGACACAATTCAAAATTGCTATTTGACCCAATATAAGAAATGCAAAATGGTTAACAGAAGAAAAAAAATCACTTGTTAATCTTGTTCAAGGCTGATAGGACATCTCTGGAATGATCTTTGGACCCATGTTGCAATTATAATCTGATACTCATCTTTTCCTTAAAGAACAGGAGTAAGGAAATTGTTGTAGCAAGACTAAGGCCGAACCACAACCATTAGCTTAAAAATGTTCATTTCAGCTACTGTGGAATCAGATACAGCTTCAAGTTCTATTTTTTGCTGAAGAATAAGAATTGGAAACCAAACTGATCAAGCCACGACATGATGCCAACCTCTTGGGTTTCTAAAAATGGTTTAATCACAAAAGTGCATCCCTCAGAGTGTCTTTTAAAAAACTCTTTTAGGGCGCCTGGGTGGCTCAGTTGGTAAGCGACTGCCTTCGGCTCAGGTCATGATCCTGCAGTCCCTAGATCGAGTCCCGCATTGGGCTCCCTGCTCGGCGAGGAGCCTGCTTCTCCCTCTAACCCTCCCCCCTCTTATGTACTCTCTCTCTCTCTCGCATTCTCGCTCTCTCAAATAAATAAATCTTTAAAAAAAAAAACAAACCTCTTTTAAAAATGTTTTTAAATCACCATTAATCTTACTATTTGGCACAGTCTACTAAAAAATAACATATGCAAACCCTTGACCCAGTAATTCCACTCCTAAGGATATGCCCAACAGAAACACACATATATTCACGAACAAAAAATGTACTAGGTTATTCACAACAGCACTGTTCAGGATAGCTCCAAACTGGAAACTACCGAAATACCCATTAACAACATAATGGATAAATGAACGATGGTACATTTATACAATGGAACAATATGTAGCAATGAAAATGAGCAAATAAAATCCAATAAACATAACATTGAGCAAAAGAAGCCACTCATGAAAGAGTATCCACTATAATGATCCCATTTGTGAAAAGTTCAAAAACAGGCAAGGCTTATCTATACTGTAGGAAGTCAGGATGGTGGTTAGTGACACTGGAGGAAGATCAGTGACTGGGAGGGGACTTAAGGGGGGTGCTTTGGGAGGGCGCCCGGCTAGCTCAGTAGGTGGAGCATACGACTCTTGATCTCAGGGCTGTGAATTTGAGCCCCATGTTGGGTGTAGAGATTACTTAAAAGGGGGGGAGGCTTTGGGGTACTGGTAATCCATTCCTTGGTCTGGTGCTGATTACATGGATATGTTTAGTTTGCAAAAATTCATTAAGCCACACACGTATGATTTGTATTTTTCTGTATTTCTGTTATATTTCATGAAAAAGTTTAAAAATAAAAATATTTTAAAAATATACCCTCACCTACCCTACCCTCCCAAAGTCACCATCTTATGCATATGTATTGCTCACACACTTGGCAATAGGGCAACCTTAGAATAATCCAAGTAACTTCATTAAAGTTGAGCTTCACATGTGTTGGAAACAGAGCTTAAAAAACATTAAATGAAAAAATAGGAAGCTGTGTTTGAATTTTATAACAGAATGAACCTATCAATCCACAAGGCAGAAATCTGGATGAAGTAGTAAAAATTAGAAAGGAGAGGGCTTCTCCATCAATAGTAGGTCATGCTCCACAGAGGAACGAAGGCAAGGACAGGGCCAGACAAAAGCAGGGAGAATAAAGACCCAAAGCCTTAGAAATTAGAGTGAGCCCATGGCGGATTTGAAATCAACAAAGGGGTTGCCTATCAATGGACGCAGAGGTGACACAAAGATGCTGTCTGATGAGTGGGAGACACATGCACAGGGAGCTGAGGCAGTGACAGACCCAAAAACTTTGCTGACCCAATGAAAATGCACAGGTGTTGGGTGGGGAGTGACACCACACTCAATGCAGAATGCAGATACTCTTCTTTTTCCAAGACAATCTAGTCATTCATAAAACCTCAACCGCACTTGAGCCAAATGATTTTAAATTTAAATGGGGAGCCAGAGGTCTCAATGACTGGAAAATCCTGTAAAATATCATCAAAATCATTCAGTCATTCTTTCAATATTATTGAATGCTTACTCTGAGCAAAATTTCATGATGGAAGCTACATGGACCAAAAAACAGGTCCAAATACTATTTGAAACAAGGCGAGGAGAACCATTTTGTAATGGAATAGCCCATTGCTAAGTTCTCTTGTTTACTGTAAACTTTACACCCACCAGGTAAGGTTCTTAGCTTGGAGTAGTGTTCAAAAGCATAGACTCTGTGATAGTTGGTTTTTTATGTCAACGTGGCTAGGCTATAGTACCTGGCTATTCAATCAAACACTCATCTATAGATGTTGCCAGGAAGGTAGTTTGTAGATGTGGTTAACATCTGTCATCAGTTGACTTTAAGTAAAGGAGATTTTCCTCACTAATATGGGTGGGCCTCATACAATCAGTTGAAAGACCTTAAGAGAAAAACTGAGGTTTCCCTGAAGAAGAAGAAATTCTGCCTTAAGATCTCAACATCAGGGGCACCTAGGTAGCTCAGTCAGTGAAGCGTCCGACTCTTGATTTCAGCTCAGGTCATGATCTTAGGATCGTGAGATCGAGCCCCATGTCAGGCTCCACGTTGAGTGTGGAACCTACTTAAGATTCTCTCTCTTCCTCCTTCCCTCCCCTCCCCCTCTCTCCCTCTCTCTAAAAAAAGGAGCTTAACATCAGCTCCTGGCTGAGAGTTTCCAGCCTGTTGGCCTACCGTATACATATCATATTTGCCAGACTCCACAATCACATAGGCCAATCCTTATTGGTTCTGTTCTCTGGAGACCTCCAACTGACACAGACTCTAAGCAGACTCCTTGGGTTTGAAATTTGGTCCTGCCGCTTCTCTAGCTGGGTCATTTCTGTACCTCTGTTATTTCAACTGTAAACTGGGGATAATAATAGTACTTAACTCATAGGAACTAGAACAACCCCTAGCACAGAGTAAATGCTTTGAAAGCGTTTGTTAAATAAGTCATTCTGTGGTGCTGAGTTTCTTTCTTAGCGGAAAGACCTGAGATATTTTTATTCCCAACAAACTGTCAACAACCAAACATGAGTGCTCTTTCCCACACGAAAACCAGAACAAGCTCAGAGCAGCAGCTCCTCACCGGTTACAGGCGTCTGGTGGTTCTTTTAGATGGTGAAGGAGCAGGTGAGATGCCAGGTTAGCTCCACACATGGTGATGATTTGGCAAAGCTGGAATCAGAGCACTTCTGGAACATTCTTCACTGCAAGTTCTCAGCTGCTGACAACAGCTGTGCTTAAAGAGGCTCAGACTCAGCACAGAGCTATTCCTACTATTTGCAAGGGTGGGAGTTCATAAAGGGGTCCTAATCATTTTTTCTGTTGCAATTAAGGATTAAATGGAGAAAAAAATTAACAAAAAAAGGGGCACCTGGCTGCCTCAGTCACTAGAGTGTGCAACTCTTGATCTCAGGGTTGCGAGTTGAGCCCCACACTGGGCACAGAGATTACTTAAAAAAAAAAATCAGAAAAAAAGATTAAATAGGGAATCCAAATGTTGTTCTTGTGAGCATATTCTGGGGGAGATTGTAACGGTGGTGATAACTAACATTTGCTGAGTGCTTACTAGGTGCCAGGCACTACTCTCAATGCTATATAAACAGTAACTCATATAATCCTCATCGTACAGATGGATAAACTGAGTCCCCAAGAGAAAACTAATTCGCCCAAGGATAGACAGACAGAAAGTGGCAGAGTGGGGATCTGACCCCTGGCTTTCTGGCTCAGGCCCAGGCTCTCCCTCTTGTGCACATTGCCTCTAAGTCTGGATTGTGAGGAGAGGGTGCACTAGGCTGATTGATAGGAGGGCATGAGGGGGGCACCTGGGTAGTCCAGTTGGTTAAACGGCTGACTTCTGTTCAGGTCATGATCTGAGTCCTGGGATCGAGCCTGGCTTCGAGGCTCCATGCTCAGTGGGGAGTCTGCTTGTCCCTCCCCCGCTCCTCCCGGCTCCTATGAATGTACACACTCTTTCTCTCTCAAATAAATAAATACAATCTTTTTTAAAAATGGCAGGGCATGAGGGCTCGGGGGATTCTACAGTTAAATTTATTTCTTTTAAGTTAAATGAGTTTCAAAGACTGAAATAAAAGAAATCATGAACAATATTCCTTCATGAATTTCTCTTGTTAAAGTATATAATGTGCCCGCTTTATACACAAATATCAAATTTCATTAAAGATTCCTACCACAGTATTTGAACCTTTCTTTAATCTGTATATAAAAAATTTAAGGCAGGGGCGCCTGGGTGGCTCAGTCGGTTGAGTGTCCAACTCTTGGTTTCGGCTCAGGTCATGAATTCAGGGTTGTGAGATCCGCCCAACCTGGGGCTCCGCGCTCAGCACAGAGTCTGCTTGAGATTCTCTCCCTCTGCCCCTCCCCCCACTCAAGCTGAAGCTCTCTCTGAAATAAATTAAAAAAAAACTTAAAGCAAAGAGACCCCAAAATTTTTTCTCATTTATTCACTAGCAGTGCAATAAAATCAAACACCTTGTTATTCTCATCTGATTTCACAGTACGCCAACTTCTTCCTGTAGTTTTTCACACTGACAAAGATTTTCCGTATTATTGTTCTCCTATACGATCCTGTGAACTAAGTCTTAGAAGACTTTTCTGAAATTCTTTTCTTATAGTTCAGAAAACAAAAAAGAACAGGATCAGATTCTATCAGAATTTGGTTAATTTTTACACCAGAAAGATAGAATCTTAGATTTTTTTTTTAAATGTAATCTCTATACCCAAAACTCATCACCCCAAGGTCAAGAGTCGCATGCTCTATTGACCGAGCCAGCCAGACACCCTGGGGTCTTAGATATTGTTTTCTAATAATACCGACTTCTCTGGCTCTGTATAATTATCTGAATCCTAATTTACCCCAGAGAGGTGTCCAGTTGTGATAGCCTTTGGCCTATAGTTCCCTGGAGCTAATGTAGGATTATGCTGACTCCTGGGTCAGAGGAGCTGTTATGAAGGAGGGAAAATTCCTAGATATCCATGGTAGAAGAACAGAGAGAGGTGGACGTAGCACAGATGAAGCCTACACCAAGTCCCCAGACTTAACTGTGGCCAATCACGTACACTAGCCTTGCTGCATGCCTTGCTGTTCCCATTGGTGGAAATGCCCAGTGCATCCAGCATATTGAAACTATCCTGGCTTATATCTCTATCTTGGAGAGGCTATGCTCAAAACAGCCAGGTCTTCATGTCCTATGAGCAGCTTTTTTTTTTTTTAAGATTTTATTTATTTATTTTAAAGAGAGAGAGAGCATGCACGCACAAGCAGGGAGATGGAGCAGAGGGGGAGGAAGAGGGTAGGGAAAAGAATCTCAAGCAGGGCACCTGGGTGGCTCAGTTGGTTAAGCGACTGCCTTTGGCTCAGGTCATGATCCTAGAGTCCCGGGATCGAGTCCCGCGTCGGGCTCCCTGCTCGGCAGGGAGTCTGCTTCTCCCTCTGACTCTCCTCCCTCTCATGCTCTCTCTCTATCATTCTCTCTCAATAAATAAAAAATCTTAAAAAAAAAAAAATGAATCTCAAGCAGACTCGTGCTGAGCATGGAGCCCAATGCTGGGCTCGATCCCATGACGGACTGGAGATCACGACCTGAGCAAAACCAGAAGTCGGACGCTCAACCAACTGAGCCACCAAGTGCCCCCTATGAACATCTTATATATCCCTAGCTGAGGTCCCCAAGGTCAGGGAGATGGGAGTTAACAATGGCACTTCCAGAATTATTCTGGGGTCACCTGCCTCTCCCTTCTGGGCTCTGTCTCCCAGACATTTTCATAGGAGGCAGGAGGGAGATGCTGCTTTCTCTCCATCTTCCCTGTAGAAATGGGCTGGTCATACTGGCATTCCTCATCTATGGACTCCCCAGGAGGAAAATATTGGGTTGGATGTTCACACAGTGCTTGACAGGATTACAACCATAAACAAATCCATAAAATTCTTTCAAAAAGAATAAACCAACAAAACATTCCCTCCTGAAACTTTTCCCCTTGGGTAATGACAGAAAAACATTTCCTACTGGAGCTTTTTCATAAGAAAAAACCTTCATGTCAGATTTTATGTTTTCTAATATTGAGATTCCTGGTTTGCATCTACTGTAGAATAGATAGGTCTAGTCTATTAACTTAGCTTAAAACATCCAATGAACAACATTCCAGCTAATCCTCTCAGACAAGTTTTGTAAATTCTGAGAGGCACTGCCTCAAAACACCATCCTTGAAAACCAGCAAGATATAGTCTACTTGCTTTCCTATGACCACTTGGTATAGCCCAGATAGAAGGCCTTCAGGCTGGCAACTATCGAACGTTCTGGGCAAGAGCCAACAGTGACATCACAGTCTTATGCATCAATCTTATGCATCAACCTGGTTAAGAAAGAAAATCCTGGGTTTCAAGGCTAGAGAGAGCCAAAGGCTCATTGGTTAACTTAATGGCAAATGTAAGTCACAATGATTAGTCCTGTGATGCTCTGTCTTTTATCCACGCTTCCTTTGCTCTTGGAATAAAAATGCTTCTGCCTTGCCCTCCCTCCTCACTTTTTTGTTAAATGAATGGCAATTTAAAAATATAAACCTTATGCTAAAGAGTCACCTTTAATATAAACTAAACAATGATCAAAGAAAACCTCTAAACCAGAATTTTAGGATTGGGCAGTCCTTTCACATGTCAAGATGCTGCAGCCCGACATGAAAGATGCATACACAGCCAGCAAGACTACAAGTGCATGGAAAGCTCTGCTGAATCCCTGTTTTGTGCTTCCATTTCTGTTCATCTTCTTTCCCATGGGCAAGCAGCCACCTCCCATCACAGAGCCATCCCCGTCTTAGGTCAGCAGACAATATGGGCAAAATCTGCAAAGGATGGACACACTGGCTTGGGTGTGGTCAATGGCAATGGGAAGCTTTGGTCCCCCGGCTGCAGGCTCTAAGAGCCAGGAGCCGCACCCTTGGCAGGTAATCTCCAAAACCACTTCTCTGGATTTTGGCACACAATCCCCGCACCAACCCTGACTGCTCCCTCTATGAACACACAGACCTTAGACGTGGCCAGTCTCCGCAGACAAAGCCGACTGCTCAGGGGGCTCGCTTTGCACTGAGACAACCTCCAGATCATAGCAGGCCACCACGCCACGTCTGGGCTACTGGTCAACCAGCAAGGGGGCAGGCGGCGGGCGCCGAGGCCAGCAAGCACCAAAGCCGGTGGTGGGGCTTTCTGCCCGCCCTCCAGTCTGGGGGGTCCTGCGACTCACACCAGGGAATTAACAGCGGGGCTTGATGCCCCAACACAAACCCCAAAAGACGAGAGCATGCCCTGAGATTTCTACGGGAGCATTTCTGCACCAGAAAACTGCACACTTGAGTTCTGGGAGGGGGAGGGCCTAGTTCGGGGTCGGGTGGATACCAGTGCCGGCTATTGTTCTCCCGGTCTCTCCGGCGGGAGACGTTCCCCATCCCGCCTCCCAGCCAGCATCTGCCACTGGACCTAGCCTTTCAGCTCCGAGAAGAAAGGGGTGTGCCTGCGGCGCTGCGGATTATCGCAAAACCTGAAGCGAGTCCCTACGGGCTGTGTCAGACTGGGAGACAAAGCTCCTGGTGGGGACAGCTCAGCCCAGTCTGCGATCCGCCATCCCGGGTCTGTCGTCTGCCCAAGGGCCACGCCCAGCTGACCACCTGGACCGCCAGGCTCCACGTCGCGAGCCGAGGGTCTTCAGGCCCGAGACCTGTCTCCCAGACGCCTGCCCCTCCCTGCACCGGAGACCATCCTCCCCTGGGAGCCCTCCCTCCCCAGAGAGTCCCTCCCCCGGCCCGCGCGGGTCTCCTCCTCCCAGGCATCTACCCTCCTCAAACCCCGGCGGTCTCCACCCTCCAGCATCTCTCCTCCCATCCTCATTCTTCATCAGCCCCAGACTCGCCCCGCCTCGCGCCACCTGCACCTCACTCCTCTCCCTCTTCAGGCCCACCCCCTGCCCCCTCTCTTTCCTCCCCAACCCTGGTCTCCACTTTCCCCTCCACCCAGACCCCCAGTCCACCGGTCCCCACCCAGCTTCCCCATCTCCCCATCTTTGCTCAGACGGAGGCCTCGCGTCCACCTCTCCCCATCCCAGCTTCTCTCTGGCTCGGGCTCTTGCCCCTCCCCAAGCCTGGGGCGTCGGTGTCTGTCGCCCGCCAAGATCGATGCTGCGGGAAGAGCTCCCGCACTGGGCTCCAGCGAAGGGACCCAGCTCAGCGTTCGCTCTGGGCCGGGCAGCCACAGGCGGCCTTTGTGGTTCAGGCAGGTGCCTCGGAGGCGGCAGGCGAGTCGTCCTTAGGCGACCGCTGCGTTAGCCAGACGGGTGGAACGGGCCGTCGGGTCCGGTCCAGGCTGGGTAAACCCCAGCCCGGAGGCGAGATGGACACAGGGTGTGTGTACGGGTGGTAGTGGGGGGCCAGAGGCAGCGACGACCTAGGGACTCGGGCAGAACGGGCCGGTAGCCAGAGAAGCCCCCGCCCAGCCTTCCAGCCATTCACTGCCCCTCGACGAGCAAGGCTGGGCGCCTACTGTGTGCCAAGAGTGAACCCCCTTCGACCAAGCCGTCTCCTCACCCCAGTTCTTTGCAATCCCACGAGCACACATGAAACGCCTACTATGAGCAAGGCCCTGCACGGCGCTCTGTGGGCGTACAAAGAGCACCCGATTCGGGCCCCAGTTTAGCCCCGATGGCCGCCCCAATCCCAAACCACACCTCCCGCTGCGTCCCCTGCGGCCGGGCCCCTGGGCGCACCCCTATCCCAGCCCTTTTGTGCGCCTCCCAGAGAAACAGAGGCCGTGAGAAGGATGTCCCAGCCCGGAGAGAATAAGCCCACCGCCCGCCCCGCCATCACGCACTCCTCCGGGATGCTGCGGCTGCGAGGGTCCGTCGGTCGGTCCGTCTCTCCTCGGTCTCGCCGCGGCGCGGGAGCTGCGGGTGCTCGGGGCGGCGGCGGCTGCACGCGCGCTCGCTCGATCGCCGCCTTGGCGCGCGGGGCGCTGGAGTCGGAAGCCCGGAGCTGGGGAGGGGACGTGGGTGGGGGCTGGAGGCGGCCTCGGCCAATCACCGACCCGACGCCTCCTCCCCAATGCTCCCCACCTCGCGCTAGCAGGTTAGGGGGAGGCGGGGACAGGCGGTGCCCCGCATCTTCGCCGCCGCGCGCGGCCGCCGCCTTGGGACTACAACTCCCGACAGGCCCTGCTGCAGGGCCGGGGTCCGAGAGGGAAAGGAGAGTGAGGCCCGAGAACTCGCCGACCCCCTAGCGCCCCTCTCCGCGTTCCTTTGGGTTTCCATGGTGACTGACGACACTTCACAAAGCCCCAGCGCTGGGACGCGCTGATGCACGAGTCCCCTGGGAGGGCTACGGGGCGGGTCCCGAGGACACACCACCTCCCCTCCCCCTGCAGGACCCCACCCGAGGGGCTGAAACAATGCCCCGGCCGCCTCACCCGGCGGCTGCCGGGCCTGCCCTTTGCCGCCTGGTTCCCTCCGAGATCCAGTACGACGCCTTTGAAGTGGGCGCTCAGCGGGACCGCAGGATGGAGAGGGCGGGGTGGTCGTTGTAGCAAAATGTTCTGACGTACAGTACATAGTGGACGGCCACTCAGGGCCAACTAAGTTCGCATCTGTCCCCTCTTGGGGGCTCGAACTCGGAGTTCCTTCTCTGGGCTGCTCTGAGCTAGAGCTTCTCCATCCCGAGCTCTCAGATCCAGCTGCCTGTCCTATTTCTGACACCACCTTTCAGGACCTGGCGAAGTCTCTGGAAATGTTTTATAACTCAACTTACACTCACCTTTTTGTCTTCACGTTTTAAACATGTAATTTAACTAAATCAACAAATCTAAAAAAAGAGAGGGAGGATCATCCGGCCTTTGTACCACCTACCTAAACCCCTCTCAAGTCTTTAATCTTTTATTTTATGTAGAGGTAATAATAGCTCAGATATGGTTTAGTAATTTGCCTCTTTTCACTAAATGTCACTTCAAAGGCGTTCCTACTGATTAAAATGCACCATTGGATCCTCAGCTCCAACCCCATCCCAAGGGTCCCTCCAGGAAACTCTAATGGGTTACTGAAGAAACCCCTCTCTTCCCAGGTTGAGAGAAGGGGTGAAGGTGAGGGAGTTCCCAGCCGCCTCGGGAGAGGGCCAGAGAGGTAGTTCACACCTCTCTACAAGTTATTTTCAACCAAAATGGTGCTTCACTACTCCCCAGGGTGCCCCCCTCCTCTTCTCAGCAAAACCTACTGGGGCGGCAGGCCCGCAGAGCCTGCCAAAGTGAGGTGTCCATGGACCACTTTCACGGCCATCCTTTGCAGTGGACTCAGGGTCTGAAGCGGGTCAGGCCGGCATTTGGGGAATGCACTACTGGATTACCAACGTGCAGTCTCTGCTTCTCCAGGGAGGAGGGTTTACTATTCTGCCCCCTGCCCCACACATCCTGAGCTTATGCAAGGAGCCCCCAAAATGAGCCTGGGGCCTGTACCAAAGTATCCCTGATCCAGGGAGCGCAGGATGTGGCTGTGAAAACTTGGGGGGTGGGGAAGGGGCTTGTCCCTCCCACTGCTCCAGCTTGCGGCATTGCCCTAGGGGTTCACAGGCTGGCCGGGCTCTGCAGGGACCCAGGGATTTAGGCAAAATGGATTGAGCCTCAGGGAGGTGGAGTGAAGCCCCCTACAGGCTGGCAATACCTGGATCCCTGGCTACCACCTTCCTTGGAAGCTGCACTTTTTGCCTAAGGGGAAGGGAGTCCTCTAGTGGAGGAAACGTTTTCTGCAGCATTTAGTGGACCTCAAATTTGGACTCTGCTTTCCTGGGCCTGCCTCGCCTGGTAAAAGAGCAGCTTTGAGGTCATCTGTCTGCCTGGGACATTGATGAAAATCGTACCCAAACCTGAGACTGCAAATGTCCCCAGTACGTGATTTTAGCTTTATTCATTTACGTTCAATCTAGGTTATCTCTCCTGGGAAATAGAAAGGGCATAGGGCATGGAGTCATACATCCCTACGTTGGAATCATTGCTCTACTTTCTGGATAATTGATGTTGGGAAAGTTACTTATGCCATCTGAGCCTTAGCTCCCTACAGAACGTGAAGATCATAGTACATTTTTAAAAAACTTTGCCTTGATGATTACATAAGGAAATACCTATAAAGGGCATAGCACACTGCCTGGCATATAGCACACACCAACAAATGGAGCTGTGATGGTTCATTTATTCAACAACAAATGGTTATGGAACAGTGTGAGGAGATATAAGAATATGACATTGCTGGGACACCTAGGTGGCTTAGTTGGTTAAGTGTCCAAATCTTGATTTCGGCTCAGGTCATGATCTCAGGGTTGTGAGATGGAGCCCAACCTCTGGCTCTACACTGGGCATGGAACCTGCCTAAGATTCTCTCTCCCTCTGCTGCCCTCCACCCCAACCCCCGGTCACGTGTGCGCGCGCTCTCTAAAAAAAAAAAAAAAAAAAAAAAGATGTTCTCATTATAACAGCTACAAAAAAGTTTGTTGTGATTTTTATAAAGTTCATATGACCAGCTTAGATGAAGTAGAAAAGGAATTCAGATGAGAGAGAAGTCAGTTCTAAAACAGATTACAATGGAACAGAGGGGCTTGATTTGGATTTCACCTGGATATTGATTTGCTGCATGATTCCTTTTTTTTTAAGATTTTTATTTATTTATTTATTTGACAGAGAGAGACAGTGAAAAGGGCACACAAGTAGCGGGAGTGGGAGAGGGAGAAGCCGGCCTCCCGCGGAGCAGGGAGCCCAATGCAGGGCTCAATCCCAGGACCCTGGGACCGTGACCTGAGCTGAAGGCAGACCCTCAACTGACTGAGCCACCCAGGCGCCCCTGCTGGATTCTAGGATGAAGGAGTAAAAGTCTGTGGGTAGGGAAGCTGGGAAGTGTTTGGCAGGCAGCAAAGGAACCCATCATGACTTGAAAGTCAAGTCCATGAATGGGGGTGTGGGAAGAGAAAAAGGATAGTAGATAGGCTGGTGTTGGGGCCAGACTTCTTAAAGCTGAGGGCTGCTGGCTTTTATCAGTAAATGTGTTTGGGGTTCCAAATCGCCTTACCAACAAGCTTCTGAATATTGGGCAAGTGAAGGGGTATCATAAGGGGAGAAGGGGCGTAGGACTAGTAGGGTGTTTCGGGAACACATTGGATCCTTACAACGCCACATGGCAGATAGCCTTGCTCATTTCTTATAGATGAGGAGGTCCAGACTTAGAGAGGTCAAGAAGAAAGTCCAGAAAGTCACCCTGCTACAGTGGCATTACCAGGGCTCCAAACCACATCTACCTGATGCAGAGCAGAGCTCTTCCTGCCCCAGCATGGCCTACCCTACAAGTCTTCCAGAAGGCTGACTTTCCAGTGCAGGGGCTGTGATGCCCATGAATGACTCTCAAGGAGTCATGTTCCTTCCTCTGCAGTTTCAGCCAGTTACTCCTCAAGGTGTCCTCAGAGAAAGGATGTTCTCCAACATTCCTGAGGTGGTTTGTATTAGATTTCTTCCTCGGCCTTCTGTTTTTGCCCTCCCCATAAGTCAATGACAACCCTAGCGTGGAGAACATATTGTGAAGTCTACCTAGCCTTTAAAACAATAGTGAACCAGAAGTCAAACTTCTATATTCAGGTCAGTGCCACGGGGCAGGAACCAAAAAGGAGTCAGGGAGATGGACAAATGGATATTGAGAGAAAGACAAGAGAGGAGGCCTGTAGAAGATCTAAAGGCATAAAGCTAGGGGTGCCCGGATGGCTTAGTTGGTAGAGCGTGCGACTTTTGATCTCAGGGTTGTGGGTTTGAGCCCCATGTTGGGCATAGAAGTCACTTAAAAATAAAATCTTTAAAATAATAATAATAAAAAAAAAGGCATAGGGCTAAACAGAAACACAAACAAGGGCAGTGGAGAATAAGACTAAGAGAGTGTCAGATTCCAGAGCTGTGGCCACCCAGCCCAACAGTTAGACACAAGGGAGAGGACCCCAGGAGGCTGGGGTGGCTGTGCTTGAGAGGAAAACATCAAAGTAAATTCCAGTGGCTTATCACTACTCTTGAAATGCTGATGAGCTCTCCAAAAATTTAAATCATTCCTTTTGGCCTAGGAAACATTTTTTTCTGCTTTTATTTTTAAATTTCAAAGTTTAATTTTAAAATAAAAGTGTATCTTGCCTTGGAACGAGAATAGCCACAAGCCAACATAAAGCAAGAATCCCTGGGTGACTCCAGCTACCCTAGCCCCATAGCAGAAATCTACAATGTGAAATTTACATTTATTTCACACCAGCATACAGAGAGTCTTCAAGCCCAAAGGAACCTATGAACTGCATGGTCTCACAATGCCAACATTACACAGATAAGGATAAGAAGGTTTTGTTTTAAGCCATATTCTCCCTTAACAAATCAACTTCATCTGGGCATTAGCAAGAATAATAGTGAAAACAAGGAACAACTTAAATATATAGAACCACCTTCAGAGAACAAAACAGTTACTCTAAGAACCAGATCTTTAATCATCTTTTTGTTCCCCACCTGTCACACTCCATAGCACAATGCTTTATTAAACACCTGATGAGTGTCTAAGAGCTGAGAATATTGGAAAGAATCCCCTCACCCTGGGGCGCCTGACTTCAGCTCAGGTCATGGTCCCAGGGTCCTGGGATCTAGCCCCGCATCGGGTTCCCTGCTCTGCGGGAGGCCTGCTTCTCCCTCTCCCACTCCCCCTGCTTGTGTTCCCTCTCTTGCTGTGTCTCTGTCAAATAAATAAAATCTTTAAAAAAAAAAAAAAAGAATCCCCTCACCCTGCTACCAAGTTGGATTTTCATTTATAAAATGAGTCCAAAGAAATACAACACTAAAAAAGACCCATCACTGCCTTTACCTGATTTTTTCTGATGTTATTTTATGAAGCCAGCCCTACTGTTCAGCTAATTTTTTCCTTTAGTTGCATTAGTCCGAACTTATCTCAATAAGAATTAAAGCAAGTATTTATTAAGCATTTCCTGCATACTTTATGTACATGATTCGTTTAATCCCTGTAGCAGACCTGTGAGAAAGGTATCATGATACCCGCTTTATGAAAGAGGGAAACAGGATCTCAAAGGTAAGTAACTTGCCCAAGGTCAATCAACTCCAAGGGGCAGAGCCACATCAAAACCCAGGTCTGACTCCAGGATCCATATTTGTTCATTTAGTCCACACTGCTTGTTATTGAACATTATTCTATTTACATTTGCCCTTTTCTCAAATCTATAGTGGGTTTTGGGGATTCATAGTGTAATTTTCAGAGTGGTGGCCATCCCATCCAGCTTGGTGATTCTGTAGACTTTGATGAATTTGTCTCCTTACCTTCCCAATGAAAAGCCCCACGTGGGTGTGCTATGAGGGACCCAGATAGCCATGTGCCCTGCTGTTCAAAGTTACAGAGTCTCAGAGCACTTGAATTGTCCCACATGCTTGCATATTCTGTTTTGTTTTTTCTTTTTTTTTCTCTTTGCATTTAGTTTGAGAAATTGCTATTGGCATATTTTCAAGCATACTGATTTTTTCCTCAGCTGTGTTAGGTCTGCTGATGAGCCCATCAGAGATATTCTTCACTTCTGTTACACTTTTTCTTCCTAGTACTTCTTTTTGATTCTTAGAGTTTCCATCTCTCTGCTTACAGTACCCATCTGTTCTTGCATGTTGTCTACTTTTTCCATTAGAGTCCTAACATAACAATCACTGTTATTTTAAATTCCCTATCTTATCATTCCACATCTATGTCATAGCTGAGTGTAGTTCTGATACTTGCTTTGTTTCCTCAGATGATATTCTTTCATGCTTTTTAAAAAAAGTTTTATTTATTTAAGTAATCTCTACACCCAATGTGGGGCTCGAACTCACAACCCCGAGACCAAGAGTCACATGCTCCAATTGAGCCAGCCAGGCACCCCTCTTTCATGCTTTTTTAACAAGCCTTGTAAATTTTTGCTAAAAGCCAGACATGATGAATTGGGTAAGAGAAACTGAGGTAAGTAGGTTTTTAGTATAAGGCTTTGTGTTAATCTGGGCAGGAGCTGGGCTATATTTAATAACTGCTATGGCTGTGAGTACCATAGCCTTGTTTCCTATAATTTCCTTGTTTTTATTTCCTCTGTTATCTTTGGGTTTCCCTAAGAACTTCTTCCTAAACAGACTTTGTGATTTGCAGCTTTTCCAGTTATGATCCACTTATCCTGGAGTGTTGATACAGTGGAAAGGTGTTGGAAAGGGAAGTGTTCCATAATCTTATGATTAAATCTCATTTTTTTAGCAGCCCCGTGTCCCTGGGCTATGACCTTTAAAAGCATTTCTCAGCCTTTTTTCTCCCTTCTCTTACATCAGACACGGAGGCTAGACAGGGTCAGGTCTGGCTAATTGTTCTTCCTTCAGGCTCTGAAGAGAAGGCTCTAAGAGAAGGCTCTGATAAGGTTCCCCCTTGAGGGTCCTTATTATGGAGAACCCTCTGGACTTATTTCAAAGTGGTTACCATGCCAGGACCATAAAGGGGATCTTCTCTAGTCTTTACCATGAGCACCTGGTGGGGTTCCTGGAGATAAAACCCATGAAAGGGTGAGGGCCCTCCTAAGACTGGGCTCTGCTATCAGCTGAATGTTCATCCCAAAATCATATTTTGAAATCCTCATGCCCAATGTGATGGTGTTAGGATGTGTGGTCTTTGGGAGGTGATTAGGCCATAAGGCCAGAGCCTTCATGAATGAGATTAATACCTTATAAAAGAGGCCTAGAAGAGCTGGAAGCAGGCCCTCACCAGACCATGACCATACTTGCACACTGATCTTGGATTTCCCGTCTCCAGAACGGTGAGAAATAGGAACTTTGCAGATTTGGTCAAATTAAGATGAGGCCATTAGGGTGGGCTTTAATCCAATATGACTGGTGTCCTCATAAGAAGGGAGAAATTTAGACCCAGAGACACAGGGAGAATGCCATGCGACAATGGAGGCTGAGTGATGTCTACAAGCCAATGACCACCAAGGCTTGCCAGGAACCACAAGAAGCTGGAAGAGGCAAGGAAGGATTCTTTGCTGGCAACTTTAGAGAGAGCATAGCCCTGCAGACACCTTGATCTGGACCTTTAGCTTCCAAAACTGGGAGAATATCCATTTCCATTGTTTTTTTTTTTTTCCATTGTTTTATAATACCCATTTAGTGTTGTGGTACTCAACCCTAGGAATTAACACAGTACTCTTTCTGTGGAAAGCCAGGCTTGGACCTTTCTGGGCTTACCCGATTCTACTGTGTCTGTACCTTTCGTTATCTTTAATCATTTTGTAACTCTGTAGAATAAAAGGTAATGTGGAGAACTGACGGTAATTGTAAATGATTCCTGTTTAGAGACTTATAAATACATTTTCTCCAGTAAAGATGCAATTAATTTCATCCAGTGAAAGAGACCAGTCTTGCCTCTATGATTAGCAAATTCATCTCGGCATCCTGAGTGTTCATATACGCATTTGTTATTTGGATTCTCCTTGTTAATAATTTTTATATCTTACTGGTTCTCTCGGTAATAAATGAGTTAAATAAAACTTTATTTTTATTTTTATTTTTTTAAAAGATTTTATTTATTTATTTGAGAAAGAGAGAGAATGAGAGAACACGAGAGGGGGGAGGGTCAGAGGGAGAGGAGCCCCATGTGGGGCTCGATCCCGGGACTCCAGGATCATGACCTGAGCTGAAGGGAGTCGCTTAACCAACTGAGCCACCCAGGTGCCCCTAAAACTTTTTTTGAAGACTTCACTAATTTATTTGACAGAGAGAGACACAGCGAGAGAGGGAACACAAGCACGGGGAGTGGGAGAGGGAGAAGCAGGCCTCCCACCGAGTAGGGAGTCCGATGCGGGGCTCGATCCCAGGACCGCTGGGATCATGACCTGAGCCGAAGGCAGACGCTTAACCACTGAGCCACCCAGACGCCCCGAGTTAAATAAAACTTTTAACGTGTCTTCATTTTATATTACTATGTGTCATGATTTTACCTTCTTTTTTTAAATCATATTTTACTTTCAATATTTTGGTTACTTATTTTTATTTATTTATTTTTAAGATCTTATTTTTGAGATTTCTTCCCCCAACATGGGGCTTGAACTTAAAACCCTGAGATCAAGAGTCACATGCTCCACCGACTGAGCCAGCCAGACACCCCTGACCTTACCTTTCTGAAAAAGATATCACCCAGGTACAGAGTGTGAAGGGATACTATTTTGAAATGTCTACTGAGGGATATTTCTCCATTTTTCCTTGGTTCTTTCTCCATTCAGTCAGCTAGGGTATTCATCATTCACTGCCTCCAGAGAGGCAGAAAGCAGAGAAAAAAAGGAGTTAATTTCTGTCTTTAGTGTCTCCAAAGCCTAGCCCTCAGGGAGAGCAGAAGGAACTCAGGCGTAATCCATAGATTTGGAAGAATATAAGAGTCTGAGTAAGTCTTGTTCATGCGCTGGAGGTCAGATTAATATTTCCAGACTTGGGCCAAGTAGAGCGACAGGGAGGGTGAGAAAGGCCGAGCACAGCTGTTTGTGGACACCAAAGAGAGAGTGTCCATTCCCCCTACCCCAAGCCAAACTGGTGGGTGGGACGACAGACTGCCCAAACGGCATAGGAAATCTAGAGCAGAGAGTGTTTGCTGTCACTCTAGGTAAGCCCCCCGGAATTTAGATACACCCCACAGGAGGGGAACCACAAATTCTCTGAGATTAATTTACCACTGTTTCTCCCACCCCCAATGAATGGGCACTTGTGATAAGAATCAAGTTCAGCGAGGGAAATCAAGTTCATAGATTTAGATTCAGCTCCCTTGCAGTAGCATCCCACTTCTGTTCAGGTATCATCATTTATTTTATCTATTTTCCTAATCTGGTGCACATTTGTCAATCTTTTTGGCCTCTCAGCATCCAAATTCCCTTCCATCGCAAGGAGAAGCAGAGCCAGCCTCCCTCTATAGAAACCAAGAGTCCCAACTGGTTCCTAGGCTCCCTTGATGGTGGAGCACAGGCATGGGATCCAGAGTCTGCCCATTGCGTGCATCCGCCCCACGTTCCCAACCACGAAAGCAGAGAGGCCCTCGAGGCACTCTGGTAGAGGCAGCCGCTTCAGCAAGATGGCGCATTGCTAGAGCAACCCGAGGCCGTGGAGCTGCTGGTGATGACTAGCGCTGGGCACTGCTGCAGTTGGAAGTGCACTGCACTAGTCCTGCCCATGGCCCAGGTACCCTGCACTCCCGGCTGCACAACTAAAGCTATAGGATCTCCTTTTAATAAATCCCTTTCCCACCTAGATCAGTCAGAAATGGCTTTGGTTGCTTGCAACTAGGAACTCTACCCATAGACTGAACTATTTTTGGACTTCCAGGTTGTTCGTGGTTTTTTGATATTATAAACAGTCCAGAACAGTCTCGGTTTCCTTTTCTAATTATTTCAAGGGAAACCAAATGGCAGAATTGTTGGGGGACTCATACTTTTAAGAGTTTTGATACAGAAAGTATTAAATAATGTAAGGGAGGGGAAAATTCTCCTCTACTCTTTGGGTCTCTGGCTGGGCCTAAGGATTAAACTGACCCCTGACAGATGAATAGGAGAAAAGCACACAAATTTGGTTGAAGTTTTACATGAACATGGAGGTCTTCACAAGACAACGAAGACCCTAAGATGTGACCAGAGCAGGAGGCTTTTTATCTTTTAGACAAAGAAACAAGAAATTTGTGAAGAATTGACAAGACAGAGGGGTTGGGGCTAGGGGTAGTAGATGGTGAAAAACTAGGAATATAAGAGTTAGTTTAACGAAGTTTGTTTATACAGGCTTCTCGGCCCTAAATTCTCTGTCGCTGGTGATAAGAATGCTTTCTACCTTCCTGGCACAAGGAGGGTACCTTTCACATTGGATATTTAGCTGCTTTCAGGAGGTTCAACGAGGATCGGATTATCTTTCTTGTACTGGCTATTTCTTAAGTACCTGTAATTCAAAATAATCAATGTCCAAGTGGCATATTTTGGGATGACATATTCTGAACCCCTCCCATTACATTCCCACCTGCAGTCTGTATATGTGCCAGTCTCCCTACAGCATGTTTATTACTGCAGAATGCATCTTAATAAGGCTTATTTCTCTGTGTGTGTGTGTGTGTGTGTGCACATGGATCCAGGCCAGTTGGAATGTTATCTCCCATCACTGTGGAGCCAGGTGTCACTCCCAGGCTATTCCTTCCAGACTTGCAGATCAACTGTTGTGAAGTAGAATATTCTTCATGATGTAGTTTGAAGCTCCTCCCAACTCATATCTACTAGAATAACATCATTAAACTGAATCCTGAAATGAACAAAAGAAAACTAGTCACGAATAAATGCTCTGTGTAAGTCTCTGACCCAGGGGTGATCCCTGTCCTGCCCTCACATCCAGGCCAGAGGCTTACTGGTTGACCACAGTCAGCAGTAGTAAATTCAGGTGAGAGGGAGGGAGGCTGGGCAGGGCTGGGCCCCTGAAAGCACCAGGGTGGAGAAATGTCCAGCGCCTCCCATGGGAGGCAGTACCTGCCGCCCCACCCCCACCCCCAAACTCTTCCCATAACCTGTGTCTAAACTGGACAGGCCAGCCCAGTTTCAGCCAGCACCACAGCTCTGGGGAGAAAAGGGCTGTTCTCTGCTCCTGAAATTGAGGCTTTTCTGCTTCTCCTGTTGCCTGGTATTGCCTCCCATGTAAGTAGTACTCAATCTCCCCTTGACATTAAAGGTGTTTTCTGTCACACGCTTTCCCCTTGCTGATGACTCCTGAGGAGCCATGTCTGCCCTTCCTGCAGCAGAGGAGTCTCCAAGGCTGAGGCATGGGGTGTAAGGGCTGGTGGATGGGGCTGGGGTGTATTTGGGTCTCCAGTAAAGGCAGTGGCCACCACTTCCTGAGTGAGGTCCCAGGAAGTATGCTAAGGGCTTTTATACGTATTACCCCATTCAATCCTTTCAATAACTTGATTAAATTTTCAGATGAGAGAATTGAAACTCCGGAGGAGTCAGCTCAGGAAGGGGTTTAAGTTCTGTACACTGTCAGAGTGTTTGGATTTGGGAGAAGATTAAGGGTCTGAGCAGATGTGAAGCCAACCTTTTGCTTTTTGGCTTGTGCTGGGAAGTTTAGGAGCTCCCAAGATGCCATAGCTTCTGGTTTTCCCTGGCCCTTTGCTGGGTTGACCTCATTATGTATACTGGCATGATTTTCATTTTTTAAAAAGATTTATTTATTTGAGAGAGAGAGAGAGAGGGAGAGAGTGCAAGGTGGGGGAGGGGCAGAAGGAGAGGGAGAGAAGCAGACTCCCTGCTGAGCAGGGAACCCAATGTGGGGTTTGATCCCAAGACCCTGGGATTGTGACCTGAGCTGAAGGCAGACGCTTCACCAACTGAGCCACCCAGGTGGCCCTTGGATGATTTTTAAAAACCAGGGCATGCACAAGAGACTTGAGCTCAGGGCAGAGGGTCTCCCAGGCATAGGCAAGGCCAAGGGGAAGGTGATGGTAGATCAGCTCTAAGGAGATGAAGTGAGGAAGGAAGCAGTGGTTTGGGGAGCTACAAGGTGAAAGATATGTGACTGGCCAGGCCGTGGAAAGGCCTGGCTTGTATGAAAGCCCAAGATGACCGAGAATTCCAGCATCCCTGGCAGAAGTGGAGAAGCTGCAAGATGGAGACAGCTTTGAGGGGAAGAGGGGGAATTCGGGTTTAGAGAATTTATATAGTGAGATCTCAGGAGGTTGAGGGGCCAAGAAGGCGTGTCCTCATGGATTTGGAAATAGGAGGTGCTAGGGGCCAGAGGGAGGATTCGGAGGCCATCTGCAGAGAGGCTTCAGCTTGATGAGGAGAACAAAATGTAGCTTAAATTAAATCTCCTTAGAAATACCTTACGACCCCGCAATTGCACTACTAGGTATTTATCCAAGGGATACAAACATAGTGATTCAAAAGGCCGCATGCACCCCAATGTTTATAGCAGCGATGTCCACAATAACCAAACTATGGAAAGAGCCCAATGTCCATTGACAGATGAATGGATAAAGAAGATGTCATACACACACACACACACACACACACACACACACACACACACACACAATGGAGTACTACTCAGCCATCAAAAAGAATGAAATCTTGCCATTTCCAATGACGCAGATGGAACCAGAGGGTATTATGCTAAGCGAAATAAGTCAGTCAGAGAAAGACAAATACCATATGATCTGTGGAATTTAAGAAACAAAACAGAAGAACATAGGCAAAAGGAAGGAAAAATAAGAGGAAGACAAAGAGGGAAGCAAGCCATAAGAGACACTGAACTCTATGAAACAGACTGAGGGCTGCTGGAGGGGAGATGAGTGGGGGATGGGGTAACTGGGTGATGGGCACTGGGGAGGGCACTTGATGTAATCAGCACTGGGTGTTGTATGCAACTGATGAATCACTAAATTCTACCCCTGAAACTAATAATATAGTATATGTTAACTAAATTGAATTTAAAACATTAAAAAAAAAATCTCCTTACAACTTGCAGCCCACTGATAAATACCTGAGACATGCCGAGTGTGGCATTCCTCATCGCTGCCTTGAGGTTGGTGTTCTATTAGAGACTGAAAGCAACTTATCTTGCCCAGAGCCACATCTCCAAGGTCCTGTAGAACCTGCTTTCAGCATACAGAAATTCCTTAGAAATTTACATTACTTCTGCCTTCCCTCCCTCCACAAACTCAAAAGTATATAATCAGTCACTCCGCACAATCGTAAGTGCGGCTCCTTCTGCCTACAGGTCCTGTCTCCGTGTTTTAATAAAATCACCTTTTTGCAACAAAGACGTCTCAAGAATTCTTTCTTGGCCGTCAGTTCTGGACCTCACCAGCATTCCAAAACTATATCCTTGGGTGCCCTAACGTGGAGCTTTGAGTCTTTTCATCTGGACCCTGAGCTTCGGTGTAAACTTGGTGAGTACTCTCTCTCCTCTTCCTTTACTCTCATTCCGGGGGCTCTTCACGGAGTGTGGTCTTATTGGAACACTTTCATGCCAATTGCTCAGGCTGCAATCCTCCAGCCTGTGGCTACTCTATGGGGAGGAGAAATCCTGCCTTTTGGCTGGAAGTTAGTACCCTGGCCAGAATGGTAATAAGACCCAGAATCTTGATGCCCTCTCTTTATTCCTATCCTTATACAAAGTAGTCTGTCTTGCGCATGGGACGGCCACCTAAGCCACCAGGACAGCAGCCAATCTTTTTTTTTTTTTAAAGATTTTATTTATTTATTTGGTAGAGAGATACAGAGAGAGAGCAAGTAGGCAGAGAGGCAGGCAGAGGAAGAGGGAGAAGCAGGCTCCCCGCCAAGCAGGGAGCCCGATGCGGGGCTCGATCCCAGGACCCTGGGATTATGACCTGAGCCAAAGGCAGCCGCTTAACCGACTGAGCCACCCAGGCGCCCCACGGCTGCCAATCTTAAGACTCCGTGTGAGGTTTCCTCCTCATTGGTCTAATGTGATCCCCTCCACATCCCGGGTCTAGCTTTTGCTTGGGACCTCCCCTGGGAGCCGGCCAAAACCAATTGAATTAAAACCCGATCGGGGAAGTTTCCTAGGGAAGTTGGCTGTTTATATGCATTGGAATGTCACTTAGGTCATGATGGATTTCTATCTTTACTGTTTTCTGTCAATGTCCTCTACTAACTACTGAAGTTACAAAATTGAGTAATTTCCTTTTGTACAACTTTTTTAGGGTGTTCCATGGGTTAAAAATGGCGGGTTCTCTGTGGTCTTCATGGCAGGGCCTTCATGGCAAGACAAGCGAAGGCACAATGGGGCCTTCACAGCAAGACAAAGGCAGTCCATCTGCCGGCACATGTCATAGCCTAGTAGGCGATGGGGAAGTGGGGGGAGGGCAGGCCTCCCTCCTACAGGGCTTTTATGGCAGGCGGTGATCATAGAGATTTTGTTCGAGGGACGCCTCAGGTCACCTTGACTCCAGGAACCTCTAACATATCCAGCATATGGGACACCACCCAGGAGTCAGGGTGGAGGGATTTTTCTTGGCAATTGACTGTCTCTCCTTTTCTAGGAGCATGGGAGATTCTTCTTCAGTCCCCAGGGACTCTCCCTCAGGATGGCCTTTTAACCCACTGGAAATAATTTGGATTGTAAGATTTTTTTAAAAGATTTTTTATTTATTTGAACAGAGAGAGACACAGCGAAGAGAGGGAACACAAGCAGGGGGAGGGGGAGAGGGAGAATCAGGGTCCCCGTTGAGCAGGGAGCCTGAAGTGGGGCTCGATCCCAGGACCCTGGGATCATGACCTGAGCCGAAGGTAGACGCTTAACGACTGAGCCACCCAAGCGCCCCTGGATTGTAAGATTTAAGGAAAAAGAAACTAATCTTCTTCTGTAACACTGCATGGCCTCAGTACTCCTTAGGAGACAAGGAAAAATGGCCCATTAACGGGACATTAAGCTTCAGTATGATCTATCAGTTAGATCTCTATTGCAAGAAATAGGGCAAATGGACAGAGATACCTTATGTTCAGGCTTTCTTGGCTCTAGATCAGGACCCCAACCTAAGGCCTTCTTGCAGAATGTGTTTGGCCACTAATCAGACCAACAAACCCCCTCCTGATATATTGGATGATGATTGTCTAAACGGGCCTCCTCCTATTAAATCTAAGTTGTCGGAGGAAGCACGGGTCTCTCCAAATGAAGAAGACATTGATCCTGTCACTTCTCCTCCTTACAAGCCTGACGGCCCTTCTAGACCCAGCCCAGCCGACCACACTAGGAGCGGGACTCCTTATCTCCCCGGAGCTCCCCCCAAATCAGGATCATATCCTCTTAGGGAGTTTGTTAATGGAGAAATGTGCACTATTAGAGTCCATGTCCCATTCTCTAGGGCAGACTTGGGTCAAATAAAAAATTAGGACGATATTCTGAAAACCCTTCTCCATTTATTGAGGGTTTTCAACAAATATCCATTATGTTTGATTTGACCTGGCAAGATATATATACCATACTAACTTGCTGCTGCACCCCTGGCGGGGGGAAATGTATCTGGGGTAGGCATCCAAGAGTTTGCTGATGAACTGGCAACAAGGCAGAGAGAGCATTATTCGGGGGGGGGGGGGGTACTGCTGTCCCAAATACGGAACCACACTGGAACTATCGAGAGGATAGTCGGGGAAGAGAGGAACGGATAGGGTCACCTGCCTGATAGAAGGAATGAAAAGAGACTTTACTAAACGTATAAATTTTAACAAAATTCAGGAAGTCACTCAAAGAGCTGTTGAAAATCCTGCTCTGGGGGCGCCTGGGTGGCTCAGTCGTTAGGCACCTGCCTTTAGCTCAGTTCGTGATCCCAAGGTCCCGGGATCGAGCCCCGCATCGGGCTCCCTGCTCGGCGGGGAGCCTGCTTCTCCCTCTGACCCTCTCCCCTCTCATGCTCTCTCTCTCTATCTCATTCTCTCTCTCTCAAATAAATAAATAAAAATCTTTAAAAAAATAAAAATAAATAAAAATAAAAATAAAAGACACCTTCCTTTGCATCCCTCTAAGTGAGGAAACACAGCCCCTATTTGCCTTCGAGTGGGCCTCCCCTTCAGACCCGCTCAATGAGCTTGGACAGTCTTGCCACAGGGATTTAGAGACAGTCCTCACTTACTCCAGGTTGCACTTAGCAAAGACCTCCGTGGTAACACTTTGCCTCAAGGGACTATAATTCAATATGTGGGTGATATTTTAATCTGTAGTCCTACAAAGGAAATCTGATAAAAATCGTAAACCTCACTTAATTTCTTGGCAGACAGAGGGTATCATGTCTCCCCTAAAAAGGTACAAATATCTAAGCAGAAAGTAGACTATTTGGGATATGAACTAACACCACGTCACTGTACTCTACTGATAGAAAAAAGGCTATCTTGGATCTTGAGCCCCCAACAACTAAGAAAAAACTCCGCACTTTCCTAGGCATGGCAGGCTTTGCCACCTATGGATCCCTGGATTGGGGCTCATAGCCAAGCCATTGTATGATTCAATTAAAGGTCCTGATGATGAATGTTTACTCTGGACTAAAGCCCAGCAGACAGCCTTCAGAATGTTAAAAACTAAACTCCTATCAGACCCAGCCTTGGCTCTACCAAATTTATTTATTTATTTATTTATTTATTTATTTATTTATTTTAAAGATTTTATTTATTTATTTGACAGAGAGATAGAGAGCACAAGTAGGCAGAGAGGCAGGCAGAGGGAGAGGGAGAAGCAGGTCCTCTGCTGAGCAGGGAGCCCGATGCGGGGCTTGATCCCAGGACCCCGGAATCATGACCTGAGCCAAAGGCAGACGCTAAACCGACTGAGCCACCCAGGTGCCCCTCTACCAAATTTAGAAAAACCTTTCACTTTATATGTGGCAGAGAAATAGGGCCAAGCTATGGGAGTTCTCACCCAAAAATCAGGAAATGAAATAAGACCAGTGAGCTATTTTTCTAAGCCACTCAACAAGGTAGCACAGAGGTGGCTGGCTCACCTCTGAGCAGTGGCTACGACTGCCCTCCTGGTAGAGGAAGCCTCAAAACTTACTATGGGGCAGTCCCTAACTGTGATGACCTCACACCAGGTCCAGAGTGCTTTAGAAACTAAAGGTAAGGGGCGCCTGGGTGGCTCAGTCATTAGGCGTCTGCCTTCGGCTCAGGTCATGATCTCAGGGTCCTGGGATCGAGCCCCTCATCGGGCTTCCTGCTCAGCGGGGGGCCTGCTTCTCTCTCTCCCACTCCCTCTGCTTGTGTTCCCTCTCTCTTGTGTCTCTCTCTGTGAAATAAATAAATAAAATCTTAAAAAAAAAAAGAAACTAAAGGCCACCAATGGATGATAGCGGGCGGATGGGGTGGGGGGAGCAACTTACTAAATAGCAGGCTATGCTTTTAGACACACCTGGAGTGGTCCTTAAGACCTGTCAGACTGGGGCGCCTGGGTGGCTCGGTCGTTAAGCGTCTGCCTTAGGCTCAGGTCATGATCCCGGGGTCCGGGGATCTGGCCCGCATCTGGCTCCCGGCTCCCTGCTCCTCAAGAAGCCTGCTTCTCCCTCTCCCACCCCCCCTGCTTGTGTTCCCTCTCTCGCTGTCTGTCTCTGTCTGTCAAATAAATAAATAAAATCTTTATTTTTTTAAATAAAATCTTAAAAAAAAAAAAAGACCTGTCAGACTTAGGACTTCTGGGTGGCTCATCGGTTAAGTGTCTTGCTTTGGCTCAGGTCAGGATCCCAGGGCCCTGGGATTGAGCCCCACGTTGGGGGTCCCTGCTCAACAGGGAGTCTGCTTCTCCCCCTCCCTCTGCCCCGCCCCCTACTCGTGATCTCTCTCTCTCTCTCTGGAATAAATAAAAACAATCTTAAAAAAAAAAAAAAGACCTGTCATTATGCCTGGACCTGACCATTGTACTTCTACAGAACATAACTGTTCAGAGGTTATTAATCTTGTTTATTGTAGCCAATCAGGCAAAAGATTCTCCTATTGAAACCATCAGTTGGTTTACTGATGGCAGTAGTTTCATGGAAAAGGGGATAAGAAAATCTGGGTATACAGTCGTCAGTCTAACTCAGACTATTGAAGCCAAAGCTCTCCCAGCAAATACATCTGCCCCAAAAGCAGAGTTCATAGCGCTCACTCGTGCTCTACAATTGGCAAAGGGCCTCAGAATCAGTATCTACACTGACTGTATATGCCTTCCTAGTCCTACAGACGCCCATCATGGGGCAATCTGGACAGAGAGCGGGCTATTATCAAGTCATAACTCTCCCATTAAATATGGACTTGAAATAACAGATCTCTTAGAGGCTGTGTACGAACCCAAAGAGGTGGCTGTAATTCGTCTCAGGAGACATCAGAAGGACGGGCCCATGGAATCTAAAGGGAATAACACAGCAGACCATGCAGCCAAGCAGGCTGCTCAAAGCCTGCAAATACCAAGTCTCATGCCAGTCCTGACCCCAACAGAAGAGATATCCCCAGTCTAGTCACATCAAGAAACCTGAGTAGCCCCGGAATGGGAATTTTAAAAAAATGCACAGGACTGGTTTATAAATGATAGCGGAAAAGTCTTTATACCCAAAGGCAATCAATGGAAATTAATGCAGGGAATACATCAGACTACTTATTTGGGTAAAAAGGCCCTGGAACAAATGGTTAAAACCACCTTTGATGGGATTCACTTAATCATTACCGTTAAACAGTTCTGTCAGTCCTGTGCCGTTTGTGTACAAGCAGATCTGGAGGGGGCTCTTTGTGCCCCCAACGCCCCCCCACCAAACTTCTAAGGCCAGTCCAAAGGTGGGGGACATATCCTGGGGAGGACTGGCAATTAGGTTTTATGCAAATGCCATCATGTAAAGGATAGAAATACTTACTGGTTTAGGTAGACACCTTTACTGGAAGGATAGAGGCCTTCCTCTGCAGAAAAGAAAAGGCCACTGAAGTAACAAAAACTTTGCTAAGGCAAATTGTCCCTAGATTTAGACTCCCTTGGTCCCTACAAAGTGACAACGGACCATCTTTTATCGTACAAATAACTCAGCAAATAGCTTGGGCCTTAAAGATTAATTACTATTGGGAGACAAACCATGAGAGACTCTTAACTCAAGGAAATAGACTGAGGGTTGTTGGAGGGGAGGTGGGTGGGGGGATGGGGTACCTGGGTGATGGGCATTAAGGAGGGCACTTGATGTAATGAGCACTGTGTGTTATATGCAACTGATGAATCACTAAACTCTACCTCTGAAACCAATAATACACTATATGCTAATTAATTGATTTTAAATTTAAAAAAAATTAATTAGTATTTACCTTCAGCCTGGCATCCACAATCCTCTGGAAAGGTGGAAAAGGCTAACCGCACCTTAAAGCGGCATTTTACCAACTAAACATTGAGACTCAAGAAAACCGGATTACTCTCACTGGTAGGGCTTCTCAAAATGAGGATTGCCCCGAAACAACAAATAGGGTTAAGTCCCTTTGAGTTACTATATGGAAAACCTTTTCTCACTTCAGACCTATTAATAGATGGAGACTATAATGCTCTGTTAAATTATTCACTTGAGGTTGGCTTAATTCATAAATCTCTAAATGAATATGCAAACCATATCCTCCCTAAACCTGATCTGACTGTCACTAGCCACCCCATATAAACCCGGGAGACGTGGTTTATTTAAAGGATTGGAAGTCTAATACGGCAGGGGATTTAACTCCAAAATGGAAGGGCCCCTAAGGGGTCATGTTATGTACTCCCACAGCAGTAAAATTAGAGGGACGCTCTTCATGGGCTCATATATCTAGAATAAAACCTGGATCTCCTTCACAGGAAACCAATGAGCAAACTAATGTGCTTTCTTATTCCTGTGAACCCATGGAAGATCTCAAATATCTTTTCAAAGGACAATACAGGACTAGAGGAAAATTTTAGTTAACTACCAAAGGTCTTTTTTATTCAGAGTTCTCAATCTTATTATAATATTAAGCCTCTTCTGTTGTCTTTTCCGATGTCTCCTGGGCTGGTGCCAAGACTCCTTCACTGTCATAACTTCCAGCTGACAGATGATCCTTTCTACTCAAGGAGGTTCCTCTATGTTGTCTACCTTGGATTGGCTGCCTCCACCTTTGGTAACTCCTGTATATAAATTCCCCAACTGACCAGTGTTGACCAATGTTGTCTACACTCTACGGCCCTATTCAGCGGCAAGAAGTTACAGAAGATGAGACCTCCCACCCTCAACAACCTTAAAGATTTAAGGGTCAAAGCTGTTCAGGGGGAATGAGGTGGGAAACAAAGGCCGAAGGAAATGAAGATAAAATTAAAAGTCCTCATCGCCTGCAGCCCATTGACAAATACTTGAGATAGGCCGATTATAACATCCCTCCAGGAACCTGGGTCTTCTCTAGCATATGAAAGTCCTTTCGGAACTTCCCTTACCTTTACTGCCCCTGACCCCAAGGTATACAATCAGTGGCTCTTACAATCTTCAGGCAGCAGCTGCAGAAGCTCTTTCTGTCCGTGGGTCCTATCCCCATGCTTTCATAAAACACCTTTTTTGCACCAAAGACGTCTCCGGACCCACCAACACACCAACATTCAAAAAACTACATCAAAAGATCACAAAACAAGCTGAAGCCTGGGGGACCGTCAGAATGAGGGCAGAGGAGCAAAGGAGGGACCTTGGGACACTTGTGGCGGGGGGTGGGGGGCGGACAGGAGAGGGGAAGCTGCTGAGGGTGGGGGATCCCACACAGAGCCCCGGCTTCAGAGTCCCGCTCTTGGGAGCTCCAACCCCGACGACGCTGAGTGAGCCTGGCTACTTCGCCTGTAACCGGGCTCACAGGACCCTTCCCTGGAGGTGAGTTTAAGGGTGGCTGGCACAGTGCCTGCAGCGGGAGACGTCCCCCACCCCTGGAGGGGGTGGTTATGACATGGGAGGAGAATGGTGTGCTTTGGGCAGTTGCAGTCAAGGGGGAAGGTGGAGGTCCACTGGTGGGCTCAGGAGGAGGTGGTGAGACGTGAAAGCTCACACGGGCTCCAGGCCAGGGGAAACCTGTCAGGGAGAGGAAGGGGCCCGGGTGGGGTGGACAGTGGCTAAGAGGAGGGCCAGCAGGACCGGGGAAGGTTTTTTCCAGCTTCAGGACATGGCCCCAGCCAAGTCGGTGGATGAGGAGAAATGTCCCATGAAGAGCAAGAAGCCGAAAGCAGAGGGGACAGGATTGAGAATACAGGAGGAATTTGGGGGCACCCTGGGAAGGAGAAAATAGCAGACGTGGCAATGCATGTAATGGCTGGGGTCCCAGAGCCCTGCGGCCAGGACAGCGCAGGCCCTCCACCCCCACCTGCACTGCAGAGGGCTGCTTCCCTGGTATTCGGCGCTGGATCCTTGGGATTCAGAGAGCAGGTGCTTATGGCATTGGCATGAGCTGCTTGATACAAAGGCCTTCTGGGGACCTGGCCCTGCTTCGGATCTGTATGGAACTTAACACCAATGTGCAACTGTCTGTGCACTGTTGCCCTCACTTCGGAGAGGCACCCGAGCTTCCTGGGCTCCCATTTACCCTAACCTGTAAAATGGGGTCAATCTCACCTGTCTGCTTCCCAGAGCGCCGCTGGGAATCTATGCAAAAGCCTTTTGTAAATCATAAAAAATTATAAAATTTCAGAGATTATGACTGATGTCAAGCATAGCTCATAGGTGAAATGGGGTTTTTCTCACTGGCTTCTTTTTCAGAAAAGTTTGGCGGAAACTATTTGAAGTGCTTTGATCTCCTTGGCAGAAAAGCACCGAATAAATTCAAGATGTCACGGCGGATTCATCTCTCTGCTGTGGAACTGAGGGTGACCAATTTTATTCAATAGCTGGTGACAACCTTTCAGAATTGCTTAAAACCCCTGAGCCCCACCAAGTCCTACCGCCCTCCCCCGCCCCCCAAGACTGCTGTCCTCTGAACTATCCTCACATAGCCATCCTGAAATAGGATCCCAGGCCTACCTGGGAAGACCTTTCCAAGGCCAACACCCTGTTGCTTGGTGATGTGGAGAACAAAGATAAAAGGAAATGTAGACAAAATTAAATTTCCTTCCAACTTGCAGCCCACTGACAAATCCTTGAGACAGGTAGTGTCTGACATTCCTCCAGGAACTCCCAACTGTCTTAATGCTGATGCTTTGCTAGAGGCTGATGCTTTGCTAGAGGCAAAAAACCTTAGCTTGACAATAGCCAGGCCTCCAGCATCCTGTAAGTCTTCTTTAACATATGAAAATCCTTTTGGAAACTTTCTTTGCCTATACCCAGCCACCGCCCCCCCCAACTTAAGAGTATATAACCAATGGTTCCTCACAATCCCAGTGCAGTTCGTTCTGCCCACAGGTCTTGTCCCCATGCTTTAACAAAACCATCTTTTTTGCACCAAAAAAGAATTCTCAAGAATTATTTCTGTAGGGCGCCTGGGTGGCTCAGTTGGTTAAGCGACTGCCTTTGGCTCAGGTCATGATCCTGGAGTCCCGGGATCGAGTCCCACATCGGGCTCCCTGCTCAGCAGGGAGTCCGCTTCTCCCTCTGACCCTCTTCCCTCTCGTGCTCTCTATCTCTCATTCTCTCTCTCTCTCAAATAAATAAAATCTTAAAAAAAAAAAAAAGAATTCTTTCTGTACTGTTCACTCCCGGGCACCACATCACATCACTTGGAACCAGGGGGTCTGTTCCTGGTGGTCGTCCGGTGACTTGGGTCTGCCCACTGCTCAGGCCCTGCTTCTGCCTCGGCGCCTCACCGGGAACGGTGACTGTGGAACCATAAGGATAATAGCAGCTACCATTGTTTGGGTGGCAGGTGCTTCCCCCACATCAGTGTGTTCAACCCTCACAATAGCCCAGTGAGAAGGTTCTCCCATCCCCACCTGCTGACGCTGTGGCTTAGAGGGAATGAGCAACTTGCCTGGGTTAGAGTCGGGATTCAAACCTGGGACCGTCCCATGCCAGGCTTAAGTTCCTTTCTACTGGTTACAGACTACCTTGTATGGAAGATGGAGAACCTGACCGTCACCTCTCAGACCTGTCAGGAGGAACAGGTGCAGATCCCCTCACGTGAAAGCCCTTGGGACATAGAAAGTTCTTTATGTATGATCTTTCTTGTTACGATCATTTTCTTTTCTTTTTTTAAAATTTCTTTTTAAAAAAGATTTATTTATTTGAGGCGGGGGGAGAGCTCGAGCACAAGCAGGGGGTGGGGCAGAGGCAGAGGCAGAGGGAGAGAGAACCCCAAGCAGATTCCCTGAGAGTGTGGAGCCTGACATGGGGTTTGATCCCACAACCTCGGGCTCATGACCTGAGCTGAAACCAAGAGTCGGATGCCCAACTGACTGAGACATCCAGGCGCCCTTTTACAATCATTTTCTAATTTAAATGTCTGCACAGGTGTTGCTCATGTAATGGTCTAATCAGGTTTATTTTCCTTCAAATTTCCTCCTGGGCCTTCGGCCTGCTGTTCTTGCCACCTGAGAAGGTGGATGTGAGCTGGGGGGGTTGCAGGCCTCTCTTCCTACCATGGGTTCTACAGTTCTTCCTACTCAAGATTCTCTGCCAGGGGGTTCCAGTGGAAAAGGCGTCAAATGAGTCCGGGACTCCCACCCAAGCACATAGGGACGCATTCCTTCCACTTAGGACACACTGCTTCTACCGTCTGCCATGGTGATGGTTGGCCTCCTCAGCCCACAGCCTCCATACACGTTCTCTGTGGTAGGCCCACTGCCCCCCTTCCATTGTCACAGCTGGCTTGTCTTCTTGGGCAAGACCTTCCTGTAACAGCAAGACCCCTGAGGGCTGGATTCGCGTGCCAGGGCTGACCACAGAATGGGGGTGCCTGGCTGGCTGGGTCGGTGGAGCATGTGACTCTTGATCTCGGGGTTGTGAGTTCAAGCCCACATTGGGTGTAGAGATTACTTAAAAAAGAAATTACTTTGAAAAAACAATAATAATGAAGTACCACAGACTGAGGTACAACAGAAATTTATTCTCTCACAGTCTGGAGGCTGGAAGTCCAAGATCAAACTGCTGGCAGGGCTGTTTCTTCTGAGGTCTCTCTCTCCTTGGCTTGCAGATGGCTGTCTTCTCCCTATACCGCCACATTACCTTTCCTCTATACCCATCTGTGTCCAAATGTTCTCTTCTTAGGAGGAGACCAGTCAGATTGCATTGGGGCCCACCCTAATGACCTCATTTTACCTTAACTGCCTCTCTAAAGGCCCTATCTCCCAGTACAGGCACATTCAGAGGTACTGGGGTTAGGACTTGAACCAATGAATGGCAGGGGGGCATAACTCAGCCCATAATGAGGGCCAGAGGGATATTTTAGAGGGATCTCCAAAGTCAGGATCCTGCATGAATGAGGGCAGTGCAGCAGGGAGGGAAGGGTGACGGGAAAGGTCCCCTGACTCCTGCCTTGTGCTTGCTGCAGTACCTGGCTCGGGTGGTCACTAGGGCTTCAGCCCTTTCTCTCCTCACAGAAAGGCAGGGGCTGGGGTGCTCCCTGGGGCCCCAGGAGGGTTGGACTCTGCCTTTGGTGGGAATAGGTTTGGAGAGCACAAGGACGTGGGGACCTGGGGCCCCCTTGGATCTTGGGGGTGACTCGGGGCTGACTCATGTCACAGTCTAATGCTGTGTCTTTCTTTTCTCTGTCACTTTTCTCCTCTCCCTCTCTCCCTGGCCGGTCGTCCCCATTGGTACGGCAGGACTAAGTAAGAACCACCCCCCTCTTACCTGGTCTCACCTCAGGCCTGCAAAGTCTTCTTGACCTCAGGCAGGGGAGCCTCTCTGCCCAAGAATTCACTTACCTTCCCTGGGCTTGTTTCCTTGGCTGTGGAACGGGGCTGGGAGGAATCCCAGGGGGAGAGCCCAGAGAGCCCCAGGCCAATATGAGCCCCTGGAAATCTCTTGGGCGTTCTTTTTTTTTTTTTTTTCTTCCTTTTGGGGTTCTTGCAGGATTGTCCTCTCCTGGTCAGGCTGGGTTCTGGGAGAGACTGAGAGGCACTGGTTACCACTAGCGGCCCCTAGGGCTGGGTGTGCACACCATCGAGCTGCTTCTCCTTCCCTAGTACACCCTCCGGGTGGGTGACCTTGGCTTTGGTGTCCTAATCCTGGTCCATCACTTAGCAAGGGAGTCACCCACATATGGCCTGCTCATCACCACACCATATCACCAGGCAGTCTCTTGCCTGTCACACGTATTTCTAATGTGCCTGGTACACCTCCGTTAAGTTTTAGTTGAATTGTTTTTCTATACTCAGTCTTCCAAGTCTGCAGTTTACATAGTAAATTCATCTGCTCACAACTTTACACATTTAGTAAAAAAAAAACAGTGCTTCAGTCTTAGGGAAGAAAAGAGGACATGGGGCAGGGGAAGAGCTGAGGTGGTTGTCAGAGCATCTTGGTGCTGGGCGTGGGAGAGCCCAGAGAGAAGCTGAACGCACAGCAGGGCAGGGAATGAAGGTTTGACTGCCTCGGCTGGGGCAAGCCTCTTCCTTGAGACCTTACACAGCCTGGCTTTAGGAGTCGATTGTGAACAGCTCTGCTCATATCACACTCCTCAGAGAACTAGAAAGTCCAGGGCGGTCCTGGGAAGCCGGCTCCCCCCACCCCCACTGCGGCCTCTATCCTACCCCTCCCCCAGGAGCCTGGGCACAAGAAGCTCCCCCCGGGGGGGGAGGGGAGAGGAGTTCCTCTGAGAGAGGGCCTTCGTGTCCACCTGAAACCTTCTTTTCCTTCCCTGATTTGAATGGCATAGTCAAATTTACATATCCTCCAAACCAAAGAGCTGGAGTCTCTGATAAAATAGTCAAGACAGATAACCTAGTGGTGACATTGGAGCTGGTCACATGGCTGTCTCTTCACAGGAAATGCTGTCCTGTTGGGGAGGGGAGGGGTGGGGTCTGACCCGTATGGCCCCAATAGGGGGAACTGAGAAATAGTTGGTGGAAATTGGGCTTTTCTGGAGTGAGAGGTGTCAGGGATGGAATAGGCTTCCTCAGGAGGTAACGAGCTCCTGGTCAATAGAGGAGTCCAAGGAGAAGCACGATGCTAGCAGGGAGGTTGTTGTTGGAGAGAAGATTCAGGCACAGGAGTGTGGAGAGGTTGACTCTGGACATTACAGATAGGTGCATCTGATGCTGGCTGTCTCCTGTTCCTTGCTGCTTTTCCTGTGGGAAAGTTTCAGGGGAGTGTCATGCATTATTATTATTATTATTTTTAAGTAAGCTTTATGCCCAACGTGGGGCTTGAACTCACAACCCTGAGATCAAGCATCACATGCTCTACCGACTAAGCCAGCCAGGCACACCAAGTGTCATGCTATTATTTTTATTTTTTAATTATTTTTATTTTGGAAAAGATTTTATTTATCTATTTGACAGAGCGAGACACAGCGAGAGAGGGAACACAAGCAGGGGGAGTGGGATAGGGAGAAGCAGGCTTCCCGCGGAGCAGGGAGCCCGATGTGGGGCTCGATCGCAGGACCCCGGGATCATGACCTGAGCCAAAGGCAGACGCTTAACGACTGAGCCACCCAGGTGCCCCTAATCTTTTTTAGTTTTAAAAAATACAAAAATGTATTTTTCATAATAAAAGTAATGCATATATAGGAGAAATTTAGAAAACATGGGTAAACCAAAAGAAACCATAGAAATCACCTAGAAGTCCACTTCTTTGAGATACCTCTGTTTACACTTGAATGTCTTTCCTGTCTTTATACATGCACGTTTATTTCTAAATCCTGCGATCATACTACATATACTTCTTCAACATTATTTTTCACTTCACTATAGACTGTATTACGTTTTGCATAAAAATAACATTTCAGCTCAGGCAATTTTCATTATCTTAGAAGTGTCACCTCCATATTTGTGAAAAAATACTCTTCTTTCTTATCAGTGGTGAGTGTCATGCCATTATTAACAGTAGAGTTGGGGTTTCAGTTCTCCGGGTGTCTAAGCGTGATCTGATAAAATGGAGTGTGCACCGTGTACGTGTACTTGTACACTGGGGAAACTGAGGCAGCTTGAAGGGCTGAAGAGACTTGGAGAGACCCTTCTTACTGGTGGGGATGGTTCTGTATGACGGGGGGACTGAATTGTGTTCTCTCTCCACAGCCTTGGCGGGCATCTCAGTATACGGCTCATTGCCTTCCACTCTGAGGAGCCCTGCCTCCATGCAGGCTGATGGAAAGACTAGAGAGGGTGTCCACATGAACACCTGGGGCTGGGGTGGCGTGGGGACTGTCCAGAACGCAGTGGATATACAGTGACAGCCACGTTGTGAGTTCTTTTCAGCTCAGCTGGAGACTCTGAAATGAAAGTCTCTTGTTTCTCTGCTGCATTGAGCTGCATTTGCTTCTCTCTGGATGCCTCTGCAGGCTGGGGATTTGGAATCAGTTGTATATTCTCATCAGTGAGAACAATAGCTATTATCAGCAGGGATTCAAACATATAAATATTGAGGCCTGAGTCTGTTTTTTTTTCCCCCCATTGGAAAGATGTAAAACTACAGAATTTGAAAAACGATTTCATTGAATGTTTATTAAGACAAAACTAACATTCTCTTTGCAAAATATTCAATGATAATAGAGGTGCACGAAGGAAATGATCTCTCCTTCCTTTCCCAATCCCACCCGCATATGGACAGCTCGGGTTGGGTCTTCCTACACTTCTCTCTATACCCTTGTAAACATGCACAAACACAAATTTAATGTTATTTTTAAAAATAACAGCTTTTTTGAGATATAATTCACATGCCGTGCAATTCACCCTGTTAAAGTGCAGAGAGTTGAGTGGATTTTAGTATATTTACAGGGTTGTGTACCCACATATGATAGTTTTATTCCTTCTTAAAAAAAAATACCGTGCTTCACACATCTATCCATATTACTTTCCAATTTTCCTTTTTTAATTAAATTTTTTTAATTTAGAGAGCAAGAGTGGAGGGGAGGGGGAGAGGGAGAGGGAGAGAGAAACCCAAGCAGACTCTGCACTGAGCACGGAGCCTGAGGCAGGGCTCGATCTAATGACCCTAAGATCAGACCTGAGCCAAAACCAAGAGTCAGATGCTCAACTGACTGCGTCACTGAGGCGCCCCACAATTTTCCTTTTTACTTATTGTATCATGAAAGTCCCTCCAGGCCAATAGATATAGATTTTATTTTATTTATTATTATTATTTTAGAGGGGGAGGGGCAAAGGGAGAGGGAGAGAATCTTAAGCAAGCTCTGTACCTAGTGTGAAGCTTGAGGGAGGGGCTCGATCTCAGGACCCTGAGATCACAACTGGAGTCAGATGCTTAACCAACTGAGCCACCCAGGTGCTCAGATATAGGTTTTATTTATTACTTTTAATAGCTATGTAATGTAATATGGATATACCATATTTCACTGTATGGATATACCATAGTCTATTTAACCATTCAGGTAATTTCCCAGTTTTTGTTATAACTAACAGAAGAATAGGGAGTGAGCAGAAATAGGTACAAGTGTCAATGGGAACTTAATGTATAGTAAAGGAGGTCTTTTCATCTTATAGAGGAAAATTCAATGGGCACTTTACTTAATAAATGATGCAGGCATATTTTGCTGGCCATCTGGAAGAAAATAAAATTAGACACCTCTTTCCATATATATGAATACCTTCCACCCAGAAGTCAAAAAATATTTGCAATATATTTGATTTAATAAGGGTTAATATCCCTAATATATAAAAGTTTCTAGGGGCATCTGGGTGGCTCAGTCAGTTAAACATCTGACTCTTGATTTCAGCTCAGGTCAAGATCTCAGGGTTGTGTGATTGAGCCCCACATTGAGCTCCTTGTCAGGCTCCGTGCTCAGCGGGGAGTCTTCTTTACTCTGTCCCTCTCCCTTTGCCCCTCCCCCCACTCATGCACTCTTTCTCTCTCTAAAATAAAGAAATCTTTTAAAAAAGCTTCTACAAATTGATAAAGAAAAGTAGGTAAAGAATATGTAGGGCTTATAAGGAGGGAAGGTAAATGGCTAATAAACACACATTCAACCTCTCTGCTGGTTAAGGAAAATACGAATAAAAACAACAAGATACCATTTTTTTCATACTCATATCTATGGCTCAGTTGTCTTCCCTTTCCTGTTGGGAGCCTGAGGGTCTACCACCCAGGGCCACAGAGCCACCGTCTACAGGGGACTCTCTATGAGCTGATTTATGGCCCAGCCAGACAGTTACAGTGGTTAACAGTGGAGGCAGGTCTTGAGTGAGGTGGTACATGAGTGAGGGGAGGGTACTAGTCTGATGAAGATGATAAGAGATATCTCTCAAACTACTCAAAGAACAGTATCAAAGTAGATCTACAAGTATGGGCAAACTCACGGAACTGCATGGGGATGTACCTGGTGGTGGTGTGGAGATGGGTGGGGACAGAGAAACTTCATGGAGGCAGTGAGTGGGGAGAGGAAGAGCTGGCTGTGGGCTTCCTTTTGGATATCCAGCCTACTTTCACTGTTGATTGTTGCTATTCCCAACAAGGAACACTCAAGAGTATTTCTTCCAAGCTATGATCTGGCTCCCTCTGCTTATGGTTTTCTGTAATGGATGACTTGCTCGACCATGGAAGCAAGAAGTAAGTATGGTTGTCTACACTCGTCTCTTTAGTGCCCTCTTGATTACTTTGGGTTCTAGATACTACAATTATCATAATTAATTAATTAGCTAATTAATTAGTTAATTTAGAGAGGTAAGAGAGGGAGAAGGGCAGAGGGAGAGGAAAAGAGAAAACTTTAAGCAGGCTCCATGCCCATCGGGGAGCCCGACGTGGGGCTCGGTCCCACAACCTTGAGATCATGACTTGAGCCAAAATCAAGAGATGGATGCTTAACTGACTGAGCCACCCAGGTACCTCTATAATTATCATAATTTAGAAACAAAGCTGCCTAGTTTGTTTTTAATTTTTTTAAAAGATTTTATTTTTTCATGTAATTTCTACACCCAACATGGGGCTCCAACTCAGAATCCTGAGATCAAGAGTTGTATGCTCCCCCAACTGAGCCAGCCAGGTGCCCAAAAATCTGCCTAGTATAAACCTCTTGGACTTTGAAGAAGTTTCCAGAGGTTGACAGATGATGCCCACATGTAGTACCTCAAAATCTCTAACATGTGTAGTTTTCTATGGGTTCCAGCCACAACTCAGTCCTTCACCCACTCATTCATTTGTTCACTTGAAAAGTAGTTATTCTAAGCTGAGACCTGGGCTCAGAAGTGGAGACATGGAGACATGGATGAAACAGCCTCTGCTCTCCAGCTCAGAGTCTAGCAGGTTGCTCACCAGCCAGCTCTGTGAGTGAAGAAAAGCCCTTTCTTCTTTCTGTGGCTCAGTTTCTGAATTTTTAAGAGAGAGGCTGTGCAGGATGGCTTCTAAGGTCCAGTTACGAAGATTCTAAAATTTTGCATTTACTGAATGTAGAGTGTGCGGGGCACAGTTGTTACCTAGCTCTTTGGGTGAAGAGAGTGGCAAATGTAGTCTCTGACCTGTAACTGTGACTGTCTCCAGCTTAGGACCATGAAAATGGGGTGGCGTTCTGCTGACATCCCTGAGCCATGACTCCATCGCTGCAGACAGCTGAAAACTGGCATTTGCCCAGTGGAGCCCCAGACACACCCCAGTCTGTCAGCAGCAGGACTCCTCAGGTGCTTGGCACCCTATGCTGGATGGAGGCTGCAGATTCATGTTTACAATATAAACTGGCTTACGGAAATCATTTTTAAGTGTACAGATCAGTGTTATTAGTACATTCAGATTATTGTGCAACCCCTGCTATCCATCTCCAGAACTCTTTTCATCTTACAAAACGTAAACTCTGTACCCATTAAATATTAACTCCCTTACCCTTCTCCCTGCCAGCCCTAGCCCCTGCCAAACACCATTGTCCCTGTGATTCTGAGTGTTTTAGGTACCTCATATAAGTGGAATCATATGGTACATCTCATTGTGACTGGCTTATTTTGTTTAGCATGGTATCCTCAAGTTCTATCCATGTTGGAATTTCCTTCCCTTTTAAGGCTGAATAATATTACACTGTCTGTATATGCCACATTTTACTTATCCATTCATCTGTTGATGGACACAAGTTGCCTCACGTTTTAGCTACTGTGAATAGTGTCACAATGAGCATGAGTGTACAAATCTTTTTGAGATCTTGCTTTCAAATCCTTTGGGTACTGCTGGATCATATGGTAGAGCTATTTTTAATTTTTTTAGGAGCCACTATACTGTTTTCCATGGCAGCTGCACCATTGTGCCTTCCTACCAGCAGTGCACAAGTGTTCCAATTTCTCCACATCCAACCAACGCTTGCTATTTTCTGTTTTTGTTTTGTTTTGTTTTACTAGTAGGCATCCTAACAGACATGAGGCGGTATCTCATTATGGTTTTTGTTGGCATTTCCCTAACGATTAGTGATGTAGAACATCTTTTCATGGGCTTATTGGCCATTTGTAATATCCCCTTTGGAGAAATGTCTAACTAAGTCTTTTGCCCATTTTTGAATCAGGTTATTTTTTTTGTTTTGAGTTTTAGCTCCCTATATGTTCTGATACAAATCCATTATCAAATATGATCTGCAAATATTTTCTCTTTCTAGGGGCTGCCTTCTTACTCTGTTGATAGTGCCCTTTGATGCACAAAAGTTCTGAATTTCCATGAAGTCCAATTTGTCTATTTTTTTCTCTTGTTGCCTGTGCCTCTGATGTCATATTCAAGAAATCATTGCCAAATCCAATGTTGTGAAGGTTTTATCCTATGTTTTCTTCTAAGAATTTTATAATTGTTCCTCTTACATTTAGATCTTTGGTCCATTTTGAATTGATTTTTCTATATGGTGTGAGGTAAGGGTTCAACTTCATTCCTTTGCATGGGGACATCCAGTTTTCCCAGCAACACTTCTTGAAGAGACGGTCTTCCCTCCACTGTCAAAAATCATCTGGCCATAAATGCAAGGGTTTATTTCTGGGCTCCCTTTTCTATCCTGTTCCATTGGTCTGCCTGTCTTTATGCCAGTGGTTATTTGGACCACTCTCCTACTGAAGACAACTGAAAAAGCTGGACAAATACGTATTTTTTTCTTAAAAGTATTAAAATGCTGACAAGATAGTGATTAATTATTAGTAATTACCGATCCAAGATCAAAGAGAGGATGGAAATCCAGAGATGAACTTAACAGCAGATCTGACCTAACACTTCCTCGTGGGAATGTTTGCCAGTCCTAAAAAAGTAGCCAAGAAATGGGCCATATTTTTGGCAGCCCTGTGGGGTTAGGGAGAAAAAGGTTGAAGTACAAGCCTTCCAAGGCAAGCAGGATAAGCAGATTGGCTGTACTTTAGGAATAAGGTGAATGAGAATAAATTCAGACCTGAGACGGGCCTTGGCTTAGAATCATCTGGGTGCCTCAGTAAATCTCAAGCTCTGAAATTGCATTAAGGTGTTTCTAAATGTTTAGTGCCTCCAGAACCTGATAGGAAAAAACAAACAAACAAACAATGCTCTCTAGAGAAAGATATCATTCTAGGTTTCGAATTATTTCCGCATATAGATGTGTCAGGCATACTATCAAATGTAATCAAAGCACCAAAGAGAAAAGTAATCGAGGAGTGAGAATCAACAGAAAACACGAATAGAAACAGATCCATAGGGACTCTAAATATAAGACTTATCAGATACAGCCTGCCAAGCACTGTGCTTACTGTGCTAAATGATATAAAAACCAAGTTCAACATTTTCAGCAGGAAACTGGGAACTATAAAAAGTGACATGACAGGGGTGCCTGGCTGGCTCAGTCAGTAGAGCGTGTGACTCTTGATCTTGGGGTTGTGGGTTCAAGCCCCACATTGGGTGTAGAGAATACTTAAAAAGAAAAAAAGTGACATGACAATTTTGAAAACAGCCAAATAGAAGTTCTAGAACAGGGCGCCTGGGTGGCTCAGTTGGTTAAGCCACTGCCTTCGGCTCAGGTCATGATCCTGGAGTCCCGGGATCGAGTCCCGCATCGGGCTCCCTGCTCGGCAGGGAGTCTGCTTCTCCCTCTGACCCTCTCCCCTCTCATGTGCTCTCTCTCTCTCTCATTCTCTCTCTCAAATAAATAAAATCTTTAAAAAAAAGAAAGAAGTTCTAGAACAAAAAAATACAATAACTGAAATTAAGACATCATTCAGGTTTTTTTTTTTTAAAGATTTTGTTTATTTATTTGACAGAGAGATAGAGAGAGAGCACAAATAGGCAGAGCTGCAGGCAGAGGGAGAAGGAGAAGCAGGCTCTCCGCTGAGTGGGGAGCCCAATGCGGGGCTCAATCCCAGGACCCCGGGATCATGACCTGAGCCGAAGGCAGCCGCTTATTTGACTGAGCCACCCAGGTGCCCCGCATTCAAGGTTTTTTTAAGATTTATTTATTTGAGAGGGAGAGCATGCGCACACATGTGGGGGAGGGGCAGAGGGAGAGGGAGAGAGAGAATCTCAAGCAGACTCTGTGCTGAGCGCCAAGCCTGACTAGGGGCTCGTTTTCATGATCCTGAGATCATGACCAGATTGGAAATCCAGAGTCAGATGCTTAACTGACTGAACCAGCCAGGTGCCCCTCGGTCAGGTTTAAAAGTGGATTAGATGTTGCTGAAAGAAAATGAATTCCAAGGCAGGGCAGAAGAAACAGTTAGGTGGGCAGCAAGGGAGAGACAAAAGGATGGAACACAGAAGAAGGAAAGAAACATCATCGAGGATTCAGTGGTAAGAAAACTGGCAACCCAGAAAGAGAAGAGAGATGGGGAGAGGCATTATTTGAAGAGATAATGATTGAGAATTTTCCAAAATTGATGAAAAGACATCACCCCCTATCCAGGAAGCCCAATGAATGCGTTAAGATAAATAAAAATAAATCCACACATATGACAGGTCATAATGACATTGCAGAATACCAAAAATGAAAAAAAATCTTTCAAGGAGAGATCGCCAGAAAAATGACACTAGCTTCAGAGGGGCAACTGTTGGACTGACGGCTGACTTCTCAGCAGCAAACACAGAACCCAGAAAATAGTGGAATCACCTTTCTCTTGTGAAGAAAGCTAACAGCTGCAGACTGCAATGACAGTCAGAGGCGCAGCATGAATCCACAGGGATGGGGAGATGGGGAGAGGGGCCAACAGTACCGAAGTCCTAAAAGTTGGCAGACAGATGGATGATAGAAACTGCCCCCACAGACCCATGAGGGCGGGATCCTCAGCTAGCAGGCGGAAAGGGAGGATCACCACATCGCATATGGCAAAATCTTCACAAGCCTCAGGAGCTGGGAGCACCGAGTCCCTCCGCAACTGGGTGTGCATGAGGTGGGCTAACGGAGGGAGGACTGGTTGCACTGTTGAGGCGGCAACCCCCCCCCCCCCCCCGTGCTCCTCTCCCAGCCCTCAGTCGCCAGGTGACTCTCTTCCCCATCCCAGCACAAGTCTGGACGCTTGGGGCTCGGGGTGGGGTGGGGGGGTAGCCAGGGAGAGTAAGGATGCAGTGGATTTTAAATATGGATTGCCTCAGCTCTCTTCCAGCCGGCAACTAGACCCAGCTAGGCCTCTCTCCTCCCTGCAGGCTGATGACTCTCCCCAGGGCAGCCGGCTAGCGGAGAGAACGGGGCTCCCCAGCAAAGGGCCCAGGAGGCACTCCCCAGCTAGGCTCCCAGGCAAGTCCTGTCATGAGGGAGAGACCTGTCTGTACAGGAAAAAAATCAACTTGGAAAACAAAGAGACCATGTGGCAAAAACAAAAACCAGTAACAAAAAGTCCTAATATCCTTAAAATGGCATTATACCCATGAGACTGGGGATGTGTGCAGATGATGTTTCTGTAGGCTCCAAGCTCCTTTCTCACCCTACAAGTTCTCTGTAACACAGGGGGGTTAGAAGGCGGCCAATTGTTTTCCCAGACTCTCCTGCAGCTGCTTCTGGTTAAGTTCTGCCAGTGGAAAATACTGGTGGGGCCTGGAAGGTGGGAAGAAAAAGGAGACATTTTCCTTTTGCGGTCTGGCAGGGCCTGTGGCAGCAGAAGCTGCAGAGGAGGGCCAGGGCATCCTCGGGGTCAGTGGTGGTGTCAGCAGGACTGGTTGGAGCAGGGCTCCCTGAGTTCCCGCTCAGTAGCAAGTGCGGCTCTAACAGGGTCCTGGCGGGGGGTGGGGGTGGGGCGCTTCCAGCAGAGTGGGCATGGTGTGGGCTGCAGGCGCCAGAGGCTTCCTGATCTCTGGGTAGCATCCTCTCCTCCTGTTTGCCCTTCCAGCCCTCCTGATATTAATTAAACAATCCCTTCCATTAAATTCTTCTTTGTTTGATATACTGTAATAAAGAAACATTCCAAAGCTAAGAGTTCTTAGATATTAAAAAGGTGAAAGCAGAAATAAAAGATCAAATGGAAAAATAATGTGGATGGAATTATCCAGAAAAACAAATAACAAAACTCCCAACAACATGAGCACTCAAAGTTTACAGTAAACTCTAACAGTATTATACAACATTATTGCGATAGGATTTACTTATTCTCATGCTAGCCTGTAAATTCCACCTAGTGGATCCTGCCTGGCATGTGGTATGTGTTGCATGTGTCCTGGGTAGTACAATTTCATTTACTAAAAAAATTTCTTTTTTAAAAAGTAGTCTCCCTGCCTGACCTGGGCCTTGAACTCACAACCCCAAGAGCTGCACACTGTAGCGACTGAGCCAGCCAGGTGCCGGTGGTTAGTACAATTTTGAGAGAGCAGAGGTGTCAATTTAAAGAAAACTAAAGGCAGACTATAATTTTTTTTTTTTAAAATTTTTTTTATTTTAGAGAGTGAGAGAGAGCAACAGGGTGGGGGGGGGGGGGGGGGAAAGGGAGAAGCAGCTCCCTGCTGAGCAGGGAGCCCGATGTGGGGCTCGATCCCAGGAACCAGAGATCATGACCTGAGCTGAAGGCAGTTGCTTAACCGACTGAAACACCAAGGCGCCCCAAGGCAGACTATAATCTTCTAATTAATTAATACTCTGAGAAGAACTTTAAATATATTCATCGATAGATACACTTTATTCGAATGTCTATATAAATAGGACTTGATATTGAACAGGAAGAGGTTTTTCCAAAGGGTTAAAATTTATTCAACAACAGAACTTGGTCCTTCCCTTCAGTTCGTCTAAGAACTTGGTCACCTGACACATCATTGTCAGAGGTCCACCCTCACTAATCATTTCCATCACATGCAAAGTCTAAAAGTCTTCCGGTGGCCCTTTCCATTTCTCTGGAAATCTCTTCAGCTGCTTTCGGTTATAACAGAAGGGCAAGGTTTTTATCCGCGCACACCCTACTCCACTGGAGCCCAAAACACATTCCTCCATTCTCTTGTTTAAATGGCGGCTGCTTGCAACAAGGTGTACAAATGGAGAACTGAACATGAACACACCAAAAATGTAGCATCTCTGCGTGCAGTAACTGTAACTTTGCTTTACAGTTTTCTCATTAAAGAAGTATTCTTATTTTTATTATCTCTGCACAAAGAAGTTATAAAAACACCTGTAAAAACTTTGAAAAGGCCCTTTAAAATCCCGGGATGAAAAATTCTAAAGTATAAATCATGATATGTTGTCTATGATTTACAAATTTCTGAATGAATTTGACAGGAATTTACTCAAAGGAACCAGAACATCAGGAATTAAAGATTTTCTATTTTAACCCCAACTGAGTTTTTTAAAAAGCTACACAGTTGGCAGTCCCGGTCCACGCCTCACTTGCTGCTGCCGCTCAGGGTGAGCTTAACCGAAGGACAGATTTGTGTGCAGATGTTCCAGGTTCTTCTGTGCAACTGAACGAAGTGGTTGCCTTTTATTTTCTTCCCTTATGTTTCAAAGAAAAGTAAATATACGTATGGCAAAAAATGTAAGCGGTACAGGAACATCTAAAATAATAAGCAAATATCCATTTTTTCCATAGCCCAGAAGTCTGATGTCTTCAAAATCATTCAGCAGTCATGTGAATCATTTGCAAACTGAAGCGAACCTTGGAGTCTCATCATCTAAAAAGAATTCTCAGTCCTTTGGAATGCTGTTGATTTTCTCATATATTACCTCTGTTACAGAGGAAAGCCACGCAGTCTTCTCCTTCTTGAAAGAACCAATTACAAAAGCGATATGCACCCTGCTCAGGGACAGTGAGTCCAGATGCCTCCTTACCCTCCACGGATCTGTTCCTGGCTCTGGACAGAGGCTCTGGTGTCATCCCTGAAAGTCAGGTATCACATTTACTACCAAGGCATTTTCAAAAGCAAAACTTCTCTTCATCACAATGAGTCATCTGGTCCTTGTAAAACAGAGGCTGAACTCTGACAGACTCATGTCGTCTGGACATCAGTAGATAGATAAATATTTTTATTTAACATTGTACAAAAGGGCAGGAGCCATAGAACCCCAAGCATTCAAGCTAAAACCAAGTCAGACCTTTCCTAGAGAACAAAGGGAAGGTGAGACAGCAAGGGACCACGGATGGAAATTCCTTCAGAGAAACTCCCATCGCAGGGATGAGAGGCTGGGGGCTTCTTCCCCAAAGGGCACTCTCTCTGCGGCGGGCAGGAAAGGCTTACAGAGATCGGGGCAGGGGCTCAGCCAAGCCCTTCCTGAATGCCTCGGATCCTCCTGGCCAGCTGCACATCCTTCGGGAAGAGAGTAACGCGGCCGGCATGTAAGGACAGAAGGTAGGCGTCCTCAAAGAGATGAACTAGAAATGCTTCTGCGGCCTGGGGGCAGAGAGACAAGTCCAAAGACTGACATACGACGGGGCAGGGGCGGCTTTGTTCTTGGAGCCCCGCCGCCCTTGGTCTCTGAGGGCTCCCAGCACTGTCTGAAATGCTGCCCACAGAATGAGGGTGGACTGTGCCTGGGAATTCTGCTACCACCACACAAGGATCCGGCCTCCAAACCCCGGGTGTTCCTTGATGCTGTCTTCAAAGAGGCAAGAGTCAACGTGTGGCATGCCTCAGTCAGCCCTGTGGAATTCCAGAACGCCTTTCCCCCATCCCCACGCAACCGTACCTGGGCCCCCTTCTTACCTCTTGTAGGGCCAACAGGGCCTGGGCTTGCCAAGAGAAGTCCACCCCTCGAGTGAATTTAACGCATATCTCTCTTGCCTGTGAAGGAGGGGGATGGGGAGCAAGGCGGGGGGGGGGGGGAGAGGGGAGGAGTAGACAGTAAAAGAAGAGAGATTCAAGGGGAAGATTCTCTCCATGAGTTTCTATGAATCTTCATTTCTGTGATACCTTTGTGACCCTTAATCTTAGGACCTAACTAGTCACCGGTGTCAACTCCTGGGAGCTATGGAATTGGCATGCGTCCTGTTGGTGGTAGGGAGAGTAGGAGGGTATCTCTCAGGGCAGGAAGGGAGCTCAAAGCATGGATGGATGAGAGAGTTCCTATTTATATAATCAAAGGGCACAGTTTCAGAGGTGGTGGGGGTTAGAAATTAATTCCATAAAGAACCAGAAGGTGCCTTCAGTGGGCTCATGTTTTCCAAAAATGAAGAGTCCTCTTCCAGGTTAGAGAAGAGGTTTCCTTAGCCATTCAGGCAAGAGATGAATGGGTCCCCACTACCTGGGAGATTTAAAGAAAGGAGGCAGCATGGGGGTTGGTGGAGCTCACCAGGCGGCTGAAGGGGCTCTTCCTTATCAACAGGGCTGTGCTCTTCTGAAGCGTTCGGATCTCCTTCAGAACCCGGTATCTCCGGGGACCACGCTGACGGGAGGAAGTGCCTGAGCAAAAGAGTTGGGTCAGCAAGGGTCGTGGTCAGTAGTGGTGCCTCTCAGCGTGGCTGCGACAGGCAAACTGTCAGATCACTGGTCTACTATACGCTCCACAAAAGCAGGGATTTCGGTCTACCATTTACTCTGATTATCTTCAGCAACTGGAGAACAGTGGATAGATGCTACATAAATATTTGTTAAATGAATGAGTGATCCCGAGGATCTTATCCTCAATAAAAATCCTTTGAGGGTATTATCTTAAATGCCAACTCTTCCGTGAAGCCTTTCCTGATTCGCAATTGCTTCCAAACTGATAGATCACCTCCCTCCTCTGAGCCCCGCAGTACTTTGGGAATTTCTTCTATCTTTCTCATATAGATTGGAAACTCAGTTATTTTATGTTTAAGTCTTTTTTTTTTTTTTTTTTTTTAAGAGCTGGGAAGAAATTGAGAGGTTCTCTAACACAATTCCCTGTCTCAGTTATCCTGAGGCCCAAAGAAGTAAAGACAATTGGCCAGAGCTTATTTGTGGCCAAGAAGAGACCTCAGACGTGGCATAACTCGGTCCCTGTGCTGGGCCAGTGGGCTATGGAGCCAGAGCCTTTGGCTCAAAGACCAGTTCTAACAAAAAAAAAAATCTTAAAAATATTCCCAAAGGTAGAGGTCAAAAAAGCCAAACTCTCTGATTTGAAATTAAAAACACAAGAATCCCCCCCAAAAACCCCAAACAAACAAAAAACTTCTAATTCTTGTGTTGAAGAGGAAACTTAATTGACATTAGACTATTTAGAAGTGAATCAAAAGTCTACATCTCAAAGCTTATGAGCTATAGCTAAATAGTACTAGAAGAAAATGCACAGGCTCAAGACTGATTCTCCATTAGAAAACAAAAGCTTGAAAAGGCAGCTGAGCTCAGCATTCAACTCAAGTGTTAGGAAGAGAATTATTAAAATAAACCAAAAGAAGATAACCAAATGTTCCAGATAGTATAATAAATTAATGAAAAAGAGAGTAAAACAAGGGCGCCTGGGTGGCTCAGATGGTTAAGCGTCTGCCTTTGGCTCAGGTCATGATCCCGGGGTCTTGGGATCATGTCCTGCATTGGGCTCCCTGCTCCTTGGGAGCCTGCTTCCCCCTCTGCCTCTCTCTCTCTCTGTCTCTCATGAATAAATAAATAAAATCTAAAAAAAAAAAAAAATCCATATGAAATCAAATTTTAAAAAAAAAGAGTAAAACAAACAAAAAACAGTACAATTGTTAGATAAATAAAACCAAGGAACAACAAAAATCAGTAAACCGCTCAGAAGCTGAACAAAGAATAAAAAGAGAACAAACCTCCATGAAAACTAATACTTTTTTTAATAGGATTAATTATTTGACAGAGAGAGAGAGAGAGAGCACAAGCAGGGGGGAACAGCAGGCAGAGGGAGAGGGAGAAACAGGCTCCCCACTGAGCAGGGAGCCTGACTCGGGGCTCGATCCTAGGACCCTGAGATCATAACCTGAGCTGAAGGCGACGCCCAACCGACTGAGTCACCCAGGCGCCCCAAAAACTAACATTTTGAAGGAGAAAATTAGCTTCAGAAATGTTACTCAAGGTCCAACCGAGGAAAGAGAAGCCACACCAAGTAGTAAATCCACAGGAGGGATTTAATAGTGACCGAATTACAAAGTGTTAGAAGAGCTGCATGAGCAAATGGGTACAGTGAGGCAATCCAGAGATGCCTGTGCCACGCAGCGGGCCCTGGAGATGTTATCTCTGGGTGGGGAACGCGGGCCAGAGATCAGGGGACTGGTGACATTCAGGAGGGAAGCCCCACACTCAGGAGTCAGGCTACTGGCATCTGCCTCCCCTGCCACTGGTCCACTATCCACACTCACTTGGAGGCAGCCTTTAATAGACAGACACAGCAGTCACAGACAATGGAAAGATGAACATAACCAAATCTCACCAATGTGAGAAGGACACCACCATGAAAGGAAGGAACCAAACTCAACAAACAAAATAACCAATACTGGAGGAATCTGAGTTAACAGAGAAAAAAGAGACTTGGAGAGAAATATGCGTAATAGCCTCAGACGTGTAAGAGAAGACCTGAAATCCGGCCCCGGAACAAGTGGTTATGAAAAGTAACCAACTAGAGAGATCATGGGAAAGAACTGGGGTTAGATATTCAATCGTTGGGTCTTGCAGTGCCAACATACCGAGTTGGGATTTAATCCCAAAGTAATGGGAAGCTATGGGAGAGTTTTCTTTTCTTTTCTTTAAAGATTTTATTTATTTATTTGACAGAGACACAGCGAGAGAGGGAACAAGCAGGGGGAGTGGGAGAGGGAGAAGCAGGCTTCCTGTGGAGCAGGGAGCCTGATGCGGGGCTCGATCCCAGGACCCCGGGATCATGACCTGAGCTGAAGGCAGACGCTTAACGACTGAGCCACCCAGGCGCCGCTATGGGAGAGTTTTAACCAAGACAGAGAGGTGATCCACTTACATTTTATTTATTAATTTTTTAAAGATTTACTTATTGGGCACCTGGGTGCTCGGTTAAGAGTCTGACTTCAGCTCAGTTCAGGATCTCAGGGTCCTGAGTATCTGCTCGCCCCCCCCCCCCATGCTCATGCGCATGAGCGGGGGGGAGGGACAGAGAGAGACAGAACCTCAAGCAGACTCCCCGCTGAGCGCAGAGCCCACCCACCATAAGCTTGAGATCAGGACCTGAGCGGAAACCAAGAGTCAGACGCTCAACCAACTGTACCACCCAGGCGCCCAGATCTATTGACATTTTATTTTATTTAAATATTTATTTCTTTGAGAGAGAGAGCAGGAAGGGGGGAGGGTCAGAGGGAGAAGCAGGCTCCCTGCTCAGCAGGGAGCCCCACGCGGGACTCGATTCTGAGACTCCAGGATCATGACCTGAGCCGAGGGCAGTCGCTTAACCGACTGCGCCACCCAGGCGCCCTCTATTGACGTTTTAACGAGGAGTCCAGCTGCGCGAGGGACGAGAGTGGAAGAAGAGTAGCAGCCAGGTTAGGGCACAGGCGGCTGGGACTAGCGGGTGGGAGTAGAGATGACAAGTGCTGTGATGAAGGATGTGACCTGGAGGTAGAACGGCCGGAAGGTACTTGTGTTTGGGGATAAGAGACTGTCTCCTAGGTTTCTGGCTTACACAACTAGGGGGTGCCTGTGCCATTTCCTGAAATGGGGGAAAACTGCAGATGTCGAGCCTGGAGGGGAGTAATCAAGAGTTTGGTTTTAGACATGTTCCACTGACAAACCCAGGTAGAAAGGCAGCTGGATATGGGGATCTGGAGTCCGAGGAGAGATCTGGGCTAGAGATACAAACGTGAGCGTGGTTGATGTGGGAGCGGTATGCAGGGCCCTGGGAATGGATGGGACCGCTTGGGGAAGGAAAGAAAGGTGGACAGCAAGGAGTCCAACATCAAGTTGTAGTGGAGAGGTGGCACGGGCAGTAAAGAACACTAGGCAGGAACGGCAGAGTGTGTGCCAAGGGGATAGAGTGTTTCTAGGAGAAAGTGGCCCCCTGTGTCAAATGCTTCTCAGAGCAAGAGAAGGACACAGACGCGTCTATTGGATTTGGCAACACTAAAGTAGCTGGTGACCTTGACAAGAGTACTTCCCGTGCACCAGAAGAAGGGGAAGCAGTTGTGGGGAGGCAGACTAGAAGGGCTTCCAGGGTGCCTGGGAAGAGGGGAAACACACACGTGCGCAGTATTAAGTCATCTTAAGTCTGGCCGTTTACAAAAAGGTGGCTATGAAAGGCACTAGAGAGAAATGGGGACTAGGAGAGACAGAGGTGTGGGGACAGGAAACACCCCTGCTCTTTTTCTTTAGATCAGAAAGAGCAGAGCACATTTGTGGAATGCCAATGTAAGGAGTATGAGTTTAATTCTAAGTGCTGGTGGAAAGGCTAACAGAAAGCCCCGCAAAGCTGAGAGAAAAAGATGACCAGGAGCCCGTGTAGCAGGAGTGGCTTTTGATACAAAGGGGAGACCGGGGTTCTCTGTTGTGAGAAGATAAGGGAAATGCCGTCTGGAGGCTTGTTTCGTCAGTGAAGCAAACATGCAACAAGGTCATCATCAGCTGAGAGTGAGTTGGGGGGCTGGAGTTGTAGGAATTTGAAGAAAAAGGTATGGAAGAGTCAATGGGGAGAATGGAAAAGCAGGAGGTGATATCACACATCACATCAACCACGCTCACGTTTGTATCTCTAGCCCAGAGTGTCCATTTGAGATAAAACATTTGATTTAACCAGGAGTCCAAGCAACAGCAAACAACATACTTAACAGTATTTGTGTTAAAAATAGAAATGGGAGGGGGGCGCCTGGGTGGCTCAGTCGGTGAAGCGCAGGGCTCTTGATCTCAGCTCAAGTCTTGATCTCAGGGCCGTGAGTTCAAGCTCCAGGTTGGGCTCCACTCTGGGCGTGGAGCCTACTTAAAAAAAAAGAAAGAAAAAGAAAAGAAAGAAAGGAAAAAACAGGACAAAGATGGCCAAAACACTGCTCTTATTTCAGTACTAATCTCAGGGCCTCACTAATAAAATACACTAAGAAATAAAATATATAAAAGTGAAAAAGAAGATTCAAAAGTCCTTATTTGCAGGGGCGCCTGGATGGCTCAGTCGGTTAAGCGTCTTGTCTGCCTTTGGCTCAGGTCATGATCTAGGGATCCTCAGATGAAGCCTGCGCAGTGGGGAGTCTGCTCCCTCTCTGCACCCTCTCCCTCTGCCGCTCCCCCTGCTTGTGCTCTCTCTCTCTCTCTCTGTGTCAAATAAATAAATCAATCTAAAAAAAAAAAAAGAAAAAAAAAGTCCTTATTTGCAGACAATAACCTACTCAATCATTTCAAGCAAAGCAACTGAACAATAGAATTAAGAGAATTCAGCAAGTTGGCTGGATGCAAAGGTTATTAAGGTTCAGGAAAGGGGCGCCTGGGTGGCTTAGTGGGTTGAGCATCTGCCTTTGGCTCAGGTCATGATCCCAGAGTCCTGGGATCGAGCCCCAGGTCTGGCTCCCTGCTCAGCGGGGAGTCTGCTTCTCCCTCTCCCTCTGTTGCTCCCCCTGCTTGTGTTCTCTCTGTGTCTGTCTCTCTGTCAAATAAATAAATAAAATCTTAAAAAAAAAATATAAGGTTCAGGAAAGAAAATAACCCATGATACACTTTTTTCACCCTGCTCTTAACTATGGAGCAGGAGACAAGTAAAGCAGTGGTTGCCACAAGGAACAGTTCTTGCCGGGTGGGTCTCCCATCCACCAGACCACAGGACCACAGATCTGTCTTCTTTCACGGCCCAAAACCTCAGGAAGGGAACAAGGTGAGAGCACTCTACTTAATGCCCAAAAACGCCACTACTGAAGAAACACACACACGCATAAGGACACCTGGAAGGGCACCTTCCAGAAGTAGAACTGTTTGAAATTGTCACAAAAAGCGGCCGATAATTTTGCAATTTGGAAAAAGCACAAACACTTAAAAATCCTGTCTGCTGGAGCAAGCTGTGTGACCTTGTTCCAAGTTACCGGGCCTGTCTGTGCATCAGTTTTCTCATCTGTAAAATGGGCACAATGTAAACTTGAGATAATTCACGGAAGGAGTTGAACACAATTACTGGTTAGTGGCAATTACTTAAATGCGAGCTGTAGCAAGAATTAGTATTTGGAGCCAGGCCGCCTGGGCCATCCTTTCTCCTCCTCCGACCTGCTTTCCCCAGTCCCTTGCGGGGCCTGGAACTTGGGCCGGGCCCGAGCAGGTGCGACCCGCAGCAGGGCTTTGCCCGTCCGCAGGGGAGCGCCAGCCGGAAGTCGGGAGATTCGGACCCGGGCTCCGCAAGTGAGCTCGGTTTTCTGGTCTGTGAAATGGGCACGCGGATCACAGCCAGGCTGCAAGGAGGCCGGCTCGAGGACCAGGGGCCGCGGCCGGTTACCTGAGGGGCCCCGCCGGGGTGTGCCGGCGGCCGGGCTCACCGTGCGCCTCTTTGGGACCTCGGGCTTGCGGCTCCGGCGGCGCGGGCCCATGGCGGGCTCGGAGGGTGGCGGACCCGCAGCTTCTTCTCGGCCTTCGGGGTCCGGGCACAGAGGCTAGCGTCCGGGGAGAAGCCCGGGAACGTCCCGGCCGCGTGCCCGACCAGGTGAGCGCTCCGGCCGTCCCCCGCGCCACCGCGGTTCCAGAGCCCGCACTGCCACTTCACTGGCGGCGTTTTTTAAAACCAGAATTCAGCAACTCCCAGTGGCTGCCTCTGGAACGCCCCTGGCGCTGAGCGACTGCGGGGAGGGCCAATGAGAGCACAGGCCGGAAGGCTAGCGGCGATAGGAGGAGAGAGCGGGGACGTAGCGGATCGACGGTAGGAATCAGCCAATGGGAACCTGGAGAAGTGAAAGGAGGCGGGAACTTCTGCCCTCTGCCCGCTGGGGCGGGTGCTCAGTTCTGAGGGATCGGACCTTCGTCCTCGGGCACTCTGTGGCTGGAAAAAGAAAGCTCTACCCTGAAGATGTAGTTAGTGCGTTTGTAGAACGCGTTTCTCAAGAGAAATCACTTTATTAAAACATTTTGTGTTTTGCCCTATCAACCCTGAAGTGGTTTTTAAAGATGAGGAGACAGACCCCCAGAGAATGGGACAACCCCTTGTCGCCCCTGTGACCCTCCCAGGAACATCCCACGAATATGGCTCAGAAGCCAGTTTAACTGCATGAACGTTATTGATGACTGGGGTCGTGGGACAGCCAGGATATGACCATGTCTTGGATCCCACTCTCCAGCACTGCAGTAGAATCCTCCTAGGGAAACGACCCCTTCCCTTCATGTTGGAGATAATACGCCTTCCGGCCAAATATACATCTGGATAGTTAGAAAAAAGGAGATTTTATTTTCTACACTTTGTTTTCTTGCATTTTCTAAACGTTCTCCAGTTAACATGTATCCTAATCAGGGAAAATGTCATTACGAAATCAGTGATTTCATGGAACCCTTGTCCACCGGTGCAGCCAGAGTGGAAAATAGTATGTTGATCAGCCAAAAAAATTAAATGTAGAATGACCATATGATCCAGCAATTCCGCCTCTGGGTATACATTCAAAAGAATTAAAAGCAGGGACTTGAACGGGTATTTGCTCACAGCAATGTTATTCACAATAGCCCAAAATGTCCAAATGGATGAATAAACAAAATGTAGTGCATACATACAATGAGATAGTATTCAGCCTTAAAAAGAAAGTAAATTCTGACATATGTTACAACATGAATAAACCTTGAAGGCATTGTGGTAAGCAAAACACAAGAGACACAAAAGGAGAACTACTGTATGATTCCACTTACATTAGGTACCTAGAGTAGTCAAATTCATAGAAAGTAGGATAGTGGTTGTCTGGGGCTCACGGGAAAGGAGGAATGGGGAGTAGTGTTGAGTGGGTACAGAGTTTCAGTTTGGGAAGATAAAAAAGTTCTGGGGATGGATGGTGGTGACCGCTGCACAACGACGAGAATTTAATGCCACTGAACACTTCACAACGGTCAAAATGGTGTTTTGTTGTGTGTATTTTATGAGTTTTAAAATGAGGGAAAATGAGGGCAAAGGAAGGCAGGAAAGAAAAGGGAAGCAGCTGTAGCTGGGGACACTCGTGGTTCTACTGTGATGGAGGGTGGGGTGAGCAGTCTGGTCCAGAAGACCCACTCTTTGGTGGTGGCTTATGCAACAGAAGATCCGACAGCCAAGGGCTCTAAAAATGTTGGTCTACTCCTTGAATGGCTCTTGCATTCATTCACCATTTCTCTAGTTCAGACTCTAATTAAACGTTGTTTCACTGGTCTCTGCCTTTAGTGATCTTTCCAAACAGCAATTTGGAGCACATCACTCCCTTGCCTAAAACTCCCCCAGGGTACTCTACTGTCTACAGACAGAGTTCTCATGCCTCAGCAAAATCTAAAAGCACCACCTGGGCGCCTGTCCACCTCTCTGACCTTGTCTCTGGCCACTTTTAGCATTGCATGCTCATTGGCATACCTGTCTACTTACCTGCAGTTCTTGAATACATCACTTACAGGTTTCTGTGCTTTTTTACAAGCTGTTCCTTCCTCCTGGAGGAAGTCTCCCCGGGGACTCTTGCCCAGTCTTTAACATCCAGCTCAAGTGGAGCTCTCTGGTTCTCGGCTGTTAGCTGATCACTCCTATACAGCCTCCTTTGTATCTCATACAAAGGCCTCTTGTGCACATCACACTGTGCTGGAATTCTTTCTTTACACATTTGTCTCCTGTTTTTCTTTCACAGATCCACAGCCCTTGGAGCACATCCATTCCCAATATAGTTGGCTAAATTCTGAGATAGTAATCCTTCACTGATATTTTTTGACAAGTGTTCCAAATGAAGATGGATGATTTATAAACTTTTATAGCTAGGGGAAATTCCCTGTTGACCTTAAGTTTAGAAAGGATGTAGTCAACAAAAGGCCAAAGGGGCTTTTAACCAAGGCAAATATGAAAGCATGAGGTTAATCTGTAAGCGCGTCAGGGAGGTATACATATTTAGTAATGCTGAGAACCTCTTAGGTAGCTAAGGTCTTAAGAGGTCACATGACTTGTCCAAAGTCACCCAAAGTCGAAGTGGGGCTGCGAACACAGCTGACTTCTGATTCTGCTTCTTTCCTCTACACCAGGAGGCCCTATGCTCCACTCCTCCTGCTGTCCTCAGCAGGGGTCAGAGATCTGACCTCTTTGAGACCGCTGTTTGTCAAACTAGCAGAGACCTTTGTACAAAGTGAAGGCAAATGGAACCACTTGGTATGGTGCTAAATCTCTGCCTTGCGGGCAGATTCCTGGTGGAGGAGCCCGAGGGCCACCCCAGGTGCTACATCGCGGTCCTGCAGGTACCACCTGCCTTAGGCTTCCCTCCAAGACCACTTTGCAAGGGGCAGGGATTGAGCAGTCGGCTACGATGCACATGGTTTAAATTACAGTCTTCGAACTGATGTTTACAGAAGCCCATTACCAGTCAGTTCTGATTTTGGGGTTTGGAACCTCCACACCAAACTTCCACCATTCCAAACCCCCTTACTCCACTCAGCGAGAGAGTGGTGGTCCTTACCCTCCTGCCCACACGACCAGCAAGGCCTCTCGAACTCACCCTCCAGAGCACCCGAGCGACAGGAGAGAGTGAACGCATCTCCGGGGGCTGGGAGGGTATCTACCGTCGGCATAAAGTGTTCTTGAGGCATCTTGTTTTGTCTTAAAATAGATGGGAATTTTGTATTCTCCTCAAAGATGGTGTATTTTTTTCCATGATGGTGTATTTTAAAACATTTCTTCCCCTCTGAGCAAAAACTGATGCTCCGTGTTGGGCCTCTGCTGGGACTTCCGTGCCCCCGGCAGACCACTCTGGTGGGCAGTGCGGCCTGACATGACAGTCCACTGTGCGCTGGCATTTACAGGCACCTTCGATTTATTATCTCACGTGATTTTTGCGTTCATCCAGCAAGATGGAGGGCCGGCTTTCCCACTTTAGAGATGTGAAGACCCAAAGCTCCAGAGCTAAAGTGATTTGCCTGATTTGGTGGCAGGCCTGATGTTTAACCCTTGTGCTCCTTCCCTCCCATTAAAAAAAAAAAAAAAAAAAAAAAAAAGCCACACTGCCAATTTCCCTTTTGTTTTTAAAAACAGAGCCTAGAACGACACTGTAAGGTCCCAGTTGTTTTGGACAGGGCGGCTGGAGTCCCCACCACACTTACCCTCCATTTCCTTTTGTGGCACACACTGTGACCCACAAAAACTCCGGGGCCCCTGGGACTCGGAGCTGGTGGCATGGAGAGGCCCTCCTCTCCCAACAAACTGTAATAACCTGCTGATTTCCACACAGCCTGAGGGCTTTGTTTGTCAAAGATCCCTTCCCCCAGAATCTATTTTAAGGAAGGCATTCGGTGTTTTGTTTTATGATTGAGCTGCCCAGAAAAATGGTCTGAGGTTCCAGAAACTGCCACGGAGTGAGGAACTCCATAAGGAAGAGCTGCTCCGCTCCTTGGGGCCCCCAATACCAGTCCCCTCTCTTCAGGGTGGGGAGGGCAACAGCACATGAAGCTTTTACCCCGGCCATGGGAAATTTACCCCGACGACCCCAGAGACCTGTACGGTGGGTGGAGCTGCAGGTTTGGAATCAGGCAAACCTAGCTTGGACTGCTGGTTCCGTGAGGAAGCCAGTTAACCACCTCTGGGCCACGGCTTCATCTGCACGCACCTGAGCAGGTTGTTACGCCAGAGGATTACCGCTGAGCATTTAACACATGCCTAGGATACCAGAATTACTCTAAATGGTGCGGTGCTGTAAATTCATCACCCTGGAGGGATATCTAGGGAGTCAGGTTGCTGGGGGTGGGGTTGAGGTCCAGATGTGCTCTGGATCCCAAGTGCATGGCCAGAGTCCACAGCAGGAGAGTCTTCTTACAAGACCACTTACGTCCCTGGGCCTCAGTCTTTTCATCTTTAAAATGGAAGGTGAAGAGTTCATAGAAGCTGCTATTAAGGGCTGCTTGGAAATCCCGACATCTCCCGCAGGCAGGGAGGCCTTGAGAGCGTGGGAGCAAGGACTAACACTGGCACGGGGAGGAGGCACTGTGGGCAAAGGGTCCGTTCCAAGGAACGGGCTCCTCCTCTCCCGCAGGGTGGGCCCCGCAGAGGCTGGAAGGTACTGAAGCCGCAGCAACTGCACCTTCTGCTTTACAGACAAGGACCCAAAGGCCCAGGGCCAGTAGCTAATGGGCTGGGGGACATATGCTGTGTTTGTGGCAGAGTCCAGCTAAAACTTAGGTCTCCAAGACAGGGTTAGCGAAGAGCCTACAAGTTCTAGAAAATATGGCGCTTAGTTCCGGTTTGAATTTGTTCACTGACCTCTCTTCTCTGGAGAACCAAATTTAGTGTATGATTTAGGAGGAAATCTTAGGGATGTTAGTTCCTGCGATACCACTTCATGATTTAGTGCTAGTGCTGCAGGAGGGGCTTGGGGGGTGTGGGGTGGGAACCTGGCAGGGCGTAGGGTCACCGCACTCAGGCCTGTGGGGGCTGCCGGGGGTGGTGACAAAGGAGGACCTGGGTGTCTGGTCATCTCCTGTGGCAGCAGCTGCTCTGGGGGGCTCGGGGGTCTGTGAGGAGGGGCAGGGTGAGGCCTTGGGGACAGGACACTGTCCACTGTGTGGCCTCGGCCTCAGGGTGGACAAGGTGCATCCAGGTAGCAGCAGAGAACCCACCAGAGGCTCAGCTGGCATCATTGATGGGAGTCCGAGCACCAGCGAGCAGTCTCTCATGCTCGCCCTCTTCTGCTGAGGGTGGGCGACCCCTGGCCAGGCGAGTCAGCAGCGGGCGGTGCAGCCCATTGTAGAGGGCGGTGCCCATCAGGAGGATGAAGAAGCCCAGGATCTGCAGAGGGTGGAAGGCCTCCCAGCCCAGCGCCAGGCTCAGTGCCCAGATGACAATGGTGCGCAGGCTGTCCAGCACCATGCGGGTGGTGGCGCTCAGTTCTTTGGTGACGCTGATGCCCGCAAAGTTGAAGAAGGCGATGCTGCTGATGTTGCCCAGCAGCGCCAGGGCGATGAGCGGCTGTCGGCCCACCTGGCAGAAGGCGTCCAGCGTGTCCTCCAGCGTCCCTCGGGGGTTTCCACTGAAGGAGCCGGCGGGGATGTAGTACATGGGCACCAGCAGCAGGGACAGGATCACGAAGCCAAAGAGGCCTGTGGGGGTGGAGGAAGCACACTGCACTCTCTGCTCAGCTCCCGCCCCACCCCTCCCCATCCCCAGCTCAGCCCACCCAGCAGGGGCTCCGCTGGTCTCCCTCCCGGCCAACCTCCTGGTGGGCCACCCCTCTTGGCGGCCTCACACCAGCTCCTTCCTGTTCATCCAGAGTTCAGAGCGGCCTACTGAGGGGGCCCTAGCTGCCCTTCTCCACTTTAATCATGTTTTCTGACTGGACCAAGAATAATAAATACATTTTATATCGTGACCGGTGTATGTATGCACAGGTGCGTACCCAGACACGCACTTTCACAAAATAATAGCTACCCTTCCAATGTTCTCTGTCATTCCTAAATTCTGTTGTATGCATTTACAAAAGAATGGCAGCTGCAACCAGGACACTGCTCTCACAAGCGTGGAAAAACAAGTGTTCTCTAATTCAGGGTCACTGGTCTGTGACCAGGAGTGGACCAGAATGTGAATCAATGCACTGCTCCATTCAGAAAGCCTCACTGGGGAAGAAACCGAGTGGATACAACAATGTGCTTGATAATGCAGTGGATCGAGATGATTAACGTTGTGCCAGGAGCCCGTGGTGCACGCACAGCTCCCTGCCGGGTCCACAGGCCACACATGGCCCGTGCTGTGCTCATCTGCCCTGCTGGCCTCGTATTTTTAAAGCTTAAAGGTTTTGGTAGTTACTTCCCTGTTCAAAAACTTTTGGTGGTTCCACCCTGTCTGTCATTTAAAGTCTGGATTAAATCCACTTGCCTGACATTCAAGGTTCTCCATAATAAGACCTTGACCTATTCAATTCCCGATCAGTGTCCCAACATCAAACCTGTATCTCACCAACCACTCCTTACTATGTTTTGACACTCATGGCCAGCTCCCCATGTCTTTGCTCTGTCTGGAACTTTCCCTCCTTCCCACTCTTGTTGTAGCTCGACCACCACCTTCCCCATCCTGAAGACACTCAGATGTGCTTGTCAAGTGAAACAGCACTTGAGCACAAGTGGTCTGAGCTCAAAGGCACTGTCTGGTCCTTCCCTGTTGACCAACTCCTCCAGAGTGGGCCGTGCATCCCCTTCATCCTCGACCTCGTGCCCCCCCAGCTCCTGGGTCAGTCTCTGTCAGCACACACATCGGGAAGGGAGGGAGGATTGGGGGCGGGGGCTCATCCCCTCCCCGTGGACCCCGGCACCTTGCCCTGCACTCCTGCTTGTGCATCCACATGCCACCGTCCAGGGTGCCCCCCCAGCAGCTACCCCTCTCAGCCCCTGTGCTCACACACCCTCAGTGCCAACCGCCCGCAGCGGGTGCACATTATGCCTGTAGACGAACTTCTCCTCGAGCACCATCTGGATGGAGACGATGATCTGGGCCATGATGATCAACAGGTCCCCTGTGGGGAAGCGAGCCAGGGTAAGGCTGGGCTGCATGGGGTGGGGGTGGCGGGCGAGGATGGAGCATGGCCACGGGGCCCTCGGCAGGGGGGTGGGCCCAGTGCTGGGGTAGATGGCTCCCATAGGGACACGATAACCCCCAGAGCCCCCGATTTGGCAGGGTAGCATATAGTTCGTGAGGCAGTCATGACAGCCCCATGCCTGGTCTCCTGGCCCCTGAGAGGTGGGGCAGGCCAGCAGGGCAGGCACCGTTACCACTCTGGGCCGAGGCTCCAGAAGATCCAGAGGCCCGCCTGGGACTGTGAGGGGCACAGCGGGGTAATAAGCAGGTCTTCTGAGATGCACAAGGCTTGGTGATAGACGTTTCTGGTTTAGTCCATCCTCTGAGGACCAGAGGGGTCCCGTCATTGTCGAAGAGGCTGCCGGGCTGGGTACTTGCTAAACACTCAATAGACACTCAGTCCCTCCCCATCCCGGACCCAGCAATTTGTGTGTGTGTCACAGCACAAACCTCCCTCCTCTGGCCTCCCGCTCCCTCTCATGCTGCTTGTGCTTTTCTGCACTCTATCCATCACCTCAAGAGCAGATGCAGGCCCGCGTCCCCCATGCACCCACACCCAGGGCTGGGCATAGAGAAGAGCTTGCAAAAAGTCTGCTGACTGACTGTGCTGGGCTCCCAGGGATGACAGGACGAGATGGGCAGCCCCTGGGTCCCCGACCCTCACTGCACCTGTGATCACTTCGCTGAGCTTGTGCTGATCATCATGCTTGCTCAGGAGGTCGGCCAGGCCCACAACCACCAGCCCCACGATGGTGGCAAGGATGCCCAGCCACTGGCTCAGCGCCAGCCTCCGCCCCAGGAAGGCCACTGAGAATAGGCCCGTGAATATGATCACTGCGCCCCGGAGCATCTGGAAACTGGAGGCACTCGTCATGTTCAGGGCTGGGAGAGGAGAGACACACGATATTAGCTCCTGAGGGCCAAGGCTATCTAGTCCCTGAGGTGCCCTCAGGGCTGAAGACACACCTTGCACATAAGTATGTGCTCAGTAAATCTTGCTCGCACGCATGCACATGCGTGTGTAAGTCTGGGAAGAGGCAGGGCTGAGGTGAGCAGGGGTAGGGGTGGCTGTTTCACCAGTGCCCCCTCGGGCCCTTCTCAGCCTGGCCTGGCTACTCACCCACATACATGATGCTGGTCCCTGTCATGTCGCACAGGGCAGGGGGCAGGAAAAGAAGGGGGTTGAAGGGCTGCTGGGGATCCATGCTGGCATCTGGGTGCCTCGCAGCTCTGCACCGGAGCAGGAAGAAGGCCGCCAGGCAGGACAACTCCCCCAGGAACATGCCCACTGCCTGCAGGGACAGAACCCTACAAGTTCAGAGATGGAAGGAGAATCACCTTTGACAAAATTTTAACACAGCCCGTCTTCACACAAAAGCTTACCTATGACTTGACACCTAAACCAGACAAAAGCAGAGCTGCTGTGTGTGGAAGGCCAGAGACTACCTCCTAGGCCTAAGCCCTAACCCCTAGAAACATCTCAACGGAAACCCTAAGGCTGCACAGGGCCTGGTCTGAAAACCACCGATCTAGGCCAACCTCTGGTCATGTTCCAGATGGAGAAACGGAGGCCCAGAGAAGCTCAGGAACTTACTTAGGGTCACAGAGCAAATTGCTGGGAGAGCAGGGGCTGAAATATGAGCCTCTGCTTCCCAGTTTGGCCATACGGTGCCTTCCATTTATGTTGCCTGCCCTACCCCAGTGGAGTCTGGGCTTCCCATGGATGGCAAGCCGGTTTTGCTACTGGGGTTGATGTGTTCCAAATGGGTCCTGACGTGGACGTGTGAGGGCTGGCCTTCCAGTGTCCAGGGCATGACTGCTCCCCGGGAATCATGCAGCTCTCCCAGAGAGGGCTGTGCCCTCTGCCCCATTCCGTGGGCACTCACATCCTGGCCTCTGTTCCGGGGAGGGAGGGAGAGAGTGATGGCTCTTCTGGGAGTAGAGGCAGGCTCCACCCCAGGTCAGGAAGCAGCAGGGCCTCACAGGGGACACCTGACCTGAGCCCCGGGCGATAGGAGGTGGGGATGGATTGGGCAGATACCTGGAGAAAGGGATGCTGGAAGCTGTGCTCCTTGATCCCTCCACAGCCTGGGGCCACGAAGTTGTCTGCCCACCTGCAGCGGAGAGACAGAGAAGGTCAAACCCTTGGCAGTGCGCTGGCTCTGCAACTCTGGCCCCGGTATCTGTGGACAAGCTCGCTCCTCTCAACGCCGAGGCCAGACTTCGGGGACCTGGCTTGGCGTGAGACTCCCTCTCCAAGAGGCCAGCTCCCGCAGCAGGAAGTCTTCATCTGGGATTGTGGACAGCAAAGGGGGGGGGCGGGGCAGAAACCTTTAGCTGAAATGTAGCACTTCCTCACGTTGTGAATGTAGCCCCGCAGTACCTGTGACTTTGTCACACACACAAGTCACGGCTACTCTTCTCGGTGGCACATCAGAGTCCTTGCAGGAACCAGGAAGTGGCATTTACAATCATCGCTACTACAAAATCACAGTAATTAGACCCACTGCTTATAATATTCTGTGTCAAGAACTGTATACACACGATATTACTATAGCACAAATTGGCTTTTTCAATGTTTTGATAACTTTATTTCAACATAAGTGACTTTTTCTGTAGTCCAAACCTTTAATTGCATTTTTTTTAAAAAAGATTTTACCCATTCATTTGAGAGAGAGAGGCAGAGAGAGCACAAGCAGGGGGGAGGCAGAGGAAGAGGGAGAAGCAGACTCCCCACTGAGCTGGGAGCCCGATGCGGGGCTCCATCCCAGGACCCTGAGATCATGACCTGAGCCGAAGGCAGATGCTTAACCATCTGAGCCACCCAGGCGCCCCTAAATGCACATTTAAAAACAATATTCTAGGCTTTACCAGAGTGTCAAATGGACCGATGGCACAAAAAATATCAGGAGCCTGTGGTCTGCAAGGGCATTGGGCCCTTGGGAAATGACTGCTTGACACACCTGGTCACCTTCCTATAACCTGCAGCGTTTGGAGGGTCTTTCTAGCACTAACTGGGAAGCAGGTGGCAAGTACATGGCACTAGTGGAGCGGCTTCCCGGCCAGCACCCTGCCAGATGGCATCACTGAGTCTGGCACGCTTCCCTAGCAACCCCAGACGCAAGCCCAGAATCCTCTGCGGCAGAGCGCCGTGGGCAGCTACCACCAGTCATTCTGCACTGTCTGCCGCCCTTGCACTAAAGCTCCTGTCCCCAATTTCACTCTTGCTGGGCTTCGTTGGGTCCCTGGGGTCTCATCTAATCTCTTTCATTTAAAAGTCCTTTAGGGGCGCCTGGGTGACTCAGTCAGTTAAGCGTCTGCCTTCGGCTCAGGTCATGATCCCCGGGTCCTGGGATCAGGCCTTGTGCGCTTCTCCCTCTCCCCCTGCTTGTGCTCTCTCTCTCTCTGACAAATAAGTAAATAAAACCTTAAAAAAAAAAAAAAGTCCTTTAGATATTCGGAGACTTTCTTACCTTCTTTCGAATCTTCTCATCTTGTGGCTAAACAGCCCCAGCTGTTCCTAACCTTTCACTCCCGTGGCTGCTGACTTCTGGAAGCACTCAGGTGGGCCCAGGCCCCGAGGTAAGTGCATGGGATCTGGCCAGGACCGAGCCTGGCAAGACAGCAGCCCCTCCTTCATGTTGCACATCCTGTCATTTGCTGCCACGGCTCTAATGGAGTCTGTCACATCACGCAGCTGACTCGAGTCAATGCGGACCCACGGCAGTGTCCTGTGGGCCCTGGACCCTTTCCTTTTGCAGCACCCCACGCCTAGGCGGTGGCTGTCTCTAAACTACAAGACTCAGGACTTCTTTTTCTTAAATGTCTTTCCAAACAATGTCTGTCAAGAGCAGCCACATGGTAGTCCCCGGCCCTTCTCCGCTGGCTCATTTCAGCAACCAGCCTGAGGTTTCAAAAGGCAGGGGGAAGGCTTTTGTTTCTGTGCGCCTCACAGGGCTGCAAGCCTGGGACACTGGTTAGGGCTGGGTCATCGCTGGCTTCCCTGTGCCCTGAGTTTGGGGAGGGGACAGGGGACGCCTGGAAGCTGGCAGCAGGAAGGGCAGGCTGAATGGTGGTAGAATTCCCCATCAGCCCTGAGGGCGAGACCACATCTATTCACTGATCTGAACACACTCCAGGGCCAGTGAACAAACCAGGGCTAGGGCAAACTTAGCTCACAGTGAGCGAGCTCTCAGCGGGAGACCCCGCCCACCCCAGAGATGCCAGGAGGGGCAGTTAGGAGGGCTTGTGGTTCTTGGGAATGGTGAGGGTCAAAGGAGAGCTGAAGGGTGGCAAGAAGGTCTCACAGGACCCGTTGGAAACGTGGAGAGAAATCTGGGTCAGGGGACTAGGCTGTAACCAGTCCCAGTACCAATGGGGCGAAGAAAGTCACAACTAAAGAAACCACCCGCTCTGTGGGGTCTCATTTCTGCCCCATCTGCTGCAAGTTCTGGCTCTGGGATCCCCAGGCCGGACAGGACATGGGTTGCAGGTGGGGGCCACAGACAACGGTGTGGCCCCCCTCAAGGCAGGTCTGCTCTCCAACTCAGGCTTTCTCTTGCAGAAAGAGCACTCTGGGAGGGCCTGGGTGAGGCAACTGAGTATAACAGAAGAGAAGCAAGGAAGCGTAAAGAGGTCCTGCTTTACCAAAGTGCAGAGCCAACTGCCCCAAAGCAAGTTGGAGATGGAAATTCCTGTAGCTGGAGCCAGGGCTCCTCCAGGAGGAACAAGGGAGGTTTTGCCAAGCCCATGAAGGTCAACTACAAGCTTAAGGCGAGGGCATGTGTGGAAGCCCCTTCTTGAGGGACAGAGGGCTCATCTGGTGCCGAGAAAGGCTAGATCCCAGGGGTCTCCACTTCCAGTTCCATGAATTTCTCCCATCACCCTCTTTTTTTTTTTTCTTAAGATTTTATTTATTTATTTGTCAGAGAGAGACAGAGCACAAGCAGGGAGAGAGGCAGGCAGAGGGAGAAGCAGGCTCCCTGCTGAGCAAGGAGCCCGATGTGGGACTCGATCGCAGGACCCTGGGATCATGACCCGAGCCGGAGGCAGGTCATTAACCGACTGAGCCACCCAGGTGCCCCTCTCCCATCACCTTCTTATTCCAGATTTTTCCCACTCCCCTGGCTGAAGTGGAGAGGCCGGCTCTGCCATGGTCACGTGGGCAGAAGGGGAGGCCTGTGGGGACCCCCGAGAGTCAGGCTGACGCTACATGAGGAGATGCCTTCTGCTGGCAGAGACTGGCTTCTTTTATAATTTTTTCTTTACATTAAAAAAAAAATTTTAAAGTAATCTCTGCACCCAACATGGGGCTCGAACTCACAATCCTGAGATCAAGAGTCGCACACTCTACCGACTGAGCTAGGAGACCGGCTTCTTTTAGGAGGGGCCTCGGCAGGCCGGGGGTGGGGTCCCCTGGCTGGGGGTGAGTCACTCCGGCCTGGCCAAACTCAGAGCTCAGCGTTCTGAGAGGTGTGCGTGGGCACGCGAGGGCAGTGGGGGCCGACAGACTGAGGAAGTGACTGATGTGGCTCGCTCAGACTGACAGTTGGGTGTCCAGTTCCCCACAGAATCTCTGCCACTTCCTTTGGCGCCCCCAGCTTGTTAAGCCCAGTGAGTCAGCGTCTTTCTCCTGCCTGGGATCTCCAGCAAGGCTGCAGGGCTGCTCCGCTCTTTGGTGTCACAGCAGTCGGTGATAAACGATCACGCGACCTCTCATCTAAGTATTACCCAATCTTCCTCAGTAGAGCCTACCCTGCGTCTGGGAAGAAGGGAGGGAAGTCAAGCCCATTTTACAGATGAACCTGAGGCTTGGAGAGGCCCAGTGACTCGTCTAATCCCATAAACTCCCATGCCTTGCACTCTTTTCACTCTACACGCTGCCCTCCTGGTTTAAGGCTTTCTGTGGCTGGTGCAGGAACCCCTTTGAGGCAATTATCCCAGGCCAGCTCCTGGAATTTAAGGGTGGGGTCAGCCACCAAGGCAGAAGTTCGAGCTGGCACAGGAAGGACAGGGGGTCCTTCCCTATTAGAGACCCAGGGGTCCCAGGCTTCCTGCCACTTTTGTGGCAGGGTCCCCACCCCAGGGGCCTGTTGGAGGGGAAGTCACCCCCTCGCCCCTCTCTGGCTGGGTGGCCTTCACAGCCTGCGACATTTAGGAGGGCACCTGAGCCTTACTTAGTAAGCCTCTGCTTGACCCTGGCTCTGGACATGCAGAAGCCCAGCTGGATTCAGGAGAACGGGGCTCCAAAATGGGCAGGACCTCACGGACAGACACTCGTTCAGGCACAGCCCTAAGCAGTGCTGAGGGAGTGGGGATTGTCTGCTGTGCAGGAGACGCATGAGCAGAAGGTCCCGGTGAGCGGGGGCGAAAGCAGCCACAGAAAGGAGAAGCGACCGCTGGACTGGAAGGGCCCTTTGCCGAGGCCCAGGGACAGGGCTAAAGGGCCAGGCCGATGGGTGGCTTTCTGCTGTGGGTATGTGACCCCTGCCCCCATCTCAGCAAGGGCAGGCCTGTCTCCTGCAGCCTACCCACCAGACCTGCTGAGCAGGCAGAGTGGCCTCCTCCAGGGGACAGCCGCCCTGTGGTGCTCCCCCTTCCCCGGACATTTTACAGGTCAAGGAACTGAAAGAGGCTACTGGAGACACTAAATGAGAACCGTGAGTGGCCCCCTGCCTCCAGGGGGAAACGAAGCAGGGTGACGGCAGGATCCCCTGGGCTGGGACAGAGCTTTGCTGCCCAGTCCCAGAGGGAGGGCACTCTGGCGGCAGGGAGGGGAGCTGTCGCTTGTGGGACTACAACTTCCATGGGCCAGGCTTGGCTGCTCTCCCTGGGGAGATGCGAGAGGCGATCCCCAAGGAAGTGGGACTTTGGGACACTGCCACTGTAAAAGGACTGGACTAAAATGCTGAGACCTAGCTTCTGGTCCCCACTCTGACACCAGCCAGCTAGTCACAAAAAGAAACTTCTCGTGGGACCTAGACTATAAATTGTGGGGGTTAGGATGGGTGGTTTCTACGTTTCTAACAGCTTTAAATGCCCTGAAAAATGACTTGAGAAGTCCCTAGCCTCATCCCATAGTGATCGTTAGGAGCCTGGATTCTCAAGCCAGATTACTTTGGCTCAATATAAACTCTGCCACTGACCAGCTGAGTTGAACTCGGGCAAGCGATTCCATCTCTCCATAGCTCAGTCTCCTGATCCCGGGACAGGGAGTTTATCCCCCTCATAGGCCGGTTACGAGAGTGCATTAAACGACACATGAAAGGCAGCCACAGCAGGGCCAGGCCCTGGTTATAGCGGCTGCTTAGCACTCGCTGTGGTCACCTTCTAGTCTGTCTGTCCTGCCAGAAACTGCAGGTCAGAGTGTGATTGCAAATCGATAATTCCCATCAGGATGTACACAGCCGCTCTCTCACATCTTCTCTCTGAGGGCGTCCTTCTCAAAGTCTGGCCTCAGAACACTGTTTAGGGTCCAATTCTGGGGCCCATTTGAGGTAGGGAGGTTCCTGAGAGGCCCCACATCAGGCTACCTGGCAGGGGACGGGGCCAAAGCCTGGGTCCCCACATGGGAGTCTCTTTCCTGCCCCTCAGGCAGCCTCCAAGGGCAAGGCCTCCTGAGGCCAAGGATCCCAGGGCCTCCTACCTGGCCAGGAAGGAGCTGAGTCAGTTTACCCCAGTAATAACTGGCCATCTTGACTCTCCGTGGGGCAGAAGCCCTGGCAGACCTATAGCCACTCCCTAAACATTTGACTGAGGCCTTGGAGGGTATGACAGATGGACAGACAGACGACTTGTTCTGCTACATTCAGATCCTGAGATGGGAGCTCTCGTGTTGAGTCTCCTTTACAGTTAAGGAGGCCACAGGGCTCAGGAGACCAGTTCAAAACATAGACACAAACAAACCAGAGATGGGATGGGGGGGGGGGGGGGGGGGGGGGGTGGGGTCCACCCAGAGCTGCACTTCCTTTGGAGAAGGGAGGACACTGGTTGTCAAATGTGTATGCTCTGTCCCCTTCACCTCTGATTCTAAGCTTCTCAAACCTTCTGAGTTTGAGTCCAGACAGTGCTTCACACCCTGTCGGTACCTTATACAAGGCTGATGAATTGAACTGGATACCTCTCTCCCAGGCCTCTCCTCTGGAGCATTTGAACAAACACTTCAACAATGAATAAGAGATGACTAGCCCCCTACTGCCCAGAGGGCCTCGAGCACAGCCCAGCGGGTGACTGGTGTGACTCTGCATTGCTGTGGAGCCTGGCAGGGCCCAGCTGGAAGTGAGGTCTGGCTGGGACAGGGCCACTGTCTACTCTTCTCCAAATGCCTTTTGGAATCGGTTCAGAAAAAGGCCAGGATCCGGGTACTGGGGGTTCTGAAATGGTAAACTGAGGGGGCAGGAGGGCCCTGCCTTGAGGTGGGGGCAGAGCAAGCGACAAAGCACTGCCAAGAGAAGGGGCTGCCTTCTGGGTCTCCTGTACATTACAGAGGAGGCTATGCTCAAACCCTTGGCCTCGTGACAGCCCCGGGTCCTCAATCCCTAACCTCCTGGGGTCTGTCTTCCTGGTCCCACAAGCACCTCACCTTCATGCATCACAGCTGAACTGTGCACCTGCCCTCCCTGTCTGGGTTCATGACACTTCTGTTCTCCCAGGCAGAAACCCTGGAGGGGTCACTGTCTCACTGTCTCTGTCTCTGTCTCTGTCTCTGTCTCTCTCTCTCTCGATCCTGTGGGTCAGGCCTTATGGCTTCATTCTGCACCTGGTCTCTCCCACCTGTCCCCTCCTTGCCTGCCTCACTGCCCCCTCTTCCCTCCCTCATCTGCTCTGCAGCAGCCTCCCAGTGGTTTCCCCTGCACGAAACTACTCTTCATCTTGACCACCCGGTTCATCATATCACCTTTAACACGTCACTCCCTGCTCAAAAGCCCTTCTTTGATTGTGGGATAAAATGCGGCCTGGGCATTTGGTGCTAGTTACGAGACACTTCGATGTGGCCTTGCAGTTCCCTGCAGCCACGTCTGGCCACATGTAGAAATCCCACCAAAATGTCAAGGGCCAGCTTTGACCTCTCCTCAATGAGAAGCCCATGGGGTACCCCCATCTCTGTCGCGGCAGCCTTCCACGCTCACTGCTCACCCGGCCCTCATGGCTTCTATTGTAGCCGGTGTGCAAAAGTGCGGGAGTGCCCCTTCACCCCACCCCTGCCCAAAGCTCCTGAAGGGCCCGGCCTCCAGCCAGCGTTGGAAGGGGCCGGAGAGGAACTGGTCCGACCCTTCCGTTTAAAGATGAAGAAATTGAGGCATGGAGTCGGGAGGTGACTCGCCGGGATCAAGCACACAGCGATCAAAGCCGGGGGCTCGGATCCTCCAGCCGGCGACACGGCCTCGGCCCGTATTTCCCCGGGCCTCGCGCCCCTTGGGGGCCCCAAAACCGCGTGAACCGACCGGAGAAACGAGGCGAGCCGGTGAAGCCGGGAAAGGAGAGCCGAGAAGGAGGAGGACGAGGAAAGTGCGCTGGGTCGCCGGCGCCCTTGCGGGCCGCGGCAGGTCCGGCTGAGCCCCCTCCCCTCCCGGCCGGGCCCGGACTCACTTGGCCGAGAGCGTGTTGATGGAGCCGGTGACGAGCATGAGCCCAGCCAGGAACAGCTGGTATTTGGTCCAGGCCATGGCGGCGGATGCGGTGAGCGGGAAACTGCAGGGACCCCCGCGACCTACCCGCTCGCTCCCGACGGCAGCTCCCGACCCCGTCACCCGGGGGTCTCGGGAGCGAGCGCTTCCGGGCCGGGCGTCACGTGACTCGCGCCGGCCCCCGCCCCGCGCCGTGGCCCCGCCCCCCGGGCGGGCGCCGGGCTGGCCCGCGGTGTCTGTGCGGAGCAGATCCCCGGCGCTCTGGTCTCTGCAGGGTGACAGTGGCCAGTTACGGGCCCAGGTCTTCCCGTTTGTAAGAGTGGCTGATGGGACGGTGCAACGAGAATGCATTGTGAATGTCAGAGCGTTCTGTAAACGGTTTAAAGAGATCGCGAGCCGAATGATGTCAGAGACAATCACAAAGTGGACACGTCCTCATGGGCATCTCTTCTGCACAGGGAACCCCCGGGAAGCCTGGAATGTGTCTCTGGATGAGTTGTTCACATCTTCCAGAAAAGTGGCTCAGGAATCTAGTTCCAGTTCCCCGGGAGACCATTTTATAGCTGAGGAAAGCGGTGAGCTCATAAATTGAGAGAAGCCAAGCTTATGATCTTGCTAGTGAGTGATGGAACGGGGGTGTGCATGTAGGTTCTTCAGTCTCCCTCAGATCCGTACCTTGGGCACAGCCCCTTCACCAGTGCTCCTTCGCGGATTCCCAGGATGCTGCTCTGAGGCATCTGTGGCAGAAAGACCTAATGGTCTTGTTTGCTGAGGATTCACGGCTTTTAAAATCCTAGTTCTCAGCTCGCCAGCTGTCCTCTGACCTCATCTCTAGGCCTCTAGTCTGCATCTCATGCCCCGTCACACCACATGCTGGAGTGCAAAGCCTTGGGGCAACTCCTTCCGACCTAGTGGACACATTTTCCCCATCACTGCAGGCCCTGTTACTACTTGAGGTGCAGACATAGGACCTGCCTGCCAACTCCTCGTTCTGGCCCTAAGACTGCTTTGAACTTGTGAAAATGACCAGTGTTGAATCAGAAGAACTCTGAAGGGACTGCACCAGACCCCTTTATTGCAGGAAGACCTGACAGGGAAGGTGCACGAGTGGGGTCCTGGACAAAAGGTTGGGGGTAACGAGGGGAAGGGCGTTCTCGGAGGAGGGAATGCCAGTGGGATGGCACAGAGGCACGAGTGAACATAGAGTGTGTCTGGGACCCACAGACCTTCTGGGAACTTTTCTGCTTCCTTCATGGGAGCCTGCTCTCTTCAGGCAGTGAGAGAGATGCAGATACAGAGGAAGTTTCTTCTGAGCTTCTTGTCCTCAACAACACAACTAGTTTCATGTGATTTAAAAAGAATCCATGCAGTTATAAAAAAATATTAACTGAGACCCTGGGCCTGTAGAGACACATGAGGGCAGACAGGGCAGACCACACCAGCTGGATAGCCCCGTCCCTATTGCAGACAGTTCCTACAGGCCACAGTGACACACCTAGTGGGGGCTCTGGGCCATTTTCCCCACAAGCCAAAGGTTCTGTCCCAAAGTAAACATTCCTATTGACCAGTGGTGTTCCCAGCCCGACATGATGTTACTAGCAGCACAGTCTTTGTCTGTGTCCACAGCCACATCATACAATGACTTTTAATTTATCACAGTGTTCTGACATTCATCAAGTTGCTGTCCCTGGAGCCCAGGAGACAGGGGGATTTATTGGCAAATATACATGGAACTCCCTAAGTGCCAGGAATGAGGTCCCAAAGACAAGCAAGATAAGATCCCTGCCCTCAAGGAGTTTAGGATTTTATGGAGGAGAGGGGTGAGCACACCAGTCCACTGTGCAGCAGTGTGGGCAAGAGGCAGAGGGAATTGGGAAAGGGGCGGATTTCTCAAGGGGAGCAGGAGCAAGGGCATGACAGTGACAATCAGTGCTGTCCTGGCTCTGTGCCCCTGTCTGTGTCCACCTGTACTTGACCTCAGTTCTCACAGCAGTCCCATGAAGCTGGAATTCCAGGGAGATTTGCGCAGGGACTTGAAGGAGAAGCCAGATTGCTCCAGGTGGAGAAGGGGGCATTCCAGGCAGAGACAACCATGTGGACGCCATGGGGGCGACCAGCCAGCCTTCGCACTGGGGGGTGAGCTAGAGTGAGGCTCCAGGTCTCTGCCAAACTGGCTAGGCTTCACAGGTGAAAACTAGGGTTAACATTACTGTCTACAGGTGGCAGTGAGCCTTGGGTTAAGAGGCATCAGAGCCTCAGGAGATGGAAATTCTGAGAGAAGTAGAGAGAAATCTGGGTGGGAATGTTTGCAAAATCCTCTGGATTCTTATTTGATGAAATTCAGGGATGGAGCTTAATGCGTATGTTGGATAGAGAGTGGACTCATAATTTTGGAAGCCCTGGTTTCCTGGATTAAGTAACATGCCACAAACCAAACCTCAAAACTTTCTGAGCCTGTACAAAGTCAAAGGTGGGCCAGTCTTCTCTGTGTGGTGTTCTTGGCCATCAGAGGAGAAGTTGTCTAGAATTGCTCAGATTTGATTGTCTTGATTAAAGACAGCAGCTTCTGTGAAGATTGGAGTTACATGAAAGGGAGCAAATTTAGCAAACTTTTAGCAAAGGGAAGAAATTTACTAAGTGTTAGGGGTGCCCCTTCCACAGAATCCTGTGTGTGGGTAGTAGGCCAGTGGAGGGACGTAGGACATTCTTCATGTTCCTCTAAAAGTGTGGAATCTTCAGGAGTGGAATGACATCTGTGCAAGTTGTCCTACACTAGGGCAGAGAGAGAGGGCAGCTTCTGGCTGGCTCTGCCCCTTAGAGCAAAGTCACCATGGCTTAGTCGCTTCATCACTCAGAGCCCTACTTTCCTATCTGTAAAATGGGAACAATAACATTCAGCGCTTGTGTGCAAAGGGAAGGAGGACCGATGTGGAAGTGCAGTGGGAGGCCCCATGGGGAGAATCGGTATTGCTGCTCTGAGGTCAGGACTGGCCCAGCAGAGAGGTACACAGAAGGACCCAAGGCTGTGCCTTAAAAAGCATGTCTCATGATTTGCATAAGTGCATGATCCAGTTTTCTGGCTGGGGACATTTTGTACAAATTTGCATGCTACCTTCAAAGAGCCTCTCATTTCCAGAGTCAGATATAAAATGCGTCACTGCAAACTCCTGCATTTGTATTCAAAGCTTACTGCCTGCCTATGTCTTGTCTGAAAGATTGAACGTTTCCCCAATCAATTTAATCACATTTTGGATTAGGAGATTCACTCTACTCAGGAAGGGACAGAGATAGGTGGACGGACAGTCCAGGTCAGACCTGTTTTGTTCTGAACAAGCTTTTCTTGTATGTCCTTGGGCCATTTCCCTCCTGTGTCCTGTTCCCCTGCTAGAATGTGACCTCCTCATGGACAGGTGACAAAGATTTTTTGCTTGACCAAACTTTAGGTGAGCTCCTGAATCTTCTTCCACTCTTGTATGGGCACTTCCCTATAAAATCCGGTTTTGGCAACAGCCCTGCTAAGTTGGTTTAACCAGAACCCCTACCCTCCATATCTGATCTCTTTCCATAACTTACTGGGTTCTTCATCCTCCACTATCTCCCAGGTGATGTTTGATCACCTGGGCCTGTCTTCAGCAAGAATCCTGTTAGGTCGGTTTAGCCAGAATCCCCGTTATCCGTCTTAATCATTTTCCATACACCAACCCCCAACCCCACTTCTTGGTTATAAATTCCCACTTGCCCAGGCTGTATTTGGAATAGAGCCCTATTCCACACCAAGGTCTCTTTTCCTCTATTGCAATTGTCCTGAATAAAATCTATTTGTATTGTGTTAACCACTATCTGGCTCTGATTTTTCTGCGACACGGGGCTAGGTATCCAGTTGCTATCTCTCCCAACAGGGTAGCTGCTACAGGGCAGCCACAGCCTGAGTCTGTGGCTGGCAGGAAGAAGAGGCTTGGGAGGAAGAAGGTAGGATCAGGTCCCAGCTGTCTCCTGGGAGAGAATCTGAGACAGTGGAACCATCCCCGACCAGACCTATCCTGGGAGGGGAATGTGAATGATCTACCCTGGCAGAGAGGTGGTAGATGGTGGAGTTCACCAGTTTTTTCCGACAGACTTTGGTGGTTTCTATGGTGACTGGAGATGATTAGATTAGGAGTCACCTGCTCCTTCCAGCTTCAGACTCTTCATAAGGTCATTCTCAAACCTTCTCTCTGCTTTTCTTCCTTAGCATCTTTTTGGGAGCCCCTCCCACCTTCCTCTGGAGCGTGTCACCAGATCCTGGGAACTGGTGTTTGCCTTGGTCCTCTGGGAGCACGATCAAGTCAGATCCAGATAAAGCACGGACTTCCAGTTAAATTTGATTTCAGATGAGCAACGAGTCATTTTTTTAGGATAAGCATATCTCCAATATTGTTTGGGGGGTACACTTATACTAAAAGATGATTCATTATTTATTTGAAATTCAAATTTAACTGGGCATCCTGTATTTCATATGCTCAGACTGGCAACTCTGCTGGTCTGGCACCCAGCTCAGCTCCCTTGCTCAAAGAGAATAAACCATGATGATGGCTGAATTGAATTGGTGTGTCATGAGGCAAAAATCTTTTTTTGAATATGCTGTTGAGTAAGCCCAGGATATTTTCTTTCCCTGACTCTGTTAAGTCTCTAACTTTATACCGGCCTCTGGGATGTGGGCCTCACACAGGAGAACCCCCAAGCTCTCGTATTTAACATCCTTGGGAGGAGGAGTGAGGGAATCTGTAGGGGATTTTAAGGCACAGACCAGGTTGAGACCCCTCCCTCCTTTGCATCTGGTTTCGCAGATCCCAGAGGGTTAGGGTTGAATACCTTGTCTAGCCCCACCCCATCACTTTTCAGATTAGGAATTCCAGGCCCAGAATGGAGGTGACTTGCCCAGGTCAGTAGTGAGTGACTTGTGAGCTGTATTTATTGATTATGTATTTATTTATTTGGATTCAGTTTTTATTAATTTGGTTTAAACCAGATAATAATAAAAAAATTTACTGGCCCTCTAGATGCTTAATTACATTTAAAACAATACAACCTGTGGACCAACTAACTGAAAAAAGATATTTTTGGAAATATTTGGGAGAAACAACATGGTCTGAACAGTAACGATTTACTTCTAGTTTTATTAGTTGTATTAGTTTCTCATTGCTGCTGTAACAAATTACCATAAACATAGTGGCTTAAAACAACACACATTTATTATCTTACTGTTTTGAAAGTTAGAAGTCTGAAATTTAGTCAGTGGACCAAAATCAAGAGCTGTGTTCCTTCTGGAGGCTCTAGCGGAGAATCTGTTTCCTTGCCTTTTCTAGCTCCTAGAGGCTGCTTGCTTTCCTTAGCTCCTGGCCCCACACCCCTCTGTCCAATTTCTGGAAGCACGTCTCCTTCGCTGACTCTGATCCTCTTGCCTGAATAATCCAGGATACCCCCTCCCTGCCACCATCTTTTCAAAAGCCTTAATTTAATTTTAAAAACTTTTATTTATTTAAAGTAAGCTCTAGGCCCAGTGTGGGGCTTAAATTCATGATCCAGAGATCAAGAGTCACATGCTCCACCAACTGAGCCAGGCAGGTGCCCCTCAAAAGCCTTAATTTAATCACATCCACAAAATCCCTCTTGTCACGTGAGGTAATGTTCACAGGTTTGGGGAACTAGGACACGAACATCTTTAGGGGCCCATTATTCTTGCCATCACATTTGTGATAGGGGTGTCTTGATTACATTTCCTTTTTTTTTTAAAGGTTTTATTTATTTATTTATCTAGAGAGTGAGCGAGCACGTGTGACTAGGGGGGTTGGTGGGGGGATGGGGAGAAGCAGAGGGAGAGGGAAAGAGAGAACCTCAAGCCAACTCCACATTGAGTTGAGTGAGGAGCCCACCAGGGGCGCTCGATCTTACAACCCTGAGATCACGACCTGAGCCAAAATCAAGAGTCCGATGCTTAACTGACTGAGCGACCTGAGTGCCCCTTGATTACATTTCTTAAAAAAGTTCTTAGTTATTAGAGACTGGGGTAATTACAGCTGAGATGATTTGCTTTAAAATGCTCTTGTTCTGGACAGAGTGTTTATTGCCACCCACCCCCCACCTCCATTCATTTGCTGAAGCCTTTCTGAGTATGATGCAAAACCTTGCATGGAGGGAAAAAAGCATAAATAAAATCAAAGATATATGACTGTGAAAAAATATTTGTGACTTGTGTCACAAAGGCTAATTTCCTTGGCATTTACAGAGGTCTTAAAAATCAATGTGTTACTACTGGGTATTTACCACAAAGATACAAATGTAGGGATCCGAAGGGGTACGTGCACCCCAATGTTTCTAGCAGCAATGTCCACAATAGCCAAACTGTGGAAAGAGCCAAGATGTCCATCGACAGATGAATGGATAAAGAAGATGTGGTATATATACACAATGGAATATTATGCAGCCATCAAAAGGAATGAGATCTTGCCATTTGCAACGACGCGGATGGAACTGGAGGGTGTTATGCTGAGTGAAATAAGTCAATCAGAGAAAGACATGTATCATATGACCTCACTGATATGAGGAATTCTGAATCTCAGGAAACAAACTGAGTGTTGCTGAGTGGTGGGGGGTGGGAGGGAGGGGGTGGCTGGGTGATAGACATTGGGTAGGGTATGTATGTGCTATGGTGAGCGCTGTGAATTGTGCAAGACTGTTGAATCACAGATCTGTACTTCTGAAACAAGTAATGCAAGATATGTTAGGAAAAAAGAAAAAGAAGAAGATAGCAGGAGGGGAAGAATGAAGGGGAGTAAGTAGGAGGGGGAGACGAACCATGAGAGACGATGGACTCTGAAAAACAAACTGAGGGTTCTAGAGGGGAGGGGGGTGGGGGGATGGGTTAGCCTGGTGATGGGTATTAAGGAGGGCACGTTCTGCGTGGAGCACTGGGTGTTATGCACAAACAACGAATCATGGAACACTACATCAAGAACTAATGATGTAATGTATGGTGATTAACATAACAATAAAAAATTAAAAAAAATCAATGTGATAGACATTTCTCCAGAGAGAGTATATAGATGGCTAATAAACACAGGAAAATGTTCACAGCCATGCTTAGCCACTAAGGAAAGGCAGATCAAACCCACAATGTGATACCACTGCACACTTACTAGAATGGCTGTAAAAAAGCAGGGCCAGGAGGGAAGACAAGTATTGGAGAGGATACAGAGTAACTGGAACCTTCAAACACTGCTGGTGGAAATGTAAAATGGTGCAGCTATTTTGGAAAACAGTTTGGCTGTTCCTCAAAAGATTAAAACAGAGAGTTACCATAAGACCAAGCAATCCACTCTGAGGTATTCGTCAAAGAGAAATTAAAACAGACATCCACCCAAAAACTGATACATGAATGTTTTATAGCAGCATTATTTATGATAGTCAAAAAGTGGGAACAACCCAGGGGTGCCTGAGTGGCTCAGTGAGTGGAGTGTCCGACTCTTGGTTTTGGCTTAGGTTGTGATCTCCCAGTTGTGGGACTGAGCTCTCTGTCAAATAAATAAAATCTCAAAAAAAAAAAAAAGTGGAAACAACCCAAATGTTCATCAAGTGAAGACTGAAGAATACAAAATGAGGGGCGCCTGGGTGGCTCAGTCGGTTAAGCGTCTGCCTTCGGCTCAGGTCATGATCTCGGGGTCCAGGGGTCGAGCCCCAAGTTGGGCTCCCTGCTCAGTGGGAGTCCGCTTCTTCCTCTCCCTTTGCTCCTACCTCCAGCTTGCCCCCCTTTCTGTCTCTTAAATAAACAGAGAAACTCTAAAAAAAAAAAAAGAATACAAAATGATACAACCACGCAATGGAATATTATGCAACAATGAAGGGAATGATGTGTTGGTGCATGCTACCACACGGATGAGCCTTGAAAATAATATGCTGACTGAAAGAAGTCAGCCATATGCGCCTATTTATGTGAAATATCCAGAATAGGCAAAACTATGGAGAAAAGAGATTAGTGGTTGCTTTGGCCTGATAGGGGATGGTGAAGACCAGGGTTGGGGGGCAGTGACTAATAATGGGTACACTGGATTTCTTTTTGTGAGGGAGATGAAATGTTTTAAAATTCAGTGGTGGTGATGTTTGCACAGCTTGTGAAAATTTGATAGACATCACTTTATGTGGGTGAACTTTGTGGGATGTGAATTGTTTCCTAACAACGGTGTTAACAAAAATTCAATAAAAACAAGACCAGACACACAAAAGGAAAATGGACAGTAAACGTAAGCAGACAATCCATAGAAAAGGAAGTGCCTCTTAGACCCATGAGAGAATGTTCAAATTCACTCATAATAAGAGAAATACAAATTAAAAGTACAATGAATACCATTTTTACCTATTCAATTGTGGACTTTTATTACTTATTTACTTAAAAGATTTTGTTTTTAAGTAATCTCTACACCTGATGTAAAGCTCCGACTCACAACCCTGAAATCAAGTCACATGTTGTAATGGCTGAGCCAGCCAAGGACTTGGGAAATTTTATTTCATTTATTTATTATTAATTAATTAATTTTTAGAGAGAGAGAGCATGAGCAGAGGGAGGGGCAAAGGGAGAGGGAGAGAATCTTTTTTTTTTTTTTTTTTTAAGATTTTATCTATTTACTTGACAGAGAGAGAGCACAAGCCGGGGGACCGTCAGGCAGAGGGAGAGGGTGAGGGAGAAGCAGGCTCCCTGCTGAGCAAGGAACCCATTGCGGGACTCAATCCCAGGACCCTGGGATCATGATCTGAGCTGAAGGCAGACGCTTAACCAACTGAACCACCCAGGTGCCCAAGGAGAGTGAGAATCTTAAGCAGGCTCCAGGCTCAGGGCAGAGCCGGACGTGAGGCTCGATCTCACAACCCTGAGATCATGACCTGAGCCGGAATCAAGAGTGGGATGCTTAACTGACTGAGCCACCCAGGCGCCCCTTGATTGGGAAATTTTAAACAAAGCATGACACTGTGATGTTGGCCAGACTGTAGGGAAACACTTCCACACCGATGGTGGAAATAAAGACAGAGAGCCTCTGAGGAAGGCAATTTTGTGATGTCTATCAAATTTTCACAGGCACACCTTTTTCCCCTCCAGGGGGCTGCCATGGGCCTCTGGACCGTCTGCCTTTAGACTTGTTTTATGTGAGAGGCCTTCAGTATTTAAACTCTTGTTAGGTTGGGTTTTCTGGTGTGTGAGACACAAAACACATAACCAATACTCCCAGCCATGCTACTTCAAGGAATTTATTCTAAAGGTTGTCCAATATGTGGTTATAGCAGTGGACTGGAACCACCTAAATGTCCACCAAAAAGAAAGTAGTTAAATTCATGGTGATCCCTTCATACACCCCTCACAGGGAATGCAGTGAAGTTTTCCACAGGATTGAGGATGCTCTCTATGTGCCAATGTTCAATGAACTCCGAGATGCTTTAAGTGCCCTGGGTAGGAAATGCTACCATTTGGGTAAAAAATTAAAAAAAAAAAACACACCCTTGTAAAGATACAGACAATTTCCAGACAGATGTGTAGAAATCGATAACATTGGATGCCTCTGTGGCTGGGAAGTGTGTGGTGGGGGGCTGGGGTGAAAGACTCACTCTTCACCACATACCCTTTTGGTACCTTCTGGATTTTATGCTATGTACCTTTATGTATTCAAAAGCGATAAACAGAATATAAGGATGCACTGCCAAGAAGATGGTACCCTGAGAATGCGACCCTTCCTTCACACTCAAAGACTACTAGGATTTCCAGCTGCTTCCAGACATTCAGCTTCCCCAGAACACCGGGGAAGTTGGGAAGCACAGTCCTGCTACCCAAGAGCTGGGTTATGGTCCTGGAGAGACTGGATTCTAACTTGCTGTGTGCCTCTAGGCTGGTCACTTCCCCTCTCTGAACCTCAGCCGGACCACCTGTCAACCTAAGGGCCTCCCAGAGCCCACCCAAGCTCTGCTCTAGCAGGTGGGCCAATTCGAGGTTCACCGCACAGCCACTAGGTGGCGGGCTGCCCCTGCTGCTGAGAGATGCCGCGGCTGAGGCCCACGCAGCTTTTAAGAACCCTCCAGTCACCTGAGGGAATTTTCATGTCAAAAGCATCCCCCATCTTAAGAATTGAAGGGTGAGTGATTCAGAGAGATGCAGAATGATGAAACAGAGGGGCCGTGGGCTCAGGTGGAAGGTACAGTCAAGTGGTCCTCAACCAGGATGGTGGGGTGTGGGAGGTTGGCTTAAGAGGGTGGCGGGACCCCAGGCCCGGCTCCAGGCTTCAGACTGTCAGTTCAGGGACATCTTGGTGGGGGCTGGGAGGCTTGAAGGGCATGAGCTGTGGAATCAGGGGTGGGCAAGTCGGTTGACCCATCCAAGCCTCTGATTCCCATCTGTAAGATGAGTATAATAATCATGGTTACCCTATACGGTTCATCTGGCAAATCAAATGCTAGGTGTAGTTCTTACCAATCACTGCCCTTGACACATCAGAGGGGGCAGTGAATGTAGCTGTCATGTGGATAAAGCTGCTTCTCCAGGGGACACTTTCTCCTAGGGATTGGCGTCCATATCACGGAGCCCAGATGAGAGGCTTGAGGGCTTCTCAGAGGAAGGAGTACCCAGGTTTGAGGCAGCAGTCTTCCAGAACGATTTTGCAGAAGGAACTAATCATTGCTGGGCTCAGCAGGCATTCCCTAGGCATCCAATGTAGATGTTTCCCAGATTTTACTTTTTATGGGGACATGGGAGGAAAGGACTGCCTATCTCTGCTTAAAAGCAGTTCTGTTTAAATGTTATAAAATGTAAACGCTATGGAATAAGAAGGGAGGATGGCCCTTTTAAGAAGTTTTTGGCCAAAGCCAGCATTTGAAACTGCTGGAAATCAGTAGGGCCGTTCATGTGTAATTTTTAGCGACTCTGGGGAAAATGGCCTTTTCTCCGCCACAGAGATAGGCTTTAGCAGGAAGGGGGCAGGCGGGAAGGTGTGTCAGGGGATGACTTCTCCTGACTGAAAAGTCACCATGTGGGAGGGGCACCGGTACCTCCTGACTCCCTGTCCTGGCGGAGCATCTCCCCACGCTGCGTGCCTGAGGAAGGGGCATCATTTTGGCCACACAAAAGAGACTCTTTGCTTACCCTATGAGGTTGTCCCTCCCAGAAGGGGCTCCTTTTCAATTCCATCGAAAGGGCATCCTTGCTTCCTTTAGCCCTCAGAGGATAGAGTGGAAACTGGTTTTCCTTCTCCAACAGAGAGAGACCCACGGAGCAGAGCGGCAGATCCCGGCCTTTTTTCTCTTTCTTCAAGAGTGCTAACACAATGTTCCTGTTAGAATGTAGATTCCCAGGTCGATTACCAGGAGATTCTCAAGGGGTGGGTCTGGTGAGTTGGTCCTGGCAGGTCTGGGGCTGCCTCAGCACAGTCTGATGAGAAGAATCTTGTGTGAGGGGCCCTGGGGCAGGGGCTGGGGGACAGCACGGAATGATCCCAGAAGCACAGGCTGGAGAGAGACAGCTGAAGGACCACAGAGGCCCAGTCTCAGGGATGCTGGCTGAGCGGATGAAGCAGGCCATTCCAGCCCAAAGCAAAGAGCGGCCCAGTAGCCCAGGCTGAGGGGAATGAAGTAGAGGGGGAAGAGCACTGTGTCTTCACTCCGGGCTCTGCCCCTTCCCACCTGTGTGACCTTGGGCAAGTCATTCAACCTCCCTGAGTCTTGGCCTCATCTGAAAAATGGGGAGAGTGACTCCTGCCTTGCATGGTGCTGACATCCGGTAGGTTCTCAGCAGTGGCACCTGTTCTCTTTGCTGTAATAGATCATTTTAACTGGGCCCACGGGTCCCTGGGGCAGGCTTCAGAGTGTCTGCCTGTGCTATGGGAACAGCGGATAGGGTGGGCTAAGCCCGTGCCCCTCAGAACTCTGCCCATACACACCCTTTCCTTGCCAAGACCTCCCTGGGCCAGCCTGGTCGGGCTTCTCCCTGACGCCTAGTCTCTCAGTTCAGAGTGGCTGAAGGTGCAGACTCAATGACCACCTCCTTGGTTAGTGCCTCAGTTTCCTGATGAGTGAAATGAGGCAGGTTGGGATGTCTTTGGGGTTCCTTCCAACTCGGGCCAAATCTGTGCAATGATTAGTCCCACGCTATGCTAACGGGGGCAGAGAAAGGCGAGCCCCAGGCAGGAATTCACAACCCTGCTGGGGACAGTCCTCAGTGCAGCCTCAGTGACATGGGGCATTGTCTGGAGGCAAGGGTCAGATTTTTGACCACGAACTGACAGCAAGGAAGGGGACAAGTGCTCTCCACAACTGGTAAAACCAGAGGCCTTTCGGCTAGAGCCTGGCTCTGCCACTTCCCTTGTATGACTCTGGACACATTATTTCAGCTTTCTACGTGGAGTCTCCTGATTCATAAATGGAGGGGCAGAATCAGGCGGCCCCCTTGGGGGCTTGTTCCGAAACTGAGCTGTCTGTAATTTCCCCATGAAGGTCCATCCAGGCCTCACTGTTTCTGGGCTTGGAAGTGAAAGCTCCCACTTCCCAGGTGTTTTAGCTCTGGGATTTTGACAAGTCCCCTGGTCTAGGTGAAGTGTGGAGCCTTCATCGGCAGGGTGGGCACGATTTTAATTGCTTCTCACATTCAGGGAGCAGATGAAGGGGTTAACTGTAATGTGGAGGGCCGGGTTTGATGGATTACAGTGTCCATTTTAACACCTCAGAGCAGGATGGAGTGAAGGCAGCTGCTGTTCATTTTTTTTTTTAAGATTTATCTATTAATTTTAGAGAGAGCGAGAGAGAGAGAGCACAAGCGTGTGGGGGCGGGGAGGGGCAGAGGGAGAGAGAGAATCCTGAAGCAGGCTCCCTGATGAGTGCAGAGCCTGATGCAGGGCTCGATCCCAGGTCCTGAGATCATGAAATCCAGCCAAAATCAGGAGTAGGCTGCTCAACCAACTGAGCCACCTAGGCGCCCCTGATGTTCATTTTTGATGCTCTAAGTGGGAGTACTATGACAGCAGTATGGACGGTCCAGGCAGAGCACTGGACCCAGCACCTGGAGAACCTATTCAATTGCTCATCCCCACTCCCAGCCCAAAGCTGGTCCTGAGGGAGGTGGTGTCCAGGGGGAGGGACTTGGCTCTCCTCAGTTTCCTCAGCTGCTGGTGGTGGAGGAGCCAGGTGGACGTGCGGCCCCCGCCCCTCCTGCCCTCAGCTTACTCCTGGAGGCTTCTGGTCTTCCCCCCTGTCCTCAAGGCAGGACTCTGGGGCTGCTGCTGTCTCCAGGGGTCTGATTTGTGGCCTGGAAGCTCCTGCGAAGCATGAGGCCAGGGAGAGCCAGGGAGAGTCCATCACAGGGTTTTAAAAATCTTCTCCCCTCTGGGCCATGCTGCAGGCCCTCCTTGGCTTCCCTGGCAGATGGGGGTGGGTGTGTGTGTGTGGGGGGGTGTTGGGGGGGGAGTAGCTTGTTCTTGGCCCTGGAAGCAGCAGCTGGGCATCCCAGGCCCTCCCAGCTCTTGGAGAGGGGGACTGCTGTGTGCTCCCCGCCGTTCCCCTGTCTAGGTTGTATGGAGAGGGAGCCCCCCCACTTCCAGGGAGCAGGTGCATCCATCAGCCTGCACTTTGCTGCCAGGTTTATTTTCTGGAAACTCTAAATGACATGCATTGTTCCCCTGTTCTGAAACTTCCCCCGGCTCCCTGTTGCCTATGGGCTAATACAGCCACCCCTCCTAGCTTGGTGGAAGCCTCCAAGGTCTTCCATTCTCCTCCTCCCTTTCTTCCTTCCCTCCCTTCCACACTTGCACACCACCTTCTGATGCCTGTGAGGCTTTAGAGAAGTAACCATGAAGGAGACTGATACAGAGCTACTCTCCTCAGCGCCACTCCCTTCCCTTTCCCAAGGCAGCCCTGGGCTCTTCCCCTTGTTCTGGATCCTTCTGAGAGCATTCCCTGTCTGAGCCCAGATTGAGCTCCTATCTCTGAAGTGCCGTTGCCACTTGCTACATCCCAGCCTTCCTTCAAGGCTCGGGCAGGACCAGCTCTTCCCCTTACCAACTTCCTCCCCAGCCTTGGAGCCCCCTCTGTTTCAGCTGGTGCTCAGCCTGCAACCCTTCACCCTGACCTTCAGCTCTTTCTGCAAAGCTTGGTTGGCCATGGGACCACACTTCTAGTGGGGGTGGATGGGTGCGAATGGGCCTTGTCCAGGTTTGTCCCTGGGGCCCAGGTCCTAGCATTGGAGCAAAGCATGGGGGTCTGCATAGGGCCAAAGTTGGACTCATCTAGGAGTGCAGCCTGCTGCAATGAGGAGCCTGAGGGGTCACTTGGCATTAGGATTTGAGGTGCTTCTTGGCCATCTTCATTTGGAGGGAAGCAGTTAGCCTATAAGGGCAGTACTAAGGGAGTGTGGCATTAAAGTTCTCATGTGCTCAGCCCAGGCCTCGTGACCTCAGGAGAGGGGGCTGAGTCATAGGAGGGGGCTAGGAGTAAAAACCTGAAAGGATGGTCACTAGGCCTACCACGAAATGTCAGAGCATCAGACAGCATGCTCTGAGGTTTCTTCTAGAATACGGTGTGGCACCACATGGGGTGTGTGTGTGGGGACTCTCCTTATTGGGGTGGACCCTGTGGCCTGAGCAGCAGGATGTCTTGCCTCTGAGGCCACTGTTGTAGAAGCAGAACAGCCACCCCTGGTCCCCACCTTGAGTGGCTTCAGTCTCAAATGGCAGGTGGCAGGATGACTGGGCCTCATGATGCTTTGTCTGTCACCCTGGCGTGAGGGTTGGCCCAGGAGCTGAGGAGGTAGATGGTGACCACTCCACAGTGGCTTAGGCGGCCTGAGACCCCCTAGGACTCCTGGAAGGAGCCAAGAGGGTGATTAAAAAGCTAAGTAACTGCCAGAGAAATGCTGTTTCATGGATTCGGGGGACTTTCCATTTACCCCCAGGCTGCTGGGGCCTGGGAGACCCCGTTTCATTAGTCAGGGGCACAGAGTTTCAGGTTATCCCCTGATTCAATCCACTCCTGGGGAGAGGGTGGACAGGGTGGGGTGGAGCTGGGTCTGTCTGTTCTCTCTCCCCGGCTGACTGGCCTCTCCCGGGCTCCCAGCAGCCTCAGCAGTGCCCTACTTAGGCCCCAGGGAGGGGTCTGCCCATCTGTTCACATGATGGGCTGGAGGGGGTGGGGTGGCAGTAGATTCATGTCGAGTGTGTGGTGCCAGATCTGGAAGATTAATCCCAAATCGCTCAGGTCTTGGGAACAATGGAGTGGATTCCCTGCAGCCTGATGTCACCCCTGCAACCAGCTGCTTCCTCCCGGTGGGCCAGGAAGCGCTGTGCTCAGGCTTACCCTGCCTCCCAGGGGCTGCTGCAGCGGCAACTGGGTGCCCAGTCGCCTGCGAGGGGAACAGTGGGAAGGTGACAAACAAAGCGGCACAACTAGCCAGGGGGTGTGGTGGCTGGGTGTGGAAGCTGGAAACACAGTCTTGGGGTCAAACCCTGGTTCTGCAACTTACTGCTTGGTTGAGTGACCTTAGGCAAGTGATGTGACCGCCCTTGCCTCCTCTCCTCACCCAGGTGATGGAGACGGTTGTGCCTCCTCCCCCCCGTGGTGTGATGTGGCTCTGGTAACACACCTCGCCCAGCTCCTGACACACGCTTAATAAATAGTCTTTGCTCCACCCACCTCAGCCCCAACTGACCTAAGGGCCCTGGAAATCTGGCAGTTTCCTGTGGCGGGTCTCAACTCTCAGGGCGCCTGATGGCTCCAGTGACTGGCCTCCCCTCAGGGTCAGACCGATCGCCTGAAAGAGGGGCTGAGTCTGAGCTGGGAAGCGGGCGGGAAGGGCAGTGCTCAGCTCAGGAGCTGGGGCTGGGGGTGGACTTGGTTGAGTGGAGCAGAAGGAAGAAGCCCAAAAAAAGGTGGTGGGGGGAAAGGGGGTGAAGGCTGAGCCCGGTGAGGAGGCACCCGCTATTTCCAACAAGTTCAAATCCCCAGCCCAGGTCAGTGACATCTGGGGACTCAAGAACTGTGCTAATGTGACCGGAGCCCAGCCACCTGTGAGCTTTGATTAAAGAGACAATCTTCGAGCACAGATAAAAGGAACGGGTAAGTGGCTGGAGCCAGCAGCAGTTCACCAAGAACATGCCATAATAAATGTCACCCTGAATTAAGGGTCCTCTATTTTGTCCTGTCTTCTTTGATATTTTCATCAGAGGCTTGAATAATGGCACCGGAGGCTGGATTATCAAATCTGCGGGTGACATGGAGCTGGGGGAGAATGGGTATAGATTTAATAGTGGAGCCTGGCTTCAACACCTGGAATGCCATCAAAAGCCTGGGACAAACCAGATACGATCTAGTCGTGCTAAGTCAGTGAGATCGTGCACTGACATTAAAAAGAGCAGCCGCTCAGCTTTGTGCAGGAGAGGCCTGGCTCCCAAGGTACGTACGTCACAGGCACTGACTTTTTCTCTTACCTGGAATTTGCTACCAGAATGCCTGGTCAAGGACAAAGAGATGTCCTCAATCCTCCCTGGCTTGGATCACTAAGCAGGAAAGCAGAGAGAGGAGGAAGGATCACTTTAGCTGTGAGTTGTCAGCTTGGGAGAAGAATGCTGTGCCCCTTTCCCCAACCTGGCCAAGTGGGGCAGTGGGCTCCCGGGAATCCTTCCTACAAATTACACGACACGGGAAGATGGCATCTGCTTCTCAGGTTGGGTGTCTACTTCAGAAATGAGGGTGCTGCTCCACTCTCTACCTGTTTGAACAAGGGTAAAGAATACTGGGGGGCAGTGGCGGGGCTCACTGGCGGCTGTCTGCACTCTTGCCACTTGGCATGGTCAGGATGTGTGAGTGTCCTGTGGGTCAAGTAGATGCTGGAAGATGGTGGGGCCACCTTTGCATTTTTATTGCTTTCCAAGAGCACTAGCTGTGGGGCCAGAGGAAGCTGTGAGTGGACCTTCCCCACCAAAGGCTGGAGCTGTGGGGGCACTGGGTTGCCCCTCTGGGGTTCAGGGCAGTGAAGAGTCTCCTGTACGGCTTCCGAAAACCCCACCCAGGGCCCTGGAGAGCCAGCACTTGGAGCCAAGGCACGGAGAGGTCTTTGCTCCTCTTTTCAGGCCTCTTTGGCAGCCCGACTGTGGAGTAGCTAGAAATAGAGGGTGTGGGGGCGGGAGAAGAGCAGGACTACCCCACTCTCGAAGTCCCTCTGGAGCAGGGAGAATATTAGCATTAAAATGGATTTGAGATTAAAAGTTTTCAACCGAATTAGACAGACTGGACTTCCTTAGACCAAGAGGGACCACGAAAGTTTGGGACTGGCCCCAGCTGTTATTTAAGAGACAGGAATGGGGGCCTCAACCTAGTGTTGCTAAGGGCCATGAAGGGAGGGAAAACAAAGCCATTTCTTCCTTGTGGCCTACCAGGTTCACGCTGTGCAATAATCCTGTCAGAGGAGCCTGGGAGCCATGGGGCTCTCAGCTGCCAAGACGGGGAAAAGCTCACTTCAGCGGCACCACTTCCCACCTTCTGTGACAAGAGGTACTGATGTCAGGGGCCCCAGGGATTGCTCAATGTCATGGTGACAAGTAAGCTCTCCATCTCTTCCTTCTGCCATCTTCACTGTGTCCACGATGTCTTTTCTCGTGGTCACAAGATGGCTGCCACTGTTCCAGGCATCACTCATAGACCTGACAAGGTCCAAAGTAGACTGGCATTTGCTCCACAATGATTTCTTTTAGGAGGAGGAAAGCCTTTCTACCCCAGCAGACTTCCCTGAAGAGCCCGTTAACCAAACTGAACACACTCATACCTAATCCGATCTTTGGAAAGATGTGGAGGTCACCATGACTGGCTTAGTCTCTAGAAATGAAGTTGGGAGAGGGTGAGCACCTGAGGAATGTCAGTCCTCTGCCATCAAGGCAGAAGGGCTCAGGGATGATCTGTGATTCAGTAACCAATAGTGTCTGCCACAGTGGTTCACATAACAAACTCCAGGGCAGGTTTGGTGGGCTGCAAGCTCTGTGTGAGCCTGTAAGTCAGACGCACTCTCAGGCTGCATTAATAAGAGAATAGCATCCAGAGCAAGGGAGGGAATGGTCGCTGTGTCTCTGTGCTGGCTGGACCACATATGGTGTGCCAAGCCCTAGGGGAAGAAGTAAACTGAAGCTCTTACAGAGCAGGGAGTTGGTTGGGTGAGTAGGTGAGGTCTAGTTGCACTGTCTTGGGAAGTAGGGTTGAAAGAACAGGGCGTTTAGCCTGGAGAAGGGGGGAGCACCTTTCCATGTGGGGAGCCATCCTGAATCCTTTAGCGAGATGCCCACAACAGAGAGAATTACTTCATGTGGTTCTGGAGGGCAAAGCCAGACCCGGAAGCAGTTCTTGTCTCAATAGAAGGAAGACATTTATGGTCATTAGAGCCACTGTTCAGTGAATGACGGGGCTGCCTCAGAGGGTGAGGGTCCTGTAAATGGAGGCTATATGACCTGCTGGGAAGCCATTGAGGTGATTCTTTCTTTGGGAGGGAGGCTGGATTATACGCCATCTAGGCACGGAGGTGCGGGAGAAAGGGCCTGAGTTTAAGAGTCAGAGGGTCCTGGATGGGCTTTGCCACTTACTAGCTGTGTAACCTTGGGTAAATCACTTAACTTCTCCGAGTCTGACCTTTCTCATCTACCAAACTGAGGGTAGCAGTACCTGCCTCACAGGGTGGTTGTAAGATCTGTAAAGACTGTGGCACATAGTAGATGCTCAAGAATGAATGGACCCTTAATTCTCTGGTGTCTCCTTTACCACTGGAGAGAAGTTGGCAGCAATACCAGCTGTGAATACCCCCGCTAGCCAAAAGTGTCCTTTCTCTGCCCTGGATGAGGCAGAAAGAGAGTTTTTACCACAAAGGCAAGGACAGAGCACACGAAAGCCCAGAGCAGGCTTTCTGCCCCAGCAGTGCCTGTGGTCTCCCCAGTCGGACCTGTGCCCTCTGGAAGGAGAGTACCTCTCCAAACCCAGTGATGGCTCCAAAGCAAGCCCAGGGATGTGGGCCTTCTTCCTGCCACTCTGATCCTATAGTCAGACCAGAATATTCTGTAGCTGGGGATGACCTGGTCCCATGCTCCCTCTTTAGGGAACAAGAACTGTGGAAGAGTGTTGTTTGGGGGATTTGGCCTGGGTCGAAGGCACCACTTTTCCCCAGGAACATTTGGCCCTTCCATCCGAAGAGCAGGGGTTGTTGGCTGGACATTCGGCTTCCCTTGGTCCCAAGTCTAGGGTTCTGGGCAGAGTTTGCCCAGGACACATGGTGAAGTGGGGAAAGTGTTCATGACCCCTTGTCTCCTTCTACTAGTGGGTTCTGTGAGCCATGTCCATCTGGGGGCTCCCTGACCCTTGGGAACAACATGGCAGACTGTGTGGGATGCTCAGCTGGGACTGAGCACCAGCCCTGGCCCGGCACGTCTGCGGCCAAGGAAATGCCCCAGTGGTTGGCGTGGCTTTCAGATACAGAGGTCACTGTGCAACAGTCCCAGCTTTCAGGACCTCTTTCTGAGCTTCAGCTCTGAAAGCTGTAAAATGGGGATGTTAACCCTCTCCTAAATCACAGAGTTTTCCAATGATCAGATGAAAGAACGAAGTGAGAGAGCTTTGTCAATGGAAAATGCTGTCACGTGGGTTCTTGGGGGTTCATGGCCAGAGAAAATCATTAAGGTCAATTCCGTCACAGCCCCTGGCCTAAGAGGGTGGCACATACAGAAAGCCCTCCCCTGCCGCTGGGAGACTGAGGAGCAGGGGTCTCCTGGTGTTTGTCCAGATGTACAAGTGGGAAATTTCTAGCATCAGAATGACTCAACCTCAGAGATTAGCAGCTTTCATCTGGGCCCCTACTGTGTGTGTGTGTGTTCCTGTGCGTGTGTGTGTGTGTGTGCGCGCGCGCGCGTGTGTGTATGTGTGTAGGGGAGTGGAAAGTGAGTCTCTTTGGATACTAATCCTGGCTATATTGTTATCTTGCCTCACGACCTTGAGCATCTCACTTCCTCTCCGTGAGCCAAAATCTCTTCCTCTGAAAAAGAGGAGCTGGGCCAAGGATCTCGGGGAGTGTGCGTGTGTGTGTGTGTGTGTGTGTGTGTGTGTGTGTGTGTGTGTCTTTGCAATCTTCCACAGGTGGTGGCAGTGCCCAAGGCTGTGTTCCAGCATCACTGTCACCTGGGCAAGAGGAGGGGACTGTGTCCTCTGTAGACTGTTCCTTCTGGGGCTCCCGGGGAAATGGAGTCTCTCAGCCTTCAAACCGGAACCCAGCTCTGGGAGTCAGAGGGGGCCCCCACTTTATGCTTCTCAGTGGAGATGGCCAGAGGTGCCCTGGGTGGGGAGGCTGGTATGGCCAACATGGGCGGTTGTCTGTCCTACAGAAGTCTTGCCCTGGCACTGGCTTCCTGAGATTAGTTGTGGGGATGCTGGGGGGCTTGGCGGGGGTTAATGCTGAGCCTGTGGAAAGAGCTAAGTGGTCTTCAGTGGGAGTTGGGAGGACCTCAGGTGGGACAGGATTTCTTAGCTCCATTGGCATCTGCCATCTTTGGAGGGTGACATTTTTAGATTCATAGTATCCCCTCGCACCAAGGTTCTGATTGAGAAACGACGCGTCCTGAACAGCTCTGTGAAAGCACACAGTGAGGGGGGTGAAAGCACATTGCTTGGGGGCCATCGGTTCTGGGCTCAGATCCCAGCTCTGCCACGGATCCACGGCTGGATCTTGGCAAGTGAGCTGCTCTGAGCCTTGGTTTGAGTGGACACATGATTGAGAATAACATATGTATTTTGCAAAGGTCATGGTCCTCCGTTATAGAAGAACTTATAAGCTAAACTCCTTTTAGAATTTACTGTGGGGGAAGGACCAGCCTCTCGATGAGAGAGACTTCACTCGATCAGCCTGTCCCAAAGCATGCTCTATGGAACACGGGCTGTGTGGAGATGTCATGCAGAGGGTCCGGTGCTGCAAACGAGTTGGGGCAAGGCTAGGTTAAGCACAGGTAAACAGCTGTGTTTGCTGCAGGGCTTTTCCTAACCTTTACTAAGCCAAGATGGCTCAGGAAGCTCCACGAGTGGTGATGTGTGTGCCGCGTTTCCCCAGATTCGTTTGCCCATGGAACCCTTTCCCACAAGGCATACCACAGGACGCATTTGGGAAGAGCTGTCGTCGCACGCCTCTTTCTCTCTGGGCTCTCAGGAAGATTCTGTCTCTATGTGAAGCTTACACAGAGTAACCACATCAGCGGGGTTCTGATATATTTATACCCCACATCCACTCTGCGGTGCTGGTTTTCTATTTTTGTTTTGCTGTACATATATTTTTTAGTGCAGGATGCCTCCAATGCTGTGTGGAAGTGAGGCGGGGCGGGGGGGATGGCATCCTGTGGAGATAAAGAACCCACAGTAGTTCTCCAGACAGTTCTGAGTCTTTAGGTGCTGGGGGCAGGGGGCTGGGGTGCATTTCATCACTGCCATCATTCTGATCACCTCTCAGAAGACTGGGGTGAATGTAGCCCCTTGGGGATTCCTTCAAGTTCTGATTATTTTGCCCCCCGCGAGGAAGAAAGGAGGGCAGGTGTCAGCATATTTATGTCCTGCAAGAGCTGCTTAAGAAAGCAAAAGCGACCTTGCGCTGCTCCCTGCTGACCTCAGAAATGACATCATCTCTACTGTTGCATTTAGCTTTGTTAAGAAAGACAGAGACAGCTGGGTCACAGGCAGGAAGCCTGGCTTTGGATGAGGTGGTCTTAGGTATGGGCGAGCCAACAGGAACTAACATCCAGTTCTGCCACAGTCACCCTCAGAGCCGTGGGCCAACAAGGAGCTCATCCCAGGAACTGCCTGCAGGTGCGAGGAGCACTGTCCCATGAAGACTGGCTGGGTCCTGTCTCCTGGGAGAGGGGTACAGGTGCCACCACCTCTTTCTTTGAACTCTGAACCCCCAACAAATAGGTCTCTCCCTGTATGTTTCAAGTGATCTAAGTGGGTAGATGGGGGGACTTGGAGAAGTTGCCCCTATCCAACCCTCCCCCTTTATTTCCCCGGAGCATTTCGACCTGTAGGAAGCAAACCATCAGTGGATAGAGAAATCAATTTAGTGGGTTGTGACCAGCATTTTATAACATGAACTAGAAGAGAAAATATTAGAATGTGTTGGCTATAGTAGGGGTTAAGTATTATTTCATGAAAGATAGATAGGTGGGCAGGAAGGCAGGCAGGCAGATAGAAATGGGGTTGCGGTGGACAAGGTGTTACTGTGGGCCGTACTCAGTGACATCTGGAAGCCTCTGGCACCGGCTGCGAGGGTGCATCTGCTCCCCGGGTCTGATCTGGGATCAGAGGGTGGATCCCCACTCTGGCAGACAGGGAGGGGTCACTGTCAGCTGGGGTGCATCCAGCCAGACTCTGCAGGCCACGTGAGGAGGGGGAACACTGGATTTGGGATTCTCAGTTCTGGTTCTGATCCTGGGTCTGCCATTCACTCCTGTGTGACTCACAGCAAGTGACTTGCCCTCTCTGGGCTTCAGTGTACTCATGTACGAGGGGAGGACTGGACCAAGTGATTTCTCTTCTCAGGTCTTATGTTGCTCTCATAGTCGTTCCAGGATGACACTGAGAAAATCTGGATTTTGGAGGAAATTACAAAAGGGACGCCAGTGTTGCCCCAGGGCTTCTTCCTAAGGCCCCTGAAGCAAAGGGTTTGGTCAGCCTGAGGCGCGTCAGCTAGGTGTGTCTGTAGACCTCGCTCCTTGGCAGTGCCAAGGGTATACGATACAGAGGCAGCTGAGCCTGCGCCTGGTCTCCATGGACAGCATTTATTAGACGCCATTCTCAGTGTGAAGACAGATAGGCAGGAGGGGCGGAAGGGAGGCCGTGGCAGCCGTAGCCTTTGGGGTCCAGGGGCTGCCCGGGGTGGGGTGTGGGCGTGGGGCATGTCACCCACATGTATTGCATATTCTGTGGCAGTGTGCCCAGGCATAAGGCATTGGGGAAGCAGAAAGGCTGCCTGCAGCGGGAGGGCGTGAGGCAACGCCGGCCTTCCAGGTCCCGGACAGACCCAGCTGGAGACCGAGCAGTCTGCCATGCTCTGCTGAGGACCGTCTGGCCTCCTTCCTCACCATCTCCCTGCGACTTTGGTTGTGGCTCCCTCGGATCCGACAGGACAGGACCCCTCGAGGGCAGGGTCACACGCAGGACAGAGGCAGCCAGCACCCCACACATAACACAGAGGGCGCCCCTGGGTCCCGGGCCCTCTTCTCCTCCACACTGAGACAGGACTCACACACCGGCCAGACCTCTTCTCTCTCAGCGGTTCCCAGAGGCTGGAGCACGTGGCTGGGGTGCGGCCGAGGCCGAGCCCCCTGTGGCTCCCCCACTCCAGCTTCCCCGAACACCAGGGCTGACCTTGCTCAGCAGTGGCAGAGAGCTGACAGGGGCACAACGCGGGAGGGCAGTTTTGAGTGGGGAGGGGGCCCCCCGCCCACCCTTCGAGGTTGCCTTGAGACACGGGACCACCTCCAGCTGGGGGCCCAACCGGGGAGTCGAGGGCCTCACCTCCCTCTGCTGTTCTGCACCTGGGTTTTTGGTTGCAGGTGGGGAGGGCAGTGGGCCCACCGGGTCCGAACTCTCTGCCTGGGAGGGGCGCTCCTTGCTGCAGCCTTAATTTATCTCTAGCTACCTGGGACACAGGCACCAACACTGGCTGTGGAGCCAGGGATAATGTCCCAGGAGGATATGCCTGACAGTTGTCTAGCTCATTCTGCCCCATTCCCTCACCCCGAGAGCCCCCGCTCCTGGCCTTTCTTCCATGAGCCTCGGCCCTGCTTCCCGGTCTGTAAGCAGGCAGTCCAGGGACTGAGGGCTCCTACCCTGCCTCAGGGGCCCATGCGGAAGGCCTGCCTCCCGGCCAAGCAGCGTAGAGGCGGAGCCCGGACACGGCTTGGTCCTGGAGTCTGCTTCTGGTTTAAGCCCCAGGGGCTCCCACAACGCCTAGGGGTGCAGGGCAGGAGCCTCACTTTCAACAGTGGGCAGAGGAGTCCAAAGGAAAGGGCGCTGAGGCTCAGCACAAGCAGCCTGGGTTCTTGTCCCTCTGGGCCTTTTGCCATCTGTGTCACCCTGGGCAAGTCACGTCACCGGTCCGGGTGTCCGTGTCATCTGTAAAATGGGGATGAGAACTCCTGCCCTGGTGACCTAACGGGGGCGTTGTGAGAATCACATGAATGAGTAGTCAGGACAGGGTTTTCGGAGGCTGAAACTCATTCCACAGATTTAAGAGTTGGTCATTGTCAGCAGCGGCTGGGGATGGCAAGTATGAAGTGTTCTGTTTGATTCCAAGGGCAGTGTCTGAGGCTGGACTTCTCCCGCCCGGATGTGGCTGGAGACCAGTGAACTCTCATGGACCACGCTGCAGACTTGGGGGTGGGGGGCGCTGTTTCCCCATCCCTTCCCTGTCCCTCCTGCAGCCTGCCTGTCCTTGCTTCAGTCTGCCTGCCTTCTGGGGACTAGCTCTGGGGACTGCTGGGTTTCCACTTTCTCCATAACTGCAAAGCCATGCAAAACAACACAAAAGGTAGTGGGAGGTTGGGAGACACAGCTGGGGATGAGGAAGGGGAGTGGGGCTGAGTGGGGGTGACCTGAACAAAGACACCCTGGCTTTTGGAGCCTCGGGAAGGTGGGAGACTTGGCAGGACAGAGGTATAAATAGAGATGCAAACTTACAAGGAACACGAAGTTCCCTCCGGAGGGAGGAGAGGGCGGAGGGGGTATGGTCTGGGTACCAGCAGGGCCTCTGAGAGCTGGGGAGCTCCTTAGATTTCCAGAGGGATGAGAGACTCCCAGTTTCTGCCTTCCCTCCCCCACCCCCACCCCCCAAATTTCACATTTCTCGGAATTTGCAGGGCGCGGATGTCCTGCGACATCCTTAGAGCCCGGGCTCCTGCCGGCTGGTCCGCGAGCAGGCACAGTTGGAGATGGGGGGGCCGGGGGAGGGTGGTGAGGGACGTGGGGGGAGCCCCACGGGGCCTCCTCGCCGACCCCTACTGCTTCCCCCACCCCTGGCAGGAGCCCGCCCCCCCCGCACTCCCAGGCGCTCCAGGCCCCGGCGGCGGCGTTCACACGGAGCTCCTGCGCTTCATGAGGCCGCGGAAGGTGGACAGGCTGTGCAGGCCCGTGGACACCGAGCTGATGGCGGAGCGCTGCGCCCCGCTGCACAGGCAGCGGTGCGAGGGCGTGTCGCTGTAGCGGCCGCCCCCTCCCGGCGACGAATGGCTCTGCTCGACGCACGTGTCGGACGTGGAGAGGTCCCGCGGGATGATCATGGGGATGGAGTACTGCAACTTCTCGCGGCTCTTGTACCAGAGGCACGAGCACATGGACTGGAAGTGCAGCACCTCGGCGTAGACGTTGCGGAAGCCGCCGCCGCCGCCCGCCGCCGCGGTGGACGAGGCGGTGTCCGTGGTGTGCGCGCTGCCGCCCGCGCCGCCACCCCCGCCGCCCCCGCCGCCCCCTCCCGCCTGCCCGTTGCGCGTGAGCAGCGCGCGGTGCTCGGCGTCGCGCTTCTCGTCCTCGGCGTTCATGGTCATGAAGCGCAGCACCACGAGGTTGAGGAAGGCGCCGATGACCGTGAGGCCCGTGAGGATGTACACGAAGCTGAAGGCCACGTACTGCGGCTGCGTCTGCAGCGCCTGGTCCTTCTGCAGCGCCACGTAGTCGCCGAAGCCGATGGTGGTGAGCGTGATGAAGCAGTAGTAGTAGGCCTGGAAGAAGGTCCAGTGCTCGTAGTAGGAGAAGGCGGCGGCGCCGATGCACAGCGTGCTGATGCACGAGAAGAAGCCGATGAGCACCATGTTGGCCATGGACACGTCGGCGCGCCGCATGCCCAAACCCCTCTTGGCGCGGTGCAGCAGGTACTTCACGAAGGTGTTGATGCGCTCGCCCAGGCTCTGGAACATGACGAGCGTGAGCGGGATGCCCAACAGCGCGTAGAACATGCAGAACACCTTGCCGCCGTCCGTGCTGGGTGCTGCGTGGCCATAGCCTGGGGGAGAGCGGGGGAAGAGGAGAGAAAGCACTGCACTGTGGGGCTGCTCTTCCAGAAACCCTGTCCCCTTCCCCGAGATCTCTGCCCTCCACCTCCCCAACTTTGCAGATTCGGGCTTCTCCTTCCAGCGGAAGAGAGGACAACACACGCTTATGGGCGCATCCTTGACCCCGTACACTGTGCCAGTTCCTTGTTGATGCTCTTGGTTGAGTTCGCAGGGTAGGTAGGAAGGAAGGAGGAAACAGGGAGGGTTAAGTGACTTTTCCAAGGTCACACCCTTTGGAAGTAGAGCAGCCTGCGTTTGAACTGGAGTCTGGTTTCAAAGACCTAACCTATCTAGATCTAGAGTGGGAGCTCACACATAGAGATGAGGGAGGCAGCAAAGATAGGGTGAAGGGTGCTCACAGGTCATTTGGGAGACCTGGCTTCTAGTGCAGTGTCTGTGCGCTTTGGACCTGTTCCTCGTCCTCTCTGGGCCTCAGTTTCCTTGACTGTAATGGATGGAGGTTGGACATCCCGTGATTCAGTGTGCAGGGAGGGAAACTGAGGCATGGATGGCTCCTTGATGATTTCCCTGCTGCCAGCCAATGCTTATGAGGGGTAGTTGGCAACCAGGGCCCACCAGTCTCCCTGAGGCAGCTGGCCGACCAATGTCAGGGGAGAAAGGGGACATTGCCTCTCTGTTAGCCGGATGAATGATGCTCCAGGATCTTCATCAGCCACAGTCTGGAGCCCTGGGGTCATCCTCTGTGCCTGGCCCTGAAGTAGGGTCTGTCCTCATGGAGAGGTGGCATTGCCCTTGTTAAAGCAGGGTCCCTGCCTGTCCTTCTAGGTGTTACTGTCACCAGCCAGACAAACCCAACCCCTGTTGGGTTTGTTCTCCTTCACACTGCCCCCAGCCCTCACTGAGCTGGGAGCCATGCAGAGGCAAAGCCTCCCTCTGAGCCAACCATCAAATGGCCTTAAGTCAGGAGTTGTGCCTGGAGACCTGAAGGGGAAAAGACCCTGGATGGGAACTCAGAAGCCCTAAGCACAAGTTCTGGCCCTGTCACTAGTGGCTGTGTGACCTTGGGCAAATTACTCACCCTATCTGAGCATGTTTCCTCATTTGTAAAATGAGGTCTGCTGGTCCTGGACCTGCTTTTTTTTCACTGAGCTGTTACGATATTTATTGCTTTTATTAATAGGATTATTATAACAAAATAATGCTGGTTGGCAGGATTTCCAATTTTTCCTCCTCTCTAAGCCTTATCAAAAATGGAACCAGATGCTGCTTCTTCCATGCAGCTGTCCAGGATTCCTCACTGGAAGTGATCTTCTCTCCTTTGAGTGGCACTGAGAATGTTTAGCTTTGAACTCCAGGGCCAATTTTCCCACCATCCCTGCTCTGTCCCCTCGGTCCTCCAACTACATAGGTACAGCTAAACACCGGCTGGGAGTAGCACGGTGGGCATGGCTGTACCTTGTCGTGCTTCTCGCAAGCTTCCCCTCCACATTGCCAGCTATGCCCGTGGAGTAGGCCCAAAACGTGTGGCCGGCACGGTACGGTACCTTGTGCTTTGATGTCTGATCTGAATTCACATCCTGACTCTGCCATGGACAGTTTTTTGTTTTGTTTTTAAAAGCCTCTGTGAGCCTTAGTTTCCACATGTGTAAAATGGGGCTAATAAGTAGAACCTGTCTCCCAGGCCTTTTTGGGAGAAACTGAATGAGATAATGTGTATGAGGCACTTAGCCTAGAGTCTGGTACATATCAAATGCTCAATAATGGCTCACGATGATTAGCAATGAATGAAGGGCCAGATTTCCCTCTCATTTCCAGGCTGGGGGGCAGCTCAGTTCCAGTCAAGCTGGCATCTCTAGCAGCCCAAGGCCATTTGAATCTGAAACGTTAGGCAGACCTGGGGACAGCTGCCTGAACCGTGTGAGGCTGTGGGCTCCCCTGCTCCCCACCAGGGCACCGAGCTTGTTGACTGTGTCACTCTGTGCCAGGGCCCTGGCTAGCTGAGCTGTTGAGCCGCCATGCCTGGCCTGTCCGCGTCCCAGCAGGGTGAGAACAGATTGTGCCCGCCAGCTCGGCCACGGCAGCCAGACCACAACTCACCTCGACAGCTGGGCAGGCCCCGAGCCAGAGCTGCTTCTCATCCTGTCCTTCCCTGTGCCCCGGGGCTGGGGCCGGGCCGGCGCTGCACTGGTGGGGGAGGGCGGAGCGCTGTGGATGGGGCCGGACAGCGACTGGGGAGCATGGGCCCAGCCCCTGCTGGACCACACGCTGCCTGTGTGACCTTGGGCAAATCCAATCCCCTCCCTGGACCTCTTTTGCCTTGTCTGCACTCTGGGGGTGGGTCGAGCTACAGCTGTTAATACCCCGCCTGGTTGCCCGGCACAGCGCCGTCAGGGGGAAAGGAGAGACTGGAAGGGCAGGTGCTTCAGAACTTGTGGGGTTTGTGATGAAGCAGTGGTGATGGAATCTCATAGGGAAAAGGCCGCCGGAGATTGTAGTCTGGGGGTAGGGCAGCCTCTGTGCGGTCAGCGAGAAGGACCCCCTCTCGCTGCCACCACCACCTTGCCCTGTGCTCACTCAGAGGCTCCGACTTCTCTGGGACCCACGGTCCTTTAGTAAACCCAGTGTCTGCGGGCCTAGCAGCACTGTGGCTACCCACAAGGTCCCCCAGCTGCAGAGAGGCCCTCTCTGGTCTGAACACCGCCCAGGTCCCTGCAGACATGAGGCCACCTTCTTCCCCTGGGCCTGTCCACACATTGTGACCTCCTGCCCCTGGTGGCTTCGATCCTGAGTGCCCTTGTTTTCCCCAGCTCCCAGCCAGAAGGGACAACTCCTTCCCCTGCCTGCCCCCTGCTGGTGTGCAAAGCAGTGGCACATCCAGGCTTACCCAAAGGTTCTTACCAAGGCAGAGCCTCGTGCCGCGCTCTGTCCACCGTCCTGTCCAGGCTCGCCCCAGGCTGGATGTGCCTCATCCTTGGGGTCAGATGCTCCCCCCAACCCAGGCCCGCCCTCCCTCCCTCCCACAGGCTGAGGCTTAAGGTCTTATCCTTCAGATACATTTTAAACTTTAATCCTGAAAAACTTCCACAAGGCCATTATTATGACTATCTCTGTTTTATAGCTGAAAAAGGCTGGAGAGGCCTTGTGAGTTGGCCAAGGCCTCTAGGACGTTCTGACTCATCTCTCATTCCGATGCCTCAGAGCCAGTTCATCGCCGAGGAACGGTGACCAGGATGGGAAACTGAGGCCCTGAGGGGTGAACCTTCCACTTGGAGCCTCATCCTTGGGCACGGCCCTGAGCTGGATGTGGAACAAGTGGCAACAGGAGCACGATGCCCGGGGAACCAGATGCTTCTGCAAGTACCTGGCCCCGGGTCAGCATGCTCCCGTCCCTTCATCTGTTCTCTTGTCACTGGGTGAAAGGGCAAGGGAGCTATGAAGACCTGCTGACGTGGGCGCCCAGCTGGGAGGTGTGCCAGCTGGGGTGGAGCCAGTCCCGGGGGACCCTGAAACTTCTGGGAAGTAACTGGGAATTTGGCAAGGCCTGTCTGCCGTCCAGCAGGCCCACCGCCTGCCTGGGCCTTGCCCACATCGGGCATGGGTTTACCAGAGAGGGGGCAAAAGGCAGTCTCCACCTTCTCCTTGCTGTCCAGCTCTGCGAGTCTTTGGGCGAGGGGCTCCATCTGTCCTTGTGTGTCACTGACACACATGGAAGCTGGCGCTCTGGTCTGAGCACCCTCCCTCCCAGGACCTGATGGGCTGACCAGCCAGAACTCATGGCACGACCATGAGACTCTAGGCTACTGCCTCTCAGAGCCCCGGCTGGGGCTGTCAGCGCCCCCTCATCTCCCAGCCTCCCTTCCTGAATCCGCCAGACATACAAGTTCTCGGAGCCGGGAAAGTGCATCGTGATCCTATGACCCAGTCCTTCTGTTGTACAGATGAGGAAATAGAGGTCCAGAAAAGGAAAGTGAGCTGCTCAAGGTTACATAGCCAGTGAATGGCAGAGCCAGGACTATACTCCACATTCAATGCTCTGTCCTCGGCCCTGTGGCTCAGTGTGACCAAGGTTGACTTGTTCATTCAACAAGGGCCCAGCAGCGCCTGCTTGCAAGCAGCTCAGCTAAGAGATGGCTCTGGAACCTGGCCAGAGGCATGGAATTCACCTGAGGAAGCCAGGTGGCTGGACATATAAATTAATTATGTGGTCAGACATAAATATTAATTATGGATATTTGGGGCAACAGGAAAAATGTGAAGTGGGGCAGGAAGCCCTGGGCCTCAGTTTCTCTGTTTTCCTCCTGATATCACCAAGGAGCTCAGAAACTGGCCAAAGCTGTCTTCCAGGAAGACGCAGAGGGTTAGGGGGTCTAGCAGCACCCCCCCAACCCCTGCTCCTTACTGGATTTTCTCTCTTGGTGGCCTATTTCCTTCTAGTCAAAGCACAAATAGCCAATCTGAACCCTTGGTGATGGCCTTGGCTGGACTGGGCTCAGCTGCCCGGTCCCCACTGCCTTCATGTGCTCCCCCAGTCTGAGTGCCTGACCTCCTACCCCTGGCTTGGCTGGCTACAAAGCCAGCCTTGGGTGGAGAAAAAAGCATGGGGCCATGGAGGCAGGAGATCTGGGGGTCTGGCCTGGCCCTGGCCACAACCACTTTTGTGTCTTGAGCAAGTCTTTTCCCTCCCTGGACCTCGAGCTTCCTCCTCTGTGACTTGCGGGACAGGGCAAGATAAAAGGTTTCCATTATCTTCCCTGCTATGGATACCTCTGAATGATTTTTTTTCTATTAACCCACCCATTAGTAGAGTCTAAATTTTGAAAGACGTTATTTATGAAGTACAAGGTGTTGATCAGTGCGGGGAGCTGCTGCATAGAACAGAACAGGCACTGGATAGATGATTGTGAAAGCAAGAATTCATTCTTTCCCCCCATCAAAATGAATTAAGAGCAGCCCTGCCAATCAGAACTTCTGATTAGCATGGGCTAACTGATTCTAGAGACTGAATTAAGTTACTGTTATGCTTTTGAAATACTGAAAATAGGTTATTTCTGTTTGCTACAGGGGATCTTGGCAGGTTAGTGGCACCCATGACTGCCCACAGCCTGCGAGGAACTCATCTTCAGGGACCTCAGTTTCCTCATCTTTAAGATGGGACCCATGATCCACGGACCTCATAGAGTTGCTGTGGGCATTTTGAGGTGTTGGCAGACTTAGGATGCTTAGGGCATTGGCATCAATGAATATTAATTATGAGTATGAATATTTTGGGGAACATCAAGATTAGATGGTCTTTAAAGTTCCTTTCAGCACCAGTTTGATTCGTGTTTCCCCAGGTTAATTTCCTGGAACACCAGTTCCAGGGACTGCTCATGACTGTTGGATGCAAAGAGGGTTGCTTGGTTCGATTAAATGAGTTGAATGCTGAATTTAACAGGACTTGTCATCACTGGATTTCAGCGTGGACTTTATCAGCGCCTCACACGGGCTAAAAGGTGCGAGGCGGGTCAAGTTGGGGGAATGCGCTGAGTGTTCCCGCTTGTTTGACCTTTGAGCGCTTTCCTTACAGTGCATGTTGTTGGACCAGTGTTCCTGGAGCAGCTTGGGGAATGCTCGTCTGTAGCATCAAGAACTCTAAGGTCTTCTCTCTAGGTCTCTGACTTTGAGCGTCTCAGATGGCCCCTCTCTGGTTGGCCCGGCCCTTCTGTAGATTAGAAACACGTAGCCCTTGGCAGTGCCTGGCTGCACCCTGTTTCCTGGTTCCCTGTAGACCTAGTTATCTAATGTAAATATGGCACCAGCCAGGCTAATGTTTGCCCTGAGAGAAGATGGATCAGACCTGTGGCCTGAGGCACCCAAAAGGCTGTGAACTCTGGGCCAAGCCAGGCTGGTGCAGAGGTGGACACGGGGAAGGGGCCTGCACTTGGAGCTGCCCTGGGCTTGGTGGGGCAGCCAGAGAGAAGTGGGGGCTGGAGGGAGACACAGGCAGCTCCAGGGGATCAGCTGTAAGACACAGTTGCCCCCAGAGGGTAGCCGGGTCCTCCTTTGGGGGCCTGCAGAGGGCAGTCAGGCCTGAGCCCTTTGGGTCCCCTCAGAAAGGCCCACTGAACACGCCACCTCCTCAGGGACCTGAGGCGCCGACAGGGAGCCGCCCCCTGGGTCTGGAGATGGCAGCCGTGTGGAGCCAGGAAGTGGGACAGGAGGCTCTGCAGGAGTCTAATTGGTGTGTTAAAGGAGATGAGGCGGAAGGAAGCTGGCAGGAGTGCCCAGGCCCTTGGAAGGAGGGAGGAGGCTGCCGGGCTTGGTGGAGACAGGGAGGAGAATGCAGGCCTTCTCCTCCAGCCGCACCGTCCAGCTCTGACAACGCCTTTCTCAGAACCCTCCGGGATCTTCCCTAGTACTCCAGGTTCTGCTCCCCCTGCCTGGCTACAGCGCCTGCCTTTCTGCTCTCAGGTCTAAAGAGGAGTTCTTCAGGGCTCTGGGCTCCCAGGGGGCCAGCAAGTCCCCTCAGTGTCCAGTGCGAGGCCTGGTGGGAACCGCTGCTCGGAAAATGCCGTTCAACCCAGAGAGCTTCGAAGTCTGGGGTGCAGAGTTGGGGAGAGGAACCTCCCCTCAGACACCCAGCAGGGGGAGGGGAGGTGGCATTGGCAGGAAGGCCTTTAGTGACTCATACCTCCTGTCCTTCTTGTGGCCCCAGGCCCTTGCAAAATGAGGTCAGCTTCAGGGCTCCAGAAGGAATACCCCTGCCCTAGGCCTGGCCAAGGCCTGAGTGAGGCCTGGGAAACCACCAGGGCCTCATGGACCTGGGTTGAGGGGGAGGGACCAGTGTACAGAACTCCGTCTGGAGTTCATCCCCTCCAGGCTAGAGCTCCCAGGAAGGACAGCTCTGCAGCCCAGCACCCTCCCTCCCTCCCTCCTGCCCCTTTCCAAGGCCTCTTTCCCATCTTCCCAGCTCCTCTTTCGGCTCTTCTCCCCATTCCCCACTGGCAGGTGCTCTCCCTACCCCTGCTTTCCCACCACACTTGGCACATGGAGGCCCACTGCTCTCTCCTCTCCCTTTTAGCTCTACCCCATCCACAGGAGCCCCATTGCTATGATTCAGGGTCCTCTGGAGCAGTACAGCCCCTACCACTCCCATCCCCCACCTTCCCCAGGCCCACGTGGGATTAGGGGGAACTAAGGGGGAGGGTGCTGGTGTCATGGAAAATCCCTGCGGCAGCCAAGGTCAGTGTTTGCAGACACAGCCTGGCCTGGAGCCAGGCCTGCCTCCCTGGCCAGCTCCCTCCGGCCTATCCCAGAGGCTGGCTTTGCAAGGGGCTCTCGGAGGCACCCCAGGGCTGCTCTGGGTGCTCGGAGCCGCAGGGCCAATCAGTCCCAGAGGGTGAGAGACTCTGTAGTTCAACCCACTCATTTTATAGATGAGTAGACTGAGGCCCAGAGAGGGACAGGGACTGGGACATCAAGTCACTAACAGAGCCAGGACTGGCATCCAGGGCCTCTGTCCCAGTCAGTCCTCACTGCAGAGGAGAACATCCTAAAATCTGTTCCAGTGGACCAAGGAATAATGAAGGCTGTTGTCAAACTCCATTAAATCAGGGGCTGGCTTGAGGTTGGGCTAGATCTGAGATTGGCAATGGGGCCCAGTGGGGCCAGGGTAAGTAGACCCAGATGATCAAACCATGGTCCTTGACCTCAAAACGCTTTGTATCTGAAGTGAATCAGATGAAACATCTCAGTGGATTACTTTGGAAACTTCAGTGTCTTGTACAGAGAAGAGGATAATAATGTGTATTGTTAACACACATTGTTCAAATGCATGGCCTCGGTGGGAATTATCTTAGGGAGAATTTAAGACAGGAGCTGAAGGAGGGCTAGAGGTGGAGAACTTGGGTTGGGCTATCAGGAGGGGCTTCCTGGAGGAGGCGGCCTTTGCCCTGAGTTCTGAAGGATGGATGGGAAATGCAGGGTTCTGACAGAGGGGAGCTGCTGAAGCAAAGACGTAATGCAGGAAGACACGTGGCACAGTAGGGGCAGAGAAAATGTACCTGTCTGAGGCTAGTGGGCATTCTCACAAAGTGGGGGAAGGGGGACCGACAAACTCTCAGGAAGGCAGCTTCATGATACGCATCAAGAACCTTAGAAGTGTGTCTGCCCAGTGACCCTGCAATGCCACTTCTAGGAATCTCTGCTGGGAAAATAACCAGAGATTGGAACAAAGATTTATGAACAAGGATGTTTATAGCAGCATTTTCATTGTGAAAAATTGTAAACAGTCCAAATGTTCACCAATAGGGTTTGGTTAAACATATTAAGGTATATTTATGTGGTGGAATATTGTGCAGCCACTCAATATACTCTTCAGGAGTCTCTTAATTACATAGAAAACCACCATAGAATGTTAAATAAAAATGGCGGGATACAACACTATGTGTAACGGGATGCCATACTAAATATATAAATATAACAAATGTATTTACACACATGTAGAAAGAGAAGCTGGAAAGAAATATATCAAAAAGCTCATAGAGTTTATCTTTGAATCATGGGCTCATGATTAATTCTAATTTGCTCTTATATATTGTATATTTTCTACAAAAATCTATTACTTTTATAAGTAGATACCAACGAATATTATAAATCTAACACCAACAAAAACTCTGGAGTTCTCGGAGCAGAAAAGTTCACTTGAGCAACGTAGGTTGGTTAAGAAGAGCAAGGGCTAAAATGTGAAGTGCTTGGAAGGGTAGGTGCAGGCGTTCAAATCTTAACTTAAAGGCAGTGAGGAGCCGTTGAGGGCTCCTGAGTAGGGGAGGGACATGCCAAAGAAGGGTCGAGATGGATTTTCCTTGCATCCCGGTTCAGGGGGTGGCAGTGGGAGATGGGGGGGCAGGAGGTTTCATTAAGGAGGCCTGTGCACGCATGGTCCCATTGTCAAGTGCTCAGGCCTAAACTGAGTTCAGGAGGGGAGAGAGAAGGGGAGGGATGGAAGAGGGGAGGGAGGAGAGAGTAGATACACAGTGTGTGGGATGCTCTTGCATTTGTGGGCTTCAACCGTAAGCTCGGTGAGGGCAGGGATTTTGGTCTCTTTTGTTACTCCTATTTTCCCTGCACCCAGGAAAGTGCTCGGCACATAGCTGGCATTTAATTACTCTCTGTTGAATGACACCGTTAAGGAAGGGAGGCATCACCAATGAGCCTGAGAGGTGAAGGGGGTGAAGACAGGGAGGATGAAGAGAGCCTGAGGCCTGCAGCGGGCGGGGCCACATGACAGGGCAGCAACCCCACTTGTCCTCGGAAGTGCGCTGACCCGAGGCTTCTGGGCTCTATTACAGGCCAGTCACTGTACCAGGTGGCCGTGGCCCAGGCCTGTGGCCTGTCTGCATCCTTATGACCAATTGGCCAGGACATGTGTGAACTCAGAACTTCTAACAGATTGGATCTGCTGGGGTTTTAATTAAACAAATCCACCAGGGACAGTCTGGCACGGAGAAAATAATTCTACAGTGCAATAAAGTGGACTTGGCCATCTCAGCAGATGGCTGGAGATGCCAGTCCTCCTCTGTGTGCTTCTTGAAAGGCTGTGTCTATAACTCTTGCATCTGGCTGGCCTGAGTCCTACACTTAACACTCTCTGGCTCTTTCTGTTTTGCCCATGGAGGAGAAGCAGGCGCATGTTGGCATCTCCTTGTCAGACTCCCCCAAAAGGGGCTGAACTGCTTCCAACGAGAAGCCCTGTTGTGTCATGGGGGTAACTGTGGCCAGCCCAGGTGTTCCTTGTTGGCTGCACCATGTGTCCTGGAGTTGAGCTTGTCCAGAGCCTGGCCGCCTGAAATCTCACCCTGCAGGCAGTGTGACAGGGGGGAAGCATGGGCCCCGAGGGGCAAGGTGCACGGAATTAAAGAGCACCCAACCAGGAGTCAGAGGCCTGGCTCCCATCCCAACTCTTGCCACCACCTTACTGTAGGATGGGAGTTGGCAAACTTTGTTCTATAAAGGGCCAGATAGTAAATATTTTAGATTTCCTAGTCCATATGGCCTCTTGCAACTACTCAGCTCTGCCATATCAAGGCAGCAGCCAAAGACAATATGTAAATGAATGGGTGTGCCTGTGTTCCAATAAAACTTTATTTATAAAAATAGGCGGTGGGCCAAATTTGGTTTACAGGCCCTAGTTTGCTGAGGCTGATGCAGGGCCTTTGTGAAGGCATGCCAGCCTCCTGAGCCTCAGTTTTCTTACTTATCAAATGGAATGTTAGATTAGGAGGGTATTTCTTCTCTGACCAAGTTGTCTTTTAGGATTTCATAAATTGCTAGCTCCCCCTGTCCCATGCACCATGCAGAGGCCTGGAGGAGAGAGCTGAGTTTCAAGCAGGGTCTGGAGCCCAAACCTGCATGTGAAATTGGGGTCCACAGCCCTTCAGAGGCCACAGCTGCATTTCCACCTTGGTGGACACTGCTCCTGCTTTTCTCCATCCTGATGGGCTTCTTCTCTTCATCAAAGCCCATCTCAAAAGTCATCCCCTCAGTGACGCCTTCCCTGATCCTACCCACCTAAACACATCAGTACTCCTGGAGCTCTTCATTCATCACTCGCTATGCCTCAAACATTCATCCATCCAACCAGCAGACTTTTTGAGTCCTTAATACGTGCAGTGCTCTTAAGTTCTAGAATAAGAATATTTTCTGTTCAAAGGCGGTTCTCTTTCCACGGCCCCAGGCTGTCTGTCCCTGGACTCTTCCATGGGAATGACAGTCAGAAAATCTGGGCTCTGGTTCTGGCTGTGCCACTGGGTGATCACGGGCAATACCCTGCCCTTTTCTTAGCCTGGAGGCCCTCCTATGGGAAGCGATGAGGCTGGAGATGTTCTTGAGGCGCTGTGACATTCTAGGATTCTGGACCTCTAGAGGGGCCATGTACCTTGCCCCACAAACAGTGGAGAAAGCACTGTTGCGTCCCCAGAACAATGGCCCTGAGCCTTTGGGCGCACATGAAACGTACAGCTGCTGGGGCCCGCAGGTCTGCGGAGCTGCCCCTGCTGGCCCTGAGCAGATGCTGGGGATTCCCCGAGGACCCCGCACTGTCCTGGGAGGGGGCTGGAGCTCAGCAGTGCTCTAAATAATGCCCCCTGGGTGAGGCAGAGGGACAGCCAGAGTCATCTCTTTGGGTACCAAATTGTGCCCCCCACCCCACCCGCATCCAGCCTCCTGGCACAGGAGGCCACATGGAGTCAGGGAGGAGATGGCACATGTCCCATCTGGGTGTCCCAGGGCCAAGATGGGCCAGGGCGTCCAGGGAGGCTTTCTGGTCCCCAGGTTCCCCCTACTGACCCCTCACCGCACCCGCATCCAGCCCTGGAGCCCTCACCGCACCCGCATCCAGCCCTGGAGCCCTCACCGCACCCGCATCCAGCCCTGGAGACCAGTCTCCTGGGGCCTCACATCTTTGCTGCTTTTTGCTTTCTTGGCTGCTTCTTTTCTTCTTCCTTCTCTTTTCCTTTTCCTCTCCTCCCCCTCCTCCTTTTCTCGTTTTGTACTCTCAACCTCCCCCTGGACTCCGAGGACAGTGGTGGTGTCTCGTACTTCTTGGGAGCTCAGCGCCTGGCATGCAGTAGCTGAGAATACTGGTGGGGGCAGGGGGGCTGGTAGCAATGCCGTAGTGGCGGTAGGAACAGTAGCAAATAACAAAGCTCGCATTTACTGAGCATTTGTGTGCCAGGCACTGTACTAAGGGCTTTCCGCATATCATTTAATTTAATCTTCACAACAACTTATTAAGAGCGGTATTACCTCCATTTTACAGGTGAGAAAATGGAGGCACAGAAAGTTCACGGAACTCATTTAAGAGCACACAGCTGATGAATGGCCGAGTCAGGGTACACATTCAGGCCTGTCGCCTTGTGCAGCCTGGCTGAGGTTAGTTGATTAGATGCTGCCTGCTGGAAGGCAGGTGCCTGTGTTTTCCTGCTGAGGAGACTGAGCCGAGTGGCTGGGTGCCTCGGATCAAGGCTGCACAGATATATGGCAGACAGGCCTTCCTGCTCTCTTCCTTCCGTGTCTTGGTGGTCTCCAGGCCTCCTGGACCGGAGTCAAAGCAGGTGCTCTCTCCAGCTACCATTCCTCCTCCTTCCCATCCAGGCCCTTCTCCCAGGAAGGTGGACCTTGGCGTGCCACAGAGGACACGCTCCCCGGCCAGAGCCAGATGGCAGGAGGCAGTGGGGCGCTCCGAGCCTGCCCTGGAAGCGGGGTGGGGGGGGCGGGCACAGCCCCTGCGGAGGCTGAGTGGGCAGCAGGGGACCCAGGAAGGTTGCAGCACCGGGCTGGTCTCAAGAATATCACCTGGAAGATCAGCGAGGCCAAGATGACTTCTTCCCCTCTTAGCTTGTCTTAATTAATCAATAAAGCAAACCTCCTCCTCGGCACCAGGCACTCCGCTCTGCGCTGGGAGAGGACGCAGGGATGGGGATGGCCGGGTCACGCCCTCTGGGAACAGAAGCAAGCTAGTGGCAGCTGAGAGGAGACCGTCCCTGAAGTAAAGACTTTCCCCAGGATGTGCTGAGTCTATGCCAGAGGCACCATTCTGTGACAGGGGAACCGTGGGCACCCAGAAACCAGAAGGGAGTTGGAAGGCATAGCAAGCTTGCCAACGCTCCTGTTGCTGGGAACGTGGCGTGTTCTGTTCCCTAAAGCATCCAGAGATGTCCCTGGATACCTGGGAGCATCGTCCCGGGCGGGCGTGAACACCTGGCTGGCGTGCGGCCTGCTCCACCCTCCTCGTCACTAGAAACCGGGGCCAAGGTTACTGTCAGAGCGCACACTGCCCCTTCCTCCTCCCCCACTTCTGTCTTCTTCCTCTCCTCCTCCTCCTCCTGCTTCTACCATTACTATTTTATTTAAGTAAGCTTTTAATTTTAGAACAATTCTAGATTTACAGAATTATTGTGAAGACGTTCCTTCCTTCTTCAACATTCCCCGCCTCCCCTATGCTGATGCGAAGCTGGCTGCTGTGCTCCCCGCCCCCCTTCTCCCTCCCCGGAGCCTTCTGAGGAGACTTCCTCCGGCTCTGGCCCAAGAGCATCCCTTTCTCTCAGCTCTCTGCACAGCATCCGTCTCTGCCACTCACTTGCCTCTCCTGGCGGACGCTGGCATATTTACCCACCTCCTAATGCACAGTGGTGCCTCTGGGAGCAAAGCTTCAGTTAGTCAAGTCTACGCAGAAAGCAGGGAGGGGGCTGGCCAGCCTGGGGGGGGGGCGCCGGATCCTGGTTTCTACGAGGCGGTTGGCTCCCTGGGTGGAGACTTGCCTCCTGGCGCCCCCCCCCGCCCCCTCCCCAGTGAGGCTGGCTGTGGGGCGACAGGTGGGAACAGGGGGAGGATAGAGTCCGAGAGGAAGAGGGGGGAGAGCAAGGGAGGGCATTCCCAGGCCAGAGAGAGCCTGGGCTTTGTCTGCCCTTAGCGCCCCTACTGCTAAGGGTGACAGTATCAGGTACCCCAGTGCCTTTGCATTAATTATCTCCAGTCCTCGCCATGACCTTCAAGGTAGGCATCATTAGGTCCATTTGGATGAGGAAACCAAGCCTCAGGGAGGCTAAAGAGCCCGGGCCTAAAGTCATACCAATAAAAGTTGGCAAAGCTAGGATTCAGCATAGATCTTTTGGCCTTCAGAGTCCAGGCCCTGTCAGGTGTCCCTGGGACCAGGCAGTTTGTTGAGAGAGTGTGGAAAACGTGTCCAAGGGGCCATCATCCTGAGATTGCTGTGAGCCCTTCAGGGCAGGACAGTGGCTGTTCAAACCATGCAAGGAGGGAAATGGTGTCCCTCCAAAGGCTGGTCCTTTCTGTCCCAGGGAGCAGCCCTCTGGAGGTCTCTTTGCAAACTGCTAGGATGCTTCAGTATGGCCCTGAGCCGGACAGAGCAGGAGGTGAGCGGGCAGCAGGAGGACAAAGCAACAGGGCCCTGAGGGAGGCTGTCTTTGGTGGATGTGGCTGGAGTGTCTGCCCCTTTCCTGGGACAACCTTAGTTGAGGGCCTAGGCAGCCCCTTTCTACCACGTGACCTTGGCCTAGGCTGCAGTGGGTTGGACTCGTGGTGGCCCCCGATCCAAGGGGACTGAAGCTATCAGCTGCACTGAGCCCATCAGGTCACCTCTCCCAGGGACTGGGATTCCGGGCTGAGGGGCCGGTCAGCTTTTGGGGGCTGAGCTGCAGGGTTATAAAGAGTTGGGTCCTAGGTGGGACCACTGTGAGCCGAAGTCACACTGGAGTTAGGGTTGCAGGGGAAGAGAAGCCAGAGTGAGTGGGCACAGCAGAGACGGGTGGTGTCGCCCAAGAGAGTGAGAGGGAGAGGCCTCGGCTTCTGATTCCTGGCCCTCCCACTAGCTAAGCCCCGCTGTTCCCTTTTATTCGCACTGGCGCAAAGGGGCCTTGTGCCTCGCTAAGCTCCAGCCACTGTTCATGGAGGGGCTAGTCTCCCAAGCCCCGAACAGGGTTTGCTCCTCGTGAGGTGACGGCACAGCAGAAGGGCCCTGGCTGGGTTTTAGGAGACCCACCTGGGCACAGCACTCTACAGTGTTGAGGAACATTCCTGTGTGGCCCACTGGGCAGGGGTGGTCTGCATTCAACAGCTGGGGACAGTGAAGCCTGGGCAAGTGGGTGTCTCCTCCAAGGTTATAGCCCCAGAGTTGGACCTGAGAGCCAGGTCCCCTGATTCCAGGCCTGTTGCCTCTCCCACAGCTCACACTGCCTCTCTGATCCCCTCTCTTGCTAGGTAGCTGGGTGGCCTGAGGTTGAGAAATACAGTGTGGAAAGTGCCTAGTACAAGGCCTGGCGTGTGGAGAGTCTCAGGACGTAGGAGCTGTTATTAATGCTATTACTTTTTAAAGCACAGCTCTGAGCTGCCACCCACCACCCAGAAGCCTTCCTTAGTTCCCCAAATGTACACAACACAGTCTGGGGTGTCTTGGCCCAGCACACAGATTGTTGGGCCACAACCCTACCCCCTACCTGGCCTGCTCTCTTCTCACTCCAACACTTCCGGTCCCCTCTCTTGCCAGGGTTTCCCACATCTTTCCCACACCCCACCTCTGAAGCTTCCTCATGTTGCCTGGAATTCCCTCCCTTGTCTGTCCTGCCCCCCAAGGACGACTCCACCTCTTTGGGCCCACCTCCCCCTGTCCCCCAGCTGGAAGAATGGTGCCTTCTTCTGCCCTTGCCACTCTCTGCCAGGTGGTAGGTTTTTGCGTGGAGTTGGGTCTCTCTCTGCTGGCCCACCTTGCCCAGTGTTGCCAGTGGATTCCCAGCAGATGTAGGAAGCCGGTCTCAGTGACTGGGTCGGTTGTGGTGGGGAGGTCTTGGAGTGAGCGTGGCCCCTGTAGGCCCTGTCTCCACCACCTGCTTGCACACTCTCCTTTCTGGTCATGGCTAGTGGCCCAGACAGCTCTGGGCTGGCAGGGAATTTGGGAACAGATGCCAGGAGATGTGAAGGAGGCTTTTCTTAGGCTCAGCACTCTCCCCAGGGCTCAGGAGCTCAGATGGTGCAGGTTGGCATAGTGCCCAGGAGCAGAAGGACTCCAGGCAACACGGACTTCAGCCTGGAGCCAGCTGCTGGGACCTTCTCTTCGTCTGAGCCTGCCTGCAGATGTGGTGTCCCCACCCCCACTAATCACATAAGCATGTGTGCATGTGTGCACCACAAACACGCGCGCATACCCACCCGCTCCGACACCCTGCGGGTCCCTGCAGTAGCCTGCTGGTACCGTTCCGCCCACCACCCGGGGCAGGGAGTGCAAGAACCAGATGGGCTCCTGGGTGGACAGGGAAGCAGGAGAGTCTGCCCCGCAATAAAGGAAGAGGGAACCCCTCACAGGACCTGGCCTCTGGGCCCTGCTGTTCCTTCAAGTCATTAAGGATTTAAAGAAGTCCCCAAATCCAGCCCCTCCCCCACAAAGACAGACTCTTCTCGGAGGCTAAGATTCCATCACTCTCCATGGAAACACATTTCACCAAACCCTACGCCCTGTCAGAAATACTCCTTAGGCGGAATGAAATGACCAAGGCTCAGGCCCTTCCCTTTCAGCCTGTTGTCCTCATTGGAGACAGCAGGTAGCTGTCCCCATCTTTGGGGACACTGCCCTTCACACAGAGACACAGAGGCAGGTGCTCAGTCCCCAGCCTGCCTCCCTCTGCCTGACTCCCCCTGGGCTTGCCACCTCTCTTCTGCCCTCTGATTTCCCACCCTTTTCAATGATCTCTGCCACTCTGCCACCTTCCAGGCCCTCCATCCTCACTGCTGTTCACAGCGCAGAGTCGGGTATAATAGGAGAGTGACTTCAAGGCTCCTGTGGCCTAAAGAGGCTGCCTATTTATGCACTGGTATCCTGAGTGTGCTTTTTATGGTGCCAAGAGCTCCACGCTGGGCAGTGTCCCCAAGTACCCAGGCGGTCTCCCCAGCTGCGGCTTATAGTTCCACTGTGCCTCCCCTCCCCAGGCCGCCCCACCCCAATGTGAAGTCTGGGCGAGCTAGCTTTCTCTGCACTTGACTTTATTCAAATGATTAAATGCCTCTGTCACAGCTCCCTCCTCCCCAATTCAAAACAATACTAGCTGACTTTTATCTAGTGCTTACTACGTGCCACATTGCTCTAGGCGAGCAAATACATGTTCCTCTTTTAATCCTCAGACAACCCTATTTGGTACGTACTATTATTATCCCCATTTAAAGATGCAGGAGCTGAGCCACAGCGAGGTTAAGTGACTTGCTCGAGGTCATACAGCTAGAACGTGGCCGAGTGAGACCCTCCTTATACTGCTTCTCCTGTTCTTTTTGTGGGCCTTGCTCCCTTCCCGCTTTTCCCATTCAGAGGAGGAGAGACCCTCCCTTCCCAAGGCTGACTCCCTAACTGCACTCTGCCCCAGCCCTGGGCTCTTCCTCCTGGCTTTGCTTCTGGAGGCACACCCTTCCCCCACTTGGCGGTATTTTCAGACTGTTGGTCTGCTGGTGTCTCACTGCTGGCCTCAAGGTTTTTCTGAAAAGAGAAGGGAGGGAGACAGACCCACCATGCTCTTTCCTCCATCTTACTCTCTCCCCCCTCCGAGAATTGCTTCCCTCTCACCCCTCAGTCTGCCCTCACTTCACCAAGACTATGCTTGCTGAAAACCTCAGGAATGTCCCGAGTACCAGAGCCAGCGAGGAAGGGCTGCGCTAGCTACACGGCACTCTAGGACAGATTAGAAAAAATGGGCCCCTTTCAGTGGATGCAGCCTCTGGGAGTGCATAGCTTGGTGAGGAGGCTGAACTTCAGCTTCCCAACCCATCAGCTGGATTCTTTGGGACAGTGCACAACCTGGACAACCACACATAGTGGTCTTGGATGTTGGCATCCTTATTGCTCTTCGTATTCTGGCCACACTCAGCCCTGATGGCCAGCCTTCCTCTGACTTCTTTCTGGACACTCCTCACTCCTGCTTCTACTGGTCCTTTGCAGTTGCACCTGATGCCCCCTGATTCTAAGAGTGGGCCAGGACTTTGCCTGAGCTGCTCTGATCCTGGCCCCCAGGGAAGGCCACCAAGAACTTGCCTCCGGCTCCACCCCACGTCCCACCTGGCTGAACCAGGACACCCAGGTCTGTTGTGGTCACCTGAAGGCACCATTCGCCCCCATGTTGACGCTCTCTGTACTGCCTGATTCCTATCAATGTCCTCATTCCTCAGTCAGCCGGACTGAGTACCTTGTCTTTCCTTCCTCTTTTCCCCCACACCTGGCCCCCGCCATCCCTCCTTCCTAGCCCTGTCCTTTCCTTCTGTTCCACTGTGGTCCAGGCCCTCACCCTTTCCGTTCTGGGCTTGGCCAGTGGTTCCTGACCTCCCCAGCAGCTTCCAATCCCTTCCGCTAGCCTTCCCCACACCAACTTCCAAATTATGCTCCACTCTGCTCTCTGCTTAAAATGTCACTCCTCTGCTCAAAAGAGCTTCCATGACTCCCCATTGCCTACAGGGAAAGAAGCCCAAACTTTCAACCTGCCTTTCAATGTCCTCTGCCATATGTCATACCTCTCCGGGCTTAACTACAACTCTGTAGCCGAGGAAAGCATTTTGGAGCTAACCCTTGGCAGTGCTTTTCCATAGCCGAGCTCTCTGGAAGGCTGCCAGGGAGGAGGTGGGTGGGGGGAGGTGTTGAGCGGGGGGGGGGGGGTGTGGCTCTGCCCTCGCCACGGCCATGACAAGCACAAGCTTTTGATGACCACCAGCAGCCTCACAGCTGCCCCGCACCCTGGGCAGCCTCGGGCAGCCTGGAGTAGAGCTCGGCCAGGCTGAAAATGTGGAAGGCTGGTCTCAGGGCAGGTGGGTAAGAGATGAAGGGCACTAAGAAGCCTCTGGAAGACCAGAGTCCCTTGCCCAGGGAGAAAGGCAGGGCTTCCAGAGAGTTCAGTGGGACAGTGGGGGGCGGCATGTTTGAATGGGGAGTGAAGCCCAGGATTCCCTCCTGCTTATGCGACCTGCAGTTTGAAGTTAGGAAGGCAGGTATGGGGCTCTCCCTCCTGAGGAAGCTGAGGCTTGGGCAGGTGAGGTGACTTGGTCAAAGTCATGCTGCATGTGCATCAGAGGCAAGACAGAGGTGTGGGACTTTCTGGCAGGGTCGCCCGCTGCCTGCCCACCTGCTCGCCCCAGGCTGGGCCCAGGCTTTCAGAGCAGCAAGAACTTCCTTGCCCTCCAGTGAGGGGCTGGCGAACTCTGGCACCTGGTGGTGGGCCCTCGAGGAGGGCTGCGTCTTGCCCTGCTCCTTTCCTGGCCCAAATTGGCACGGGCACCTGGGAAGGGCAGCTGGCCAGCCACGTGCCAGTATTAACTTTAAAAATAAACCAGGGAAGAACGACGCTTAAAAATAACCCCGGGGATGTGTGAGGAGCTAATTACTACTGCAGCCCCCTTGTCAGGACTTCGGGGAGTGTGGGCCCCCTGCTGCCCGCGTGTTGAGTCCCCTCTGCTCATCTCATCTCTTCCAGTTGGGGGTCAGATGACAGCACAGCCAGGGGCAGGCAGGGCCTCCGAATCTGAAGGTAGAAGCTGGAGCTGGCTCTGGGCACCCTGGAGGGCCCCCTTCACCTCCATCGGGAGACAGAGGCCGGGGAGGGAAGAGAGCACCCAGGCTGGGCAGACAGAACCATGTGCCCTAGGTCCTGGAAGGGCTTCTCTTGACCCTGCTTAGCTCTGGGGTTGCCTCATGACTTTCCCCTGGAAATCAGCCTGTTCCAAAAGGGACTTTGGGGTCCTGCCCCCACTCTTCTCGGAAGTGCCCGTGGGTGGTGGCGGCGGCCAGGTAGCTGGTTTTGCCAGTTATGCCTCCCTATTTAGAACTCCCGATCACCACTTCTCATGTGGACCATTCTCTTGAGAAGAACTTTGAGGCCCACCTTGACTCAGCGAGGTTCAGATGCATGGCCCTTCAGACTGCCCACTCCTGGCTGCCTCCACGAGCATCTCTGGCCTGTGAGCTCCTGCCTCTGGACCCTCAGTGCCAAGTGGAGGCTGGACTGCAGCCTGGCCAGGCCCGAAGAGCCCCCAGGCTCTTTCCCTGAGAGCAGCAGCTGGGGAGGCAGGAACCACACTCCCGTCTCTCGCAGACTGAGGCTCCCCCAAGGCCCTCAGAAAGTCTTGCACATCCCCCCCACCTTTGGCAGAGGGTGTGAGGACATCCTGCTGTGATGGAGGTGGGGCGGGGAGGGGACATGGGGCCCAGCTGAGGACGCAGCTGAGGACAGACTTGCAGGATCAAAGAGAAAAGGCAGAGCTTACCCCAAGGAGGGAGGCAGAGGCCAAGACTGCTGGAAGCTGACAGAAATGATCAAAGGATGCGGATGGATGGGGAGGCGGGAAGCAGCAGCAAGGGGAGACAGGCCGAGCTGGGAGTTGGTTGGGGGGCTACTGCACAACGAGCAGGGGCTGTGGGGTCAGACAGGCCTGGACTCGGGTCCCTGGCTGGGCGCCCTGAGCCAATAACCGTGCTGGAACTCGGACCTCATTTGCATAATGGACATAATGATAACCACTCACGGGCCTCAGCAGGAGGGCTTGTGAAGCATTTACAGAGAGGCCTGGGGACTGGGGACGGGCAGGTGTGATGTGTGTTCTCTCCGCTGCCTCTCTTGGACTCTGGTCCGTCCGTTCCACCTCCGGCTCCACAGATAGAAAAGCCCGTCCTACCCCCTTCTCCCGCTCCAGGAACAAGCCGTGGCCCTCGGCCCTGGGTTTCCACAGTCAGTGACTCCCAGGGCCGCCAGGCTGCCAAATGCACTGGTTGTTGCCCTGTGGTCATCTGACTTGATTTCCCAGCAGTAACTGGCAGCTGATGGCCCCCTCTCTCCTGAAACACTCTCCAGGTTCCTCTCCAGGGTCTGGCAGGCCCCTGTTCCTGCTCCCTCCCTCCCCGTGTTGGTGGGGGGCGGAGGGGGGTGCTGCGTGCGCGTGTTGGCTCGAGGGCTCTTCTCCCCTGCTCTCCCCTCTTCCCAGCTGATCTCATCTAGCCACAGGACTTTAAATATTCTTTCCATCTGATAACTCCCAAATGTGTATCCCAGCTTTGACCTCTCCCTGGATCTCCAGGCTTGTCTGTCTAACTGAACCTCAGGGACTTGTATTAGGCATCTCAGAATTAACCTGTGTGTCTAAAACAGAAGTCTCAGTGCTCATTTCTTTACCAAACCTGTTACTCTCTGCACGTTTTCTCTTCCATCTCAGACAACGCTTACCCTCCCTCCAGTGGCTCAGGTCAAAGACCGTCCTTGACTACCTCCTTGACTACCCCCTTGCCCCGATGCCCACAACCCCCTCCCTCCCTCCTCTCCCCCAACACACACGTCCTGTCCAGCATCAGGTCCGGCCCCTCGGCCCTGACGCATGTCCTCCATCCACGCCTGCTCACCACATCCACTGTCTCCACCTGGGTCCAGCCCACCCTTGCTCTCAAGACGCTGGAGCCTTGGTAGGCCTCCCAGCTTTCCTCTTGAACTATAGCCATCTGACCTCCACAGAGCAGCCACAGTGATCTGGTAAAAACTTTAGTCATAGCACGTAATGACCCTGCTTAAAACCTTCCAGTGACTTCCATTACGCTTTGAGTAAAACCCAAGCTCTTGACCATGGCCTCCATGGCCCTGCAAGCTCCAGCCCTTCCAAGCTTCTGCATTTAGGCTTGGTGCACCCGCAGCTCACCACCTTTTCCGCTCCTGTTCCTCAAACATGCCAAACTCTGGCCCACCTGGGGGCTTTGCGTTTGCTGTCCCTCCCCTCTCCCAGGCTCTTCGGTGATTTTTACATCATATAGACCCCTCCCTGGAAGGATTGCCCATTCCTCTCCCTGCCACATCGTCTTGGGGTTTGTTTTTTTTTTTTTTGATTTAAAAAGATGTGTTTATTTAATTTTAAAGGGAGAGAATGAGTGGGTTGGGGGGGGCAGAGGGAGAGAGAGAATGTCAAGCAGACTCCCTGCTGAGCATTGAGCAGGGCTCCTTCCCACCACCCTGAGATCATGACCTGAGCTGAAATCAAAAGTCGATGCTTACCTGACTGAGCCACCCAGACGCCCCACCACATCCTCTTGCTTTATGGTCTGCTGGTACTCCCTTACCACTGAGATGATGTTTATTTGTGATCATATAACTCAGTTTATTGACTACCTACTTCCTCTGAAATGTAGACACCGTGAGAACAGAGCTGAGGCTTTGGGACCGAGAATAGTGCCTGACTCATGGAAGATGCTCAGAAAAATGAAGGGAAGGGAGGGATGACCGTGTGGTTATCGAGGGAGTGGGAAGGGCCAGGAGGCTGGGGACTGGTTCTATGAAGGAACTGCTGGTGGCCGGGGCAGCTCACTCTCCATCCCCCCCTGCCCCTGGCTCTGGGTCCCGGTCTCCTCATCTGGAAGAAGGAAGTGTTGCCCCGAATCAGTGATTCTCAAAGAATCCAAAGGACCCCCGGGGATGGCTGCGGTGCCATCCAGTGCCAAGCTGAACCCTGGTTCAGCACGGGCATACCAGGGTCAGCACCCCGATCTCACCCTTTTCTGGCCAAGGCTGAGGAAGATGCTTGCCACGACCTTCGGTTGGCCTGTGTGTGCTCTGCAACAGGTAGTCATGTGATGTCCCATATACATTTTGAGATACTAACCCATGGTGGGGACCCAGGGGCTAATCCCGGTCCCTCAGAGATCGAGCAGGTCACTGGTCTCGGCAGGATGTTGAAAGTTGGCCCATGAGCAGGACTTTAGCTCCCAGGGCCCTGGGGATCTCTGAGCTAGCCTCGGGCCAGGATGGCAGGACTGGCCACCCGTGTACTCACCCTGGGCCGGCTCAGGTCCAGGGGCATCCTGGGAAGAAGAGTGTCTGCAGCGTCTCTCCAGGCCACCCCCCGTCAGACAGCACGGGCTGGGCTCAGCCTGCTCTCAGACCACGGCTGCCTCCCACACCCCACCCAGGACTACTGTGGGAGCTGCCAGCCGGGGGTGCTGCCCTTTCCGGTGGGAAGCTCCTGCATTCCAGCCGTCCCAGGGGCTGGGGCAGTGGACTTGCACTTGCTGATAAGCGGGGCCTCGGCCACAGTCAGAAATGCTCTCTTTCCGAAAGGGGTGACTTGGAGGTCCGGTACAGAGCTCTATTCTTGGGACTGGACATAGAGGAAGTCCCTCCAGCTCAGCCAGCATGGGGTGAAGTGGGGACAGGACTATAATCCCGGGTAGTGTGCTTCTTAGGAAGGGCTGGGAGTAGAGGTCCAGAGTAGGTCCAACAGAGATCGTCAGAGCTGTAAGGGGCTCAGACACACCAGCCCAACCCCTCGCAGATAAGGCCGGGGGGTGGGGGATGGGACCTGCTGTGGGTCACCCAGGCAGGTAGGAGCTGAGAAACAGTGGAGGGGATCGTGGGTCCCACTTTCCTTAGCTCAGCTGCAGTAAGCTAAGTCATTAGTCAGGGCTCTGAGAAAGGACACACAGCCCACCTCCGTGAATAGGGTGGTTGACCCTGAGGGACATACAGGGGACCTCAGGGCCTCTTTGGTGCCAGGGAAGATGAGTGCTTCCAACTCTGGAGTGCTGAGCTGGGCATGACACCCAAAGGGAGGGCTGCCACTGAATTTGGGTCCAAGTTTCTCTCTCTCTGGCCCTGCTTGGAGGCAGATGAAGGACCAAGAGCTGCCCCAGAGGGTCTTATCCTGTCTAACCCTCCCCGTGGAAAATCCATGATGCAGGGTCATACTGAAGAGAGGGTCACCTGGCTCAGCCGGACCAAAGGCCCCCAATTTGTTCCCAGGTGAGTGATGCTCACATGGCTGAGGGGTCTCGCTGGGGCTGACCCCCTTCCCTGGGCTCAAGAGCAGCCTGAGAGCTAATGCTCTGAAGGTGGAACCTGTCCCTAGGACCCCACTGAGACTCTCAGTCCCCTTTACCTGGGGGATGGGGGCACTGGCCCTTTCTCCTCGGGCCACCCACTGACTCTTGCTGTTTCTGCCACCTGGCTCACTCCAGGAGCTTTGGCTTGTGAACTCCAAAGATTTTTCCTTAGCTGCCCCTTGAGTGTTTCCCAAGTACCAAGGAAACCCAGAAAGAAAATGCTAGCCCCTGGCTGGCAAGCGGCCCAGCCTCTGAAGTACAGAATACGGATTCTAACCAGTGCTCTCCTCCCCTGTGCGTCCCAAACCCGGCTGCAGATCCCGTTCACCAGGGGCTGTTTAAAAATTGCAGGCTCTGGGCTTAGTTTGGGCCTAATGAATGACGTCCTAGGGCCAGGCCCTGACCCCCATCGATCTGGCTCCAAGCAATGTCTGGTACTGGGACAAGAGTCCTACTCAGTACTCAGGGGGGAGCAGTTAACTTGCCCAAGTCGCTCCTGACAAAACTCCCTCTCTCACCCACTGGCCACTCCTAAGAACCGTCACTCTGTCCTCATTTTTAGGCTTGGGTTCCCCTCCTGTTCAGAAAGATCGCGTCAACAGGTTCACGAAACTAAGACCACCCCGTGACAACTGCCTTCCCCCAGTACTGCCCCTTCTGTCCTCCATAGGCTGACATGCACTTCTGCCCCACTCCCGCATCCATGCCATGGGAATAATCCACCTTCGGCCACTATCTAGGAGGCGGGGGCACCCGTGTTCGGGCGGGGGGGGGGAGGGAGTGGTTTAAGTTTGGAGGGTTCTGAGTTGACTCCTGCCCCACATCATGCCTCAGGATCGCGGGAAGTGACCTGCTGCTCTCTGGTTTCTTCACTGGCAAAGTAGGAGTAATGATACCTACACCTCTGGGTCACCAGGAGCCTCAGAAGAGGCACCATACAACCAAGTGCCCAAGTGTTTTATAAGCCAAGGGCTGCGCGTGCTTTATACTTCCCTGTTCTGCCGCTTGCCAGCAGTTGGCCTTAGCATGCGTTCCCTAACCCCTCCGAGCCTCGGGTCCTTGTCTGTAACATGGGGATTGCAACAGTGCCACCGTGGCCGTGAGGTGATGCATGTAACAGGCTCCGCCCAGAGAACCCTCCCAGCGAATGGCAGCTATGGCTCCTAACTGTGGAAACTGAGGCCAGCCCTGTGGGGAGTGGCTGCTCCACGTCAGGTCTAAGATCTGGACCAACAGCCCAGGGCGGACCCCTCTGGTGCATCCATCTGGGGCTTGCTCCTGCCTGCAACCGCCTGGCCCCAAGGTCCCGGGGAGCTCCTCTGCACTAGCAGGAGGCCTGGGGCTGTCCTGGAGGAGAGGGCCGCTTCCTGTCTGAGAGCCTGGCGTCGTTCTTTCTGGCCTGCTCTACTGCTCTCTGGAGAGAGCCCCCCAGACAGTCCTGTAGCTGGCGGGCTGGAATGTGCCTCTCCGGATGTTTCTGAGATGGTTATTTCTGCATTGGAGCTGTGGTCAGGAGGCCCCACACATTCCTGAAGAGGGACACTGAGTCCATGCCCAGCTGTGACGCCTCGAGCAGAGATGAAGGGGTCTGAGAGCTGGGGTCTGGGGTTGTCCATGCAGAAAATATCCACACAGTGTCGTGCGGCAGTATCACCTCGTTCAGCTCAACACTGCCCCGGGGTTCCTGCGTACCATCCACGAACCTGGGTTCAGTCTGGGCTCCAGAGTGGCCTTCTGGCCCAGAAAAGGAAGTGTGGGAGGGAGGGGGGAGGGAAAGCACCCCATGGGGGCTGAGGTCTGCTGGGTGACCAGGGCAAGGGTGAAGGAAGACAGTCAGGATTCAGGTTCATCATCCTCTGGTTCAACTGGAATCCTGGGGGCACCTACTGGTTCAGCTGGGGTTATGAGGGCACCCAAGGGTTCAGCCAAGGTCATGGAGGCACCTGCTATTCAACTGAGGTGATCCACTGGTTCAATCATGGTCATGGGGGCACCCAGTGGTTTAATTGGGGTCATGGGGGTACCTGTGGGTCAGGATCCAGGCAGGAGAGTGCAGGTTGGGGGAGGCACTTCCCTCTTCCAAAGCCTGTGCAATCAGGTCCACCCACCAGAGTCCAGAAGTCTGCCCCTCTATGATCCGCCCCTGCCCCTGACTCTTTCCTTGGGCACACTCATGCCCCTCAGCCTGCCCCATGCTGTTCCATCATCTAGAAAGTTCTCACTGCCCATCATCACCTACTAGGGTCCTCACTCCTCATTCAAGCTCCCTCATGGGCTACCTGCTCCGGGAAGCCTTCTCAGATCCTTACTTTGAGTCAGTCTGCTAGGATTTAGTATATATAACATTCAGCTTGTGGTTTCAGGATTCCACTGGACCAGAGGCTCCGTGGGGAAGAAGCTGGGTCTTCGTTTTCTAGTCTTTCTGTGCCAAGTATAGTGCCTAGTACTCAGGAGATCTCAATGATTTTTGAGGGGCTGGGGTCCCTCTTTGGATCCTTGGACTCTCGAGGATGCTGCCTTCAAGATCAAGAAATCAAAGCATCTCAGGGATGGGAAGAATCTTAAAAGCCCTTTAATGTAGCCCCAGTCTGATATATGGGTAGCGTGATGATCTTTATGATGTGTCAGCTTGGCTAGGTTAAAGCCCTTAGTTATTAATCAAACACTTATTTGGGGGTTGCTGTGAAGCATTTTGTAGATGTAATTAAAGTCCATAATCAGTTGACTTTAAGTAAGGGAGATTATTTTACATTATCTTAGATAATCTGAGTGGGCCTGATTCAATCATTTGAAAGGCCTTAAGAGCCAAACTGAAGGCTCTCTGAAGAAGAAATTCTGCCTGTGGACGGCAGCTTCAGCCCATACTAGAAAGACTTCCAGCTTCCTGATGGTCTACTCTATGGATCTTAGACTTATCTAGGAGCCACTACTTCACATAAACCAAATCCTTGTAATGCATCTCTTAATATAAATCTCCTACAGGTTCTGCTTCTCAGATTGAACCCCAATGGATACAGGTATCTTCTGCAGCTTGCCCATCCAGTGTCTTCTTGTATGCTTCTTGTGATGGGGAGCTCATCACCTCTCAAGGCAGCACAGTCCATCTTTGGTCAGCTTCAACTCTAACAAGTTCTCCTTATATTGGACTTGATTAAGTCTTTCTATGGACTCTACCACTGGTGCTGGTTTAACCCTTTGGGCCCAATGGGTTGGTTCTTTTATCTTGCAATAGCCCAGCAGATATTTGAAGGCACCATGCTGCTCTCCACACCTGTCCTTGCCAAGTGTCCTTCATTTGACACGCTGCTCCCCTCCTCTGACTGTTCCCCAGGTTGTTGATGTCCCTCTTAAAGTCTGGCCTTCCACCTGTCAGCTGCATTCCACACCACTGCTGACAACAGGGTGAGTGTATCTAGCAGTCATAGGACCACGGGCCTGGAGACCTCCCTGGGCCTTTGCTGTCTGGATCCCAGCCCACAGGAAGCTGGGGGCTCTTCTTGAAAGAAGAAATCAGCCCCAACCTCTTCTAATGGTGACTGGAGGCTGCACTGCCACTTGGGATTTTGGGTAGTTGCCATGAGGGAGGAGCCAGTTTCCCACTTGGACATTTAATCTCTGGGGCACCCCTTCTCCATGGATCTGAGGAGCTTCCCCGGCAGATGGGGGAGGAATAGAGAGCCGTTGAGGACAGCAGACACCCGTTTGCAGACTTCTCCATGGGGCAAGCCCTTCTTCACTCCTCTCCTCCCTTCCCCCTCCCGCTACGTGATCGTGATCACACAGCCTGTGGTCTCCTCTAGCCTCCATGGCCGGTTCCTGCGGGGCCCGCCACCACCCCTCTCCAGCCTCAGAGTTGGGATCCACCAGCTCTGAGGCCACTGGCTCTCATATTCCACAACCAGATTCCTAGGGATTTTTCCAGCTCTACACATTCTTGTTCTTAAAACCACAGTCCACACCTCAAGTCTATTCCCCAAAATCAGGTCTCCAGGCTGTTTAGATCCTCACTCCTCAAAGTGTGGACTACGAGTCAACAGCATCAGTGTCCCCTGGGGGCTTGCTAGAACTGCAGAATCTCAGGCCCTGCCCCAGACCTCCTGATTCAGAATCTGCATTTAAACCAGAGGAACCAGGTCTTTCCCTGCACAGCAGTGTTTGCAAAGCATTAATGTATCCGCATTGCTGAGCAGGACTTCTTCAGGTCCCCTTCGGAACATTTCCTCTGTACAGGTGGGAAGACTGACGCACGCCAGGGAAGTGTCTGTTCCTCCCCCAAGTTCAGGGGCAGCAGAAGCGAGAGAGACAGCTAGAAGGATTTGTCAAAGGGGAGAGAAAGAACCCTGTTCCTAGCTCCCAGGCCAGGCTCCTGCTCTGAATTCCAGGCAGCCACGTGCCCCCTCACAAAGGGGTCCTTTGTGTCACCGGGGGCAGGAGGGGGGAGCGGGAGCAGTGAGAGTCTGCTCTTGTGGAGGCGGAGGGTGGGAGCTGGGCCCCAGCCTGGCAGGGATCCTAGGAGGCCACAGGACCTGGAGGACTGGAGTGGATTGCTCTAGGTGGCAGCTGAGGCTGGCTCTGAAAAGCAGGAAGGTGAAGGTGCGACTTGTGGCCATAGCCTGGGGTGGGGTGGCTCCAAGGTGGGTCCCCAGGAGCTGCCTGGGAACTGCCTTAGCGGGGGCAGTTTCTGGACAACGAGGAAGTATGGACAAGCCGAGAGGCGGCGGCATCACTGGGACCCTTGACTGCTCTCCCCACAGCAACAAGGGCCTCGAAAGGCATTTGTCAGGCGGCTCTGCGCCGACCAGAGGCTAACAGGCGGGTCAGGGGGAGACCCAGGGCTAGCAGAGCAGAGCAGGCGGCTGGCAGCTTGCTCTCTTCTTTAAGAGCCTGCGGGAGGGGGTGGGCAAGAACACCAAGGGAGGTGTCAGTAAACAGGGCTTCAAGGCCAGCTCTGAGAAGAACTGTGAAGTGTAGCCTTGACCATGCCCTTTCTCCAATCTGAATTTTCCCTTCCACCCTGTAAAATGAGAGGGTCGGAGCTAAAATTCTGATTTCTCTTTGGGCAAAATACTCTTGAGGGCGAGAGATCCTGACCCTGAGGCTACAGCTGAGTGTCCTGTGTGGACCCTGGTACCCCATCCAGCATCATTTGTGACATTCATATATAGAAGGGACGGCAGGGGCTCCTTGGGGTGGGGGGAAGGGGACGAGCTGCATGGCTCTGTGAAAAGATACTCCTTACAGCCCTGGGTGGAAACCCTGGTGCGATCATTTTATATTTGTAGGGTCCTGGGCCAATTTCCGAACTTCTTTGAGCTTCCCTTTCCTCGACCGTAACAGAATGAGAAGACCTGCCTTCTCCCTCCCAGGGCAGCGGTGAGAGTGCAGGCTGCGAGGAGCACCTCAGACACCTGCAGACGGGCGTGTAATAGACACATGTCAGCTCCCTGCGTCCGAGGCAGGGATGGGGCATGAGGGAGTGCCCATCTGGGTCTCTGATAATGATCTCCGTCAGAGCTGGGTCTCTTCCCTTGCTGCTGGCTGACTGCAGGGAAATCACTTTTACATTTTTTTTTTATTACAAAATCAACTCACAGATTCACCGTTTGTGCTGCCAGCTGAAAGCTGTTTATAGTGGTGATTTGCACTACACTCATCTGTGCTTGTTTATGTTTTCTTCAAAAATACTTATTGTGTTTGTTCTGTCCCCACTCTGGCCAGGCGTGTGTCTTCTCTTTCTGGTCCTATTCTCACCCCCACTCCCTCCATGTCTCCAGCCCCCAACCGTGATGCATGGGAACTGGACATGCAGGTAGGAGGCATGACAGTCAGAAGGACCTCTGATCAAAAGCACCCTCTTTATAGATGAGGAAACTGAGGGTCAGAGAGGACCAGCAACTGAGCTAAGTGGAGCTGGAACTCTTCCCTCCTTGATCCAGTCCAGGGTAGGTTCTCCTACCACTGTGAACTTCACTGTCCTTGACTGATTTCCTGCAGGGTCTGCCTGCTCAGGGGAGGCAGCATTGTCCCTGAGCCTGGATGTCAGGCAGACTCCAGGCATGGGTAAGATCTGGAAAGGGTTGGGGGAATGGGATTAAGAGAATACAGGGAAGGGTGTGGCAGCCTCTGGCCCCCAACCCCACTGTCCCCCACCTGTTAGGAGGGGCAGAGGTAGCTGTGGTCTTGGTAATCCTTGGGAAACTGAGCAGTTCCCTTCTGTGGGGGGAGTAACAGTAATGAACAATAATGTTAATTCCACTGATCATTGCAGATATTGCTTATTAAGCACCGACTGTACCAGACACCTCCTTTATATTATCCATTTCATCCTGGGTGGCAAATATTATTCTCCCCATTTTGCAAATGGCCAAACAAGCTCAGAGAGACTAAGTCACTTGTCCAAGATCATATAACTAGTGGTGTGGGGCTGGGGGAGGTGAGTGGAGAGGCAGGTTGAGAGCTGAACCCAGGCACTCTGGCTTCTAAGCCAGAGTCCACCTTCCTAGACCACCACAGAGAAGGCTTGTGCCGTCAAAGCAGAGGGGTGGCCTGTGGGCAGGGAGGAAGGAAATGCTCACTGAGAGTGGGCAGTAGGACTATTCCAGGCTGGGCTGCCCCTCCACCCCAACCCAGCAAGTCAACAGAGGACAGGGAACAGTGGAGTGAAAAGCAACCAGAGGTCTTGGTGCTAAGAGAGATGGTGGGTGGTGAGGGGAACAGGCTAGGGTGATGGAGAGAACTCCAGTGGGGGCATCCAAAGGGCTTGGTTCTAATCAGCATTGTGCTTGCAATTGCTGTGTGACTTTGGGCAAGTCACTCACCTCTCTGGGTGTTTGGCTGATTGCGGATGTCTCCTTTCACTCTTTTATTTGAGGACTCTAGGATGTATTGGGTGGCAGGTCACTTCTGTACTTTCCTCCTTCTTGGAAAGGTGGAAAAGTACAGGTTCCTTCATGAGCTGCCTGCTTGATTTCACAATCTAAGAACTCTCAGGCCACGTGGTGGGTGATGGGAGCCTGTGCTCAGCTGAGAACAGGCCGGAAACTGAGGAGAGAGCAGAACAGAAGGTTTTCTGCCCCAACTCCTTCAGCTAATCAATCACCTGGCCTATTGTTGCCTTAGAGCCCCGAGGATTATGGGGGGCCCCCCCATGGGAGAACAGCACCTGTGAGTCTGTGGCGGTCTCAGAGAGGGCCCGGTGCTGGGCACAGCTCTGCCATGTGGCCTGGGTTGGCCAGGGGCTGGGGTGTGGGGGAGCAGCAGGCTGCCTGCAGGGTGCTGGAGGAAGAGGCGCTCTGCTGGGAAGGGCTTTGCCAGGGGAAAAGGCAAGCCTTGGCTCCTCCTTGCCCTCAAGATACAAGGGTCTGGGCTGAGTTCTTGAAGTGGAGAAAGAACTGGCAGGAAAGCCAGGGCATGGGAGTCAAAGAGGCTCAGCTGAATCTGGGCAGGTGCCATACTTTCAAGTCACAAGGGCCACGGGTGAGTCATCTACATGCAGAGCCTTAGGTTCCTCCGCTGAAAAATGGGGGTCATAACGCCCCTCTGGGGGGTTGGCGAGAGAATCGAATGAGAGCATATGGAGCCTGACAAAGAGTAGGCAATAAACAGTGGCCGCTACTATTATTGTTGCTGTTCCTGCTGTCAATAATAATAACAAATACGAGGCATCCTGAACGAGTGGAAGGAGCAGAGGCCCGGGAGTCAGGTTCGGCTAACCCCTGGCTGGGTGACTCCTGTCACCTCTCTGGTTCCTTATCTGTAAGAGGAGGGGGTGCCACTAGCTGATCTTGAGTCCCTTTCCAGCCTTGACAGCCTCCGGGCTATGAATAGATGGGGCTGGGGCCCCGGAGGAGTTTAATGACTCAACAGCTAGAGAGGTTAAGCTTTCCCAGAAAAGAGTTTCCGTTTGCGTTTGATGAACTTAGGGCACAATAAAGGAAGGGTTTCCTGGCTGGGAGGCCAGGGATGAGGGAGCTGGAGGAATCCTTGCAGCCCATGGAGACTGTGACTAACCAGGTGAATGACTAACTCAGACCCTGCCGACCCTCAACCAATCGGGGCTGCCCGAGAGCGCCCTGCGAGCTGGCATCACTGAGCACGTCCTGGCCATGCCGATTTCAGCTGGCTCTGGGCTTCACAGCGTATGGAGGCAGAAGAAGCAGCCAAGAGACCGGCAGGGAAAGAGCACTGGGCTTGGAGTCAGAAGACTTCAGGCTCTCACTCTGCTGCTCACCAGCTGCATGACTTTGGGGGAGTCCCTTCCCCTCCTTTCCCTCCATGCCCTCCATCTATGCAATGGAGCTAATAATACCTGCCCTGGCAACTTTCCTGAGCAGCGAAGGCTGAGACTCAAGAGATGAGATGAGTGTGCACTGGGATCACTAGGTGGGGGGTTCTGTCATTTTTCTATCCCAATGTGAGTCCCGGTGACTTAGGGGACCTGTTTGGGTCCCCAGAGGGGTCAGGTGGACGGAGGTTGTTGCCCCTGGGTTTTGGGTCACCATCAGTTTCATACAGGGCCCTTCTGGCCAGCTGATCACAGCCCAGACAGGCTTGTCTTAGAGCAGAGCCCCTGTGGACCGTTTCCAGCCAGATGGTGTGCCAGAGAGAGAGGTGACAAAAAGCCAGGGAGGGCTGGGTGGGGCAGGAAGTGGGCAGTGCCTTTCTGGGGCCCCCACAGAACTAGGGTGGTGCTTTGATGCTGTCTTTCCTCTTGCCCAGTACCGTATCAATAAATATCACCAGAACGGCACTCGGTCTGCCTCTACCCCCAGCTTTTAGCATCTGTCTGGGTTAAGAACTATAAGCACTTTGGGAAACGGCAGGGATGGAGGGGAAGGATGATGCCCTTTCATTTCTGCACACCTTCAGCCCATCAGTAGCATTCTCTGAATGCTCATGTGCCAGCCCTGGGAGAACAGAGATGGGAACCACAGGGCCCTGCCCACACAGAGGTTAATTGCAGTGCAGTTAAAGAGACAAAACACATCCCCTAAAATGTAAATAACCACGCAAGAGAGCCTACACTGTGTCACCCAGGCTGTCCTGACAGTGAGTCCTGCAGTTGAATAGAGTGGGGGCCTGGGATGGTCTGGGAGACTTCAAGGAAGAAGTGGGATTGGAGCTGGACCTGGAAGGTTAGCTTAGACAAGACAAATAGAAGACAGAGAAAAAGGTGTGCCCTACAGGCACACTTAAGGTGTTCTCAGGAGACAGTCTGACTGCAGTGGAGGGATCATGTCAGTAAGAAGTGAGAAATGAAGTTGGAGACAGGGTTAGAGCCAGGTGCAAAGGTCCTTCAAATTCGGAATAAGGAGCATGGACCAGATTCCCCGGGTAGCTGGAAGCCACTGAAGACTTCTGAGAGGGTAGTGGTATGGTCAGCACTGCACGTTGGGGAGATTCTTTCTGGCAGCATTGTCTAGGGGGAGCTTGTTCCATGGGGGAATGAAGCTGGAGGTAAGGTCAGTTGGGAAGTTACTGTGGAGCTAGAGACCATGGGACTGAGAAAGAGGACACATAATCAAAGGCACCACTTGTGGGAAGAGGAAGGCGGAAAGCCTAACCTATTGTTCAGTGCTCCTGAAACCCTGGCAGGTGGCAGGGAAGTGGGGGAGGGGAGACTCCTTTCTGGGCAGGTATGAGTCTGACTATTCTGCCCTAAACTCACAGGGTCAGCAGGACCCAGAGGTGCCCCCATTTGGGCCACATCTACTCCTGGGGCCCTTTTCTTCCTCTTCTAAGAGGGGAATCCAGACACTACATAGCAGAGCTCCCCATGGACCCCAGAGAGGAGTGGAGCCTTGGGACAAAGTCCTGCAGTAGATAAACTGCAGGAACAGCGTCCAGTTCTGCTTTTTACCCCCTCAATTCCTGTGAACTCCTAGGAAAACACTGCCATCTTGTTATGGGCTATGCCAAGTGGCAACGAGCCCCTGGGAGCTCAGCCAAAGCAAGGAGGGGACCAGAGAGAGGAGAAGGAATGGGAAAGATGGAAGCCTGGAGGCATCCCAATGGGCTTTGGGGGAAGGTGGGCTGGGAGCGTGCCAGCACTGGGCAGAAGGCTTGAGATCATTTTAGTCAACCCTTCATGGTCTGGAGGTGAGCCTGAGACCCAGACAGAGGAAGGGACTTACCCAAGGTCATGTAGCAGGAAAAGTGATGGAGCTGGGCTGGAATCAGAGCCTTGGGAGCCGGTGAGGTGTTCACTCCTATCTGGACACTTCCGAATAGCACTGGAAATTCCTTTCCTGGACATCCATTTGTGTGCGCATACCTGTGTCTGCCCTGTGTGTGCTTGTGTGGGTACCTGTCTGTATGTGTGCCTGCGCCTATGTTGTGAGAGAGTCTGGGTGTGTGTGTGGCCTGCCGCACCGCTGTTTGGAGGAGGGAACTGAGGCCATTCCTGCCGGTTGACTGTTTCCCTGGGACAGAAGGCAGACAGAGCTGGATCTGGCTTCCAGCACCAAATCTGCTGCCCTAAGAAAATTAAAGGCACCGGCTGGCTGTGCCCAAACTCTGGGAGCCGGACACACACACACACATACACACGCACGCGCGCGCGCGCGCGCGCACACACACACACACACTCCAAGCGGCACTCACAGAGGCAGTTAGAGGGTGTTTTAGGCACCCAGAGTAGGCAGGAGTGCCACGGAGTGCCAGAATACCTGCATCCACACGTCTCCCTGGAGCCCCAGCCGGTGTAGACACGCCAAGGTGCGGAAGCCCATCTGCCAGGGACCCGGAGTCGCGCGCTCCCCGCTGCTCTACACTCAGCTCTCTGCTCCAGGGCCTGGCCCGGCCACACCCCTCCTCCCCAGCCTCCGCCGGTCGTTCCTGCCCCTCTCACACACTTCAGAGTCCCCTGAGGCCCTCGCGCAGCCTGGCAGGGACAAGTTAGGGCTGGCCCGGCCTGAGAGTCAGGTCCGGAGCCAGGAATCGACGCCTCCCCCGAGTCCTGTCACCGCGGAGCAGACAAGCCAGGCTGAACTCCGGTTTCTGGCAGCGCGGGGTTCGGCGCCTAGACCCTCTCCGGGGGATACCCCCCCCGCCAGCCCCGCCGGCTCGGGACTACCCCCGCGACGCGGCGCCCAGCCCCCGGGTCCCCGCCCCCCGCCGGCGAGTAGTTACCGATGGTGGTGATGACGGTGATGGCGAAGTAGAAGGAGCCGGCGAAGCGCCACTGCACGCCGGCCTTGTGCGGCTTGAGGCGCAGCACGACGCGCTCGAGCTCCTCGTAGCCGCCCTGGCTGAGGTTGTAGCGCGCCCGCAGCTCCTGCTGCCGCAGCTCCAGCCGCTGCCGCTCGATCATCTCGGGCTCCGACTCGAGCGCGTCGAAGACCGCTGCGCCCACCAGCAGGTAGGTGAAGGTGCACACGATGAGCGCCAGCGTGCGCACGTTCTGCCGCTTCATCGTCCCGCCCGAGCCGCCGCCGGCCCCCCGGCGCCCCCGGCCCGCGCCCCGGCTCCGGCCGCCGCTGCTGCTGCCCCGGAGGCGGCCTGGGGCATGGCTGCGCTCGCCGCTCCCCAAGCCGGGCACCCGCTCCGCGCCCCGGGGCCGCCGCCGCCAACGCCGCCGCCGCCGCCGCCGCCGCGGAGCTGTCCCTTCAGCACCACCCACCGCCCTCCTCCGCCCGGCCCCGCTCCCGCCCCCCGCCCCCCGCCCGCAGGCCTCCTCCTCCCGCCAGCCCTCCCGCCCAGCCAAATAAGGACTGGGGAGACGCGCCGAGGGAGGGAGGAGGGGGGCTGGCGGAGGGGGAGCGGAGGGGGAGCGAGCGGGAGAGCGGCGGAGAGACCGGGCAGGACCGAAGGAGAGAGACCCAGGGAAAGAGATAACTAGACAGAGAAACGCCTGTAACTACAGAGAAAGAGAGAAAAAGAGGCAGAGGGGGGTGTGACAGATAAGGAGATAAAGCCAGAGGTAGACTCCTAGGCACAGAAAAAGAAGCGGCAGGCAGAAAAATACAGAGCGAGAGAGGCAGAGAGCGAAAGATGGAAACAGAAAGAGCGACAGAGACAGGGAGACCTGGATAGCTGGAGATAAACTGAGGACAGAAAAAGAAAAGCAAGGGAGGGAAAAGGAAGAGGCAGAGCGAGCCGCCTCCCACCCCCCCCCCCATCTCCACCGAAATTCCAGCATGCTTTAGCTGGAAGGAACCTTGGGTCTTGCTGTCCTGCCCTTTATTACGTCCAGGGGGAAACTGAGGCACAGAGCGGTCAAGTGACATGCAAGGGCACACGGTGAACTAGGGCCAGCCCTGGGACTCAGCCATGCTTCCCTCCACCCAGGCCACACCCCCCACCCCCCACCACACACCAGCACACCAGGCTGCTGGCTGTCTTAGAAACAACAGGGCACAGCTGTGGACCTGGGCTCGCTGAGACCAACACCCAAGGGAAAGCCTTGCTCTCATGAAATGTGACCCTTCCCAGGTCAGCGATGCTCCTGGAACTGGCTAAGAAAGCACAGGCTGAGCCTAAGCCAGTAGTGTTGAATCCCAGGCTCTCCTCTGCTCCCCTGGGGCTGTAGCGCTGTCTTCACATCCATAGCCCCAGTCCTGCACCAGTGGGCCAGGCTGGGCTTGGGGTGGGCTGCCAGAGATAGTGCTGGACATCAACAGGGGGCATCCCGACAGAACAGGGATCTAGCTAGCTGAAAAAGGGCAGGTGTGGCCCAGACCAGGAGGCTTGCTGACAGACTGGGGGAAACAGGAGGCCTGTCTGTGCCTCAGTTTCTTCTTTTGTCAACATGGTGGCAGTGACGGTGAGGAGGGGCAGGCCGTGGGGCCTCAGATGAGGTGTCACTGCCCCTCTCAGAGTCTCACTTCCTTATCTCCTGGATGAGGTGCCATGGTAGATGATCCCGCAGGCCTTGCTTAGCTTCAAACAACTCCAGACTTGGATGGGCTGAGTGAGCAGAATGATCGGAATGCAAATCCCACTGCCAAGGAGGGTCAGAAAGTCTTTCATGGGACCCTGACATGGGCCACGAGAAGAGACAAGGAAGAGGCCCCAAGGCCCTGACTAAGGGTAGGTTGAGGAGGCAGCCATCCAGAAGCAGGAGAATCATCTGCCCACAGCCTGGCCTGACCTGTCACTGCTGGGCATTTCAGTGCCTCTCTGAGGAATGTTACCAACCCACTGCTTCTTTCAACCATTCATTCAGAGGGTATGTATCAGTCATCTGCTGTGTGTCAGGCTAGGCAGGTTACATTTATTATCTCTAGTCTTACCACAACCCTGAAAGGTAGGTATGGTTATGTCCACTTTAGAGACGGAGAGACTGAGGCAAAAGGCAGTGCAGAGAGCTGTCCAAGGTCATTCAGCTGGAAGAGCCTTCAGTCTGCCTTCCAAACCCATTCTCTTCTCCATACTGACTCCTGGAGCCTCAGTTTTTTTCACCTGTAAATGGAATAGCTAATTATACTAGAGTCTCTGATCTGACACAAAGTTTCTGCACCCTTGGCCATGAACTCACCCTACTGCAGCACCCCCACCCCTGGCATCTTCTGGCTCCCTGGAAGACAAGCACTGCCTTTCCTTGCTTCCTGGGGATGAGGGCACAAGTTAGGTTCTGTCCTCCTGGCCACAATTGCCCCAGAAGCCACTTCCCCCAAAGCCCATCTAAATACGCAAGGCTCAAGAGGCCTGGTTTTCAGTGTGAAATGCTGTGTGTCCAGGGTCTGCTCACTTCTGTCTGCCAGTCCAGACTGTTGTGCAGATGAAAGGTGATATTATGAGTGAAAGAGCTTTGGAAAAGGGAAAAAGCTCTCTTTAGGGGCAGGGCATTTATTATTAATTATGATGAAGCTTGTTCTCACAGCACTTCAGAACTAGAAGGACCTTTAAAGACCAGCTAACCTGATCCTCTCATGTTACAGATGAGGAAACTGAGGCCCAGAGAGTAGGAAGGGGGTTGCTCAAGGTCACACAGGGAGTGAAGGGGGGGCCAAGACTTATGTCCCATGGCTGGGGTCTCTCCTGTAGCCCCCATATGTGTGGGATCAGGACACCTGCTGGCAAGGGAGGGCAGCACATCCCCAGTGTCCCTGGAGCCCAGGAGGTCAGCTTAGGTTGCACCCTCCTGTCCCTTCTCCCTTTCTTCTCTTCAGGAGGGGGAACTGGTTGGGGGGAGCCAGGCCAGTGCCAGTCCAGGTTCCTGAGTAGGCCCTGGTCCTGCAGGCAGGAGTCCCATCAGCTCACCCTTGACCTGCGTGGGATAGCACCAAAGATCTAGAAGCCTATCTTACCTTCTGTCCGGGACTCCTGGGACCTGCCTGTATGTCCCCACCCCTCATGGGGCTGCTTCATCCTCTGCCCAGGGCCACATGTCAAAAAGCACCTCTATCAATCATGTATTTATAAATGCTAAAATCCGCTCAGCTATGACTTCTCCGTGTTCTATTTTTTTCGATCTATTTGTGACTCCAGTGGAGAATGCCTTGGGCCGGTTCAAAAGAACTGTTTTACATGCCTCAAATCATGATACTGGCTGGCCTCCTGTGTGATCATTTTCTGAAATCTGATCCAGTATAGAGAACATGGGGTGAAGAGTTGGGGGGCCTGGGCCGTGGGACTCAGGGCCAGTCACTCCTTCTCTCTGGGCCTTGGTTTGCACATCCATAAATGGAATGGTTTGGACCAGGACATGCTCCCTTCATTTATAACACCCCATGACCTTCTTAGCCTGCTTCTGTTTCTTTTGTTCTTCCAAGAATCAGGGGCAAAGAGGGTTTAGTCACTACTTCTAAGACTTTAGTTTGTGAGGAAGAGTGCACAATCAGTTAGGATAAATGGTACAGAATGTACCATTAGTTGCTGCATATTATTATGTACTAAACTTTATACACATGTTTTCCAGCTTTGTTTTCCATGTCATTCCTCTCTAAGCTCTGGGTACATCTAAGTACTTTCCTGTGTTACTTCTGACTCATGTGTCTCCCATCAGCTGGGATGCTGGTACTTCCTTGACTCTTCCATTGTTTATCTATTGAACTCCTATTCAGGCTTCAAGACCCAACTCAAGGGCCACTCCCTCCATGAACCATTCCCCATTACCTCTAATCAGAACCACTGGCTCCTTTGTGCTTCCATAGTACCTTGCCTCTGTTTCAATTCAATAGATATTCCTCCTACCTAGTGGATTGGTCAGTTCTTTAATATCTGTCTTCCCCACTGGCTCATTATCTCCTCCAGGAAGGAGACCCTTCTTATGTTATGCCTCCCCACAGTGGGGAGCTCAGTGCTTTGCACATCAGAGTTATTCCGCATGTTTGTTGTGTATTCGGTACACAGCGAAGTCCTAAAAGCATCCTATACTTGTTGGGTTAGAGAGCAGCAGCATCAGCGGGGACAAGATTACAGAGAGCAGTGTCTGTAGGGAGAAACACCAGGCAAATTGCTTCTGTGACTCTTTGTCAACAGACACTTCTAAAGCTGAAGAAAGCCCTGCCTGGCTGAGGGAAAGAGGCTCAAGACACAGGTGAGCATCCTAAGGCCCAAGGAAGCATGTGGAGAGGGCACTGAAGTGGGAGTCTAGACGCCCAGAGCTTGGTCCCAGCTGCCACCAACTACCAACCATTTGGTGGACTTGAGAGAGTGTCACATTGCCTCTCTGTGCCCCAGCTTCCTTTTCTACAGGATGAAAGGGTTGCCTATCTCAAAAAGTCCCATTACTGGTTGGACTGGAGCCTCACATGACATTCTGGTTCATCTTGTCTAGACCAGACCATAAGCTCCTGCAGGGCAGGGGTAAAGCCTTATCTTGGAATATGGTCCTTGGTTTGCTGTAGGAAGGAGTATCCAGAACCATCTTAATATCCAGTGAGGAGGAGGGGGGACCTGGTGGGCCCAGAAGCTGCAGCAGGCTTTGGTTGGTGGAGAGTGGCACCAGGGATCCTGGCCTCCGATGGCCGATGGCTGGTTGAGCAGATTCGGGGTGCTTTGGGTATGACTGAGGTGTTTCTTGGTGTATCCCTGAGGGAAAGACATGGAAGATTAGCCTGGATTTAGAAAGCATAACCAGTCCCAGTGCAGCCAGCTTGCATTTGTCAAGAGACACTATTTGTTTAACATCTCAAGCCCAAACCAAACACGAAGGGCAGCTGTTCACAAAGGAGAGGCTCTGGGAGCTGTTGGGGAGAGAGTGCTGTGCTAGGGGGTGGACACCTGGCTCTGTCCTTAGTCCTGCCCCAGAGGAGCTGGGTGAGCAGCTCTGGATACAGACTTGGTTCTCTCACTAGTGGGAGTGAGAACCCAGCACTTGATGTGGGGGTCAGGCTGGCTTCATTCGTTCGCAGAAAGCCTGCTGCAAAGTCTGCATCCTCCACATTTGACGAATCCCTTCCCCTAGGGACAGCCTCCTTGGTGGCCTCCATCTCGGCGTCCGAATATCACGTTGACATAAGCATCTTCGAACGTGTGTCCTTGAGGACCTGCCGGGCACTTTCATTGGGGCACATACTCAGAAGGGTCCCTCAACACTGCCGGGCTGTCCTCGTTCCTGCTGTCTTGGTTTTCACTCTCCCCAGCGAGGCACGGGATTGCCTGCTTGGCCCTTACTGACTCTGGTGTGATTCATGTTTCTGCTTTTGCCATTTGTATGCGTCTTAATTTTCTACTAATTTCCCCTTTCTCTCCCTTTCCCTTCTCCCTTTAACACCTCCCCCTCTCCTACACTTGGGGTAGGGGCGGTGAGCAGAGCCCCCACTACTGGGGTCTCAGCCAGGCCAGCAGGCGATGAGAGATCTGGGAGAAAACCAGGCGCTGTTCTTCAGCCTGGGGCATGTGTGTGTCCATGTGTCCATGTGTATGTGTGTGGGGTGAGGGGAGGCTGTGAGTCTAAGACTTTTAGCTTCAGTCCTGGTCTTCCCCTTCCATCTCCTGGCCCCTCTTTTCCCGCCACTCATGTTCTCCTCTGTGTTTGGCGAAGGCTCCAGAAGAGTTCAAACTAGAGGAAACCCTAGAGCGTGCAGTCCGATGAGGAAGCAGGCCTGGTGCAGGGAGCTGGCACAGTTTGCTGGGCTGGAGCTGGGACCTAAGCCCGGCTCTGCCTACGTGGAGCCTTCAGCTGCAAGAGAAATTCCCTCAACTTGCTTCCATCCCGTAGCAAGAATGAAGTCTCTTGTGCCTCTACAGAGACTTGGAGCAGCCACGGCCTGTTTCCCGGCAAACACAATGCTGCTTAGGGGAAAAACGAGTCTGGAGATCTAGTCAACATCCTCACAAATCTTGAAACCCTTCTTTGCAGGTTTATAGCTTCTGAGAAACAAGCAGAGGCAGCCTGTTCTCAGGACCCAATGCAATAATTATAATAGCACTTGCGATGATTAATCAGCCAGTGAGTATTGAGTGGCGTCTGTAAGCACCCAGAGCAGCGTGTGTGCGCCTGCGTGTGTTGGGGGTGGGGAGGGGGCAAGGGAGGTGACTTGACTTCCACCGAGCAGGTTTTAGGTGTCTATCGGTCAGTGGAGGGGCTGGGTCACCACCACCACAGCACGCCTTGGGTAGCGTCCTGTTCTAGCTAGGACTGCAGTTCTTTCTGTTGGGAGAGGAGTGCTGACCACCGGGGTCCCAGTTGCTGGGCTCCCGACCATGCTGGGAGAGAGGAACTGACAAACCGAAGCGGGTTTCAGGCCCATCCATGATTACTGAGATTAATGAGGGGCCTCATAAGCACGATGGACCTGGCACAACCCAAGGAACTTGGGATGCTCAGCTTGGAGAAAAGGTGCAGGGGGCATGGGAGCTGTCCCATGGAGGAAGGATTAGCTTTGCTCTGGGTGGCCTAGGAGGGGCCAGTGATCTGTGGGGAGATACTACAGTGGGAGAGCTTTCAGCTCAAAATAGGTAGAACTTTCTTTACACCTCTGAAGAAGGAATGGGCTGCCCAGGAGGTAATGAGTTCCCGGTCAATGGAGGTATGCAAGCACAGCCTGATTGGTCCTTTGGATTGAGGCTGTTTTGGAAGGATCCAAGGGGCTAGTACAGTGCCTGCTGCATCGTAGGTCTGCAAGAAATGCCTTTTGACTTGGTTGCTGAATCTACTGAGTTTGGGGCTGGACTAGACACCCTTTGAAGTTCAGCTGGACTCAGTTTAGCATGTAAGGAGCAGTCCCTCTGTGGCAGGTGCTTTGTCCCTCCAACCTTGAAATGCTGCAGTTCCCTGGCCCCAGGGAGGGCTGCACCTGGAGTCCTTGCTAAACCTCCGCAGCCTTGCTTTCTCCCAGCCACCCCAACCTGACCAAGGCCCCACAGACTTATACCCCGTATCTGCCTGCAGAGGCCCAACACTCACAGGTTGGAATAAGAGCCTAGAAGCCCTAGGACTCCAGCAAGGGAAATGGGCCTTTGGCAGGCTAATTACTGGGAGCTGATTCTATTAAGCAGATAGCTCGCTCTAGGCAAAGCAATTACATCTAATCAGCCCCTTGCAGAAGTCCAAAGGGACAGCCGTTTGAACCAGACACATGCGTGAGTAGGAACATCAAAGCAGCCTGAGGCTCAGGCCTTGGCCGGCTGGTTGTGAGGCCAGAGGCTGCTCAGAAAGTGGTCCCCTGGCCCCTTACCCAGGGGGTCAGATCTTGGGCCACAGGGGCTGCAGCACCATGGAGGTGACCCAGAACGGGAACTAGACTGAGACTTGGCCCTGCTGTTAAGGAACTGATTTTCACTGGGGAGAGCGCTTCTCTGACCTGAGCCTCAGTTTCCCTGCCTGTCAAGTGAGTAGGATAAACTAGAGAGGATTCATTCTGAGTTTAAAATGATAGTCCATCTCAATATTGTGTTGTATACTTAAAAATTTCCTAAGAGGGAAGATCTTATGTTAAGTGCTCTTATAAAAAATAACAATAATCATAATAAGTAAAGAGAGCAGAAGGAGATTTTTGGAGGTGATGGATGTGTTTATGGCATAGATTGTGGTGATGGCTTCACAGATGTGTACTTATCTCTGAACTTGTCAAGTTGTATACATTAAATAGATAGAGCTGTTTGTATGGCAATCATCCCTCAGTAAAGTGGTTTAATGGAAAAAAAAAAACAAAACAGAAACGCGGTCTATCTAGTCCATGTGGTTTGGATACTAGTCCAGAATGGAAATATATATCGTAGGGCTGAATTACTCAGACTATGTTTTTAAAAATCACCGAAATAATATGTTTTTTAAAATGATGGATGCCCTCTTGATATTTTTTTCTCCTCTAGAAATGTAATGAAATGTGTGTTTCCAAAAACCCAGCCATGATTATTTTTATTATTTTTTTTTAACCATGATTTAGTGACTTCTGAGTCCCAGATTCTTAGAGGAAGTTGGGTCATGCTAGAGAGGGAGAAAATGGGAGAGGGGATCCCTGGACATGAGGGAGACAGGTGAGACCCCGGGCCATGGCAGTGCCCCCTTCTATCTGTGCTGGCTCCCTTCCCAGAGGAAGAACTCTGTCAAAGATTTCTGGACACTGGCAGGATGCAGAGGAGAGATTTTTTTTTTTTTTTTGACTCATAACCATATTTTTTACTCACAGTAAGAAAAAAAAAGCCAATTTCACTTAAGATCCTTGATGAAAAAGTAAAAATTAATTCTTTTACATCTCGACCCTGAGTGCATGTCTTTTTTTTTTTTAATTAACATATAATGTATTATTTGTTTCAGGGGTACACTCTGTGATTCATCAGTCTTACACAATTCACAGTGCTCACCACAGCACATACCCTCCCCCAAATCCATCACCCAGCCACCCCATCCCTCACATCCCCCTCCACACCAGCAACCCTCAGTTTGTTTCCTGAGATTAAGAGTCTCTTATGGTTTGTCTCCTAAAGGAGAGATTTTAAACATCAGTCCCTTTCAGCGCTGAAATTCTGGGATTCTCGGTTGGGACCAAGCTACTGGTGGGACCCAAATGCATCAGCAGGGCAGTCTCACGCAGGGCATGGAAGGCAGGAAACCACAGCAGTGACCAGCTGTGGGGCCTGAGCCAGCTGTGGCCTCTCTGTGAACCTCAGCTTCCTCCCTACATCACAGGAAACTGAGGAGAGCAGTCTCCACATCGCCTCCCTCACATGGTGGTTGGGGAACTCCAAGTGAGATGATGAATGCAAAACTAAGACTAATTAATTCAATTAAAAGGTGAGAACGTAAACTAAAAAGCTTCTGCACAACAAAGGAAACCATCCACAAAATGAAAGGCAGGTTATGGAATGGGAGAAAACATTTGCAAATCATATATCCGATAAAAGAATTGTATGGAAAGTATGTAAATAACTCCTACGACTCGATAGAAAAAACTCAAACGATCCAATGAAAAAATGGGCAGGATTTGGGGTGCCTGGGTGGCTCTGTCGTTAAGCGTCTGCTTTCGGCTCGGGTCATGATCCCAGGGTCCTGGGATCGAGCCCTACATCGGGCTCCTGGCTCAGCGGGGAGCCTGCTTCTCCCTCTCCCACTCCCCCTGCTTGTGTTCCCTCTCTCGTTGTGTCTCTCTCTGTCAAATAAATAAATAAAATCTTTAAAAAAAAATGGGCAGGATTCTGAATAGACATTCTCCCAAAGAAGACATAAATGGCCAATGGGTACACGAAAAGATGCTCAACTTCACTCATCGCCTGGGAAATGCAAATCAAGACCACAATGAGATTGTACCTCATACCTGTTAGAATGGTATTCTCAAAAAGACAAGAGATAACAACTGTTGGTGAGGATGAGGAGAAAAGGGAGCCCTCGTGCACTGGTGGTGGGAATGCAAATCCGGCATCCACATGGAAAACTGTATGGAGTTTCCCCAAAAACATTAAACACAGAACTACCATATTATCCAGCAAGTCCACGTCTAGGTATTTATCTGAAGGAAGTAAAATCACTACCTCAAAAAGATATCTACACCCCCATGTTCATTGCAGCATTATTTATAATATCCAAGACACGGAAACAACCTACATGTCCATTGATGGATAAATGGATAAAGAAAAAAATATATATAATGCAATATTATTCAAACATAAAAAAGAAAGAAATTCTGCCATTGGCAATAGCAAGGATGGAACTTGAGGGCATTATGCTAAGTGAAATGAGTCAGAGAAAGACAAATACTCTGTGATTTCACTTATATGTGAAATCTGAAAAAAACTGAACTCATAGGTATGGAGAACAGATTGATGGTTGCCAGAGGGTGACGTGTGGGTGAAATGCGTGAAAGTGGTCAAATGTACCAACTTCCAATTATAAGATAAATGAGTCCTGGATGTACTATACAACATGGTGGCTACAGTTGACAATGCTGAATTGTATATTTGAAAGTTGCCAAGAGAGTAGATCTTCAAAGTTCTCATAACAGGAAAAAAATCTGTAACTATGTGTGGGGATGGGTGTCAACTAAACTTATTGTGGTCATCATTTCATAATGTATACATATGTTAAATCATTATGTTGTATGCCTAAACTAATATGATGTTGTATGTCAATTATATCTCAATAAAAAAAGAAAAAAGATGAGAATGTTATTATGAATAGCAGGGACCCAGCTCTCCCTCTCCAGCCCTTCTTTCTGGTTTGATTTTCATGCCTCTGAGAGCAGGATGGCCTTGCCCGAGCAGACCGTGAGGGCCACCTGACATCCGGCTTTCCCTAGCCTTGGTGATCTCCAATGGATGGTGCCCATGTAATTAGACCAAAGCCTTCGTCTGTCCTCAAGGAGGAGTCCCCCATGTTGATTGGCAATCAGGGGCCTCGCTCGGCCACGCACAGCCTTTGGGCATCTGTTGGGGGGAGGAGAAGCAAACTTGATTCAGATGCCGGGGTTGAGGAGAGCTGATTCCCCTGGATTAGGCTGGCAGGGAAGGGGACGGGGGTAGGCTATGGAGGGGGCCGGGGGCACCCAGAAAGGTTGGATCACCCTGCTCCTCAGCACCCCACACAAATCATTTTCCAGGAAAGAGGCCAAAAGGAAGAAGCTACTTTCCTCCCCATATTATTCCAGGAGTGGTGGGAGGGGAGGCTGGACCCAGAGCTTGTTGGAAAGCCTGGAGTGCCAGCCTGAGAATCGGCACTGATGCGTGGAGGAGGTTTAGGGACATGACAGGTGTGAGGGTGGGGCTGTTCCCCCAGGAGGCCTTGGCCCTCTGAGCCAAGCCTGCATTCCTCTGTGTGGCTGCCATAATCTGCCCATCCAACCTCTCTGGCCTCATCCCCTTTGCTTCACTTAGGGTTCTTGCCACCAGCCATCCCATATTATTCACAATTCCTCCAAATGCTCCCGGCTCTTTCTTGCCTTTCTGCCAGAAAGGCACATTTTCCCAGGGACATATATGATTGCACGTTAGTGCTCCCCAAAGTCCTTGGAATGGCAGCATTCCCATTTTACAGATGAGGAAACTGAGGCTCATAGCAAAGCAATTTGTCTAAGCTCTTATAGGTAAAGAGACGGCAGGTACAACATTTGAGCCCAGGTCAGTTTGACTCCAGAGTCTATGCTTTCACTTTTCTGCCACATTCCCTCTAGAGAAAATGGTTGAGGGTAGAGCTAGGCAGCAATAGGGGAAAAGAACAGAAGGTGCTATCAACACCGGGCCTGGCACATAGAGCTAAAAAAATACTAGCTGTGTGAATGAATAGGTATCTCAGAGAGGATGGCCTTAGAAAGGTCCAGGACCCAGGACCCAGGACCCCGGTTTGCCCCAGGAGGGACAGATGCTTGACTCTCAGCGGGATACAAGGCAGAACTGTGGGGGAGGCCAAGTGACTCTGGCTTGCAGAGGGGCTGGCTGGGAGACAGGGCTGTCAGGAACAAGCTGGACTCTGTGACCCATCCAAGGTGGAGGTGAGGGAGGAGGCCAGATGCCTGTGGCCCAGCCCTAGCGCACGCAGTGCCCAGGCATCTAGCCTAGGCAGGAACTCAGACGGGTCTCTAAGCAGCGCACAAATTGAAGGATGCCTTTGAGGCTTTGAGCTGGGTGCCTAGGAGAAGGGCAGTGTGTCCAGGGGACCAAGCGATACGAAAGGGAAGGGACCGTTCAACCACCTGTTGAGGGTTTGTCTTAGTGCTTAATCCTGGGGAGGCACAGGTGAGTACCTGGTCTCTGCACTGTGCAGATCTCAGGTGGCCCGGAGATGGCACAGTCCAGTGATCCATGGAATCCGCAGCACCTCCAGGAGATGGAGATCAGCTGGGAGGCAGCGCTCAGGCGGAAGGGCAGGGAGCCGTCAGCAAGATGGAAAAAGTGATGTCGTTAAAGAACAATGTGGCCCAAGGAATGAGCTGTAACTTGCTGGATCCAAAAGGACAAATGGGAAAACGGCTGCCAGAGGCCCAGGGGTGTCTGATGATGGCCTGACACTGCCCTGGGGGAGGGACTGAGCCCCAGCCTGGAGGCCAGAAGAGAATTACCCTATAGGCTCCGTGGACCTTTTCTGTCCCCTAATACCTTGCCAAGCAAACCTTCTGGTCTATTAATAAAAGCTTGATGAATTGAGTCAGGACAGAGAACAGAGAACCCTGCCCCATTTCCAAAGAAGATCTAAGGAGGTCCGCTGTGAGGCTGAGGAAAAAGCCAGGGTTGGCATCCCTGGGTGGGTCTTAGCCCTGCCCAGCTGTGAACCTCCCTTTTGAAGATGGGTTGCAAGGATTAGGTGAGATACAGGATCACCAGTCCTGAAGTCGGGACTGGCATGTGGAAAGTACTTTCTTCCCTTCCCTCTTACCCTCTTGCCTGGATAAGGGCTGGGGAAAACCATCCCTGATGCATAGCCCAGGGAGGAAGCCAGCTGTGGGGCTGAGGAGACCTGGCTGAGGCAAGGGGCTTGCTGGGTCTGACTGGTGGGGGTGGGAGCCATGGAAAGACTGAGCTGGTTAGAGGCAGGCAGACACTCAGCAGAGACTCAGTGGAAATGTAGACTCTTGAAATAAGCACCAAAGGACACTTAGGTGTGTGCGTATGTGGGGTGGTGGGTGCAAGGAGGTGATCTGGTCTTAACTGTCACTTAAGAGATGAGGAAACGGGCCGAGAGTGGGGAAGGGTCACGGGCATGCCATCTGATGACAGTGCTTGGTCTTGATTGAGTTGGAGTCCCATTGCTGAGTTTCCTAATAAGAAAAATCTCTGCCTAGCACCGAGATGATGGGGCCCCAGGCAGTGGCCAGGGCACCAGACTTGAGCAGAGGTAGTTGTGTTGACCTTTGGAATCTGGAGAAGCTGGGACGTGCTTTCTTATTGTAGTCAAATTTGTTGAGAATCCAATTAGCCCTGGGTGGGGCTCCAGCTCACCTCCCACTGCCCTGTGGGGCCCAGCATTCTTCAGAAGAGGGTCTTCTCCTGGGAATTTTCGGCTGGGAAGCTTTGGGTATCTGGTGGGCTGGGACTCCAAAAGGTGGCTGACCTCCAAGGACTTGACTGGGGGATACAAATGGCCACACCAAGGCCTCTGTCCACCCGCCAGTGGTGACCCCAGAAATAGCTCTCTGGTTTGCCCCCAAACTCCGTTTTAAGAGCACAGATGCAGTTTGTATGGTCTCACTGTCATCTCCATTTTTCCAAGGAGGAAGGATGGCTCCGTGGTCCACCAGACAGTAAATGGTGGAGGTAGGATCCTGGGTTATTCCCCACAACATGCTGCGGTCTATGCAACTTCCTCCTCTCTCTGCACACACTTCCAGAGCCTTCCTTGGGGCCTGTGGTTTACTTCAGCTGCCAGGCCAGGTCCCCTGAACTCCGTTAACTGTGAGTGCCACTTCTCAGCTCCTGTAGCTGAGCCTTTTTGCTTTCTGGCTGGACCAACTTGCTCCCCAAGAATTGAGAGAGGGATGCAGAAAGGGAAGGCTCCGTTCCTCTGTAGACAGAGGGAAACTGAGGCACAGAACTGGCTTGCACCAAAGCTAGGATCCAACGTCCCTGTCCCCAGGTCCAGCAAGAGAGGTCAGAGCTGTAAGAAAGAGAGCAGGCAGAGAAACACTGTTCTGTTTTCTTAAGCTCCCAGCTGGGACTGAGAATACCAAATCCTCTTTGAAAAAACAGAAAGGGGATTTAGAAAAAAATCAAGGTATTAACCTTCTGAAACTGGACACCCCCATATAGAGATTAACTTCTTTCTTAAGGGTTTTTTTTTTTTTTTTTGCATTTCTATAAACATCTTAATTCATACCAACCTCATGGCCAGCCTGGATTATGGCAGGATGGAGAGAGGGATGGCCTTGTCCTGGCCCCCCACCACACCCCTCACACCTGGGACAGGAGAAAGAACATTGGAAGAGGAGCCTAAGACCTGAGCTTTATTTCCAGCTCTGCCCCCCAACCTTGAACCTCCATTTCCCCATCTGTAAAGGGGGTGGTCGGACCAGCCAGTTTTGGAAGGTTTCTTCCCAGCGCACTCTCCAGAGCTGCTTGCTCAGGCGCTGTGGGCTGGCCCCCCTTGCTTATTTCCCTCTCCCTCCCCTACCCCCACTTCTCAAGGGCCCTGCTGGTGTCTTCCAGAACTTCTCTGACTGCCTTCAGGCCTGGACAGCAAGCACTGGGAGGGAGTGGACGGGGAGGCGGGCATTCTGGATCTGTGCGGGGCCAGGACTACTTTTATGATTCTTTCAGCTCTGCTGTAAATGCACAGTCACATGGGAAAACACCCAGCCTGGGGTCGGTGCTTCTCAAAGCCCATTTTCCCCTTCTGCTCCCTCTTTTTAGTTCACCTGGATGCCCAGCCCCATCTAGGGCCGAGGTCCCTTCACCTGCCTCACCCACAGAAGAAGCCACATTGTTTTTTCTAGTTTCAGGTTCTCTGCAGCCTGTGTCACATGGATCCAATCTGAATCCCCCAGTGGTTCTCAGGGCTTTCAGGATGAAGACCTGGACCTCACTGTGGCCTGAGGGCTCTTGTGGATCCACTCCCACCCCACCTCTCCCGCCTGGCTTCGAGCGAGGTCCACTTGCCCTGGCCCTCTGGGCTTTGGGATCCTTCTTTCAGGTCCCCAAACCTACCATGTTCCTCCGTCTCTGCCCCCACGTGAACCCTACCTCTGCCCAGGCTCTCCCCTGTCTCGGGCTGGCACACATCTGCTTCCCCAGGGAAGTCCTCCTTGAGCCCAGAGAGGTTAGGTCCTCCTGCTCTGGTCCTCTGGCTCCTCTCCCCTCCCTGATCGCGAAGCACCATCCCAACAACAAGAACAGTTGCACCTCCAGCATTGGAGGTCTACCTCCCTCCCCCACTGAACCATAAGCTCCAAGAGGGCAGGGACAGGCCTGTGTGTCTGTTTGGTTCAACACTGTCTCCCCAGCACCTGCCCAATGTCTGGCGCTCAATATGTACTCTCGAGTACATGAAGGAGTGGCATCTAAAATTGCTCTCTTTAAACACACCTGAAACCAGGCTCCGCGCCTTCCATGAAATCGGGGCATAGAATTCCCTAAAATAGCTTCACTCTTCTCTGGGTAAATAGCTGGCCGTCCCTACAGATTCCTCCTTTTCCCTCAAGTTTCTTTTTCTTTTATTTGTTTTTAAAGATTTTATTTATTTATTTATTTGAGAGAGAGAGAGAGAGAACACAAGCAGGGGGAGTGGGAGAGGGAGAAGCAGGCTTCCCGCTGAGCAGGGAGCCCGATGCGGGGCTCGATCCCAGGACCCCGGGACCATGACCCCAGCCGAAGACAAATGCTTAACCAACTGAGCCACCCAGGCGCCCCTCCTCAAGTTTCTTTTTAAACTTCTCTCTGACCTGCCAACATCATCAGCCAGATCAAGCTTCATATCCACCTTTCAGTTCCTTCCACCTGCTGACAAGCCCGATCGTTTTCACACCTTGATTATGTTCTGCTCTTGGAGCTGCTGCCAATAGTGGTGATTCTGGGCACTGGGGAGGAGTGCAGCTGTGGGCTATAGCCCCGACTCAGTGAGGATCGGGGGAGAGGTGCTGAGGGTCCCCAGGGGCCTTGGGTACAGGTGGGCCACGGTCTGGTTCTGGCTGGAGCAGAGGTTAGAGGAACCCCTCTTTGTCATTTTTGGTCGGTATTCTTCAAGGTAGGCTCATGGCACAAATGGTTCCTTGAGATGTTCTACAAAAGAAAGAATCTTGTGCTCAGATAAATTTGGGGAACAAGCATCACTCAGTCAGTTCTTGTTTGCAAGCATCAGGAGCTAATTCTGCTAACGGAAGCTTAAAAGGAGTTTATTCTAAAGATCTTGGGTAACTCACAGAATCTCCTGTCAGGCCAGAAAACCAAGGTCAGAGGCAAAGCAGCCAGAAACAATGACCAAAGGCATGGTGTAGGACTGGCCCCAGGAAGTCCTCACTGCGGCCGCCACCAGGCACAGACATGTTGGCTTGTGCTGCCAGCTCCACCCACACTGAGCACTGCCCCTAGAACCACCATCAGGATAGCTTCTGGAAAGAGTGGGCGGTCACCGCCATGGTGTCACCTTTCTCCACAATGGGTTCCGCAGAGTTTCTGCTGCTTTGTGTCACAAGCTTGGGGTTCAAAGCCTGGGGAGGTGCAGCCTGGTGGTGGAGTGAGGTCCCGTGCCTGCACCCTGCCTCAGGACAGGTGGGACAATGTGCACTGGCCACTTTCAGCCTCTGTCCTGGGAGGCAGCCACTGCCATGGAGGAAACCCTCATACACAGGAAGGGAGAGCAGATACTGAGCACCCCAAAGAATGACAACTGTTCTCTTCACTGCAGACCCTGGACACTTCCCTTGGGAGTCTGCAGTGCTCCAGGCCCGAGTTTTCCATCTCGGCACTGTTGACATTTTGGACCAGATGATTCTGTGTGGCGGGGCTGTCCTGTGCACAGCAGGATGGTTAGCAGCATCCAGGACTCTACTGATCAGATGCCAATAGCACTCCTCCAGTTGTGACAACTAAAAATGTCTGAATACTTTGCCAAATGTCCCCTGGGGGGTGGCTTTGCCCCTGGCTGAGAACCACTGCTCCAGGAGATCCGTGGGAAATCTGTAATACATTTGAGGAACCATGATTGATTTAACCTTATTGACCATGGAAAATTTTTTTTCTCTAGCACCCTTTGATTCTTATTTCACAGAACTTACTCTGAGAAATGCTGGGCCAGTCACTGGGGACCTCATTCTAGAAATATCTTGGAGGTTGAGGTTGCCTAGCCCAAATGGTTTAATGTGCAAAGAAGTCTCCCTGCCATTATGTCCCCTACCTCCACCTCCCTGAACAAGGCTGGGGGCTCCGGAGTTCCTGCCTTGTGAAGACCCCCACTCTGAGGTGCTAGTTGGACTCTGGGGAACATTCCCAGGGTCCAAAGGAGGAGCCTGCAGAATGCCATTCAACTTGTAAGTCAGTCTTTTCCCCTTGGTTATGAACCTGGCCTGCAGGCATAAGTATTACTCTAACCTCCAGGGACCTTGCCTTGGGGACAAATGTCCTGACTCTGGCAGCCCACTGCAGCACCCTGCACAGTTTGACAAAGATCCCACACGATTCAAGCTCCAATACATGGGTGCTATCTGTATCTCACACATGTTTACCAGGCCATGGCCCTTATTACTGCCCAATGACTGCCCTGGACACAGGGTCAAGCTCACCCCAACCCAGGAAACATCCTCACCTCTGTGATGCAGGATGAGGGGGTCGTAGACCCCTGAAGGGTACAACCACCACCCACTGGCCTTGCCTTTGAGAGGAGCTATTGGAACTGTTGCTAGGCCAGGAAGAGGAGCGAGGACAGGTGTGATCTGGCAGTTTCTCCACATGGGTGGCTCAGCTCCTGCTTCATCTTTGGAACTCCCTCATGTGGCTTATGGTGTCTCTCAGTGACCTTGGCTCTTAACCTTGGGCAACTGGCACAGTGGAAGATATAGCAGTTTAGGGGCAGACAGACCTGTGTTTGTTCTTGGTTGTGCCACTCACTTGTGGCGTGGACTCGGGCATGCCACCTTTCTCTCTGAACTTCAACAGCACTGTGTAGATTTTTTAAAAAACATTTTTCTGGCTCTTACATTTTAGAATTCTATATTTTAGTATTAACAGGTGGCTCCCAGGTGGCAGAAGGTGGGACTCCCTGAAGCCTCCCTGAAAATTTAGGAACCCATGCTCTGCCCCCCAGGATGCATTGTAGGGGGCAGGGGAGACAACTGGGGGAAAAAAAAGCTAAAAAATGCCTTGGATCCCAACCAGCCACAGGATGCACAAATGGAAAATTCCTGCTGTGTGTCAGAGGCCCACCTGGCCCGGGTGACAGCCAGCCGAGCCGGACATGCAGGCCCCACTGCATGTTTAGACAGCACTTTCCTGCCCTGGCCAGAGTTCTCCCTGGCCCGTACCATCACCCCTCCTGGGAAGGTGGGTAGAGATGCGGGGTCCTCCCCACAGGCTCAGGAGAGCGTCCTGTTTCCATGACGGAACAGGGGCTCAGCAATGGGAGGGTGAGCTGCAGGAGAAAGATGAGGCTCAGGTTCAGCCCCAGGGCGGCCCGGAACCCATCTCTGGGACTGGGGAGTAGCTGCATTGCTGCTGTGGTTCTCAGGGTCCTCATCTATGTTGTGGGTGGGGGGTGCTCGGGGAGGTCTAGCAGGTCCTCCTCACCAGCCTTCACATCCCGTGCGTGGAGGCCCACAGTCTCAGGGGTTCCACATCTGCCTTGGGAGAGGCCAAGGCCCCTTTCATCAGCAGGCCCTGGGGCAACTCTCAGAAACTGCCCTGAGACTTAGGCTCACCCTCTGAGGAAGGCAGCCAATGGTCGTCTGCAGCTATAGGACAATGACTTTGCCAGCTTTCAGCACCCACCGAGATTTATGAGGGTGATCGCTGGGAGGCAGGCTTGGGGTGAGTAGATTGAAATGGACTCCCTCCACTCCAAGCCTGGGGGCAGAGGAGGTGGGGGTGATGGACCTGGGAGAGGCAAAGAGGAGCCCTGAGTCCCAGGGGGCAATGTCTGTTTAACACCATGCAGGGGAAAGTCCCTGAATCTAGAACGCTCTAGAGGCCAAGCCTCATGCTCTGATGTGGGCTGAGAGCGTGATTGGGCTTCACCAGCTGGGAGGGAGTGGCCCTCAGACTTTGCCCAGATCCCACACTCACAGCCTCAGCTGCCCAGGGGCTCCAAGGGCAGGCTGGGGCAGGCTGGGTGGGGGTTGTGGGTATTCAGAGCCCTCATTAGGGTTGAACACGTTGGCCAAGGCTGGTCTGCAGATTCCCAACTTCGGGGAATGTGATTGGCAAGTCATCCCCATGGACTGGATCCGTTCTGAGACCCTGACAAGGTCTGGTCTGGGAGAATGGTCAATTCACCAGGGTGATGCCATGTGAAAGGTCCCATGATTAGTGCTATGTGGCCTATTGGATTCTCCCCTACATGCTAATCTCCCCTTCTTGGCTCAGGTTCCCACAGAATGTCTCTCAGTGCCTTTTACCTGTCCCTTTGGTGCCTAGGAGATGTGACAAATCTCGACCCCAGGCCACCCCTGCTTCTGAACTCTGCTGTCCCCAGCCTCCTCTGCCCACACCACCCCTCAGGCACATACTTAAAGGAAAGTGCTCGGATGGCGCTGCATACAAGCCCGGACAAGGACAACCCTGGCCCCTGTGATTTCCCTCTGGCTGGTTGCTTGTACCAGCCCACTGGGGAGGGGTGTCCAGTCCTTGTCATGGACTAGCCTTCCTCCATCCTCAAGCTCTTTCTCTGAGCTCCCGGTCACTCAGAGACAGCCATCCCTTTCTCAGACCCATGCCGGCCCCTGGGCGCCAGGCCACGCCTGCCCTCTGGGAGGCCCGGCTGCTGGTGCCAGCAGTGAACTCCAGGGCTGTTGTCCCTCCTGAGGTCAGTTCCAGGAGCCACTCCATTCAGAAAACCCCTCCTCCTGTTGCTTGTTTTCTCCGTTTCCAGCCCATGCTTTCCCTCCTCTGCTTCCCTACATGCTCCTCGGTGATTCAGGTCACCCGGAAATAACTTTTGCTTCTTCTGAGGCCCGGAATCAACATCACAATGTGCATCTCTGAAATTCGGAGAGGCTCAGGATGGTATAGATGGGAGTGTGCACACCCGCACGCGTGTGAGTGTTCGTGTGTGTGAATTCACATGATTTGAGGAGAGCTCTGGTCCCCAGAGAGCACAATGTCTCCCACCTACAAAGGTCCACAAAGACCTGCTTCCCTCCTTCCACGTCAGCTGGGCTGGGTGAGTGCGGGTTCTGAGGGGCTGCAGGATTCCCTCCTGGTCACGCCACAGAGCAGGGAATGGTTTCCAGGAGCCCTGAGCCCTGCCATAGGGCCCTTTCCACAACATGCTACTTGGATGTCAAGGCAGGGGGGGTTGAGCCCAGAAATCCTTACTGGGGGGTGGTGGAAGATGCCTTAATCTGGGGGATGGGGTCTGAGCTCGGTGGGGTGCGGGATGGCGTTTGGAGGCAATCGCCATCACTCACTTTTCCAGAGTACTCCTTTGGTCCTGCAGCTCAGGATGCATCCTGATTTATGGGGCACAGGATTCCAGCAGCTCTGGGAAGGGTTCTGGTTTTTGCTGGGCTTGAGCTCCTGGGGAGAGGCTAAAGGGAAGGGCCTGCACTCGAATGTTAGGAGTTAGGAGGTTGGGGGGCGGAGCCTGTGGAAGGCCTGAAGCAGGCACCCCAGGATGCTTCCACCTGCCTTTGGTGACAGACCCCCACAAAAAAGGAGGCAGAATGGGAGCCCCAGAAGGGGAAGCAGTGGCCTCGGAGCAAACAGGGAGGAAGCAGTTCCTCCCCCTCATCCCACTGTGGGGTGTTGCTTTTGCTTCAAGACTGAGCTTTTCTGCCACAAAGTTCTGCCGGCCATCTTCACTAAAACCACAGAGAAACTATGTATGTTGTTCACTCACTCCCATTTAACAGATAAGGAGACTGAGGCCTTAGTTTTGTGGGTTTTTTGTTTTTTTAAGATTTTATTTATTTGACAGAGAGAGACACAGTGAGAGAGGGAACACCAGCAGGGGGAGTGGGAGAGGGAGAAGCAGGCTTCCTGCGGCGCAGGGAGCCCGATGCGGGGCTCGATCCCAGGACCCTGGGATCATGACTTGAGCCGAAGGCAGACGCTTGACGACTGAGCCACCCAGGCGCCCCGAATGAGGCCTTAGGTTAAGAGAAGCTGAGTGGTGCCACTAGGTCTCCTAGCTAGAAAGTGGTAGAGCCAGGCTCCAAACCTACATCTTCTGATTTTTAAGTTCTGACTCCTTCCATGAGCACCGACAGCCCCCCTCAGCCTCAGCAGAGAGCGTTTGTGTGGCGAGGGGCAGGGGTATGGAGGTTTCAGGCAATCAGGCCTGGGCTTCAATCCTACCCCCTGCTAGTACTGATTGTGTGAATTTGGGCAAGTTTCTGAATCTCAGTTTTCTCCTAAAAAAAGTGGACTTAGCGAGACACTGGAGCCATTCTGGCTCCTGAAAGCCAACTGTGCATATTTCTTTCCAATTCTGCATTTCAGTAACCTGGGGGGGGTGGGGTTAGCTTGCTATGGGCCATGGGAGAAAGTATTTACACCACAGAAATGAGCAAATCCGACAAGTCCTTCCTTTCTTTCATTTAACAAACATTCGCCGACTGCTAGTCTTCTGTCAGGCTCCAAGCATGGTGCTAGGGAAGCAAAGATGAGTAAGATAGAGTCTTATCCTAAAGGATTTCATGGAAGAGAAAGAGGAAACAAACATGAGAAAGAGCCAGAATATCACCAGGGACCAGAGGGGCTCACAGGGCATAGCTGTAGTCGGTTGGGGGTGGGGTAAAGAGTAAGAAGGATATTTCTCTGCAAAAGAAGCAGCTTCAGTAGACTTTCATACTGGAGTGTTCTGGAAATTGCAAACATGGGCTTGGGTTTAAAAGCCTAAGCTTTGGTTTGGAGTCACACAAGCGGAGTTTGGGACCCTGGCTGTGCCAGGCACTATGTGTGTCAACTTAGCCAAGTTATTTGTTTATTTTTTTAAAGTAGGCTCCATGCCCAATGTGGGGCTTAACCTCACGACCCTGAGACTGAGAGCCTCATGCTCTGCTGGCTCTAGAAGCCAGCTAGGCACCCCAACTTAGCCAAGTTATTAAACTTCTTGGAGACTGTCTCTTCATTTGTAAGATGGGTTGATAATTTTTACCTCACAGGGTCCTTGTGAGAATTAATTGAGATCATTTATTCAGCACGATATCTTTTGGCACAAAATACCTACTATGTGCCAGGCACCATTCCAGATATGGGAAGGCACAAGTGAATAAAATAGGCCAGGTGCCTGCCCTCGTGGAGCTTATCTTGGAAGGGGACAGACAGTGAACAAATAAAATGTAGCATGGTGCCAAGTAGCCATAAGTGGGTTGAAAATAATAAAGCAGGTGTTTGGGGTGGGTTCCCCAGGAACAGTCCCTGGGATGTGCATTTGCTAGGGAAGTACTCCCAGGGAGAGTGGTAGCGGAGAGAGAAGCAGGGCAGGACAGAGGAACCAGGCTAGGGCACAGATGAAGTCCCACAGAGGGCATCCAGCCTGATCCCGCAGGGGCTCTGGAGGGTAAATTATGCTCAGAGGGCCCCAGCCCCAAAGCAAGAGAAAGATTTCATGAGTTAGTACGAGCTTAGGATTGTGCCTTGCATGCATGTTGGCCAACAGATGAACGCCCCTTCAGCCGAGTCAGTCCCAGTCTCTGTGCCACCCCGCTTCCCCCACCACTGTGTGACTCAGTGATCCAGAACAACTTATAGTTTGTGTGAACACTCTGAGTCCTTTCATGTTGGGTACCTCTGCCCACGTTGTTCGCTTCCTGGAATACCACTGTTCTCTCTGGAAAATTCTTAGTCATTCTTCAAGTCTCAGCTAAAATGCTGCCTCTATGTCTTTGAAGACTCTCCCAGGCCATCCTGGGGGCTTCTTCCTGTGTAACTTCTGAATTGGTACCAAGCCCCTGGAGCAATAATATTTCTTTAGAATTACCTATTCATGACTATCTGCACACTAACCTGGGAGCTTCCTGATGAGTGTGGACAGGTCTTTCAGCTCTGGGTCTCCAGAGTGTTGGGCACACAGTAGATCCTCAGGAAGCATTTACTGAGTGAAATAGCTTGATCATCGAGTAGCTTTGTGCCCTTTGGCAAGTAAAAAAAAAAAAATCTCTTTGAACCTCAGTTTCCCCCTCAGTAATTATAGCTGCACTTTAAACTAAGATTTCTTAGTGGTTTTAGGCGATCAAATGAGGTAATGAATATAAACTCTGAAATGCTATCCAGATGTTTTATTATAAAAAGGTAGGAAAAAAAAAGATCCAGCCTGGAGGTCAACAGTGGCTGTGGTGACCCAAATGTCTCCAGAGATCTTGGCTCAGTCCAGAAGACATCTGGAGAGCATTCCAGTATAAGAGCTCTAAGCAGGTGACAGGATAGCTCCCTACCTTCTCTGACACTTCCTCTGTCACCAGCCAGAGCTTGAAGCTGGCCCTGGGAAGGAGATATAACTCTCCATGGACCCTCATTCCCCACTTGCAATGAGTCACCAGTAACCATACATACCCAAGCTAGTGGTATTGAGAACTGAAGCTTCTTCCTGCAGGGAAGGATTGAGGAAGGGAACCTTGTCAATGGGCATCTTTGTCCAGATGATGGGCACGGGACTAATCTGCGGTCACTGTTGCAGGTGAATCTTGCATAGGGATGCTGTGACTCTGTAAAACTTGTTCCAGGTCACATCCAGTCTCTTCCAAGGCTGGTCCCTCTTTTCCTGACTCTCCAAAAGTCTGTCCTCCCTTCCCAGTCCCATTTCATTCTCCCATAGCATCTGCCAAGCCCTCTTTCAGTTACCTTGGTCCTCAAGGAACCATAACCTGATCTTTTCCTTCATTCTCCTCTGGCTCCAAGTTCTTTGGAGCCTTCAGTGTTGTTTCTTCTTCAATCCCATCTTGATGATACCTAGAATTTGAGAAACTTTTTTGGTTACATGACTCTAGAGCCCCTTCCTCAGCCATGGTATATGGCCTAAAGTTCTTCCTTTTATATGTAAGATGGTTATTTATACTTCAATATATTGTCATCAAACCACTTCTTAACTCCAGGTGGTCTGGCTTGCATTACCACCATTTTGCAAAACTTCTCTGACTCTCTCTAAGACACCAATAGGTGGCCAAGTTCATTAGCCTTCCAGCTTCAGGCCCTCTCCCAAGCCATTTAGGCAGTGCCTAATATAAATGGGTACTGGTGAAGATCCAATATTGTAGAGATGTAAGTTTCCCCAAATTAATCTATAAATTCAGTGAAATACCAATAAAAACTTAATAAGAGTTTTTAAAATGGAGCTTTACAAGCTAATTTTATAAGTCACCAAGGGAAAACATGCATAAGAATAGCCAGGCATATTTTTATACAGTAAGAACAATGGGGAGGAAGTTGTTCTTTCACATATAAACATTTACTATAAAGTGGTCAATATGGAGTGATATTGGTGTAAAAACAGATAACACAAACAATGGAACAGAGCAAAGAAAGAGATCCATGGAAATCTATCTTATGCTAAAAGAGTATTTTAAATCTCGGGGAAAGAATTGACTGTCCAAAATGGTTTTCGAACAATAAATTATCCACTTGGTAAAACATTTATATATTATATTGGTGATGATTTTACTTCCTGAAAAGAGAATTCATTCTACTTTTTTAATCAGAAAGGAACTTATGGAAGGTATGTAGAGCTGCCAGAATTGCAGGGAGTGTTGGAGAAAAAGATTTCAGGTTGAACTTACCAGAATAACTTCTAAAGCCACTGCACAGAACTGAGCCACTGAAAGAGATGCTGTCACTGCTACAATCTGGAAGCTGCCAGATAGCAGGAAGTTTTTGCCATGGATACTGTTCCAAAACCACACCACCATTGCTAGGATCTGTGCTAGTAGAATGGAAGCTGTGTTGCCTTTTTCTTATATAACTCAAAGCTTCATGTGTGTTCTACCTGCCTACGTCTTCTAGGAAGCAGACACCAAGATGGAGTTAGAGGGCAGGAGATTTGCTGGGATAATGCCTGTGAAAGATGAAGGGGAGAGGGAGCAAGAGTAGCAAGCAAAGCCTTCAGACTGTGGTATAGGCCTGACATCTGTGAAAGGAAAGGGAGAGGAAGGAAGACTGGGTAGAAAAAGGCTCAGACTGTGATGTAGCCTTGAGAAAAATCTTGGTCGCCAAAAAGATTGCCCATAGAGGAGTCCCTCTATGTGGGGAAGAAATAGCCATGCCCTATTTCCTCTCTATGCTCAGTCATTGACTAAGAGCTGTTGCAGATCCCAAAGGCATTTAACTGGGAGAATATACATTACATCTGGAATTATAACTTCAAGGGAGTCCCTGTAATACAGTAAGACACACCAGAAGGGGTTGATATGAATTTTGATCCAGCCAATGTATAGTATTTATCTACCATAGACCCCTACCTCACACCATATGCAAAATAAATTTTAGATGAATTAAAGAGGTGCAGGTAAAGAACAAAATCATGTTGTATTACAAGAAATACAATTGTATTACAAGAAAATATAGGAATATATTTCTATAACCTTGGAATAGGGAAGGCCTTTTTAATAATCTCAAGAATCTTCTTGAGCCTGGAATGCTGTGTAATCTATCAGGAACAGGCTATTGACATGCATTTTACTGTTGATTGTCTGCCTGCAATCTAGAACACTACAGAAAATATTATTATTTTGTTATTTTAAATTTGCTTTTTAAGCAAAACACAAAATCTAAAACATATAGAGGCACAATTTTAAATTAATTTGTATTTATTTTTATGTTTTAAAAAAGTAATTAACACTAACATTCTTAATGGTGAGAAACTAGATGTTTTTCCTCTAAGACTGAGAACAAGAATGTCTCCTCTCCCCAGTCCTATTTAACTTGTTCTGAAAGGGCTAGCTAATCAAAAGAAAAAAAAAAAAAGAAGAAGAAGAAAGAAAGAAAGAAAGAAAGAAAGAAAGAAAGAAAGAAAGAAAGAAAGAAAGAGAAAGAAAGAAAAGATATAAAAAATGGGAAGGAAGAAATAAAATGGTTTTTATTTGCAGATAACATGGTTGCCTATATAGAAGAATCAACAAAAAACTCCTGGAACTAATAAGTGCCTATAGCGAGGTTGCAGGATACAAGGTTAATATACTAAAGTCAATTGTTTTCCTATATACCAGCAATGAATAATTAGAATTTGACGTTAAAAATACAACATCACTTACATTAGCATGAAAGAAGAAAGAAAGAAAGAAAGAAAGAAAGAAAGAAAGAAAGAAAGAAAGAAAGAAAGAAAGAA